>NC_143385.1:41251331-41864021 GCF_980474605.1 Leiobunum rupestre
TTCTTAACATTTTTTAATCAGATTAGACGTGTAAAAATTCGTCCACGCAAACTCATTTATTATTTGAGCTTCAACCGACAACTCTAACGAAGGTGTTCTGTTTTTTAGGCATGTGCTAGAGTGTTTTCGAAGCGTGTTATTTGGTCGCATGGAAGGTCTTGGTTTCAACAGTTCATTTTATAAAGTAACTTAGTTATCTTGTTTAAATGTTGCTCTTACGTCTCAGTCTCTTACGTTTTTATAGGTTTTTCTAGTGCACGTGAAAATCGCGCGTGCGAAGGTCTTGTACCGTAAGAGCCACTTTTTATTTTATAAAATTAACTTATCTGCTGGAATCAGGCTGAAAATCTTTCATATTTATTTTTCTATTATTATTTATGACGTAGACGAGACGCTTGAATGTTGGTATTAATTAGACCGTTTCTGATGAATGCAAACTAATATTTAAATAATAGTAATAGTAATTTAGTAATACGTCTAAGGGATTCAGTTTTAGCTAGTTATCTTATCTTTACTTATTCAAAGAAATTTTTTTCAGGCATCATTTTAAATATGATTAATTTTGTAATAGATGGTAAAATAAATTGGAACGTTTCGTGCCAGAACCAAATGTATATTTAAACGTGTATTTTATAAAGGCTTTATCTGTGAAATTTTACGGTTAGTGTACTTAGATGGCGCCACGTGATCCACGAGGAATCGTGATTTAGGTCTAGCATAAATCTTTTTTCTCGGCGACAATCAATAAATGGTCTCTACGCGTGCTCAAAAATCTCTGTTCCGGTGTTTCCTCCCTAGCTAGCGTCCAGTTTTGAAGTAGCAGCGACGATTAACAATTCTAACCCACTTTATTTTACTGTCTATATAGACAGACCAAAATAAAATTTCAGTAGACATTTGTGGTTTCGAAAGTAAAATACATGAAAAATAATCATCACACCGCGTATGGTCAGTGGCGGATACATATTGGGGGCGCGGGGTGCATGTGACTTAATGATTGGTTATTACACCAATAGCTCAAGATGTGTTTTAGCGCCTCTCTCCCCCCCCCCCCCGCTTGAGTTTCACTGTCACGGCGTATGGTTCGGTGAAATCCTAGTTTGTGTCTTTCGCTGGTAAAAAGAAAATAAATAAATAATCAGCTAGGCTAATAATCTTGGCACCACCTTAGACCTAAGTTATCATGCGACTTATAAAGCCATTAATACGGGTGGCCGGGTTACAATGCGTAGGGGGGTGGTGGTAAGCCCTTCATGCCACGCGAGTCAACAGCTCCTTACACTAACTATTACCACTAACCTCAACAAGTTAGGTATCGGGGAAAACCCCTTAAACCAGTGGGGATTGGTCATCGTGGGGTTAAGGGCAAAGTTTGACCCCGAAAACGCGCACTTGTTATTTCGTGCACCAACACACTCTAAGAAATAAGGGGTAATGGAGGTGTTGAAGGTTGTTTCAGTAGTGTGCAAAGGGGACGTTTAATGAACTTCACTACGATTTCTAGCAATTATAAGGGAATATTTATATAATAAAATTTATATATTTCTTCAGTTGAAAATAAATTAATTCAGTAATTAGGTTTTGATTTATTATTTTATTAATAATTTAAATGCCCTTTTGTTAAAATTTCAATCTTATTTCACTGACTTAAAATTAAAGCGTAAAAAATAAATTTTACTTTTTTTCATTACAGTTTTAAATATTGGTTTACTTTAATTATCAATGTGAATTGATATCAATTCAAATTTGGTCAACCGCATACGAACTGAATTTATTTGGCTTCTTACCATAAAGGTTATGAGTATTGTTAATCTATTTTTAGTTTGGTTGTTAATTATAATTCAATCTTATTAATAACACTATTTAATGTCAATTAAATTTATCCGATTTTATGAAACAACATACCGACTGTTATAAATTAACTCAAAATTTCATTGAAACAAACTGTATTTTTCAGCTTTTATAATTTTCCACGTTTACAGAGCATTTGATGACAAATTTTACTGCAAATTTGAGACTCATATCAAAAAAGCTAATGCATCAAGTACAACACTTTCGGTATCGATGCTAAAAATTTTAGTTCTAATGATAGTTTTAAGATAACTTTGAAGCGATTTTATATGCTCGAAATATGTTCCAGTGGGTTTAAAATGTTTTAACTTTGTTATCCAGAAAGGCTCAAATATTCTTAAAACCTAAGTTCCCCAATTTTTTCTTACTTAACGAACACTGATACTGATTATATTAATATTTGAAGGGTTCTGAAACAGCGATATAAAAGGGGAAATTAACTTTCCCCTTTTGGCCTGAGTCTCGTGCCACGGATAGATGGCGTTGAGGTCACTTTTACATCATTGAGTTTCAAATCGATCGACGTATTTTATCTATGGAACAGAGGGGAACACCGCACAAGTTTACACTATTGTCCTCTGCAGCGATAGTAAATCGCGAATTGCACACGCTTGTTAAACGGTGGAAGATTTAAATGGTTCTTTCATATAAAAGCTACGCAGGCACCATACTATGACCTGGTTTTGGGAAACGTTCTGCACTTATGAAAAGATTTTCCATTTCATGTGGAACTTCTTCCCGTCTATTAACATTGAGTCTAATTATGATTATCAATTTCACAGGGAAGGACTTGGAAAATATGGCTAACCCTCACTCCGAGCACTGTTTCAAACCGTCAACCACGCGGCTCATGATAAATGAAACTGAATTGTTGTTTAATGAATCAGTAACTTAAGGAAATCACTTGAAAAAATTTCTATTCCGTCTTAAAACTTAATTTTCTAATAGACAAATTAGCTTAAGTTTCACTACAAAAGTAAATATTAACAAAAACGTTTATTTGGCATCTGTTTTCCTGCAGGCGAATTATGGAAACTATGGCACGATAAATAAATGTGTATGGAAAAATGATTCGGCACACTGGTCAATTTGCTCAAGGCATTTCGTAGTTGGAATTTCACAAAGGACGTTTTCGATCATGGAATAATAATAATAATCAAATTACAGCAATGTAGTTCCAAGATTTTACTCGAGTGAGCAGAGAGAATTTATGCAGCACCCTGTTTGTTTCGTGATTCCCGGATATTAAACCACGCCCCTTTGCCTTTTCCCCGCTTATTCTTTCCCCTTTCTGTCGGTTAGGCAATAAGACACTGCGGTACGATCCCGGGCACTTTCTTCGTGTAGGCGGATTATATATCCTGCACATCATGAAAACAGAGGCTATAGCTGCAGATATCTCTGTTAACCTGTATTTATTTGTAGAACATCAAAGTTCATTCGAAGTTACCGCCAACTGTATTTTTCAAAAGGGCACGATCACCAGATATCAGCCACTTTGGTTTCACCTTTGTCTTTAAATACATGTATAACAGTCTAATAGTTATTTGCACATGGGTTTATATTCAATAATTATCGTGAAACAATAACGAAGATGATAAGTCAAAGTCTTCTTGCCAGTCTTCTGTATGGTTCTGATCTGCCTTCGTGTACTTTTAATTGTGTCGGGTGGTTACACGTTTTTGTTACTTAATCTACTTAACGGACCTCGAATCTAAATCTTTTGTTCAATTAGGGAAGTGATTCGTTTTAACGAGAAAGTTAAATGAAGGTAAAAAGTATGCGCTCTCATTGATATTCTTAATATGGTAAAACGGTTAACAGACGTTTCAAGAATTAGTAATTTTATGCATGGCAACTTACAACAGGGCGAAGTAGGTAAAATTATACTTTTCAGTAAATTAGTTATAAACACATGTATTTAAAAATATTATCTGAAAAATAAAGGTGCACCTTTAAAGTAATTACTCTTTTGGCTGGGTGTAGCCTCACATTGCTAAATGGAGTTACTCTTAAGTACCCTGCGTTAGCTCGTTTCGTCGAAAAAATAAAGATGGAACGAAGGTTAAAAAGCGAAATGCTTTTCAGTATTTTACGTCTCGGTGGCAGTAACTGCGTCTGTAAGTGATTTCGTGAAAGAGGCTTAGTTTTTTACGCTATTTACCAAATGCCTAACGGTAAAAGATGACTGCTCAAAGCTTTAATGCTAATAGTAATAAGCTAGGCTAATACCCAAGTCATCTAATGACATTTATTGCCTTTAAACAGGTGGCCGGTATACAATGCGTAGGAGGGTGGTGGCAAGTCCTTCACACAACGCGAGCCCGTCGTTCCCCTTTAGGAACCCTTTCTGAAGGGCTATAGGCTCTCTACCTACGTAGGTAGGGTGTCGGCTGGCGTTGCTACAGCATCCACTCTCTATCCGACAGCTATGCGCGAAGTGGAAGCTGGTTGACCCGTTGCTTCGCCTTTTGTTGGGATGAGTGGCTTGCGTCGAGGGTGAGACCACCAGTAATAGGGCCAAATAACTGACAACATCATAATCCTGTAATACGCGTAATTGCTTACCATAGAAGGTAGTTACGCTACTAGCTGTCAACCGCTAGTAGCGTCTGCTAATACGCTACCTATCTAGATTTCGACGACAACCAAAAGAGGGCGTAGCGTTAGCTTTCGTTCGTGAATCTTACGTTGTTGAAGGCATTCTATCAACCGTATAAAGTGGGCGGAACTATTGTGATTTCGAATTTAAAGTGTACATTTCCATTATTTCTTTTTCCGGTGGAGTACCTGCACTAAATACTATATTTCGATTCCGAAAGTAAGTCTTATCTCACTCTATTAAGGATAAGTGACGTAATGGCACAGCCGAAGTAAGTTTTCTCAAGATAGAGATAAGAAATTTTTCACTGAATAATTTTTGGAATCGTTCCATAGTCCCATTCTTTGTGTATATTAAAGGGATTTTCTTGGGTTTTTATAAATTAACTGTTTTTGCGTAATTGGGCCTTCTTTGGATAGATGGCGCTTAATAATTCCCGCGAGTTAGCCTCTGATAGAGTCCTATAGATTTCTCTTTTCAAGTGTTTTTACGAGATTTTTACCTCTCCGTTGTCCCCTCGGAGGGGTTATACAACCAGCGTGTCCGCCTGTGGGTGTGTGTGTGTGTGGCCTGCGAACGCGTTCGCATATTCGGGGCAAAGGGTAATCACTGCGTACGCAGTTTCTTGGCTCACTGCGTTCGCAGTTTCTCGAAGGGTTGGCAAAACCACTGTGTGACGGTGAGCGTTAACGGATTGATTTGCGGTTGGGTGTGGTTTGGTTGGTCTTTTTTCGTCAACGCTCACCGTCGTGACAGTTTTAATTCAGTTTGATGGGATATTTCATTATTGTAATGTTTATGTGTAGGTTGTGAATGTTTAGTTCATGTTGTGGGTGTGGAGTTTGTTGTGTTGGTGTTATGATGGTTGTGGATGTTGAGTTTGTTGTGTTGGTGTTATGATGGTTGTGGATGTTGAGTTTGTTGTGTTGGTGTTATGATGGTTGTGGATGTTGAGTTTGTTGTGTTGGTGTTATGATGGTTGTGGATGTTGAGTTTGTTGTGTTGGTGTTATGATGGTTGTGGATGTTGAGTTTGTTGTGTTGGTGTTATGATGGTTGTGGATGTTGAGTTTGTTGTGTTGGTGTTATGATGGTTGTGGATGTTGAGTTTGTTGTGTTGGTGTTATGATGGTTGTTTTCTCTCCAACTTCTTCTTAATGATTTTGGGACGGACCGAGTGCGGAGTGTTTTGCAACCTCTCAACGCCAATGGCAGGGTTTCCACCAATGGTACATGGTTTTCGTCTTAGTATCAATTTGCGATTTTTTGGCGCCGGCCGAAAATCGAACCCGGGGTCGCCTCGTGCAAGAGATTTACTCTAACCACTCAGCCACCAACCCTTGTTATTTTACGGTGGTTTTCTAAAAAACAGCTTTGGCGAATGTCCTTTAAAAGTTATAACGTTAGGTACTATAATTTATTCTACATAATTTTAAATATTTATAAATTATATTAATCTTATATTTAATTAAATATTTATAAATTATATTAATCTTATATTTAATTAAATATTTATAAATTATATTAATCTTATATTTAATTAAATATTTATAAATTATATTAATCTTATATTTAATTAAATATTTATAAATTATATTAATCTTATATTTAATTAAATATTTATAAATTATATTAATCTTATATTTAATTAAATATTTATAAATTATATTAATCTTATATTTAATTAAATATTTATAAATTATATTAATCTTATATTTAATTAAATATTTATAAATTATATTAATCTTATATTTAATTAAATATTTATAAATTATATTAATCTTATATTTAATTAAATATTTATAAATTATATTAATCTTATATTTAATTAAATATTTATAAATTATATTAATCTTATATTTAATTAAATATTTTGAAATTATATTAATCTTATATTTAATTAAATATTTTGAAATTATATTAATCTTATATTTAATTAAATATTTTGAAATTATATTAATCTTATATTTAATTAAATATTTATTAATTATATTAATCTTATATTTAATTAAATATTTATAAATTATATTAATCTTATATTTAATTAAATATTTATAAATTATATTAATCTTAAATTTAATTAAATATTTATAAATTATATTAATCTTATATTTAATTAAATATTTATAAATTATATTAATCTTAAATTTAATTAAATATTTATAAATTATATTAATCTTATATTTAATTAAATATTTATAAATTATATTAATCTTATATTTAATTAAATATTTATAAATTATATTAATCTTATATTTAATTAAATATTTATAAATTATATTGATCTTATATTTAATTAAATATTTTAGTATTTTAATGTAAAATTTGATCGTGATCAGGAATTGAACTCGGGTCGCATTGTAACAATGCGGATAGTTCACCGCCGAGCCATTGACTTCCTAAGAGCAAATATTAAAGTAAAGGAACCATTATGATAAGGCGGTTTTTTTACTAAACGGATTAATACAATATCTGTATATATTGTTTATTAAACTTTGTTTGTTTATTCTTTGGCACGGTTTTTGGTTTTGTTTTAAATTTTTGTTAAATTCCTAACAAAATTTCGTTAAAACACAAAAAGTAGTTCATTGTTACCTTTTAATAACGCTTAGAAGAAGGATAATTATTCAAAACTCCCGCGGAAACTATATCAAAGTAATAATATAGCGCCACCGTCTGGGGAACTATCAATTAAACCGGGTAAAAAATATAATCTCTTCAATTTTTCGAACTTTAGTCAAATCTCGACGGGTCAAAAAAAAACACACAATAATAGTATATAAAGCCGTTGCCGTCAATGTAGAAGAAATCGTCTTTCTTAGTTCTTGGCTGTCAGACGAACTATTACAGGACGGGGTCCTGGTGTCGGTCAAAAGTTATGAGGTAACTTTGCGGTTTTAATTAGTATGTTCGGTCTTCGGTCAAGAAAAGAGTTAAATTGTGTTTCGCGTTTGGAACGTGAGTGAATGGACTTAAGTGTATGAACAGTGCGTGTTTAAGACTGAAAGTGTTAAAGTAATTGTGAACTAACTCAAGGCAGCTGTAAGATAAAATTGATTGTTATTATTTTTGAATTGGAATAACCTAATTATACCCTTGAAATTATCAACTCAACCTGTGAGGGTAATTAAGTAGATTGGAAGTAATTAGTAGCGAGCAGATTTCAGCTGTTAATTAAGACAGAGTTTATAGTTAGGTAGTTTGAATTTAGTTAAAATTACTCAGTATAATTTATGATATTTACGTAAGTGTAAGTGTGTTTTGGTTTATTTTTCAACACGATGAACTAAGACACATCTAGTCTTAGACACTTGAGTACCAGTTCTGTACAATTGCGTAGAAGGGATATATATTGTTGGATTATTGATGAAAGTTAAATCTAGAACGTTCCATAGACTGTTCTGAATAAAAATAAACATTTATAATTTTGCATAATTCTGGTTGCCATTTTATTTTCTAATCACTCGCCCACAACATTACAGTTCTGGCAATCCCGAATCAAATAAATTTTCGATATAACGGCGACGGGAAATTATTCTCGTAAATTTATCGCGCGGCCTTAGGGAATATTCTTTTAACAAAATTTCGATAAACTATCGTTTAATTAAAATCGGCCCGATTCCGTTAAAATTATAAACCAAAAAGCGAAAGGTCGTTATAATACCCTCTGTAGATATTTCTTTGATTAAAATTTGCTTCGTATTATATTCAACTGATAAACTTGTACTGTAAAAAGGGTTTAATTCAATTGGGCATTGTTATAGTACGTCTAACTCACTGTTGTAACTACTTAACTTATGATATTCTGAATAAATTAAAATTGGTCGTTTCGTCTCAATTATTTTAATTATAATTAAAATTTTATACCGGGCGGGATAGAACTGGGATAACATTTTTAACAAATAACTCTAAATTGCAGAGATATATCTTTAAGGGTTTTCTCGAAATTAATACCACTAGGGACAATTCTTCCGAGGAGAGGTATATTTTGGCCTGCCAACTTGTTATTATTCATAATGCTTCTTTTTTCAGATTTAGACAAAAAAATAGTTATTTAGCTTAAAGGTCCAAAAAAGTTGAGACATCCCGAGGTGTTTCTCCCCAATATTTTTTTCAAACTCAGGGGTTACGTAGTCTTTCATATATCTTGAAAGCTCTAAAAGGGAAAAGTTTCAATGTCCATTCATTTTATTTATTTAACCCATTTTTATCGATTTAACCCTATTTTATCAAATTTACCCAATTGTTTAGCCAATTTTTTTTTAATGGCAAAGGGGAATGGACCCTTACAATCCGTGAATTTCCCGTGCTATTTTACGTAGATAAAGTTTAAATTTGATTTGTGAAACACATTGTTGGTGGTCATGGCAAAATGAATGACCATTTAAACTTTTCATTTTAGGAGTTTTCAAGGTACACGAAGATCTACTTAATCCCCGAGTTTGAAAGAAAACGGAGAGAAAAACCTCGGGATGTCTCCTTGTCGCTCATACCTTCCCGCCCCTCAAAACGATAGTTCATTTTCTGGACACAGATGGCGCCAGCAGGCTCGTAGTGGCGAAATCAGGTGACTGTCTCTCTCTCTCTCTCGAGCAGCGAGTAAGTCTCGGAATGACGAAATAATAGAGGACAGTTTCAGCAACGTGATTGTCCAAGGTTCCTAGAAATTGGGTGATTTCCTACGTCTCTCAGTCAGTGTTGCCAGCCGTACTATAATTATAGGACATTTCGATAATAATACCAGGGAGTACAGAACGGGAGTCGTTTTGCCAGATTTTTTAGGGTTCTCAACCAAGAAGCCAGAGAATCGAGTTGGGGTGGATTGAAAGTGGGTGGAAAGGTTGGCAAAATACGGGACAAGATACGGCTTTTTGCGCCATCTACCTAATTTTTCTGGCTTTGTTGCTTATGGAGGAATTGGCTTCTGCCGTTTTCCATTAGATAATGTAGATCCTAATTGTAAATATTTAAATTATCTTACGACTGGCAATATTCCAAATTTCTAGAGTAAAGCGTATCATTTTTAGGATACAATACAACTTAAATCATAGTACTAAATCAATGTAAATATAATTTTGTATCATATTTCAAACCTTAAGCCTTCAAACATGGCCTTATTAAACACATTCCCTAAAATAGAAAAATAAATGGTATAAAATGATATAAAATAATTATAAGATCTGTAAAAATAATTATAATTTTTTTTTCTTTTTACTTTTGTAAGTCGATTTATGTAACAATGGTCGATGCTTATTTTCACCACGTGAGTATATTTATCTCCAAAAACCGCATGGCTGCTGATAATAGATGGCGTTAGATAGTCGAGGTGTCCCGTATTTTTCAGAGGCTCCTGCTGAAGTGTAGCTCATTGCAGCAGAACCAAAAACCCCCTCTTTTCATCTCCCGTTCTGTACTCCCTGATAATACCTTTCGATTTTATCCGTATTATAATTTCAGTCGTGTACTATACAGGGTGTTTCAAAAGGTTATGCAAGTATTTTAAAGAGTTGTAGTCGGTGAGTTGAGAAGTATGACTGTAGGCTGCAACAAGCACACAACAAAGCAGCAGGGTTCGTGTAATAGGTAAACAAGGACATTGTAAACAAATCGACTTAACCAGCGTAAAATAATAAAGTTACAGAGTATTAAAAGTCCTTGCAGCTTGGTTTTGCGCTTGTTGCAGCCTACTTTCAAGGGCTAGTACGCCGCACTTTGAAGCTCTCTGGCGCTATTTTAACTCATCGTAGGAAAATGTGGAAAAAACCGGCATACTTCTCAACTCACCCCCTGCAACTCCTTAAAATTTTTGTATAACCTTTTGAAACACCCTGTATAGTACGCTTTTTATATTTATGCGATTATTAAAGATATTTCAGAAAGAACGCAGTTTCCAACTGTCTGTTACATTACTCCTAGTAGGCTAAGATTGGATATATTATACTCCGTGGAGTGTTTGGTTCACGGTTGGATATTTTTTTAGTAGTCAGCCTGAGAAGTGAGCCTCATATCTTAATTTATTTTAGTAGTCACTGAAAAGGGGTATAAAAACAAATACGGGCAGCCAACATTTTGCTTTACTCGTCAGAATTAAAATAGGAGTTTATCACTTGAGTTACATGATGTTATTTTTTTTAAATAAAATGGGATTGATGAATGATGAATTTATGATACGCCAAATTCGACATTATTTATGAATATTTAGGTAAAATTTTCACTATAAAAATTGACTAGTGAGCCCCCAGATTTTGATTAATATTAGTAGTCAGATCATTTTTTAGTAGTCAAATGCCGTGACTAGTGCCTTATGTCCAACCCTGGTTTGGTTTGTGACTTCTTAGATTCCCAAATACGGCCGACTAATCAAGCGTGTTGTAGGAACGTAATAGGCCGTGGAAGTTGGGCCACAATAGATGTGAGTCGCGGTCAACTATGGTCAAGTGCTACCAAGGTTTAACGATTAATCAAAGTTGGCCGTAGAGAATTTCCGGGCTTCGATACTATAATTAAAGTTTTGGGTCCTGGCAACACTGGTCTTTCACCAACGTTTCGAAGAGTGTGTTGTGAAGTCAGATACAGTTCCACAACGAAAGGATACCTACCAATTGATAAATATAAAAATATTTCAATGAACAATTTTAAGAAATGTCTCTGTTTCCTGGATGATCCGTTGGGAAGATCTTTGAAACCAAAGGAAGACCATTTCTAGTAGAAGAAACACAGACTACAGATACCTAAGCTTACGCTGTCAGACAATGAGCCATTTCTGAAGTCAAGGAGGCGTTAGTTAGCAAGGTCATCCTTACCATTTCAAGTAGAAGAAATACCGATTTATTTCACGGAGTACCAGAGGAAGTTAAAAGGCCTTAAGTCATTGTTTTGGTAATCCGTGAGCGTAGGGTTATGGACGAATAAATTCGAGTGGTCCAACATTTTAAAATTTAGCGTACGGGATTTTGAATCTCAAAGTGATTTCCGATATCAGAAAATGATTTAAGGCTGATTTTGAGATTTTGGAACTAACTTTCAACCGGATTTCATGATTATGAAGTTGATTTTAAGATTCTACAATCATTTTTCTCTAAAGTCTACGGGATTTGCATGAATGTCGGAGCCCTCGAATAAATTAGTTTAATTATAGTTCATGAGTCAATCCTTTTCAATGACCCAAAGATTGGCAATTGTGCGAAATAGAAAATTACTGGTTTAAAGAAACATGGACGTCAGGACTACTCCCATAAAGAAGTTCTCAAGTTAATAATGTTAGAAAACTACACGAGTTAAATTCAAGTTCTAACGAGCGAGTTACGATATAACAGAATTTACAGCAACGAACTGATGCAGCATAAACCAGCGTTACCAACCTTTTCAGCGAGCTTCATCGTACCAACAATTGAAAATTTTTGTTTTCTAGGGCGTTAGTTTTTTTGTGTTGTGTTTTTTTTATTGCACGGGGGGTGCAATAAAAAAAAACACAACACAAAAAAACTTATAGTAAATACTTGTAGTGCCCTGAAATTATTTGCCGCGAAAAGTTTAAAAGGCCATACCAGCGTTTTATTTCTTTTAGTTTTGGAAGAAATGAGGAGGGAAATTTCCAAGAATATTTTTGGCTGGATTTGAATTCGTGGGGTCCGGAAGACGGGGAGCTACTCTAATCGCCGGTAGTTTAATTTTTATTTGTTATTTTTTGATTTTTTTTTATTAGAAATGGTGAATTTTTTCAATGATTTCGGCATGTTGTCGTTTCTAAAGTTCGCAAGCCTGACTTCAATTTACCTTTCCATTCCATTGGTATGGAATTATTTTGACGTAAGAAAATGTACGCGTTCGTTCCGTTCCACGACACAACTATCAGCAATCAATCAGTTCGGCTAACACCCAAGGCACCAACTTAGGCTCAAGTCATCAAGCGACTTTTGTAGCCAATAATTCAGGTGGCCGGGTTACAATGCGTAGCAGGGTGTTGGCAAGCCCTTCATGCCACACTACCTAACAACAGAGTGCGACGTCTGGCTGCAATTTTCAAGCTGATTCAAACGGGACTATGATTATGGTAAGACACAAATTTAACGAGAATTTTAATCGTGTTTTTCGGAATGTTTAAGCAATAATCGTTACCGCCATTTACCACACGTCAGGGAAATCAGGAAAAAGTCAGGGAATTTAAAAATTTGCCTAAAAAATTAGGGAAAGGTCAGGGAATTGTAAGAATCCGTTCAGGGCCGGATTAACCAATAGGCCGAATAGGCCTGGGCCTAGGGCACCAAGCCTACAAGGGGCACCAAGAGGGTTCGAAAAAAATTAACAGTACAAAACTTTAATCATTTGCTTTCACAAAATATTTTCCGGAGTAATTTTAGTAAATGCGTCCACCCCTATGAACCAAAAACGTTTGATTGTCACATACTAAATCTGGCAGCAAAATGAATTTTCCTTCCATTTTTTAAATATAAATTGAGGAAGCGCCTAGCTCGCTTCGCTCGCTATTGAAAGGGGGGCACCAAAATTAACTTGGGCCTAGTGCCCCTAAAGTCTTAATCCGGCCCTGAATCCGTTACACGCCAGGGAAAAGTCAGATAATTCAATTTTCTCTTGACAATTTTTGAAGGTAATTTTACTCTAGATCTATAACAAATTCTATGATTATCATTTATTTCCGTAAAAGTTCGGCTATTTTTTTTTAACATTGTAATATAAATATATATAAGTCCATTTAAATTTATTCTAATAAAAGTAAAATATAAAATAAAATTTTGGCGTTAGAAAGTCAGGGAAAACATCTTAAAATAGTTAGGGAATTTGTATCTGAAATTTTGTCGCAACTCTGATTATTGTTTTTTTCTCGTAAGTGCCTGGTAATATTACGTAATCGAGCAAGGACTGTGCAATAACTCTGACCAATAATGACGCATCAGTGATTTTAATCAATAGCGGAAATAGAAATTTTCGTTCATTTGAAACCAAATTTAATTCGTATTTTAATCATTAATTGGTGAAACATCGATTTTTCAAGAAAACCTAGTTAACTGTATTGACGGGTGCTTGGTGTTGTAAGCAATTGGAAAAGTTCAACGGGGTTAAGGTACGGAACCGCTCTTTTGGGAACCAGCGCAATTTACCAGAGCAGTGGTGCCCCTGGGGAGGCCACAGGTTACCAATGTGTTCGCTTAAGCTTACTAATCTGTCTCCATGTCCTCACTTTCTTGGCGAAATTTTCAAATTTCGTTTGGGTCATAATATGACCCTAACTATTCGCTTCACCAGACACGATAACATGGCGTCCAGGGAGATAAGAGCCTCGAAGCATACTGGAGGGTAAAAAATAAAAAAGAATTAACTTTAATTAATGTTCATTACATTCCCAAAATACACAAATTTTCACAAATAATTGTAGTGTTGTTAATTTTCCGAAAAAATAAAATGCGGAATATTTAAAAAAAAATTATTGAAAGCTTTAAAACTACGTGAGTATTATGATGAGGCGTGTTGTACAAATTGGTTTTTAATTATCGCATATTTTCTTTAATGATTATTTCCAGCGGCTCTTTTAGCAGTCCAATTAATCCAATAATTTCTGCGATGACAACGCCTACTAACGAGCTGGAACATTCTACATATGATAATTACAATAATAATGATAAATTTTCCCTTGTCAATTTGAAAAACCTGCTTCCACTTGTACCAAAATCTAGGAAATTTGTGTAGGTCAACTACCTGTAAGAAACAGCTAACATACAAATCGTATTTCATTTTGGCCAAGTTCGTCATTTCTTGGAAATGTGCTAATTGCAATCCTCATTTCGACAAATCGACTGCAACAGATGACAATTTCAATGAACTTTTATCTTTCCAGTATTTTGTATTCTGGAACTTCATTCGATATGGTGATGAATATTTATATGTATTTCAAGAAGAAAATAATGATAAATTGTTGTTCTTTTTAGCTTGAAACACTTTTTGAAATACTCATTTTACATTGCCTAACTGCTACAGCATTGTATAAATACAAAAAACCATTTTGTTACCCCACTATAATGAAGTATTGGATTTGTGAACATGTAAGACACTATATTGTCTCAGTGATTTCGTATAACACAGCCAGGGTTGCCACTGCTCAGGGAAATCAGGGACTTTGAAAGTAGGCTTAAGAAGTCAGGAAAAAGTTAGGGAATTTAAATGTAACTTTATAATAACTAAGTAAATTGTATAACTTATGATAAAAGTAAAATGTAAATGAAAAAGTTGTTTCATTTTAAATTTAAAAAAGGTCAGGAAAACCTCAAAAAGTCAGGGTATTTGAATCTGAAAATTTTGTGGCAACCCTGTAACAAATTTGTTTTCTTAATCTGCATATTATTAAAGGATTTTTTTTAAGTCTCGTACTTAGTGAAAGAAAAAGAGCCATTGATAGTACTCATAGACGCGAGACTAGATTCTCCAGGTATGGATAATACTGGGTCACTGACCAGAAGTCTTTTTACCGCATTATTTCCAATGGGATATATATATATATATATACAGTGAAAAAACATGACGTCATTATACCAACTATAAAGTGTTAATATATAGACATGCTCGACTTAAAATTGTGACACTTGACAAAGAGTCTAGTTACACTCGAAACGTTGTGTCCAACTTTGTTGTAATGTATTAACTTGTAAATAATGTATTATTTTTATTGATTTTATTAAATCTTAAATAAATACACTCATGAGTATTCCGTAATATATATTAAGTTCTATTGCTATGATCGTGCTCAGCGGTTACTATGTCTACAAAAAAATTATGGCAATAGAGTTTGCCGATACTAGACATACTGACGACAAAAATGTCAATATGGAGCCTTATTGTTTTAAGAAACTTATCAATAAACTAGAGGAACATTGTACCGTAGCAGAGGTGGTAACGGATGGTCACATACAAATGAAGTCCATAATGAGTATAAAATTATTAATTTTAACTTTGATGCCATTGTGTTCAGTTTTCACACATAAAGCACTTCTTGTAAAGGTCCAAACAGAAATTGTCGAGAGTAAGTTCCAATTGGACATTGGTATCGCAAAAATCTAAGAAAGTCTACCGTTTTGCAAAACAACTTGTTGGACATTATTGAAGGAAGAAATTCTATCGTCAATCAATCTATTTCCTAATGACCCACAAAAAATTCGTAAAAGTATAGCTAAGGTACCATGTCCCAGTCGAGTTGAATTGGAAGCAACGTTTAGTTTCTTCGGTTAAACGGATGACGGATCCCATTGTGGACTACACGACGAACAACATCAACAGGTTTAAAGCCTTTGTACCTTCCATTGGGATTTGGAAATTCCAGTCTCAATAGATTGGTACAACTCTAATAATATTTGACCCCAAATGACCGTGATGCCAATAAAGAAATTGCCTAAAAGCAGCATGCCGATAAGCTCTGTTATCCGCTCCCATTCTCATGACGGCTATGTCATTTCTAATAAGCATCTGAATCCATAACAGATCTCTATCCAAAACGACATCTCTGAACCTTTCATTATATAGTTACGCAGCCAGTATTACTAGTGTACACCAAAATAAAAATGTAGGCTATATTAAACAATTTAATAAATAAGCATCAACTTACGGTCGTCTCACAAAGCATAGCCACTCTTCTGGGGTAGGCATGTCGCAACAATGCCTGCAATTTCCGAATGGTAAATGATCTCCACTCGGTGTAGGTAATAGGCTTTGAGCAGGTGATGGATTAGGATTAGCAGCATTCTGATGTTTCATCGTTCCCGTTAACGTCCAAGGTTTCGATTTGAACATCAGCTTCCGAGGCGTTACCTTGGCCAGTTGATTGGTTTGAACCATCAAGAGAAACAAAGTCCTTCAGGTGCAAGCCAGTGTTTATTAGAATACACCTCAATATTTGTTTAGCTTCTTCTTCACGAAGCCTTGAAATTAAATCGGGTTTTTTTGAAGTCACGACTTATTTTCCCTGCGAATTGTGTTCATTAGAGTTCTGAAAATAGATACTATTTCATAACATCAAAAAGGAATAATTATTCATGTTATTACTGTTTTTTTAATTATCTTGACTTAATTTGGGCGTTGTTGCTGAATTTGTCGGCCGAATTTTTCTTTTGCGTTGACTATAGGAATCTGTAATTTCAAGTATTTTCACACCACATCCTACCAATATTTAATAATTATTTCGTAATTACCAAGGAAGTTGAGGGACTAGGATCTTGAGGAAAATTACAATCTTCCTTCATGTTAGAACAAGTTATTTTAGTTGTTCCGCATTTGCATGAACTTAAACCTTTTAAATTATTTGCCCTGCATATGCAAGGGGCCTTCCGACTCCCTAAATAATTACTACGACATTGGCATACTATGCTTTTTACATCATCCATTTCCTGAAAATAATAAAGTTATTATTATACTTTACAAAGTGGTGACCTCTGTGGTAAATTTGTCGTTGACGCTTACTATGGCACCACACGGAGTCCGCTAATATTTCTTGGTGGACTTTCTTCTCCAGCCAATTAGGTTGGAGACCGGTAACGTCATCCGAGTTGCCCACTATATAAGGGGCGTCTTGACACTGAACAAGGCATCTTTGGTTCTGGAGCGCGACCTAGCGGGTGGAATCCTTTTCTATTTTTATCTTTTAGAGAAATTTACTTGTTTCCATGCATTGTAAACTTGGTAATTATATATACAGGGTGTTAACTCAAAAACGATAAAGAGCCAATTACTCAAAATGTGTTTTAGGTAAGAATTGGAAATTTTCAGGTTACATAGAGCTTGCAGGTGGACAAAAGTCTATGAAAATTTTGAGTGACCTTGAACCAGGTCTTCAAGATCATTCAAAATTTATCTCGAGAACCATTAGGATTAGAAAAATGCGCGCCAAGGTTTTTACCTTTACGTAATTCGTGATTAAGAAAAGTGTTTCGTATTATTGAATTATAACCGTACGAACCTTGACTAAATCAAATTAACCGACAGTCAAAACCAGCTAACCGCAACTAGACACAGGTTGATTCTACTTAAAACAAGATAAATTTCACTTAAATATGAGACAATCCTAATATAATCTTAAAGAAAACTAAATCAAGTTGAGAGTAAAAACAACTAAAAACAAATTTAAAACCATACAATCGAAGTAAAGGCAATTAAAAGATACTGAAAGTCAATGAATAAAGTTTGAGGCTATAAAATCAATTTCAAAATAGCTTAAAAACTAAACTACTTCAATTAATTTGAAACGCTAATTGAAGATTGGATTCAGACTGGATCAATATTGGATTTTTGACCCCCCGTACAAAAATCGTGTATAGAAAATCTATAGATATATATAGAGGTTTATAGAAAGGCTATGGGACACCATAGGAATATCTTTTTCTATACAATTTTCGAAGAAAATACCACTAATTTTATTTTGGGAAATGTTTATGGTTTTAAAAACTTCAAATATCTATAGATATTCCCAAAGTACTCTATACGTTTTCGAGCTACCCCATCAAGCCCTTACAAAAATATGTCTATTGAAAACGCGAGTTTTATCTCTATAGTTTTCCTTGGTTTTTAATACTTTTACTAGGTTATTTTAATGGTTTATCTTTGGCTTTTTAGTAGATTTTATTTTGATATTTGAGTTAATTTCTGAACCTTTTATTAAAGTTATTTATATAGATTTACCAAATGTTTTTAAAAAACTTCACTGGTAATTATAGTTCAATTTCTATAGAATTAATGTGTTTTTTGTTGTTAAAACACCAGTTTTTCACTGGTATATAGTGGGATTTCTGTAGAATTTGCCGTTTTTTTAAACAGCAATTATTCATTTGTAAATTTAGTGGAATTTCTACACGATTTACCAATTTTTTTTTTTTAGAAAACAGCATAAGTAACCGGGTAGCGGGTTCCAGATTTGGCTTGTTGAAATATTCATCGCATAAACTGTATGAGCATCATCCTTTAAACACATTATTCGCCTATTTACATGTATCACAACTAACGGAAGAAACGATAATTAATAGCATAGACCCGGGACTTATTATGTTGCAGACATTGTGATGCTTTTCAAGAAAATACCCTCAACTTTACATAATTAAGCAGCTTGTCGTGTATCAGAAATAAGGTGCATTTAATTGACTATGCACAGTGTTACCGGTCATAGCGTATAAATAGTCTTTGAATACAAGTTTTCGGTTTCTACCGAAAGATATGATATCCAAGTCTCAAGGTCTCATTCGGAATATATGGTCTCAAGGTCTCCGTCGGAAGATTGGGTCACTTGGGTCTCCAAATCGCCGCCGGAAGAACTACTCTCCAGGTCTTTGCCAAAAGATCTGATCTCCGGGTATTCAGATCTCCGTCGGAAGGTCTGGCCACTAGGTCTACGTCGGTAGGTCTCGTCTCCAGGTCTCCGATGGAAAGTCTGGTCGCCAGGAAGATCATCTTCTGACGGTTTCTGATATCTAATTTCCACTTTGTTCTGGTAACAAGTCTCCGGTCTTTCGTCTTAATTGAAAGTCTTGGTTTCCGGTTTTTCAACAATTGTTTTTCTATAAGTGAAATTTAATTTAATATTTGAAACCGTTTCGATTACTAATAGACTTTGGATCTTCTTTAAAATCAAGCCGGCGAAGGAGATTGTTCAGGCCTAGTATTTCGTATGAAATGTGGATGCCACGGTTCGCCACATCTGTCGTAATTTTTGATTTCTTTTGCATTTTACCGTTTGCATAAATTGAATCATTTGTTATGAATATTTATATCTCGAACTCGGCGGCAGCTTCTCGGCCTTTTGGTTAAGACCAAAGTGTAGTATCTGTGTTGTAATAATCTCAATTAGATTCACTCGGTTGTTATTTGTTGCGGCATCTACCCCAAGTCAATCTGAGCTACTCTGCAAGCTGTTAAGAGTTTTCGTAAAAGGATATTATAATATTCAAAGAATTATCTAACACACTCCAATATAATTCTATAAATAAAGCTATAAGAACTCTAACAAAATTCGAAAGTTATACTATAGATATTCTATAGAGTTTTTCTATAAAAACAACTAATAAAAACCTCTAGTGTTCTAAGATATTGTTAAGAACATCTTTCGATGGGTTATAATGTTTTCTGAAATAACATTCGGTAAATTCTATAGATTTTCTACTATAATTAACAGTAAAAAATTGGTGTTTTCTAAAACACAAATCGGCCCATTCTATAGAAATGCCACTATTTAAAATTGAAAAATTTCTATTTTCAAACAAAGAAGATTCGGTAAATTCTATAGAAATTTAACTATATTTACCAGTGCAAAAGTGTTTGTTTCCTCAAAAACCAATCAGATAATTCTATAGAGAAAACTTTAAAAGGGTTTTTTTTTACAGAAAATTGACCCAAATTTCTAAAGAAAACCCATTGAAAAACCAAGGAAAGCTATGGAGATAAAACGTGGGTTTTCTATAGACATATTTTTGTACGGGCCAGTTAATTTGGATCAAACTGTGACACAAATTTAATATTAAAATCAAATTTTATATAAACAAATTAGATTAACTAAAATATTTGTTCAGATTTCGATACAGTAATATTCAATCAAGTTTAAATCAACAATGTGTTAATACCGTAAAAACATAATTACATTTGGATCTAAACACCTTAGATTAAGAGTGACCTTATAAATGGCGATCTCAATTTAGAATTCTAATTAAACCTTATTATAAAAACAACTTCCAAAATTGTGGAGACCTCGATTCTCGAGGGGCTGATCACTCCGCGTAATCGGTGTACAGAGCCGTACCTGTGACTGTACTAATGGGATAACGCGTAATCTTTGAAGTCCCTGCCTTTGGCAGTGGTAATATAAGCGTAATCCGGTGTACAGATTTTCTAAGAGTGGTTAGCCCCTCGTCGATTCTGGACCTTCTGAAAGGCAATTTTTGAGATCTTAAATTTGGGCAGCCCTGCTTGAGAACAAATTAGATCAAACTTTTATCAAAAATATTTGGATTCAATGTTGAATTGAAAATATTTTAATATAGTGACACTTAATTAAAACTAGACCCAGAATATTTGGATATGGATATATTTGAAAAACGATTGATTCAATAAGATTCGATCAAATTTACTTCCAAAAAGGTTAGTGAAAATTAATTGGATCAATTAAATGTTTGGATCTATAAGAATTTACCAAATTTCCATCAAGAATTTCGAACCCAAATATTTTGATCCATTAATATTTTATAAAATTTGGATCGATAATATTTTGATCCAAAAAGATTTGAAATATTAGATTAAATAAGATTGAATCTTATTTTGATCCAGAATATATTTCGCTGTAACGTGATTTAATCGAAAAATTAAGATTAAATAAAGCTTTATTATATTTTGGATCAAAGATATTTTGATCCAGTATCAAATATTGACCTAAAAATATTTGATAAAATTTTTGATAAAATTTTGACCCAATAAGATTTTGGCTAATATTTTGACCCAATAAGATTTTGGATAAAGTTTTGAACAAATAAGATTTTTGATACTTTTTACCCAAAATATTTCGACCTAATAAGATTTCCCTACGGATATTTTAAAATAATGCTGTTTTTATATTAATATAACAATATTAGATACAATAATATTCACTATTTGTATGAAGGCTTAATTTAATTTTAATCACAATTGGGTTAAAAATTTATCAGGGTTGGATCCCACTTTTTTCAAGGATCTGTCCAATCTTAAAGAGGAAGTGGCAAATTATTCGTTACCGCCTTAATTTGAAAGTACCCAAATATAAAGTTTCGTTGCTTTCCGCTTCGTAGTTAATTAGAAATAATTAGTAGAACGCCAAAACAATTGGTAGTTCAGCGTGGCGATTGACGTCATTGACTACACGTTATTACCCATTGGCCGCTATCCCCAACATAGAGTTTAGGCTTGGATGCAAAATGTAGATGCTACTGATTCCGCGGTCAAATCCGAAAAATCTCCTTTAGAATTATGGGATTATACTACTGAATTTTGTACGTGGGTGCTTACACGGATTTAAAAACACGCGCTCACGCTTATCTAGCCATATTATTAAGCAAGGATATTACAAGGATCATCTTGGTAGTATTGTGGGTACTATATAATCTACCAGTGCAGTGGGAAAAATTCAGACAGAACCATAGTCCATGACGACGGTAATTCAACAAGGGAGTAACATTTTCGGAAAACCCATCATCAAAGAACGAGAAAAATATAGCAGTAGTTAAGTTTCTATTCCGAAAATCTATTGGCAACTTACTCTTTAATAAATATATTATCCATCTTTTATGAAAATGGGATCCAATCAGTACCGGATTTACTGAAGGTGGGACCCTAGGTACTAAGTTGGCGGGGGCTTACGTATTTAAAGCATAAAAACGCAAAACTCGCATGTCCCGAAGCTGAGCTTATGTCACGAAAATAATGATTTTTTCAAATAATAAAGCAGCCAACCAGCCGAATCAGTGAAAAATCCATTGACTTCATCAGTGCTGGGGCCTTTTGTTGGTGAGGGCCCATAGGCCAGTATCTAGTAGGCCTAGTCCTTAATCCGGCACTGGATCCAATCTTGATAAAAAAAAATTGGAACTTCACCTTACCAAAACTATGAATTATTTTGAAGGAAAATGGAACTCCAACATTGATCAAAATGGCGTCCAAAGTTAAAAGAACTATTCTATATCAAAATGGGATCCAGCTTCTTAAAGAATTTGTATTAACACTTTTATCAAAATGGGATCGAAAGTTGATAAAAATAAGAAATAATCGGGATTAAAATTGCATTCAACCTGGATCAAACTTAATATTTGTCATTCTGAGATGCAGCCTTGATTTGAAACGGTATTTCGAAATTCACTCAGTTTCACAAGTGGAAATCGAACTCGATTCCTTTCGTTTGCGTGATGACATTGCTAACCACAGTGCCAGTACTCTGTGTATAACATTACGTTACGATACTGTTTGGTTATTTCTATTCGGGTAAAATATTTTCCATAATTACCAAAACTTTTATTGGATCAAAAATTCGTTACATCTTTTAAGATCAAAGTCTTAACAAATCATACGGGATCAAAATATCTTGGACAACAATTTAATGCAATTTTATCTGATTAAATTGTTTTATTAAAAATTTATCTCTTTAACTAATAAAATATTCTAGATCAAGATATTAAATTTAATATAAAAATAAAATATTACTCTATCAAAATAAATTCGATCTAAACCTGATCTAAGTATACTTGATTTAAATTGTTTGAACAAAAATTTTATCCAAAATTAGACGTAACACAATAATATCCAAATTAACTAGATCCTAAAATGGTTCATCCTATCTGAATATGGTTGTTCTTTTATCCACTCTAAATCCAAAATCCAAAATTTCCCAGAAGAAATCTCATATTTCCAGTTAAGAACAATTAAAAACCATATAAACTTTATCAATAACTAGTTCACACTATCAAAAGCTAGTTCCACACCATTAAAAATCTGTAAAGCACTATCCAAAACCAGTTCAACTATTAAAACCTATTAAATCAATTGTAATTCATAAAAATCTAATACACAATATTGAAAACCGATGGAACACAACTAATAACAAAAAAAAATGGCACCAGAAATTAAATATCGTTCTAATAAAGCAAATAGAATCTAAATAAAGATGAACACCCACTAAAATCCAGTTGGATACAATTAAAAAAAGAGTTGAAAAAAAATTCAAGATAAACTCCACTAAATTGGAGTTGAGCTCGGCTTTAAGCAAGATAAACTCCCTTATAATAAAGTTGCATGCAGCTACAAACAAATTGAACACCACTATAAACCAGTTTAACACCACTAAAACCGGTTAGTCACACTGAAAAAAGTTAAATTTAACTTATTACGGATTGAACACCCATAAAAACTAGCTAAACTGCATTAATCCGAAGTTGAATGTCACAAAAACAAGTTGAAAAGAAAATATTTAATTCCTTGGCTTCGGCCTCGGCTCAAGGGAATTTTAAGACCCTTGTTCGATTCTTGGTTAAACTCCATTAAACAGGTATGTAAAACAGCTAAAACCAAGTTGCAAGTTAAAATACCGAATGTTTTACAGTTTTTATTATAATATATAATAATTTCTAGAGAGAAGCAGAATATAATAAATATAAATTTTAGATTAGTCCTTAAAGTTTCAATAATGATAATAATAATAATAATCAGCTAGGCTAATACCCAAGGCACCACTATAGGCCTAAGTCATCAAGCGACTTTTGAAGCCCTTAATTCAGGTGGCCGGGATTAATGCATCTATTTCTTCGCAAATAATTTATTCTTCCAAATTTCTTAATTTCAGTACCCGAAATCATTGTGTTATACTTCTGGCTGTTATGTTACTTAGAAATAAGGAAATTACAATAACAATAAATATTATTAATAATCATAATATTTCCTCTGGCAATAGTCAGGTCGACATGAAATGGTAGTTTCCGCCAATGCGCGCTAAGAAAAACATTTTGTCTGAAATATCGAATGCGATGAATATTCGTTGGGTTTTTATTTATAGTCTTTATTTCCGGAACTGAAAAGCCGATTTTTAATCGTAAAACGGTTTTGGAAAGTAGAACTAGGCTTCCTCGAATTTCTTGAAATGTGATTGGTCGAAAATACAATTTTTTGGTTTATTAAGCCTTAATCGGGTTTTAAATAATATTAATGGTGTAATATGTATTATAGTTTGCCCATGATTCGACTATAATGACTTTCGACTATAAGCGGTTGCAAAAATATAGCGAATCAATTATATCCAGAAACTTTAGTCTGTACCATAAGTGGATCATTCTCTCTAAGTAGACAAAACTCTACGCCACCTATGACTAGAGTCTTTGTCGGGGTCGGTCTGGCAGCCCTTTACAACCGCCCTATGCTGAATTCATACTGCCGAATCTAACGTTTCTTACATATCTTATTGTACGTTTCAGGTCTGAAACGTGTCTCGAGGGCCCGAGAGAGAGAACTTTTGGGGGTTGGCTCCTCGAATTTTTCCCCCCAAAAACCTATACCATATTTGTTCAAGGTCAGTTTCAGATCCAACGGTATAGTTTTGTTCAATAAACGCCCCTTTAGTTGCCGTCTTGACCACTCGGTGGCGCCTCCGCCGAAATATTTTCAAAATTTCTATCTCTGGAGTTTGCTCTCTATACAAGATCTGACGTCACGAAACCCAGACTAAGATACCCAACCGAGACCCGGAATTTGTATACTTAGAGAGAATGATCCACTTATGTCTGTACATATATTAATAATAATAACCATCTAAGGTAATACCCAAGGCACCACCTAGAGACTTTTAATGCCATTAATTCAGGTGGCTGGGTTACAATGCGTAGGAGGGTAGTGCCAAGCCCTTCATGCCACAAGAGCCAACAGCTCCGTACACTCACTATGCATGAATGAGAGAATGGGGGGGGGGTTTCAAGTTTGCGGTTGCTTCCGATAGAAAAGTCACTAGTTAGAAGTGTATTTTGTAGTCTTTGGATCGTATTGTCGGTGGAATTTCCAGTTTCTTTGGTATCGGGTTCCTCCATTTCAATTTTTTAAATGACACTTCATTAAACAAAATGTCGGAGGTTTGTTTTGTGGGTTACTAGTAAGTCGTATAATCAAAATAATTAAAATTTTCACTATGAAAATTAACTTTTTACCCTTGTTTTTAACATAAGTTTTGGTTATGTTTTAGGTGACATTTTATAGCTTACCCAAAGAAGATAGCCTAATGGCAAAATGGTTTATAAATATTCACCGTGATTTGATTATCTCAACCACAATTTACTCGAATGAAATAAGTTCAATTGTTGTTGATAATGAAAAGTCTTCTTTAAGTAGGACTTTCAATGACAATTACAACGCCAATGTAAGCTACAAACTAACATCAACACCAATAACAACAGTGAAGTCCATGTCAATTTTCAACTGTGAGAAAAATTTATCTGAAACGGTTAGGAATTGCTCCAAATGCTTCAGGAGAAAATCCAATCCCTTTTAATTGAAAACAGTAATCTCAAACAAAAATTTAATAGTTGATTTCATAAAATAAAAAGTTATCTTGCCCAACTTGTTCAAATGTTCTTTTACGTCACGAGACACAACTTTATTATTATATTTTTTACATAGGTAATTTGCACGCGCCCTTGAAAAACCTATATTCCTCTGGCGACTGTAGCGCGCGCTCGTAGTAAAGTTGTAAAAGTAAGAGACTGTGACGTAAGAGCCACAATAAAACAAGAAGGCCACGTTACTTTATAAAAATTACTATTTAAAGCATCAAGAGGTGAAAACTATTTTAGAAATTCTGGAAAAAGACAAGGCGGAAAATCAACGTATCACTGAAGAGTTGAATAGTAGAGTTTCAAGTATAGATGCCATATAGAAGTCTAGAGGGATGTGATTTTCTCTGAATTAAATAACGCAAAATTATAAAAATTGCAAACGACTGTGTAAATATGAGATCAAAATTAGTTGAACCATAAAATACATTTTAGCTTACGTTACATTTTTAACTATATAAGGTAGCATTCGCTCAAAATAGAACCTATCAAATTTTGATCTAATTGGTTTCCAAGCTAATTCATCAACAAAAATCCTTTCTACAATTAACCAATTTGGAAGGTAAACGGAAAAATCGTACCATTTTAGATTGGCCGCTACATGTAGAAATCTTTATCAGCTAATTTTTGCTCCACAGTCCCTCCTCTATAAAAATAAGCACTCTTGACCACCACCATGAAACGGACATTTGGCTACTCCATGAGGTCGTAAACGATAAGATCGGGCGATGCACCCAGGTGTGGAAAATTTGGGTTTATAATAAAACCACACTCGTTGACTTCTACGTCATGTCCTAGGTTTCTCATGCGCATAACATATTTATCCACGGCTATGGGCTCGTTGGTTACTCCAAAACGAACACCAGGAACTGTACTTAATACCTTATTAACAATGATATTCGCTACACCTTTTCTGACCAGGCTTGTACTCACTTTGACACGCTTAGTCTAGTTCGTCTTTGCTTAGAGCACTCATACTTTGACTTCTCGTGTCTTTTTCTATACGAGTAGAGACAAATCCACTCACTTAATTTTCCTAAATATAATTGAAAATAAATTATATATATAAAAAATCACTGTGTATATATTTACCATTAATAAGTCGTACTCTCCCTCTTGAATTGGAAGATAAACACTTATCAGTTGCCAATCCGAACTGCTGCTTTGGTTAGGTATCACAAAATTGATATATCTATCATTTAGATAACTACTGGTTGATATAACTTCCGCTGAATATTTAAAGGAAAAACAAAATTCAACTAGCGGTAGTTGCACCTAGGAGCTCGGCCAAAACGAGATTCCTTCCATTCAAGTGTCGTGTAATTCTGCGTTAAGCTGTCAGCAAATAATCCATTACCAGTATTTCGTAGATCTTCTGGTAGGTTTGGGACAGCCTCGTTCAATTCGCTTTCACTTCAATCTCCATTTCAACGACTTTCTTTCTACCTACTTCTTACATTTGGAGCTTAACCATTTTCTTTTGGGGCTCCACAGTTTAAATCGTGAAGGTTCAGTGGATTTACACTTTTCCTTCTTGTGCGGTTCCACTTCTGGGACAGCTCGGTTCACGCAAGAGCAGGTGGTGCCAGTTTTCTAACCATTCTCTTTTAAAAGACTTAACAGTCTTAAAATGATTACACGTTCATTTTTTACCAGCTTTGCACTCATAGTCAAGAGTCAATTTATCCATAAGGTAGACTAGGCAAAGTGCCTAAGGCCTACGAAAATTTTAGGTGACACTAGGGCCTACGATTCCATATAATAGGGCCTACGAAGGTTCGAAAAGTCGGTAAAAGAGAGATTTTTGCCTAAGGCCTACTGTAGAGTTAAAAACGGAAGTCTTACAAAACTTTAAATTGACGCGCTAAAAGTTGTAACGGGATTACCATACGCCACTCGGCGGAAGACGCAAAACAGTTCATGATATTCATGCTAACAAGTACTATACAGGGTGTTATGGATAAGTGTGTCAAAAATTAAAAAAGAATTAGGAAAACGCCTCCAACATGGGGAGTATAGCAGTCTGATAACCTCGGTTCATTTACTTTTGATTTTACGTAAAACGAAGGTGCTTCAAAGTGTTACCGTTATTTAAATGGAAGTTTCTAATTGAATTGGCCGATTTTTGAGTGCTAATTATTTGGGACACATAATACATTTTCGCCTCAATATGAGCCAAAGAACATGTCACTTAATTTTCTACATGCTTATCCGTAACACCCTATATTTTTCCCGAATTTAATTAGTACCATTAATTTTTAAACTTCAATATTTGAAGTTTAGACTGAATAGTTTATAATTCAGAAATTAATTATTTATATTATAAATGGGAAAACCAACATCTTAAATTGCGATGGTTTATTTATTAAGTTTCCGGCATTAAAATCCCTGTTATATAATTTTTGAACTGAACCTTATTGCACATCAACGCTCAATTTTCCCAAAAGCTGGAAATTCTTAATATTGTAGGAAATTTCATAATTTCAGTACTTGATTGTTTTAAAAACCTATAGTAAATATCAATTACGAAGCAAAAATTAGCTTGACATTCAATTTTGTTAACAACATTTTTAATTAAAGATGTTTTTAGAATTTTAAATTTTATTAGTTTTTTCTAATAATTATTTTAACAATCTCAGTCTTTGAAACTAGCATTTTATAAGTTAAAATGATGTTTTCATTAATATCAGGTTTTAGTACTAATTTAATTTTTATTATATTTTTTTCCAATGATTTTATAACAATATCAATCTTTTGGAATTTTCAATGTTATTAATTTTTATAGATAATATTTTTAACAATATCAGTCTTTGAAAATAAATATTGGTATTATCGTCGTTATCACTTTTACGTTAATTAGAAAAGTGTTTCGTATAGAAATGCACAGCTTTCTCTTATTGCGCCTAACACCGAAATCTTGAGCGTGAATTGGAGTGTAAAAAGTAGCAAGTTCTAATGTGACATCAATCTGTCCCGCTATTTCCCCTTCGCCGTCTTAATGACACTTCACTCCGACATCTTAAGCAGGAAGCGCCACCGTTCCCTCCCACTAAGGACACGAAAAGACACAAACTCTGTCTTCCCCGCATCGCAGCTCTGGAAAGCGTAGCGGAGAAGGCGACGTGTAGGGGTGTGTTTCGAATCTACAAGAAGGAGGGACTCGTATAGTTGTTGGTTCGATAAGACGGAGAGCGGCGCTATCTTAGAGAACTCTGCTCGGCACTAAAACGAGCGTAGCATGTAGACTGGGACGCCGTGGAGCGCCTGGATGTCGCAGCCATCCTCCACTCTCCTCCTCCGTCCTTTTGTCGTCTGTCTGCGAAAGTCCTAAATAGTTTTTCCTATTTCACATTTCCCTCGAGGACGCCGAGTGGATAAGGTCACGTGGACATTGTCTCGCGATCCCCGCGGTTTGCCTCTGACCGGGGTCGCGTCCGATCCTGGCGGTGGTTCTCTACGCATCCCCGAAGGAAAACGGAATTAGCGAAAAACAACGACGCCACCGAGACGTCCAAGTGCACCATTATGGTGCTGAACAAATTCTACGGCTCCAGTTGCATCGGTAAGTGGTTTTTGGTTACGGGCGCTCGTTTTCCAATAGAAACTCGTATTTTTACCACATTGGCCAGTTGGCATTTCATTAATGGCTTTTGTAAGTGCGGATTAAAATATACAAATGGTTTTATCTTACTTAATCGAGATAGTCTGGGGTGCAAAAATGGTCGATCCTTAAAAAATGTCTATCCTTACCTTGAAAATGGGGAACTCAAGCTTCAAAAATTTCAATTTGAAATTTCAACCACCAAGAAGACTCCAACAGTTTTAGGGGTTACCCCCGCAACCAACCAATTAGGAGCGCCGAAGGGATGGGACAATATCAGAACCCTTTGGAGAAAGACACAAATATTAGAGGTTCCATTAAAGTCGAAGGTTAAATTACGGCGATAATTTTCAAACGTAGTGACGTCATTGTATATTGTACCTCCTTAAAGTTTGTTGTTAGCGGCAAAATCCGCTGCAATGGGGCATCGAATTAATAACTTGGAAAAACGAAAACTGTTATTTTAACATAAATACTCTGTATAAAATCGAAAACCTTCGTAATTAGTATAAATAATGTTGTTTGATATGTTTAATTGTGCTCATTTTCAACCGCAGGCTTTAAATCCGATACTATAGTTGTATTCACATATTATCTGGGTTCAATTGAAGGATTGGTATAGTACATCCATATAATCTACCTTCAGCTTTGTATTGTCTGCTTCAACAGGTTAGCAAACGATGCAATCCGTTTAAATGGTTTAACGTGTTCCTTATGAGGTGAATACCAAACAGGAACAGAAATTGAACAAAACTAGAATTACTTAAAGGGTTTATAACCTCAACGCATTCTTTATGGAAGACACTCAAACAATTTAGATAATATATATCAGAGATATATCTAAAAAAATAATTTTTCTATCAAAAACCCAACGACGATAAAAACTGATCCTAAATTCATGTAAATCGTAACAATCGCAATATTTCTCCTAACTGTGGCAAATATTTTATATGAAAATTTGTATAACATAAGATGGTATTTAATGTTTGTTTCCTGCTTGTGTTCCATAATATTTGCTGACGTGGGAAAAATGTGCAATTCGTGTGTTCCATAAAATGTTTAGGGGGGGCGTGAAATTAATTAATTAGCGCGAATAGTTAGTGTAAGAAACTGTTTTCTCGCCTGGCATGAAGGGCTTGCCACCACCCTCCTACGCATAGTAACCCGGCCACCTGAATTAATGGCTTTAAAAGTCGCTTGATGACTTATGCCGAAGGTGGTGCCTTGGGTACTAGCCTAGCTGATGATTATTATTATTATTATAATTATTATAATTATTATTATAATTATAATTATTATTATTATTATAATTATTATTATTATTATTATTATTATTATTATTATTATTATTATTATTATTATTATTATTATAATTATTATTATTATTATAATTATCGTTTTAAGCTGCAGTTGTAAGGCTTGAAACATTTCAGCCGACGATTTCATCATTGATATTAAAAAAAACTAATTATACTATGGTTAATGAGAGATACCCTTCAGCCCTCAAATCATACCATAAGTGCCCATTTTTTAAAAATTCGCGAAAACTTTCAGGGATTAACTTTTAAATTCCTTAACATTCTACAGAAAATTATTACAAGGAGCATGGAAATTGACATTTTGAATATGAATCGCTGTATTTTGGTATTGATTTGAAAAAGGTTGCAAAGTCCTTCTAAGGGTTCCAAGAATTAAAATTGTAGTTGGCCTACCTAACCCCCAAACAAAGACAAAGTTAAAGTAATTGGTATTGCCAGAAGTAAATGAACTGAAGTTATCAGACTGCTATACTCTCCATGTTGGAGGCGTTTTCCTTATGAAGTTTACATTTTGACCTCGAATTTAAAATTTTACCCGCGTTTTTGTTTTTATGAAACCATTTTTTATATATATAAATAGCTATACCCACAATTCCCAAGTGCAATTTAATCGCTCCAAACGACGGGGATGGATATTAGCTTTTATTTGATTCACTTTTCTCAACAATTTCATAAGGAAAACGACCTCCGATTCTGAACGCTAGTTCGATAACTTCGGTTCATTTACTTCTGGTATTGTAGGTTCTGGTATAATATGGTGCTAAGTGACGTAACATTTGAGAAACCCCACACACCGTACTGCGATACGTCATTTCTTAACTGCTATTTGCACCATTTACATTATATGTGCTTTGACGAAAATGTGCTTAAAATAACGATTTTTGATAGGTTCCCTAGCCGGAATCAACAAGACGTCATCCCCACTTTTTTCCGAATCGAGCTGCGCGCGACTTGCGAGTGATTCTTCGTACTCTGTGTTGAGCGCCATGACGAAATCCAAACGAATTTCGGTGACATTTCACATGCCTGTTTTGGAAAATGTGCGAGTGGGGTTTGCCGGAGGACACAAGCCGTCGCCAAATAAATATCAAGTCCATTCAATCCCGAACGACTTGAGAGAACTCTGGCTTAGAGACTACGGCGTCAGGACCATTCAGGTAGGCCACGACACTTTTTCTCGCGTAGTTACTTGTCTTTGTGCTTAAAACAATCATGATTGGACATTCGATGATGGATCTAGGACTTGAGTTCTGTTGATTTTGACATAGACAAATAAAAGATTATCCAGGACAGATATTCGCTTCTAGATGCGTCTTCCCCCAAAAAAAACCCGACTACTAGCGCCTTTTTAAGAAAAAGGTTGCAAACTCAGAATTATGTAACTTTGGGTACAACCGTAAGCCTATCATAAGGTCTCAATAAGCAAAGATCTAGACTACATTTTTGACGATCACATTCCCGTTATTAAGTGGTAGGTATTCAAAATCTGCACCTAATAGTGGCTACGTCCTCAACTATGCATTTCAGAAATAAATTTCGCGAAATGCATTATGAATGCGCACATGCCGTGCGCGAACGTTTTTAAACTTAGAACAACGCGGGATAAATCTCCGCCGCGAGCCCTTAGCACCGTAGCCAAGGCTTATTCACAATTTTATCGCTTTAAAACTTAAAATTAATACTTATCTTTGCAAAATGATTTATCAGAACCTACAACTGGCTATTAGAAATAAGAATTGTTTTTCTGAAGGTATTTATTTTTTAAATTTGAGGTTTATACGCGTTTTGTGTGGCATTTATCAACCCAAGTATGGCTGCTCTACCAAGTAAGATAATATTTTAGATGTAGAAATTTTAAAAAAGATGTGATGAATAAACACATTTAAGACTTAATTTAAGCTACTACAGTTCCAAATACATCCGTATTTATTACTTATTTCATACTTGTTTTGAGTCTTAAACTTGGTTGATTCTTGCATACTTATTTAAAACATCATTTTACAAGATTTTTGCAACCGTAATTAAGACTCTCATTAGTCTCAGAATAAGTATGAATTAAATCTGATTTGAGGCTGTATTTGGAACTGTAGCAGCTTTAAATAAAACTTTTTTAAGCTTAAAAGTGACAGTCACGATTTTGGTAAGGGTTAACTCTAGCAATAATTGGAAATCTGCCGATATCAATAAAACTAATATACATCCAGGTGCCCGTTATGTGAGCAGTCCACAGCAATCTATAGTGAAATTCTTCACCAATTATTGCATGGTGATCGCTATATAGCAGGTAGTTTTTAGGCTCGGGTATCCTTTGAAAAAACAAAGTTATATCAAAAATGACTACTTTGTTCAGCGGCCATGCTGGATCGCAAGTTTTAAAATCTCCAGACTTCAAGGATGGCGCTAGATGCTAGGCGTTTTTTGACCCAGTTCAGTTGTTTTACACACTCGTACTTAAGAATTAATTTTACTTCAAATGAAATATCCTATTTTAAGAATTTCAAGTATATTATTTAGTAAATAGATTTAAAATTTTTAAACTGTTATTTTATAACAAAATTTTTAAGTTTCAGTATGTGAGGGTTTCAACTAAGTTTAGCTTAACCAAATATAGCCAGCCAATCCCTTATGACCATTTTGTAACCAAGCTTCAAGATTCAAGTTGCAAATCCATTACCTGTATTAATCTTAATATTAATTATTTTGAGATATTTAATATTATATCGGTAGAAACTTGATGTATTGTACAAAAACAGGTTGTCAAGTCGTAATATTGGTTTGCACATCGCCAGATAAATATAATTTATGTCCAAATATATGATTTATTTATTTTATTGTAAATACTTCAGTTTTCACTACGTAAAAGTGGTTTTTAATTTTGATAATTAATAGTTTTAATACGTAAGGTTAGTATCCTCGATTTTATATACATGATGCCATATTTGCCAAATTTTAAATTGTGACTGTGAATATTTGCTTTTACTATTTACAAAACGTAACCAGAACAACTACTACTAATATGTTTTCTTTGCTTCGGGTAAAACAATATTCTCACTCGATAAATATTTCGCAGTGAAACTAAAGAAACGAACACCATAATAATAAATTAGAAAAGGAACAAATTTATTTACTACTATAAGAAAATTAGCAATTTAAAACAATTTCGTAATTTAGTAATTTTACTTATTAAATTAACGATTTTCCTTCAGAGTACTTTATTATTTTGAAAATAATAATTAAGTTATAAGCATAATTGGCAAAATTATTAATTTATTAATATCCTCTAATTGTCCATTTCTAATTTTACTGCAAGTAGAAAGTTATTAAGTATTTTAATTTTTAAGTTAATAATTTAATAATTAATTATCCATTGAAATGTACAAAATGGGAAATTTTTATTTTCAATTACTATTTTAATACAGCAACTAAATTTAGTAGTTATTTTTTAAAATTAACGATTTGTTATAAGAGTTATTTATTATTTAAAAATTAATAATTTAGTAATTTGCGTAATTGTAAAAATCAGTAAATTAGTAATTTTCTATAATGAGTAATTTGTGTAATTGGAAAAATCAGTAAATTAGTTATTTTCTATAATGAGTAATAACATATTTTTCTGCATTTAAAAATTTACTAATTACTTTATTAATAATTTCCTATAATAAGAAATTTACTATTTTACTTCAACTAGAAATTCACTAATGTAATTTTATATTACTAATAACTTACTATTTTACAAATGAAAAAATTATTAATTAAGTAAACTAGTTAAAGGAAAATTTTGTAAAATAGTATAGGAAATATTTAGAATATTAAAAAGTTTGTGATTTCTCATATTTTTGTAAGTTTGAAATTATTAATTAGGTAATTCATTTATATTGTAAGAATAATTAGTTACAAAACAAACCTCACATGAATATTGAAAATTTAAAATCTACTAATTAACAAAAGTAGTTTGTTATTCATTTGAGACATATGGTTTTTTTTTCGCATTATCTGCATATTTAGGTAATTGATTATTTACTTAATCAAGTATTTAATACTGGGCTTTGTTAGTAAATTACTTAGTACATTTCTGATAATCTTCAATGGCTAATTAGAAACTTCCAAATAAAAATATAAGAACTCCCCTTATTTATTTAATAAGTCATTTCATAATAAGAAAACTAAAGCTGATTTAATTAATATTAGTTAGTCAATTTAATAGTAATTTCCTTAAGTAATAAATGATTAATTTCCTTAAGTAATAAATGATTAATTTCCTTAAGAAATAAATGATAAATTTCCTTAATTGTTAATTTCCTTAATTATTAATTTCCTCAATTATTAATTTCCTCAATTAGTAATTTCTTTAATTAGTAATTTAATTAATTTGTAATTTCTTTAATTAGTAAATTAGTAATTTCTTTTAGTAGTAAATTAGTAATTTCTTTAAGTAGTATATTAGTCATTTCCTTAAGAAGTAAATTAGTCATTTTCTTACGTAGTAATTTAGTAATTTCTTAAGTGGTCAATTAGTAATTTCCTTAAGCAGTAATATAGTAATTTCCGTAAGTAGTAAATTAGTAATTTCCTTAAGTAGTAAATTAGTAATTTCCTTAAGTAGTAAATTAATAATTTCTTTAAGCAGTAATATAGTAATTTCCGTAAGTAGTAAATTACTAATTTCCTTAAGTAATAAATTAATAATTTCCTAAAGTAGTAAGTTAATAATTCCCTAAAGTAGTAATTTAGTAATTTCATTATGTAGTAAATTATAAATTTCTTTAAGTAATAAATTAGAAATTTCTTTAACTAGTAAATTAACAATTTATTTAATAGCAATTTCTAAATTTCACATCAAAGACTTATATTCCATTGATAGTTGAAAAAAACACTGCAATGAAATTCCTTCGAATGAACCTCTATTAACGGTCCTCTCATTTTCAATCTTGCTAGCTTGGCCTAGTGCCTTGCAAACCCTAAAGCCACTACTGTGAGGAAGAAATTGAACTAACGCACGAAACTTAAAGGCCTAGGTTTTCTTCTGCCTGTCCCCCTTTAAATTAGGCCAACATGTTCAGCGGTTGGCCTACCACCAGGGGGACAGGCAGAAAAAAAACCTAGACCTTTAATGGCAGTGGGCTATATGCATTGTCAATCTCCAACTTTTGGAGCGACAAAATGTTCTTAGTTTGACTTGAATAAAGTCCAAATGAAGTCGGGCCAAATCACTTTTATAGCATCGCATTTTATAATGCAAAAATGACGTCGTGTGTTCCTTGTTTAATATAAACACAGCGTATAAACCCTGGCACAAGAGCGCCGTTTAGAAAAAAATTCCGAACTAATTTTATTGAGAGACAGTCCCGTACTGAAACGTATTACGTTCGTGGCAGTTTACTAAACTAGCTATAAGAATGTCGGGATACGCTAGCATTGCATCGTGAGTCACTTGAAGATTGGGGAGCTCCCTCTATTGGGTGAATAAAAAAGTGATAAGAGCCATATTGTAAAAAGCTAATAATGCGGGTGTAAGAGGGAGAGCGATATTTCGGTTTTCTTGAAGAACTTCGCTAGATGGCAGCAGCGGCAAACATTGCGAGGAAACGAAGAGCAGCAAACTTTTAACAACGGAGGCTCCCCTTCCCAATATCGATTTAGTTGGCCCACTTAAATGACGCGCGACATAAACGGAGACCAATTTCTTCTTTTAAAGAAATGCGGGGTTTCTCGAGAGATAGCGGAAACCGCCCTCGCTTATGAAATATATTCACCGAGTTTTTACGCGTAATCCCCAAATGAATTTTGCGTATTGAAATCGACCACGCTGTTGCCGTCGCCGCCGTATTTTGCATAATTCTTCAACTGTCAGGGTTATAATAGTTAATGATGCATCAATCTATAAGTAAATACGTGCTATTGCAAGACCTATATTTTAATTTGGTGATCAGGGTATTAATGTTTGTCATTTACCCATTTTAGTTAGTGTATCTTTTTATCCTTGAAATCAACATACATTTTTGAAATTAAGTTAAATTTTCTTTGAAAATTAGAAATTTAGTTAGGCCTCGACCTCTGCTACGTATGTTTACATTTGCATTAAAAAAAGTTTAATTTTATTAAGGGGTTTTAGCCAATTCGCGGGGACCCTAATGTGATATTTGAGCTTAGTAATAACACGGAAAATGATATATCAATTGATATTGGATATTGAAACACACGGAAACTCATACAACAATTGTTAGTGCATGTCACTGTAACAATTTGGGCACTAGGGAGCCCATTTCGGTGCATTTTAATTGGGCAGTAAATGTCAATGGCTTATTTAGGGGTAATTAGGAAAATCATACATATAATAATGAGTAAAATCGAGTCGCTACACACTCAAAACTTACTGTTGAAAGAACAGCAAATACGGTTTATAATTTACAGCAAGGTGCAGTTGAAGTGGATTAGCAGCAGTTTGTCGTAAAATTTACAGCTTTCTGCTGTATTTTGAAGAAAACAGTAGCGACTGTAAAAATTCATATTCGTACTGTTTTTAAAATGACAGTTATATTGAAATTAACAATATAAAACCGTGGTTGACGTTTTACTTCAAAAATGCGTAAAATTTACCGCACGTTGCTGTTTTTTCTGTTATAAACTTCAAGCGCTAGTATATTAAACAACTAATTATTATTTAGTGGTCAAAACATTTTTTAAAATCGCACAAGTTTAATTTTAGTTTCAAATATAATAATATCCGATAATAATATTTCTATATACTCTTTTGTATAAGTAACATCCCACGCAAAATGCTATATTAATTACAAACCTTGTTCATCGTGTGCTTAATAATTTGAAACCAAGTTAATAGTTTACTTTCCTTTGGTTTTCCCTATAACTCTAAAGTACAAAGGCTCGAGCTAATCATGATCAACTAGAGTTGTAATCATTATTGATATTATCGATTAAATTTTTCTATTGGATTATGAAGTTTTTTGTCGAAGTTTTTCTTATAATAATTTTAAAAATTGATAAAAAAAAGTTATATATTTCTATCATGAATTGATTAATAAAATATTTGAAAATTTGTAATTAAACCAATATGATAAAGGTTTGATCCTTAAAATTTTTGATGAAATTTTAAGGTTGTGAATAGGTTCTGTACTAAATACGTTTGAAAACTAAAACTACGGCAAACACTGGAATTTTACGAACATTAGATTTTACTGTAAAAACTGCATGCATTTACCGTATTAAAAACGTCTGGAATGAATGTTAATTAAACAGCAATAACTTTTCTTGCTGTATTTTTAAACAGCAGAGTGTCCAGTAAATTTAACAGGAAGCATGACAATAAAAAAACAGTCAGAGTTGGTTGTGAAATTAACAGCATTCTGCTGGCATCTATGCTGACCGCAGCTTACTGTAAGATTTACAATAATATTTTTCTGTGTGTATAAAAATTTTGGGCTCTCATTGTTTACCCAGATGCAGCCAATTTCCCGATTAATAATTTTATAGATATTCAAACGCATCAGGGAGATTGTGTGTATTAAAATGTCCGTGCCATCTTGTTTGGTATGAAGAAAAAGTATCTTCCTTCGCTTTGGTGCTCGGGTTTATATAAGAAATAGAGAAGCAGTAAATAGAGATTGACCATGATGGTCGCATCCCGAAACAAACCACGAAAGCAATTTTTTATGGGCGTTAAACATTGAATAGACTTGTTTCTATAAGGCGTTGCAACACTGTAAGGTTGCCTTTAGTGCTTGAAAATTGATAGAGAACTACAATACATAAGCGGTACATGTTTGTTTACGCATTTCTATATAATGATATAAATTTATAATACTTTTGTCATAAGGGATATGGATAATACTGTTTGGAGAAATTTTTGTTGGATTTTGTTGTGTTATCCTTTTGTAAGGAACTGCTTTAAAGGGAGTATATCCTTGGCAGGGAAGGTTGAGTGTCCCTAAATAATCTTGCAGCGAGGTGAAGGACTTTCTAGTCCCTTTAAAAATATTCAGAAGAAATAGATACAGATTCCCTTTATAGAATTTTCAATTGACAGTAATTAAATCTGTTAACACATTATTTGTAATACCTAGCCTTAAATGTGTTAATTTTTTTAAACGTTATCATAGGAATACAATGGTCCCCTAGAAATGTCGAAGGCTAGGTTAGACGCGAGAGCAAGCGGACGCCCAACTGCAACCAAACCCGTTATGGCGTCTTTGTTGTTAAAAGCTCTCAGGATTATTTATGTCGAAATACAAACTTTGCGATGTGACTTTCTGATATTTTAATTCTTGATTAGAGCTCAGGGAAACGGATAAATTAACCCCCAAAATTTCAATAAATCTTATAAAATTCTCTTAACTGTTTATTTATGGATATTATTATCGACTATTATACGATTTAATATGCAACAAATACGTTATTATTCGGATAATTTTCAGTTATGGTTATAAAAGAAATGAACGGAAAATTTTCTATCCGAACGCCGAGCCCTATTCTTGATGTTATTTTAGATTAGGTTAAGTCAGAATTAAACTACGTTTGAGAAATATATAAACTTTTTCTCAGCCAAAAACTGTTCTTGCTTTAAAATAAATTTACGCTTTAACTCAAACTATTTATGTGGTGATGTGTTTATATAAAACGTTTGGGGGTATTTTACGATATTGTTTAAAATATTTGGCATTTCATTAGAGCTTTTATCTCTCTTTTGGTAAATATTTACGATAATCGCCATCAGGAGAACAAATGCTTTCGGCGTGCGAGTTTGTGGTGCAGCGAGAGCTGCCTTCAACGCGATGATATTAAACAGCATCCCTTGGATAGGAAATTCCGCGGGCCAGAAACAACGCGTAATGCGTCTTATGCCAAGCTCGCTTCAGGCTGGCTCTTGCGTTCGCGCGCTAATCTCTTTTGTTGGGAATGCCTTCGATGCGGTTCTACAATATATAGCTGTCAGTCTTTTTAAAGCTTCTTGTTTGAATTTCCTTTATGGACGAAGTCGGTTAATAGCTTTTCTTGGGAATTTTGAAAAACAATATTTTGGATGAAATAATGTACTCAAAGTGATTTGCGATAGCTTCAAAGTGTTTACGAAATGTGTTATATACAGGGTGTTTCAAAGGTTGTGCAAAATTTTTAAGGAGTTGTAGGGGGTGAGTTGAGAAGTATGCGTGTTTTTCCCCCATTTTCCTACGATGAGTTAAAAGAGCGCCAGAGAGCTTCAAAGTGCGGCCTACTAGACCCTGGAAGTACGCTGCAACAAGCGCAAAACCAAGCAGCAGAGAAATGCAAACATTAAGGGTTGGGTTCGTGTGATAGGTTTAAAAGGACTTTGTAAACAAATCGAGGTAACCGGCAAAAAAAGTAAACTTAAACAGTATTTAAAGTCGTGATGGACAGCGATTTCCAACATTTATTGTAACTTGTACAAAATACACATTTTCCGACTTTGTTCTTCTGTGTTTAATTAAACTCATTGCACATTTCTTATTCACTCATTTGTTTTTTTGTTATTTATCTCAATTTCCACGCATTCGCAAATTCATCGTACCCCTGAAATCGCATTTCCCTGCTGCCTGGTTTTGATTTGTTTTTACCAGGGGCTAGTAGGCCACACTTTGAAGCTCTGGCGCTCTTTCAACTCATCTGACCCCCTACAACTCCTTAAAATTTTGGCAAAACCTTTTGAAACACCCCGTATATTAAAAATTTACTGGTCGTTTCTTGTATGTCTTGTGTACATTTAGAGGTGTGTGTACAGTGGTTAAAATATCTCCAGAACACCCTTGAAAATGGTAATCTCGACCTTCAAAGTGTTTATCGTGAAAATATAGTTATGTCTTATAATAAAAACATTACTGCTTTAAAATGGCGATTTCGACCTTGAAAACTATGATCCCGACCTTCAAACCAGCAGATGTGTGTCAGAAACCCCATTAAAAATACTTCATAGACACCATACATATATTCAGAGGATTAAGATGAAAAATTCCTTTGATATGAAAAATGGAATGCCACGAAAAATGTCTTTTAAAGAAAGAATAAGGACCTAAAATTTATTTTTATTATCTCAGAAACGTCTGAAAGAATTTTCTCCGAAGAACTTGGAAGAATTTAGAGGATTTAGACTTTATTCTACGTTCACAATCATTCTTTTCTCCTCGACTAGGGCAACTCCTAACCTCTCACCTTTCACCTCTCTAAACGACCTACTTTTCAATTGAGTCAATGAAAAAGTTCTTAAGAAGATATTTCTTTCTTGTTTTAACTTCAAGCTCAATTTAATCGAAATACCAGACTGATACCGGAATTAGCGGAATTTAAGGATCTACATTCTAATTAAAAACACAATTTTGCTTCAAACTACAACTATTGAAGCCTATTTTGTCAATCAAAATTGGTTTTCAATTGGAAAACGACTATATTTTGCCTAGCTTATGCGAAATTTAATCTACCGATTATCTTTGGGTCATTTGGTTAGGTTTGTGACAAGGGCTTTTTTCCTGCCCACCAGAAATAAACGGATTACTGCCCCAGGAATTCACAAAACTTCCACACGAAGGGTTTAACAATACTGGGGGCCTATTCTTGTCTCGGTTCAGATTTATCGCCTCCGCCTTATCGCCTCGACATGACGGATAACGACATGGCGGATAACGACATTGGCCAAAAACCCTATTCTTGTCCACCTGTCGTTATCCGTCATGTCGTTATGCCGGGAATATCGCCAAGCGAGTTTTCGAACGTCCTTCCTGTTTAGTTAGCCAATGAGAAGCCGAATTTTAGAGATTGCGTCAATACATTTTTGCGTCGGATTCGTCTGCTGTTGTTTTGAGTTTGACAGCTTCATTTGTTTTTTTACGTTCAACTTCATTGTAAGTTTTTTTCAAAATAACAATGAGTCGTACAGCTAAAGTAACAGGTGAGCAAAAGTTAATCATCGTAGAATTTATGGAAACAAACGAACGGTTTGTAACCAGAAAATTTGACGCGTCATTTACAAATTACTCTTACGAGGCTTTGTGGGTAAGCCTTGTAGAAAAGCTCAACTCTTGTGGTGGGGGAGCGGCCAAAGAAGTAAAACAGTGGAAGAAAGTAAGTTTTAATTTTAAAAATAGTCATTTTATTACATATATAATATTTTCAGAGTTTGACAGACTGGAAGTCTGCAACTAGAGCCAAGGCTCTCAAAATCCAGAAGGCAATTGAGGAAGGTGTTGCGAATCATGGACAGCTTTCTCCGATTGAGCAGCGATTAGTTAATGTTTTGGGTTTAGGTGGAACATTTGGCCACAGAGAAGTCACAGAAGCGGGTTTTGGTGACATAGTTGCAGTAATGGATGCAACTTTAGCTTCACTTACCTATAGTCCCACAGTTTCTTCTATTTTGACCCCTGCGTATTCAGTTCCTTCTGCCAATACTTCTCCGTTACAACCACGTCGATCTCCACGACTGAATCAGTCTCTCCAACCAAATCATTCTCAGGGAGATAGGCAATCCCCAGCTGCATCTGTCAGGCAATCCCCAGCTACATCAGTAAGGAATGCAAATTTTACAGCAGCTGCACAAAGTAAGTAAACATACTCTTATTTAATCATATTTCAATAAATTGTAATACTTATGTTGTTTAAAGGGCGTAATCAACAGCGGCAGCAAAGGGTTCGTGCAACTGGACCTTATGCTAGGGCTCAAGAGATGTTTGAGAAAATAAATGGTAATCTTGAGAAGCAGATGGAAATTATGGAGAACCAAAGTGAAATTTGGTACCACATTGCTAATTCTCAAAAGAAAATTGCCAAAGCTGAGGCTGAAAAAGCTAAAGCTGCTATGATGCAGGCAATGGCCTTGAGAACAATAGCTACCACCTTCAAAAGATTATATGGCCCGTCCAATGATGATCAAGAAGAAGAAGAGGAAGAGGAGGAGTGAGCAGATTCTACTTTCTGGTTCAGGAGTAGTGGAGAGAAAGGCCCTTTTAAGGGCCACAGGGCAGAGGTATTTGAATAATAAGATGAAATGGTTTCTTCTAAAGTAAAGTATGGTAAGGGTGTATGACAGTGCCTTACGGCACTTGATATTTTTGCCCTTCCATTCTTTGATTTAGAAGTTTTACCATTCATTTTGTTATTCCTATATTTCTGCCTTGTGACGCTAGAAGTTCGGTTTGTTTCGGGTTTCAATATGAAACGTGTTGCAACGCGAACATGTTCGGAGTACCGGCCTCCCCGTTTGGCTAGCGTTGGTAACTTAAGTCTCAGTACTAGATTTATTGAAATTTGGGACTAGATATCAAAATTACCTTAATAATTTAAAAGTTCGTGACTTAAGGCTAACAGGTACACGGTTATCTAAGCAATAAATATAATCAAAATGAAATTAACTCTCAATAGTAAGTGAATAAAGCATGTTTATTTCTTACTTATATTAAGAAGATGGAAATATGCCCATAGAAGGAGAAAAATTCAAATAGGATGGTGTTAAAAATTACTGTGGAATAAACACTAATGTGATCAAATTAGGTAAGAAGTAAGAGTTTTAAATCAGGTTGGAGAACAAACAAAAACTGTTTGTTCTCCATCCACATTTAAAACTTGCTTTTTACTTGCCCAAAACACAAGATAGGTTCAATTCAATTAAGAACCGCAGAGAGGTCTAAATACTAAATCTAATTTAATGTTTGATTTTGAGGTTAAATTAGAACTCTTACTTCACATTAGTGTTTATTCCACAGTAATTTTTAACACCATCCTATTTGAATTTTTCTCCTTCTATGTGCATATTTCCATCTTCATATAAGTAAGAAATAAACATGCTTTATTCACTTACTATTGAGAGTTAATTTCATTTTGATTATATTTATTGCTTAGATAACCGTGTACCTGTTAGCCTTAAGTCACGAACTTTTAAATTATTAAGGTAATTTTGATATCTAGTCCCAAATTTCAATAAATCTAGTACTGAGACTTAAGTTACCAACGCTAGCCAAACGGGGAGGCCGGTACTCCGAACATGTTCGCGTTGCAACACGTTTCATATTGAAACCCGAAACAAACCGAACTTCTAGCGTCACAAGGCAGAAATATAGGAATAACAAAATGAATGGTAAAACTTCTAAATCAAAGAATGGAGGGGCAAAAATATCAAATGCCGTAAGGCACTGTCATACACCCTTACCATACTTTACTTTAGAAGAAACCATTTCATCTTATTATTCAGATACCTCTGCCCTGTGGCCCTTAAAAGGGCCTTTTCTCCTCTACACACTCAACGGAAGCGACGTCTAATGAGGTCATCTCGGGCGGCATGGCCACGTCTACTCCAATTTTCTCCTGTTGGTGACTCAGCTGGAGGCTCGGGTACCCTGTCCTCTTCATTCAATGGCAAGTTGGCCAACTCCTCATCTCCATCTGTGCACCCTTTTAATCGCCTAATGTTGTGAAGAACACAGCAAGCGTTCACAATACACCCAGCGAAACTTGGTTCGTAATGCAGAGTTCGGTCTTTAAGCAGGCATCTAAAGGTCTGTTTCAAGACCCCATAGCACCTCTCTATTACATTACGAGCCTTCTTTTGTCGTCTTGTGTACTTTTCTTCAGCTGAACCACTTGGTGGTCTTGAAATGGGTGTCATGACCCACGGTAGTTGGGGATAGCCTCTGTCTCCTACCATATTGGATTTTAAGAACTATTTTGATTCATATGCTTAAGTTTAAAACAAGGTAAGTATTAAATTTTTTTATTTTAATTTGTAGATATAATACATTTTCACTAATAAAATATTTAAAGAAATAAATTAGTGTTTTTTCTTGTAACTCATACATCCATTTATACTTTATGTTATATTAAAAAATAACACCCAAACTCATGAAGTTAACTTACCAAGCAGCCAAGAATTTCGTAGGTTGTTGTTCATGAAATTCCTTTCAAGGTACTTTGACACAAAAGAAGCCTTGAAAATATGGGCATCATGAGCACCTCCACCAAACTGTGCATTGACATTTGATATTATTAAATCGTAATCGCATATCTAAAGAATAATATTTTTTACCTTTATAGATTTATATAGTTGTGTATATATATAAGCTTACCAACTGCACGTTCAAAGAATGGTATCCTTTGCGATTCACGTACAAATATTCCTTGAAGTTGGGGTCTTTGGACGTTGGAGCTACGATGGCAATGTGGGTACAATCCACCACACCCAAAATACCGGGGAAGTTGGTCTTCTCCATGAACCTAGTTTCAATTTTTAATTATTCATTGTTAGGCCAATCGTTACCATTCAAAAATTTTATAATTACCTCAACTTAACAGCTTCCCTATCAACAGGAGTCTGTGGAAACTTAATCCACTTGGGCATTAACACTTTGTTAATAGCGGTTGTTACTTGATGTAAGCAACGACTGACCGATGGCTGACTAACATCTAAAAACAAATCCTGCCCAATAGCCTTTTGATAGCAGCCTACTGCTAAAAACCGTACAGCCACTAACACCTATAAGGTACAAAATGGTTAACTTATTTTATTATTAATATTATTTAATACTCAGCTTAACTTTGAGTCTACAGGGAGATGCGTTCCTCTTTGGCCAGAGGCATTAGACTCCAATGAGTCCCTCAGCTCTTCGCAAATCTCCATGATTAGAAACTTATCTAACCTAAACAATCCCCTAAACTGATGTTCAGAAAGCTCAAAAGCTTTAGAACGGTCCCTAATAACTCGTTCTCTCCTTAAACTCTTATTTTCTTCAATCTCAGCGAGACGCAAAAACTCAAAACACCCGAGCTGTAAAGCTGCCATTTTGAAAATACCGCGATTCAAAGCGAAAAATGACGTCATAACGACAAGAAAACGCGATTCCGACACCTCATACCCTGTCGTTATAATTCGGTGGCGATACTGCGATGTCGAAGTGAATTTTGGAGACAAGAATAAGGTTTTCGCCGGTCGATGTCGTTATGGCGATATTTTATCGATTCCGCCATAACGACATGCGTATCGCCAAGACAAGAAAAGGGCCCCCTGGGATTTTCTGGTATTTTTTTTTATAATTTTTAAAGAAAGATATTTAATAATATATTTACAATACAAAGCATAATGAAATTACAATGTTTGAAATGTATTAAGTTTATACATAATTAAATTTAACAATTATTTTATACAATGCAGGTTCTTTTAATTTGATCACCCCAGTCATTTTGTTCAAAAACTATGTTACCTAGAAATGTAAAATTTTCAGGATGTACACAATCGGGGAAGGTCGTTGTCATTTGTAAATTTCAAGAAAATCGTGACATTTTTCACGGTTTTGGAATGTTTATTTTTTTAACGCTAGGTGTCAGACGAAAACTCTCAATGAACAAGTTGCAGAGCATACTCTTAAAACTTCAATGAAATTAGTTTGGTCGGAATAAGTCAATTTGTCACTGAGATATCAGATCATGAAAAATAAGAAGTTGGTATTAGGTGGCCTTTTCACAACTAATTGAAATTGTAATCATAGAGTAACCCACTCGCATAGAGTGGAAGGCCCTATGGAAGTGCATGAGACATTAATCCTCACTGCCCAACTTGTTTCCGAGGCATGATTAAATAAAGTCCGAAGAGCGATGGTGTTTTGTAATGCGAAATATATTAGTTATATGAATTTAGCTGTATATTAAAATAATCCAATAGCAGGTAATTTAACTTAATTCAAATTCATTCAAAATTAACTTAATTCAAATTTAGACAAAACACCCAATTTAAACTTTAACAAATTTAAAAACTTTTCTTTGGAAATACTCGCTGGTAGAGTATTAGGCCTACAGTATACGCGATTTACGAGGTTCCCACCCCTTTTGGTGTGACGTCACAGAAATCTTAGAGCGACATTGATTGTCGGCACGAATTCAGACGATTTTTAGTTTTCTAATGGTTTCATCCGTAGGGCATCGTTTTTACTGTGATATATCGAGGAGTTTAATTTCTTACTTAATGGTTAAAAGACACTGAGATTAGGACAAGTGGACAAAACAATGGATAAAGACGTTATAACTTGCGGTAAGTTAAAAATTTCTTAAATCATAACAGAAAGTTTATAAATTTCATTTTTTGATTAGCGAACAACAAGGCTTAGAATTTCCCATTATGCTTTTAGCTAATCAACTTACTAACAACTCCATTATAAGTCTATAATTATTTCTAGGAGAATGGAAGTTTCGAAATCCTAGTTTATTACCAGCCAAAGAGTGGGAAGACAAAACTATTAACTGGCCAAATGTGTCGAAAGCAAAAATTAAAAGCTATCTCATAGATTCCATCGCAAGCGATAATCAAGCTGCTGACGCACGGAAAAGTATGGAAGCAGGCAATTACTTCGAAAGTGGATGGGTTGGAACCATTTATACCGCAAAATTGGATGATGTTTTGGTAGCTTGTCGCGGAGAAGTTGCTAGATCCCAGACTCTCTCGGAATAAGATCATCAAGCTTTATTTGTTTGTACCATTGATGGAGATATTGTTTTTGGCTATTGCACTTGCACCGCTGGACTAGCTAGAGTCTGCAGTCACGTTGCGGCCCTTTTGTTCAAAGTTGAATTTTGGAAGAGTGAAGAGAGAAAGGGGCCAGCATGCACTAGCCTTGCCAATGAGTGGAATAATACTACTAAAAGGAAAATTGAACCAGAAAAGTTTGTTGAAATTCCTTTCTTCAGTGACAGAAATTTTATCAAAGATACAGTTCCACCTATTAAGATACCAGTTTATTTTGAAACACATGAAAGCTTCCAATTGAAATTTAAAAATTCAATTTTAGCACCATTAGTATTTGCGCCAGGAACTATCATCAGTAACACACTAACCGCAAAGATATTACCACCATCTCCCCCACGACCCTCTAGGGTTCTTGGCTTAAGTGAAAATAGCAATTTTTTAAATAAATCTAGTCAAGAGATCCAGCATGGAAATCATTCTGTCAATTGTGATACATCTATAACTTCCAACTCGCTCGAATGTGAATCTTGTAAAGGTTTCTTCAAGAAGTTCATTGAAATGGATAAAGAAAAAATTAATTTGGTAGAAAAAGAAACAGTTTCTCAGAGTGATAGTTTCTTATGGAAAGACTGTCGTGTAGTGCGTATTACAGCATATACTGCCAAAAATATTCCAAAACGTAACACCACTTCACCTGAAAATTTTATGAGAAATCATGTTTTTTCAAAATTTAAAGGAAATAAAGCAACGAGGCATGGGTCTGATCTAGAACCTCTTGCTAGAAATATTTATCAAGATATTTATGGAGTTAGAGTTGGTCTTGCTGGAACAATAATTTCTAAGGAGGACCCATGGCTGTCCGCCAGCCCTGATGGTTATATCGGAACTGACGAATTAATTGAAATTAAATGCCCTATGACTAATGAATTGGGAAAATTAATTGAGGGTAATAAATACGATGTAAGGAAAAATGTAAATGGCGAATATATTTTACATCCAACTGGCAAAAATGGTTACTATCTTCAGGCCCAAATTCAGCTATATTGTACGAAAAGAACCATATGCAATTTTTTTGTTTATACAATGACAGAAAATGTCAGAGTGATCGTCCCCTACAATGAAGCATTTATGTTGGAACATTTAAAAAAAATGCGCAAAGTTTACACCAATCACATGTTGCCATACCTGGTTGACTCAAAAGCTAGAGGTAAATTACATTTACACACCCTAATAAAGTTCTTAAATAGCGCAATATATTAATTTTGTTGTGTCTGAAAGTTCCTAAACAGTTAAAAATGTTGTCAATAAATTTAGTACAAATTTTAAAACATTTAATATGACGACTTAACAATACAGGTAATAAATTTTAAATTAAAATTCTATATGTCTTGTTTTTTGCTAATAGTTGGTTGTAAATTGCATAATGCCGCACAAACAGTTACAATTTTATCAACTTTTTTGTAGAAATGCAATGGTAGGATTGACTTTAAAATATTGAAGGTTTTAAGTTTACCAATTACTCTTTCTACTTCTATTCTGACCGTTGCAATTCTTCTTGTTCGAGTAACTTCCCCTTCTTCCAAATGTTGTTTTTTATGAGTAAATGCAGGAATGTTTAATTTTACCTTTATGAAGTCCAAGTCGTCTGAAATTGTGAAACCACGATCAGCCATCACCTATGTTTCCCCAAAAATAGAATAATTAGTTACTAAAATTAGTATTATGAAATGTTTAATTACCTCATCACCAGGCCTAAGTAGACTAAGCACACCGGAATCTCTTGTAATGAAGTTATCGCTTGCACAACCCCCATAGCATCGAGAAACATGCATAATATAGCCTGAAGGTGCGATGATGGTACTAAATTTTATTGTGTTGTGGCTTTTATAGTTGCTGTATGTTAAAGCCCGAGCTCTGAGTTTTCTGGGCTTTTGCACGAACACTTCTGTGCAATCTATGATGCAAGTTGTCCTCGGGTAGTTAGTTTTAAATGCAGCAGGGAGAGTACTTTTAATAGTCTCCCTTGGTAACCAACAAACAATATCGGCAAGGTTCTCATACATAATGTTTATCCAAAATTTAAAAATTCTTCCAGCCAATGACCCAGAAATATAGAATCTTCTACCCAAATCCTGAAATAGCAGGTTGAGCCTCAGTTTCATCAGCACGAGAAGGATTTGGTCAGTGATGTTCATAGAACAGGGTGGCTTTAAGTTTAGGTTAGTTAAAACACCGACTAACAAAGTAAAACGAGTCAAATCTAGCCCAGTGAAAAATTTGCAATCCTTGATAGTCAGGCGAGCTTCGTAATCGTGCATATCAATCTGGGTACTCTGAGTACATTTACGTATTTGATGATTACTTGGCTTAATTTTGAAATAACCGTGATCGAACAAAGTTGGATCTTCCCATTGTGTACCAATGGTTACGTACTTCCCTCTTTTTTTGCATTCGCATACAACTATGGCTTCTGTTGAATTGTTAAGTAAATTTTCTTCAATTTCACAAGTTTCGGTGGTTATCTCTTGAACACTAGTCTCCACATTGCTATTTGAATTTAAAGTAGTTCCAATGTCTGTGCTTGATAAAAAACTGATTTCATTGTCCGTGCTTGTGTTAAAACAGGTTTCAATGTCTACTTGCATTTCATTATTTAAATGAAAACTTTTTCCTTTACCAGAACTTGAATTTTCACTCAATTCTTCTTCGTTACTCATACTATACGTATGATCTCTATCTGAATTCCGGATAGATTCTACGCCGCAAAGTTTAGCTTCTATTTCCGATGAATTTAGAGGTGTAGATGCCTTTCTTTTCAAAATTCGCCTTCCAGGTGAAAACTTATAACCGTGACCAAGATGTTGGCTTGGATATGGGTAATTCTTCGTTGGCCGTCCTTCCACAAAATGCAGGGAACAAATCTAAGTATAAATTAAGTAATTAGAAATCTTATTAAACCAAAGTGTACACTAAACTTGATAATTACAACAGCTCTTTTCCCTGGAATAAAATCCTTCCTCTGTAGGGCACAGATCCATTTTAGTCTATCACCTTCTTCCCGAGGAAAACCATGAAAACTGTAAGGTACTAGGCAGGGGCAATCTCTTTTATTTACAAATAAGCCTTGCCAGTCAGGATGAAGATTACATTCGGAGCTTTTCCAACATCTCAATTTAAAATCCGAACTTTCACAGCCTATAACTGCACAATACCTTCCAGAATTTATATTTCTCATGTTATATACTAATGATAATTACGATGTAAATTAATTTAACGTGTTAAAAGCCCTACGTCTAACTCGTTAACGAACCTTGGAGTTTATCTACTCCAAGAACGAACCAAACAAAAATAACAACCGATCTTATAAAGTTTCTTCAACCGGTGGCAGATGGCACCACAGTCGCCCTATGAGTGCCGACATAAATGGCAGCGCCCTTCGAAAATCCGTGGTAAATCCCGTATTGTTAGTTTGCATCCAGGAATTTCCCGATGAGGGGAAGGGCCCGTCCCTTCATCGCGGGTTTTCTATAGTTTCCGTTTCTTTCGTTTCCTGCGATGGGTTTAGCCAGTAGTCCTGTCGCTTTCAATTACCCCCCCCCCCCCTTTACTCTTAACTCCGAAGTGTCCAAACGGGTGAGAGGTTGATAGGCGCAGTTGTATAGGGAGTTAAAAAGTGTAATTTTCCATTCCGTTATTGTAAATGTTAAAATGTTTGTGGCCCGGGGTTTTCCCCAACACGAGAAACACGGGCGCGAGTCGTAGATACTTGGGAAAGTTTTTGAAACGTTTTGTGTGCGAAGGACGTCACGAGGTCCGAGGGAAGGTGATAAAAAGACCTGGCTCCCGCCAAAAAGGGACAGACTCAGAGAGATATTGACATAGCGAGATATGGGATAGTTCGTGACCACCATTCTCCAAGTGAACGAGAAAAGTTTTATTTATACACGTTAGTTTCGGCACCGAAAAGGGTTAACGCGGTAAAAGGACGAAGTGATAATGTCGCAGTGAATTCGCTTTCCACGCGCCACGGTCTCCGTATCAACGAGTGTACGCGTACGACCCACGTTTTTGATGTTCAACGCAGCCACGTGTGGACGAACGCCGAGATCAGATGGACCTATTGATAAAATCCTAAGTATCGTTTCAAACTTCGCCAATACGGCAACCGTAAATGTGCCCTAAACGCACCTTGTGGTGCTTAACTTCGTGTTGGCCCTTCAGGCTAATTAATTTCTTTATTGCGCAAAGGTTTTAGAATGCACTGGCCAGAATGCAAGATTGTATTATTTTAATTTTAAGTTAGCTTCTCTGTTTTGTTTAGGATTAATTTTAAGTTAGCTTAACAGTATGTTGGTAAGGATTCAGTTGTTTAGTTCATAATAATAAATAATTTAGTGTCTTTAGTAATCTCTAATCCGTTTGGTTATTTCTTACACCCTTTGAATAAAACCCCTAGACAACTTAATGATAATTTATTCTAAACAAACCCCTAGACAACTTAATGATAATTTATTCTAGACAAACCCCTAGACACCTTATTAATATTTTCAGGACCCTCGCTAACCCCATCATAGAAGTTACGCGAGTACCCGGGCAAATTAATTTAATTGTAGCGGTAATTAACTATTCCCTTAATATTTTTAACGTTACAGTTTCTTTATACATTTCATATAGTATAAACTGACTTTTTTAACCAGATATTGTACATGACCTTTAGGCCAACTGGTTTATTCCACGCCTTGGAAACAAGACGTTGCGTACGAAAAGTGTTAACAAGTTTCTCTGATAGCCTTCCACTCTATGCGAGTGGGCTACTCTATGATTGCAATGTTTGTATGACTGCTAAAAATGAACGTTTTTTAAGCTAAAAATGCCTGGGACAATCAAACTAAAACACCATGTATATAAAATACAATCACACACTTATAATTCCATACACTAGCTTGTAAGCTACATGAAAACACGGAATTTACTTTTAACAGAGCAAAAAATGTGGCGACCAGTGCCAGGGCCATCGAAAGCTCACCCAAAGACCAGTTAAACCAAAATTTGGGAACAATGAGAGCGATTATTACCGAACATATATATTTTTATAAGCTGAGTCCTAAGATAACAGAAGGACAAGGACCAAATACGAGCCCGTACACACTGTAATGACCCTGATTATTTGTACCCAGGGCCATTTTAACCCTTCAGTAGGCCTTTGGCAAAAATCTCTCATTTACCGTGTTTTCGAACCTTCGTTGGCCCTATTATATTATACTAAAATTTTCGTAGGCCCTAGACACTAGGCCTAGTCTGCCTTATGGAAAATGCGGCCTTGTTTGTACCTATTTGCCTCCAGACCGGACGATAGAGTGGAACAAATTTCCAGGGTCCTTTGAGCCCTCGAGGGATCGGGTTTAAGCCCTTTACCGAAATTTCTGCCTAAAAATGTAAAGTTATTTTTAGAAATGAAGGTCAGGAATGACTGTTTTAACAGGGCTCGGGCCATGCTAGCCCTTTCTATCGTCGTCCCTTCGGTTCGGGCCCTGCTAGCCCTTCCTCGTTGATGTATTCTACTTGAAATCAAACAAGAACCTTTCGTCTATCCAAAATTAGAAATATCTCGGAAAATAATCCATATGGCTCACTAATCTATAAACGAAAGAAATGTACAATAACCTCGTGGGAAACTCAGTGAATGCCAGATATTCCATTACCGTCCGTATTAGAAGCTCATGAATCTGCCAGTTGTCAGACCAGGATGAAATCAATTATATCAGATCAATGACGGAAGGAACGAGATACGGTTACTTATAGCGAGAAATGGAGCGTCCACGATGCCAAGAGGAGAAGACTCCAACGCAGAAATGATGGACGAAACGGGGTTTCCGGTGACTCATTCGAAGATGCGGGCCCAACGCGGAATGGAGGCGCGTGTATAGATAAGCCCGGGAAGAAAACAGAAGCGGAGGTCTCGGAGAAAGAGCGTTTTCCCGCGCGCTGAGAATACCAAACAAAGAGGCCGAGGCTTAGCGGGAAGAAAAAGGGATGCTCGCCACCCAGAGACACAGACTCTCGAACCTCGGAGCAGAAACCTTTTAAATCTGATTGCAGCGTTTTCTCCTAATATTCGACAATTTTCCATATGGATAAAGCTCGGGGAAACGGATAAATTAACCCCCAAAATTTCAATTAATCTTATAAAATTTGATTAACTGTTTATTTATGGATATTATATGATTTTATATGCAACAAATACGATAATTTTTTGATATGAATATAAAAGAAATGAACGGAAAATTTTCTATCCGAACGCCGAGTCCTACGTATGGACAATTTGTATTAAAACAATTTATTAACAAGTTCTTAGAAAATACTTATGTCTTCAATAGGTGATAGCCAGGTCCGGATTACCCAATAGGCCGACTAGGCCTGGGCCTAGAGCACCAAGCATACAAGGGGAACCAGGAGGTTTCGAATTTTTTTAAAAAATTTCGAAATTGTATCATTTACTTTTCACAATTTTAGTAACTGCTTCCACATTTTTCAATACCATGTAAAGCAATCATTTATTAGCGTCACTAAAATATCCGCAAAGTGTACATTGAAATTGTATTTTCCGTCCATTTGTCAATTACAAATTGCGGGAACGTCTAGTTCGCCACTGAAATTTGCTTTAGCCTAGGGCCGCACAAGATCTTAATCCAGCCCTGGCAATAGCATAAATTGCAAAGTATACTAGGTTAATTTTTTTTCTGGAAACATTTCATTAATGTTTAACAACGACATTAGTATTATTACTGTGATACCTAGAAAATGGTAAAAAAAAATTAAAGACTAGAACACGTTTATAACCTAGGCTTATTGACGCAGCCCCTATGGTTTGACCACGGCCAAACCCGATCGCGTAAGCGCGTTATAGAAGTTGGCAGTGCGTTGCGAATTTTCAGGAAGATTTTAACAAGTTAGCTAAGACCAAAACCATATATGTTATCGTTTAATGTGGATATGTTATCTTGTAATTTTAAAATAATAAGAATTTGCAAACTTTTTTAAATTACATTAGTATTATATTTAGAGATCTTAAGAGAGTAAGAGTTTACAAACTTGTTCTATAAAATTAAAATATATTAATATGATATTTTGTGATTTTTTAAATAAGAATTTACTAACTTAGCCTTAGGAAATATCGAGGGAAATATTTAATTTTAAACTATATAAATATATTCTTTGCTATTGTATTATAAGCATAAGAATTTAATAACTTGTTCTTAGGAAATATTGGTTTTTAAATTATATAATTGACATTTTAGCGATTTGAATATTTTTAAATTAAAATATTATGTGTTGAATAAAGTTCATAAGTGACGATATTTTTAAATGAATATGCTTAGGTCGTAATAGAGTAGGTTCGTTGTGTGATAAATTGTATAGGATTTGCAATTAAAAATGAAATTATAATTTTTTCAGTTAATTTTTGTTTCTTTTGTTTGTCTTAATAATTGAGGATATTCAAAGATAATTTAGGACTTTTATGAAATTTTTGGGATCTATATTAAAAGTCCGGCCCATCGTATATCATTAGGAAAACTCGGTTTTATAAGTTTATCTGTTTTAATCCCTAAAAAAACTTTCATTTGGTATTCCAAAGGCTTCAAAACTTTGAAAGTCGATTTTCTCAAAAAAACTAACTTTAGGAGTTACGATATTTTGATCCCGAAATGACGACTGAGAGAGCGAGTGAAGAAACGAAAGATAGAGGCTCCCGGGATTTTGATATGAGCCAGGGCTGGGGACTTTTCTTGATATCGATTCCACTCAATGAGGATTCTTATAGATATAAGTTTTGCAGACAATATTTCCCTCTTTTTCGCCGAGCCTCAATCTTATATATTGACAATTTGAAGCCCTCAAACGGTCTATCTCGCTCTCGCTCTCTTGACAATATACGCTACCAACCGCGTTTATAGACGACATATTGTGTAAGAACCAGGGAACAGCAGGTGTTTTTGATTGGATCAAATGGAATAACAAATACCAGATCCAATATTTGATCAGGCTGCCTTACGGATACCTAGTTTACCGTTCAGTCGAAGGAAAATATTGACTTTATTAATGAATAATAATACGTTTTATTCAATATTTTAAAGTTGGTAGTGGTGTAGCTTTATAGAGTTTAGGTGAATAGTTTTAAATCATTAACTATTGACGATATTATTTAGAGAATTATGACAAAAAAGAGAAATTTCTACAAAGTCAAACGAATTGGTCATTTCTTTTTTTTCCCAATAATTGATGAATTATTAAAATAGTAGTTGAAAATAAAATTGGTTAATTTAATGGAAATAAATATTTTGATGAATCAATAGTTTAAAATTGAATTAAAATGAAATTAGTTCAACTTAAGTAATTTACAATTAAATATCTTTTGGTTTTATTTAAAAAAAACCGCAAGAACTATATCAGACTTGATAACTATTAAACGTAGTATGAAGTAATTTAACGTTTTCCCTACCGGATTAAACAAAACCTTAGAATAATGGGTGCTATTTACGTGAAAAACAAGTGCGTGTTGGCAAACAATGTTTGATAATGGTACCATAAAGGTTAATTGAATCATTAAACTTTTAAACGCTTGTGCAATAGAATATTTCGTTACTTGTATATTTTTTAAATATACTCCCTTTAAATGTTAATCCGAAGAATGGAAATGTTAAATTTTTGGCTTTTAGATTTGGTCTGATCAGATAAGAAAATGGGGAAGAGAACGTGTTTGCATTGACCAAGAGTATGAGAACCAGATACCGATATTCTTTAACAAATAAGAAATATTAAGCATTTCTATGCAGTACGTTCCTCATCAATATCATTTCAAATACAGCTGAGTTTTCATTCTAGAATTGTACATTTATTAATTGTAATGACTTTCAAGTTCATACTCCTTTTAAGAACCTCGCCTAATTACAAATAATAATTAATATGATATAATTCATAAGACATGATAAATAATACCAAAATTAAATGAACAGGAGTTACATCTCAAAATATTCTAACAAGAGTTCTTCAAAAATATACCCACAATCTCAATTATTTATTGGCAGGGAAAAAGCACCTATAGATGCCGGCTTTGCTTTAACTAACCTCACAAAATACAATACATTTACTTCTGACATTAGCGACGGAAGCGAGAACAAGTAGCCCCGTACAAGTTGTCAAAACGTTAATTAACGGATGGGTCTAGAGAACATTAAATTTCCCTTCCGCTCTTTAATAGCTCCAAATTTATTTGTTTCTTCTCCCCAGAAACCGAAGCCCTCCTCGACTCTTGTGTCGTGTCTCCCCAGGCAAAAGCAATGCGCTTAAAACGAACTTGATCTTTAGTCTGGCTTTTAGCCAAAAACACAGAAGCAACTTTATTATTCTAAATTGGGCAATTGAGTTTCAAACTAACCGTAAAGACTTCCCCGCGGTTGTTATAAGCTCTTATTTACACCCTTATTTTCATTCTAAACACTTAAAAGAGAGACTTTGGCTCATTCTTTAAATTGCTCATCATCATACGCTTCTTACCAAAAAGTAGCTGTTTCTTGGACAAACCAACTGACGATTTAAACGCGCCTTTGCTAATCCAAGAAGACAGTGTTTGTGATATATATTATTTGTTAAGAGTGGTGTTAAGTTCGACATGCCCATTCAAAGTTCCAATCATCAAATGGAGAAAAGTGCAATACGTAAACCAGCTCTGTACAAACGAAGACGCAGCATTAGATCCAGTATCAAAGTGAGCAAATTATAGAAATTGATTTACATTACTAGATAAATAGCCTGGCCCAAGTCAGGTTACTGCCAATTTCTAGCTACCCTTTCATTGGGATTGAATGTAGCAAGTTGGTAGTGGGGTAGCTCTGGACAATTAAAACTGACGAATAGTTTTTAACTATATATACTAGCTGTATGAAATTATTTGTACAATGCCGGTAAAATGTTTAAATGATTTTAAAGAAAGCAAAATCAATTAGTAGATTATTGGTCTGTTAACGTTAGTCGAATTGAACAATAATTTAAATTCAAGTGCTTAAAATTAAAGTTACTTCATTTATTTAAAATAAAAATTAAAAACGTTTGGTGTTAAAAAATAATTTACATTTGAATGATTGAAATTCGATTATTCAATAATTGCACTATATCCTACAATAAAGTCACTTTTTTTGGGGCCCTATTGGTTTTGCAATTTGAACAAGAATTTTCTAAATAGAAACATCGCAACTTTATGCAGGTAGTGACGAAGTTTTATATTAGAGATTTTACCTCTGATCGAACATTTTTGTGTTTAAAAATAACTCAAAAACTAAATCGATAAATAAATTTAAAACTCTGTTATTCGTATAGCTCGATTCGTGGATGTGGCCGGTGTTAGTTGCCATGGTAAAGCGTTTAGGTCTGCCATGACACGGGGGTCACTTGATTATTTCACAGGATTGTGTGATGTTTTATTCCCTGATTTGAGACGTGTAATAATGCTATACATTTTTTAATAAATAACAAAATCTGCTTTTTTCAAGCGTCACAGAAGCACTTGAATTATGCATTTCTAATTTCTGGTAGCTCCTCCCCTCCATACCATGATAGCAGTTTGGAACAATCACTATTTATCATTTTCTCTAGCCATATTTGTACTATACAGTATATTACCCCTATAAATAAGATTTTTGGGGTACGTAAGATGAAGGTAAAAATTGATCAAGGTAAAAGGCTCGTTTCAGACAGTTCGGATGAAAATTAAAACAAAATTTGAATATTTCATCTTTGTATTAAACTATTCACGGTAGCTGTAATTTCGGCAGGTATACTTTCCAAGGTATACTTTATAAGGTATACTTTAACGGCTCCTTTCCGGAAAATATAAAAGGGAGAGCGTCTTATCTCAAAGTTCTATTCAAATTCTCTAACAATGTAAGTGACGGCGGGGAAAAGGCTGTACAGCATCGGGGTTATCAATATTCCGGGAAGCCAGACATCCTCCAGTGTTAATTAGGTTTAACTTGGGTGCTGAAATTCCCCATTCGGCGAGAGCAGACCACATCGCCTCTGCCTTTATCTGGGAAATATACGCGTTACCATAGCTACTTGGAAATTAATTATCCTTGAAAAAGAGTAAGCGGCTCAAAAGCAGCCTTCGAGTCAGTCTTGGGCGAAAGCTGGAATGGAGGGCATTTTATCAAAGGAGCCGGCTTGGGAAAAATATGTTCAAGTTAAATTACTGCACTTCCTGAACGAGTTAACTTTTCTTATCGATACTTAGGAAAGCGAATTACAAAATATTTTGTTTTGTGAAAGAGATTCTAAGACGAGGATAAGAATGGATTATTGTTAAATTTTGCTTCCAGCGTCTTGCTACTGATAACCCAGCTTCTATTCATGGTTATTGTAGTGCTGTGTTAGCGTTTTCTCAAGAAAGGTTGAAGGACTTTGAGACCCTTAAAACCATAGCTCAATTATAAAGGAAATATAGTGTTATCTACTTATAGTGTATTGTGCCAAGAACATAAGGAAATATAATGTTGTCTACTTTTAGTGTTTTGTATCAAGAGCAATAGGAAATATAGTGTTGTCTACTTTTATTGTACTATAACAAGAACTTATGAATAATAATAATAATAATAAACATATAGGCTAATAAACAAGGCACCACCTTAGGCCTATGTCATCAAGCGACTTTTAAAGCTATTAATTCAGATCGCCGGGTTACAATGCGTAGGAGAGTGTTTTCTCAAGAAAGGTTCAAGGAGTTTGAGACCCTTAAAACCATAGCTCAATTATAAAGAAAATATAGTGTTATCTACTTATAGTGTATTGTGCCAAGAACATAAGGAAATATAGTGTTGTCTACTTTTATTGTATTATAACAAGAACATAGGAAATAAAGTGTTGTCTTCTTTTAGTGAATTATACCAATAACATAGGAATAGTAATAATAATAATAATAATAATAATAATAATAATAATAATAATAATAATAATAAACAGCTAGGCTAATAAACAAGGCACCACCTGAGGCCTATGTCATCAAGTGACTTTTAAAGTCATTAATTCAGATGGCTGGGTTACATTGCGTAGGAGGGTGGTGGCAAGCCCTGCGAGCCAACAGCTCCCTACACTAACTATTACCGTTAACCTCAAGAAGTTTTAATGGTAGGGGAAACCGAAGAGCTCGAGGGAAAACCCCTTAAACCAGTGGGGAGAGAACTTGCAAACTCAACGCAGAAGGAGTTTTCACCCAGTGCCACAATCTGGGATCGAAAGTGCTAACCACTCCGCCACAATTATAGTGTTGTCTACTTTTAGTGAATTATACCAAGAACATGGGAAAATAGTGTTGTCTACCTTCATAAAATGAAATTAGATGTTCATAATTCAACAGAAAAACAGTATAATACATTTATTTTTCATTCTGTAGAGTCAAAATCTTAAATATGTGCTTCAATAAAAAACCTATATTTCTACTTTTCCCTTCGTGGCGAAAAGGGGATCGCCGTATAAAATATTTCTGGTTGGTCGGTTGTTACATTAGCCTAGCTAGCCAAAGTAGCCAAATACAGTCCATACATAAGTCAAACCAGGTCTCTTCCTGAGCACAATTTTTTCCTATATTGAAATTTTTTTAAATTAATATTTGCATCGATGCAATAAATCTTAGTTTCATAGTGGCGTATCAACTTTGAAACGTATAAACGTTTTCACGCGTAAAAAAAAACATTATTACGTGCGTTAGTGGAAACATTTTGTTATCCTCGGTGCAAAGGCTATCCGTTATACCTAATTCAAGGTTTTGTCATCAACGTAAAAATTATCCGTTAAGCATCATTTTCATGCTCGCTGGTAGCGGATAAAAATCGACAAAATCCGCTTCCGCTACACCCATTTTCACTTTCCGCGTCGATCTGTTTCAAACAGATATTTTAGCTTTATTTTCACGCGGATGCGAATTTTGACAATTTTTATCCGCTACCAGCGAGCATGAAAATGGGCCTTTAGACCAAGCTCAAGTTTTTACCGACGACGCAAAAATTATCCGTCAGGCTTAAGCTTGTTTTCCACTAGCGCGCGTCATAATGTTATTTTCTTTACGCGCCTAAAAACGTTTGAACGTTTCAAAGCTGAGAAACGCGTCGTTGCGCGCGCCAGTGAAAAACAAGCATAAAGCTTGTTTTCCACTAGCGCGCGTCATAATGTTATTTTCTTTACGCGCGTAAAAACGTTTGAACGTTTCAAAGCTGAGAAACGCGTCGTTGCGCGCGCCAGGGAAAAACAAGCATAAAGCTTGTTTTCCACTAGCGCGCGTCATAATGTTATTTTCTTTACGCGCGTAAAAACGTTTGAACGTTTCAAAGCTGAGAAACGCGTCGTTGCGCGCGCCAGTGAAAAACAAGCATAAAGCTTGTTTTCCACTAGCGCGCGTCATAATGTTATTTTCTTTACGCGCCTAAAAACGTTTGAACGTTTCAAAGCTGAGAAATGCGTCGCAAAATTTTCTCGACGACGCAAAAATTATCCGTTAGGCCTAACTCAAGTTTTCACGTCGACGCTTACCATCGCGGTGCTTTTCAAATTTACAAGAAACATATAAAGAGTAGCTGGCACGTTCAGGATTTTTCTATTAATACTTCATAACGAATCATGAATAAGTTTTCTTGAAGCAACCATTGTGATATAATAGGCTATGATTTAAATACACGCTACGATAGAAAGCGTCATTTTTAAAACCTCCGATAGCTTGGTTCGACGTTAGCACTATTTTTATACTATACTGTATTAGATTTTATTGAGTTATATTTTACTAACAAGGAGACATCCCGAATTGTAACCCACCGATTTGGTTCAAACTCGGGGGATTAGTAGATGTTCATGTATCATGAAAATTCCTAAAGGGAATTTATTCAATGGGCAACCGTTTTGCCATGGCAACGAAAAATGTTTTTGACAATACAAAATATTAAATTCTCCCATTGAAAATAACATGGAATTTTGACCTCAAATTGATCAAAAGTTGATCAATTTTGATGTTTTTATTGTACATTTTTATCTATTTTTTCTTTTTTTGGCAATTTTGAAATTTTGAAATTTGTTCAAATCGGTCAATGGGAAAATTTCAACATTTTTCGTTGCCATGGCAAAACGGTTTCCCATTGAATAAATTCCCTTTAGGATTTTTCATGATACATGAAGGTCTACCAATCCCCCGAATTTGAACAAAATCGGTGAGTAACACCTCAGGTCGTCTCCTTGTAAGTTCTATTTTAATGAATTCGTGACCGATAACTATCGCTACGCCCCCTTTGGTTCGCCATTGAAAGCTAGATAGGTCGCGGCTAAAGCAGACGCTAATAGGTTTTGATCGTCGTTAATCCTAAATTTAACTTAATAAATAATGATAATTAATATAATTTTAAAACGCTTTCTAATATTTCGATAAGTTCATTTAAGAAAAAAAAACGTTCTTAGGAATTTTTTATTTGTCGGTAGCAGACGCTATATTATAGGCGCTACCTCCGAGAACCTAGCGCCGTTACGCCACCTAGTCTCGTTAAGTTCGCGAATAATTTCTATCATAAATAAGAGAAAAATGGGAGGATCTAAATAGAAGAAATATTCTAATCAACAAATAATTACACCGAGCTAAAGTCAGATTTTCTATTCGACTACTAAACCAACATCGATTAAGGGTTGGTTTTCACTAGCGCAAAACCGTCGTGACGGCGGGCGTGAACGCAAAAATTTCTATTAGGCCTATTGCTTGTTTTCCACTCGCGCGCGCAACGACGCGTTTCTCAGCTTTGAAACGTTCAAGCGTTTTTACGCGCGTAAAGAAAATAACATTATGACGCGCGCTAGTGGAAAACAAGCTTAACGAGGATTTCAAAAGTTAGCGCCCGCCGTCACGGCGGTTTTGCCTTAGTGTAAACCAGCCTTAAAAGCTATTTTGATTATGATATTCACCGCCTCAATTCATTAAATTATCATTTTCAATAGTAAAATAAGTGTGATCGAAATATAAATATCGTTTCTAGATAATGTTATAGGCAAACTTTTAAAACACACGATAACAACTTCTGGGGAACACCTGGATGTATTTAGACCATAAATATGAACGCGCAATGTGTTTAGTCTCCAATTAAGGTTCGTTCGTAGCAAGCGCCTCTATTTGGATACGACGAAAATTATTTTTATATGGGTCCCTCGCGTAGCTCAAAATCCCATTTCCAAACCACCGGGGATTAGATAAGCGAGCGTCCGTCATTACCGAAATTCTTGATTTCATATTTGAGCCGGGGCCGTCTGCGTTGCGCGCACTCCCCTAAACACTTTGGCGCTGTTATGAAGCTCTTCCCGCGTCATCGAGACGTATCCCCCAAAACTATTAAGTCATTCCCCGGGACCATATATACCACACTATCAACGCTTTACAACAAGCTCGGTCTACCTTTTATTATCAAGCCGAGAGTAGAAGGTTGGCTGGTGGTTGGAAGCGAGCGCCCTTCTGTCTGGGCGACAGTTCGGAGGGAGGACGCGGGAAGGTGACCCATTCCGACCCTCTAATTGCCTCTTTTTCCTCCGATGTGGTCGCGCGCTTTCGTCAATCCGACGTGGATAAGCCCGGGGACTGATAATTTAACCCTCGACTCCCGATTTCCGACCAAAGAGGCGCTGACTCATACTCTGGATGGATATCTAGGACTCCAAGAAAGTGAGATAAATGCTAGTGCCACCATCTGATTGAGCCCGCGTGTCGCTGGCAAAAGAGGGGTCAAATCCTTCTTGGTCACTCCTTGATATAGGTCTAACGGTTGTGGTCAATATGTAAGGCTGATCCGAAAACAATGCGATAAAAATGTCAGTTCCACCCGCGCCACTGCCCACTGAATTGTATTATCATTGAGCGTTTGAGGAGGGTGTTTGTGACTGTGTTTGTGTATTCAGCTTCCTATACTGCAAATGTTATTCGTCTTCCTATACTGCAAGCGTTTTTCAGCTTCCTAGACTGCAAATGTTATTCATTTTTCTATATACTGCATATGCTATTCATATTTATATACTGCAAATGTTGTTTATCTTCCTATACAGCAAATGTTCTTTATCTTCCTATACATCAAATGTTGTTCATCTTCCTATACAGCAAATGTAATCTTCCTATACAGCATATGTTATTCATCTTCCTTCACTGCAAAAGGTATTCACTGATTTTTCAACATACTTTTCGGTAAAAAAATTTATGCATAGCTAAATACATTTTATTAATACTATAAGTAGCATAATACCAATGAGGAGTAATTGCGCTTTCAAGGTTTAATTAGGCACCGATCCCCCAATGTCTATCAAAACGAAATACACCTTTACCAATGACGATGATTTACTTCCCCACTTCGGTTAAGAGTCCATGTCGGAGCTGGGTAAGAGTGTTAGTGTTAAAAAAAGTTAAGAAAAATTATGGTTTTTATGATATTATTATTATTTTATTGATACCTTTGATACTCAGTAAAATTTACAATTTGCTAGCGTATCTTCAAAATTTGTCAGATGAGCAAAAAATGGTCCTACGTGATTGCGAATATTATTTATCGCATAAATTAAAAAAATTCAACATAAGGGATTGTCGTAATTATTTTTATTATGAAATGAATGAAATGATGTTTTAATTTACATCAAAACAATAAAATATGTATGAGCAAGTTGATACACAAGTTAAATAAATATTTCAAATGCTACAAAATAAATAATTTACTTACGCGAAATACAATTTATCACTAGAAAATTTCTTTCCTTTTTCAACTAGTTTAAAAATACCGGATATTTTAATCTTTTTCGAATAGTCTGTTTAAAATCTTAAAAATACTAAACATAAGCGAATTGCCAAAATATCTAAAAATTAGTTACACATAATAATATTATTGTAAGTATCAACAATTTGATACCCTAGTTATATAGAAATATTTTGAAAAATACATAATATGAAATATAAAGGAAATTAATACTATCCGTTGCAAATGTCTTAATTTTTACAAATAGTTAAAAAAATACAGAATCAACAATATAGGAAACATATCTTCTGTTTTTGGATGGTAAGAAATATAGTTAAAGAACTAGGTTAAATTTGCATATTTGATATCTGTAATTTGGCAGCTAAATATATCAAACATTGAATTATATTTATTATCTTTTTTGAATACGGTTTAAGGTATTTAAAAAGCTTTGGTCAGTTTTCAACATATTGCTATTTCTTATTGCGTAATTTGGTTCACGTAGATTTATTTATTTACACGGAGTTATATTACAAAATAATTTGTACAAAAATATAAGTTCACTTTGTTCTCAAGATGCATACAAAGTTTTTAAGCCAATTTCAAATTTAAATAAAGCGGCATTTTCGCCTATTTCTTTCGAATCTAAAAGTAAAACTAAACCTCTGATTAACAATGTAACACTATTAATGTTTTGTAGTATGTTTACTGATATTAGACATTTTAACCAGTAGACATTTTAAATCGATAAAAAATTAAAAACATTAAAAACCCGTGAAAAGTAATTTATGTTTCAATTTTTTATTTTTCTGATTTACGGAAAATTTTCTGGAAATGTTTCCGCATTTCATTTTTCCGGAAAAATAACAACACTATTAATATTCAATATTTATTTTTCATAAAGTTTAAATAATAAAGTTCTACGAAGATATTCGCCGGTACCACCCCAAACTATCGAATGAAACATTGCTCTAGAACGATTAAGTGTCTGGAATAGTAAGATGAAATCACGACAAGAGATAATTTTCTCTCTGGGCTTTAGGGTGACGCCTAATAAACGAACGACAAGTACAAATGTTATGCTAATACTTTACTTATTTTCTCAAACTATAACTCACTGAAATATGGTTTAAACAAACAAGGACCCGTGGTGTTGTAGTATGAAAATTGCCAAAGGGAAAAGTTTCAATGGGCTTTAGTATTCCCATGGCAACCGAAAATATTTTTGATCTCTCAAAACAAAAACCTCCATTTAAAAAAGCATTTGATTTTCTCGGTTACCCAAATTTTGTTAAAATTTAACCAAAATGGGTAAATTTTACCCAAAATCCTTGATAAATTTTACCCAAAATAGGTCAAATTCATCTATTTGGGTAAGTTTTGAAAATTTAATTTTTTCAATTTTTTTAAATATGTAAGTACCCTGTGAAACCGAAAAATCCCATGCTTTTTTAAATAGCGATTTTTGTTTTGAGAGATCAAAAATATTTTCGGTTGCCATGGGAATACTAAAGCCCATTGCAACTTTTAACTTTGCGAATTTTCATACTACTATAAGGCAGTGGCGTAGTGAGGTTATTTGGCACCCAGGGCCAAACACCAAAATTAGCCCCCCCCCCCCCCCCACCTACGCCGGCCCAATTTCCGTTTATTCCCATTCGACCGAAATCCCATTCAACCGAATCCCATTCGACCGAAAGAATTTTAAAATGTAGCAAAATTGGCGGGGTTATTTGGTATTTTATTTATAAGGTATGTACTATCGAAGATCCATGATTAGGTTAGGTTAGGTTAGGTTAGGTTAGGTTAGAGTTGGTCAAGTTTACTATTTCAGTTTTGGTTCAGTTACTTTTCTTGACTAGGTGAAGATAATTATTATTGATGTATAAATACCCTCCTTTATTAGCTATCCGCTCCATTGCAAACGACTTCAGTATCTAAATTGAAAACATAGCAAAAGCCAATTTATATAGCAGCGTTCGGTCGAATGGGACACATAAAAACCGCACGTTTCGGCGATATTCGGTCGAATGGGACACCTCAAAAACCGCCTTCGGTCGAATGGGATTTCGGTCGAATGGGACTAAAGCCCCAATTTCCGCCATAAAATCCCTTGTTTTTAAACGAAACCTAATCATTATCAATAACAAAATAAATATTTATGCCCCCCCTCACTACGCCTCTGCTATAAGGTCTACCTAACCCCCGAGTTTCAAAAAAATCGGTGATAACCACCACGGGTAGTCTTCTTGTAAGTAAATATCCATCGCCTTAATAGAATGTACCAGGAATCCATACCTCTACTTGGAATGCTTATCCTGGCGTATCACTCTGACGGCTTTGGCCCCTCCTACGAAAGGAAAAATCCCCTCTGCGCGCGCTCCCCTCTCACGTTGTTGTTTGTTAAGTTCACATAGTTACGTCGAAAAAACCGTCAGCCACATCGAGACGAAAATCTGCCGCGATAAGTATTCCTGGATTAGGCCAACATGTTCCGCGGTTGGCCTACCACCAGGGTATTTGTACTGCACTAAGTTAATTTAAAGGGGGACCGGCAGAAAAAAAACCTAGGCCTTTAACGGAAAATCCACTAACGGGCGTGTTTTAATTTTTTTGGTCGAGATGGATATTTTTCTCGAAAGACATTTATAATTCTTCTGATAATAATTGTAGTTTAAAATTAAGTACATTTTCTTCACAAAAACCCTTATGTTATTTCTTGTATTCATCCAATTAACCCGTTCTTTGGGTTTTATCAGCTATAATATCCTTGGTTTGATACGCCCTAATGGAAGTTTACTAAAGACTTCAGTCATCTAAATTTACTAAGTAGCTTGGGCTATATTAGCAGATGGTGACGCATCAATCAGTTAAGAGCGCCTTGACTCTTAAAGGAGAAAAATTAAGATTTAAAATGGCAGCCGAAATGTTGCTAAGCCGTTTTTACGTAAATTGTGATATTAATATGTTTCACTACCATTTTTGAAAAATAGTAGTTAATAAATTATATTTTATCAAAATACTTAAAAATTGAAAGTCATTAACTCATTTTCTGATCCTCAAATCGGTCATTGTATCCCAAATTATTAAGGTCGAAATCGCCATTGTCAAGAATTATAAAGTAACATTGGCGTTCTTGTTTTGATGTTGCTGCTGCGTCACGGGTGACGTATCGATGACGTTATACTACGAAAAGCCCTGGACATAATAATAATAATAATCAGCTAGGCAAATACCCTTGGCACCACCTTAGGCTAAGTCATCAAGCGACGTTTAAAGCCATTAATTCAGGTGGTCGGGCTACAACGCGTAGGAGGGTGGAGGCAAGCCCTTCATGCCACGCGAGCCAACAGCTCTCTACACTTACTAATACCGTTAACCTTAACAAGTTTTTATAGAAGGGTAAACCGAAGAACTCGAAGGAAAACCCCTTAAACGAGGCACCCTGTTTTTAGGCATAAACTGAACTGAACTGCTACGTATTTCGTGACGAATGAGCTACATAAAAACAAGTTCAGCAAGCGTATCTTAGTTTATAGAAATGATAATTATATATATAAATATATATAAATTTTTAATTGCGTAGGAATTAATACAATTATAGAATTATAAATAATTATATTATTATATAAAAATTACTGTTGGCACAAACTTTCACTAATTAGTTTTCTAAAATTTCCCCTTTTTCGTAAATTAAATGCACGTAAATTGAGAAGATCATTACAGCAGCCTTTAACCTTGAACTGAATATTCAGGTCCATTCATCTTAAGGCAGCAATTAATGTACTGTTCTTTAAGCGGCGTATATTTCATCCACGGATTAATTAAATAACGAGAATGAATTTGCTTCCGCTATGGCGAACATTTTTCAATATCTTTAATCTTGTAAGAAACGCGAGGCGGAAACTTAATTAGAGAGCTGGCGGGGATAACATTGTTTACTGGTCAACGCGGCGAGTTATGTACCCGAGCCAGATGGCGGTCAAGCGTCGATATTAAAGGCCACTGTCCGCGTCTTTCTCGGCATCATCGGGGGCAGAATGGCCGTCCCTTAAGACCGCGGATTGCCCACCATACATATCCAATGAGAGGACGACGACCGCTTCGGGGTTGAGAATGTCTCTTTATGGCCATAGAGGTCGGGGGTCATTCGGTTGCTCGGCGTTGAAGAGGATCCGCGGGGGGATCATGAGCCTCTGTTTCCATGACTACCAAATATTGGTATTCTTTTCCGCTCCGTTATCTCTAATTGAGATCTGGCCGATATTACGCCAAGGACAAACTGGATGAGACGCCCGGATTTGTTCGGATATTAATTCCTGGGATGCTATTAGGTTTATTTTACAGATTGGTAAAAGAGATTTTCATAGAACTTTAAGCAATTTGTCTGTAAAAAAATTTAGTAAACGTCATTTAGGGAAATATTGGGTCAAAAATAAATTTATTGGACCTTAGGAAGAATGTATACGTAATAATAATAATAATAATAATAATCAGCTAGGCTAATACAATGCGTAGGAGGGTGGTGGCAAGCCCTGCATGCCACGCGTTCGAGCCAACAACTCCCTACACTAACTATTACCGTTAATCAGCTAGTCTAAGTACCCAAGGCACCACCTTAAGCCCAAGTTGAGGCGAGACACGGCCATCATGTCGGAATTACTGGCGAGTGCTTCAATCACGTCAGAAGAAGTTTTAGGGACTCAATAGGATAACAGGTTGATTATAATAAATAAAAACAATAAAAATCAGCTAAGCTAATAAACAAGGCACCACCTTAGGCCTAAGTCATCAAGCGACTTTCAAAGCCATTAATTCAGGTGGCTGGGTTACAATGCGTAGGAGGGTGGTGGCAAGCAATATTACAGTTAACCTCAACAAGCTTTTACTAAAAGGGGAAACCGAAGAACTCAAAGCAATGCCCCTATAACCCTTAGAAGAAATAATTACAATCTTGACCGAGTTAGTGGCGAATTAATATATTTCGAATAATTTTATATTTTCAGCCCCAATACCAACTTATAATTCATTAAAAATAATTATAATAAGATTTGGAAAGGTCACTTGGTTAAACCTTCTTAAATCGTTTTGGTTTGGTTTGGAAACACAACGTTCATCACATTTAATTGGTTTCCCGGGATATATTGAAATTTTTAACATTCTTAAATTTGATTAACCACGTAAATATTTGCTATTTGGATATTAAATCTTTGTTTAGGTTGTACAATATAATACCCGCATATTTTCGTGGTAAGACCAAGGATATATGTATTTCAACTTAGGGAGAGTGACTATTGACGATTTATAGCATTGCTTCATGCTCTAACAGTAAGCCCCACCCCCTAAACCAAATCAAATCAGTCAAGTATCTCATTGTTTCCCTCAAACTGACATCTTTCAAGGCGGTTGAAAAAACTAGTCCTTTGTGCTTTGTGGTGGTCTCAACTAGTGTTGTTAAATTTCCAGAAAAAATCAAATGCGGAAAAATTTCCATAAAATTTTCCGCAAATCGGAAAAATAAAAAATTGCAACATAAATTACTTTTTAAGGGTTTTTAATGTTTTTAACTTTTTATCGATATAAAATGTCTAATATCAGTAAACATACTACAAAACATTAATATTGTTACATTGTTAATCAGTTTAAACTAGTCTAGAGGTTTAGCTTTACTTTCAGATTCGAAAAAATGAGGCGAAAATGCCGCTTTATTTAAATTTGCAAACTAATCATGGAATTAAAACTTTTTTTTCGGAAAAATACGGTCATTTCCCGAAAATGAGCGTTTTGGTTCTTTGTAGGCAGACGGGCAGTGTTTGCGCTTTGATAGAATCGATTTGATTTGTGCATCGGAAACTGTGATATTGATTTTCGGGCATTGTCAACTCTGATTTTTAATTAACTGTTTATTTAATTAACAAACAAATCTGAAACATTTGCGAAAATACCACTTTCGCAAATAGCGGTAAATCACCCTCCCACGTAAAAATCGGGGGCAATTTCGCTAATAAATCTAGCTCCGTCTGATTCAAATATGCTATTTGTTCATAAGAGAAGGCCATTTCCGGTTCGAGTAGCTTTCGATATAACTATCAATAAAGCTCAGGGTTCAACCCTCAGAAGCGTTTGAATATATTTACCAATTTTCGCTCACGTAGCGTATCCCAGAATTACCTCCTAGGAAAACGTTGAGGTTCAAATACTTGATACAGGCTATCAGGGCACGCTCTTGAAGAGAAAAACTAATATTTTCACTAAAACCGTTGTATATAAAGAAGAAAAAGACCAATAATTGGTACGAAAAATTAAATGTATTTAAAATGTTGGCAGTTTTTCCCCAATTGTGGGTCTATTAGTTCTTCGCGTTTAATTTTGTTCACCATTATTGCAAGTCTGGAGAGTCATCACACTATACGACTTTGATTGTTCATAAACTTGGCCTACCTGGCCTACTTTTAAAATAAAGTAGTGAAACGTGATCACGTTCATTTAAATGAAATTTTAGACAAACCACAATTTTCGAGTTACCTGGTTTTGGAAATAAGGTAGTGAAACCCGAAAAAGTTAATTTAAATTGATTTCCAAACAAACCGAATTTTTCGAGTTACCTGGTTTTGAAAATTACATAGCGACCCGCGATCGATTTTTTTTGTGGTTAGATGGCGCCTGTATCAATTGGTACGAAATTCAAATATCACAATAGCGCGTACGCGGGTTGGTTGGTTCCGCGAATTGGCCAGAAATCTCACTTAAAATTAAAATTTAATAACACAACCGAAAACGTAGTTCAGAAAAAATCAGTACCAGCTAAACATATAATTTACAACAAAGTCGGTATTAATTTAAAAAAAGTTATGTGCATTTGAAGTCGAAAATCGCTAGAAATTAAACCACCAACAATTACTAAAATGGGCTAATGGGCCTTTTCCGGGGGCCCGATCTCACAAATGTTAGCAATGCCGGCGGGAACATGATATTTACAATTGATTGACATAACATGTGTTTTTGTACCTTAAACGTACCGCGATAAATCGTGCGAACACCATACGTGAAATTAATTAACACAAATTCCTTAGGATTCTGTGTAAAAACCAAAACTGAAACATTAAATATTTTGAATTGGTCTTTTATTTTGCTGAAATATATAAATTTATAAATATATTAATAGCGAAAGATACTTAATATGAAAAGATCCACTTAAATTAAAAATTAATAAAGTTATAAATAAATTAATAGTGAAAGATAATTAATCTGCAAAGATCCACTTAAAATAAAGATATACATTTTATAGTGTTCAAGATTTCTTTTATGCTTTCCATAAATTGAAAACTATTAATTTTCTTACTCCTAAAAAAACCATAATGATCCAACTGACAGCTGTGCTAGCGTTCTACTGGCAATTGGTTTCTAAAATTAAGGAATTTAATTTAAAAAAACCAAACTTTTAAAATTTAAAGAAGAAAAAAGCCAATAATTAGCATCAATTAAGCAGACCTTGAACCACCATAACTGCTTCTAGATAGAAACAAGCTGCCTCGGGGTAAATAAGACTTTTGAATTCAAACCACCAATCGAAAATTGACGGTTTAAGTTCCAATTCCAGAGGGTTTTTTACTTATATTTTAATAAAAATAGTGGAGGAATAAACATATATTTTTCGAATGGGTTTGGTTAGTTGTGGACCTGTGGTATGTGTAAATACGAGATTATCAAAAGTGGTGTCCTACACCATTGACAAACCTTAAAACGAATCAAATAACCAGTTGAATAGTTGGTTAGATAAACTCTAGAATCAAAATCAAATTCACTATTAGAAAGACCTTGACAAATATATACTATATATTGTTCGAATTAAGTTTCTATACAGGGTGTTACGGGGGACTATGTCATAAATTAGCAGCTGACGAGGCCAATTTCTCCCGGGACGGAATAATAAATCTGCATAACAGTCACTAGTGCAGTCACTAGTGCAGTCAAATAAACCCTCGCGCGATTACCGTTAGAACCGAGGTTAGAACACACCAAGAGCAATTTAGTGTAAATGTCTAGTGTGGCTTTGTGGGCGACAGTTTAGGTGGACCTTACTTTCTTCCACCTCGGTTAAATGGTAATTTCATTACTTTTCATTCTTGTACCTTGAGTGTCAAATTATTAAAAAGGTCCAATTGCAATTAACATCGTTATTTGTAACTGCGTTGACATTATCAAAGACCTATATCATTATTAAATTCACTAGTACACCTAGCCTACTTCTTATGAAATAATGCACTTTTGATACTGATTTATCTAATTTCATAAAAAACAAATGAGTAATAACTGAAAACAATTGGGATCAAGGCAGTATACGGCACTTAATTTTTAAGCCTGTATTTGTGTTTTGACGGTTAATTTTCGAGGGCCCATAACTTTGAAACGAAACGCTTTAGGATCCATGTTCATGGGACATTTTCAATTCAGTAGGACCCAAAGAATACGCCCTATAATTTATGACATAGTATCTCATGAAACCCTTTATATAGCCACTAAAGAGTTAGAATTATTTATGTTTTCTATAAGACCCTACTACATGTAGCTGAACTGCAGAGCAAATTAAGAACTTCCGGTTCTTCAAGACTCACTGCGGGGAACCCCACGAAACACGACGTTGAGCTGGCGGCTGAATCTTGAGGCACTTAAAATTGCTCGACGGGTGAGCTTAACTCGTAGGAGTTTAATAGAAAAGATAAATGTTTACAGTGCTTTTACTGATATGGATAGAAACAAAGTTTAAATTATGCACAGAATCTCTATTTCAAGGTCCCTTTAATAGCGAAACGGTTTTTCCAGCCCAAAACTTTCCATTATTTCGGTTATTTTAATGAACATTGAAAATCGAACACGAGACAGCCAGCCAGCCTGGGTAAACCTGTAACCTTTTATCCCAAAAGTAAAAAAAAATTATTAGTAATTTTGTTTATCAAAGGCAATAAATATTATAACCGCAATTCAATGACAACGACTTGATATTTCTTTTAAATCTCAAGTTAGAGTACCATAAAGAAATAATGTCGTTAATTATACAGATAGAACCACAAGTATAAAATATATCTTTTAAAGATCCATCTCCTTACACTGCTGTTAGCTTCAAAGATGTACCTGCAGTAGCCTCGCCAGAATGTATTGGTAAGGTAGGCGAAGTACGTGGGGCCCCCTTATTTTATTTTTTTGGGGCTCTCGAAGGATTTTGGGGACAGTTTTCATTTACTAGCAAAATATGGTGTTTTATAATTAAAAAAATACCTAATTAATTTCTATGCCCCGTATAATAAATTTTACGGACCTTAAAGATTTCGCTAATTTTGAATTGTCGGGGGCCTTTTTAAAAATTCAAGTTAAGCCCTGGTCTACAGGACCTCCCACTCGCACTACCACTGTGTAGCTGGCATACCAAAATATTGTGATTTACAAAAAATGTTATACAATTTTAACGATGATACGTTTTATATCGTAAGTAATTACATAAATAACAAACTAAGCTAATACCAAAGGCACCACCGGGTTACAATGAAATTCATGCCACGCGAGCTAGCAACTCCCTACACTCACTATTATCGTTAACCCCCACAAGTTTTTATGTAAAGAAAAACCAAAAAACACGGTTGTAAACCCTTTTAACTAGTGGGGAGAAAATTGCGAACTTAACGCAGAAGGAGTGGTTCCGAGTTTTCACGCAGTGCCTCAAATTGGGATCGAACCCGGCTTCTTTCGCTACGGGGTGAAGGTGCTAGCCACTTCGCCACCCCACTCTCGATAAAAAAAAACAATTTTAAGCCTGCTAATGTCATAGGCGTATACTTCTCTCGCAAGATATATGCTATATACTCTCTCACTAGATATGATATATACCTTTAGTTACTTTACTTGTCTCGTAGATGATATAACACTGTGGTTCCCAAATTGCCAATATTTCGTAAATGGCATTACGACCTTGAAATTAGCGATCACGACCTTGAAAACGGCGATCTCGACCTTCAAAATATGTATCTTGAAAATAAACTATAATCTTATAATAAAACGTAATTGCTACCAACAGGGATATTTCAACCTTGAAAATGGATATCTTGGCCTTAAAAATGTAGATCTTTTAAATTACAAATTTAGGTGATGGATTCACTTCTGTCGCGGGAGATGTATTATACGCTTTGCGATAGAACGCATTTCTAGAAACAAAAGTTCACTTTTCCAGTGAATCACGTACCATTCCCCAACAGCGTTGCATATTTAATCGCACGTTTCTAGCATATTGCAACACTCGCATCCCAGCTAACTGTAGCGGAGGAGGTGCTCGAATTGAGGGGGCTTTCCCCGGTTTTCCTTCACGGAGGAATAAGCTTCCTTGGATCCTCTATCCTCTATTTTCGTTCATCTCGCGCTTCTGGCCGACCACCTAGGCTCCTCATCCTCCTGTTCCGCCGATAGACGGCGCTAGGGATGATTGTCAAAACTCTTCGGATCGTCTGGCGCTCAGGATAGGCGCTCGAAGTCTCTCTTCAACGCTCGCCGAGCGCGCACCGGGCGCGGAGTTTCGCGCCATCCAAGGCGGCATTACTTGCGCTCCAGATAATGTTCTCATATTAAAGCGAGAGCTACAGGTGGTTTCCGAAACCGACGTCCTGAGATTGTCGCGATTGTTTCTGTCGAACTGACAACATTGGATCTGAGATTGTCGCGATTGTTTCTGTCGAACTGACGCTATTGGACCTGAGATTGTCGCGATTGTTTTTGTCGAACTGACGCTATTGAAACTGGGATTGTCGCGATTGTTTCTGTCGAACTGACGCTATTGGACCTGAGATTGTCGCGATTGTTTCTGTCGAACTGACGCTATTGGACCTGAGATTGTCGCGATTGTTTCTGTCGAACTGACGCTATTGGACCTGAGATTGTCGCGATTGTTTCTGGATGTGTTTAACAATCGACTTTGAGGATCGAGTGAGGAACCGGGATTTCGAGAGTTAAGTTGGGGTAGCGAAGGAGACTCTTCCGTCGCAGATAGCGATGCGAATAAATGCCTCTGAAGGATGGAGGAGATCATTACCTGTCCGGCGCCCACGCCCTGTTCGCGCCCGCTAATCACGGATGGAGACATTGGCAACATTACCGCACCTACAATCCTAAAACCATCCAAGTGAGTTACTACCTTCGATCACCTTCCGGGGATGGATGGCTTGTTGAATTGCCTTTTGTGTTTGGTACTCTATAGCCTTTAGACCAGGGTTGGAAAAATGGACATTGTTTTGGTTGAATATCGGTTTAATATCAAATACCGGTTTAATATCAAACACTGTTTTCAAATCCAATACTGATTTATTATCAAATACCGGTTTAATATCCAACACTGTTTTCAAATCCAATACTGATTTATTATCAAATACCGGTTTAATATCAAACACTGTTTTCAAATCCAATACTGATTTATTATCAAATAGCGGTTTAATATCAAATACCGGTTTAATATCAAACACTGTTTTCAAATCCAATACTGATTTATTATCAAATACCGGTTTAATATCAAACACTGTTTTCAAATCCAATACTGATTTATTATCAAATACCGGTTTTATATCAAATACTGGTTTAAAAACCAATACTGATTTAATATCAAATACTGGTTTAATTTTAAATATTTTTAATTTCAAATACTGGTTTAAAATCCAATGCTGATTTATTATTAAATACTGGTTTAATTTCAAATACCTGTTAAATTTCAAATACTGGTTTAATTTCAAATACTGGTTAAATTTCCAATACTGGTTTAATTTAAAATACGGGTTTTATTTCTAATACTGGTTTAATTTCAAATACTTGTTTAATTTCAAATATCAGTTTAATTCCTAATACTCGTTTTATATCAAATATTCATTTATTTTAAAATACTGGTTAAATTTTCAATACTGGTAAAATTTTTAATACTGGATTAATTTCAAATACTAGATTAATATCAAGTACTATTTGAACCTCAAATACTTGTTTATTTGAAAAACACAAACAAGGTTCAAACCATACAAACCTGCTTCAGACTTTATATGCAATTCTACATGATTAGATCTGCATACGTTTCTGATAATGTTTTAATTAGTTTAAAGTCGTGTGTTACAGTTTTTGCAAGTAGAATACAAGTTGAAAATCCCATTCTATACAAATTACATCGACGTTAAAATTTTACCAAAATCGGATGATATTTCTATTTAAATTAACGTCATTTTGCCTGACGACGACGCTGGAAATAGCGTCGAAATGGCTGTAGCAGTTTTTAAATAAATGTTTGTTTATTGTACGATAGTGGTTTTTCTATTTATCAAGTAAATTAACGTGGTTATTTTTGTCGTTTCTAAACAAAAACAAAGTTTATTCATTGTCAAAATAAGTGTAAAATATTTATAAAATAGTGACCGTAATTTCTCATTAGTAAAAATCATATAATATTAATATTAATTAGTGTAATAAATAACCATATTGAATAATACGAACCAACCCACTGTTATTTCGGTAATGTTAATTTATTTTACTTCATGAAGGTTTGCACCATAATTTATCAATTGTAAAATATCATAAAATATTAATATTAATTAATGTAATAAATGAGAATAATATGGACAAGCCGACATTAGTTAATTTCGGTTACATTCATTTCATGAAGGTTTGCAGTAACCTTTTAGATAGATGTGGTTAGAGCTCGACGGTACAGATGAATTAACCACCAAAATTTGTATTATTCATAAAAATATCGGTTAACTGTTTATTTAAGGATATTATTTAATATGCAAAAAATACGTTTTTATTTATATAATTTTTGGTTATGAATAGAAAAAAAATTAAACAGATATTTCCTATCCAAACTTGCGGCACTGGGTGTAAACTCGGAACAACTCCTTCCCCGTTGAGTTTGCAAGTTTTGCCCTACTTGTTAGAGAGGTTTTCCCCCGAGTTCTTCGGCTTCCCCTTTCCAATATTATTCGTTAAGGTTAAAGTGTAGGGAGCTGTTGTCTCGCGTGGCATGAAGGGCTTACCAACCCCCTCCTACCCGACCACCTGAATTAATGGCATCAAAAGTCGCTAGATGACTGGAGTCGAAGGCGGTGTCTTGGGTTTTAGCCTAGTTGATTATTATTATTATAACACTTGTAAAGCTCAGAAATTAAAGAGAGTTATTTCCGAAAGTTTCAGCTTGGATTAGCTTTTCGTCTCGATGGAGGAAATTGTTCACGGACGCGTGATGCTATTTGTGCGCCTAATTTCCTGTAAAAATACACTCGACTTTCTTTTCATAAAAAGGAAACAATTTGGCTTTAAACATTCATCAAGTTTAAACTGACCTAAATAGCCAAAAAACCACAAATTCTAATGGTTTTCACGACCACGTTTTATTTTTAAAGAAACTGCAGTAGCTTTTTAACAAACTGACAGACCATCGTCTACGCACAAATAGTGAATGCAATAACGACCTAAAAATAATTAAACTAAATTAATTGAAAAGGCGAAAGTTTCCAAACGATTAAACTCAAATATAATTCAAGGAAATCCCTTTTGCCAGAATATGTTTTTTTTTTGGTTGTCAAGACTACTGTATTTATTCTTGAACCATTTAGTTTTTTTTTTATATTCTTAAATGAATGGACCAACTAAAAGTTTTATTTTTAAACATTTTTTCAGCTTTTAAGGAGAATGGAGTAATTGAGATATTTTATAAGTTTTGTTTTGATTAAATAAGTGTTAACGTTGGAACAGGTCGGAACATTTTAAATTAAGGCCCTCAATTATTGTTAAATAATTATTGGTAAAAAGCGTCTTATCGAAATTAAATGAGGATTCTTATTTCAACACTTCTAAACATGTAAAATCTCTATTTTTTAATTTACTTAGTTGCGATGTAAATTAATTCAAAGTCATTGTTAACATGGTTTTCCAAAGATTTAAAAGAAGTGTAATGTAGAAGTACAAATGGTGCTACAAAAATATTCTCAAAGTATTCTCCACCGAAGAATTTTTGTCGATTCGGACTAACGTTTGCAAAAGACAAGCTATTTTCGATTTCCTGAAAATATAAAAATACTTCTTAGTGAATACTCTCTTGAACAAATTTCTTAGCTCATTAAAGAGTGCTGGGAAAAATGAGACTCAATTTTCCCATTCAGAGTTTAAATACTTTTAAAATCAATTATTGGCCAACTACTAGGAATTTTGAATACGAATTAAAAAGGTTCTGGAAGACGGAAAAATATAACAATATAATTTATTTTATTTCACAAAAACTGTCCAACGAAATTATTATTTCCAAATAAACTGATCCACTAAATTATTATTTTCAAACAAAACTGATCCACTAAATTATTATTTTCAAATAAACTGTCCCATGAAATTATTATTTTCCAATAAACTTATCCACGAAATTATTATTTTAAAAATAAACGGATCCACGAAATTATTATTTTAAAAATAAACGGATCTACGAAATTATTATTTAAAAAAAACTGCCCAATTGGTATTATTTATTTATTTAAACTGTCTCACGAAATTATTATTTTCAAATAAACTGTTCCACGAAATTATTATTTTAAAAAACTGCCCAATTGAGATTATTTATTTATTTAAACTGTCTCATGAAATTATTATTTTCAAATAAACGGATCCACGAAATTATCATTTTAAAAAAACTGCCCAATTGATATTATTTATTTATTTAAACTGTCTCACGAAATTATTATTTTCAAATAAACTGTTCCACGAAATTATTATTTATAAAAAACTGCCCCATTGAAATTATTTATTTATTTAAACTGGCCTATGAAATTATTTAAAAAAACTCTCCCACGAAATTAGGATTTTATATACACGGTTTCATAATCTTAACAAAAACTGTTACTAACCGATTATCAGATAACAATTACGTTACCTGACCAGGGCAAATATTATTCGTCAGAAACCAGTTTATCTGCATTTACGTTCAGATATTATCAGATCAGTAAATACGGCTGAAAATCTAAACTAGATATATGTTTAAACACCGAAACTAATCTGAATTATTTCTAAAACGAAAGAATGAAGGTTACCAAATTTCAGATGCCTCACAGTTACCGATTTTATACATCACCTTATTAAAGTTTTTTCGAATTTTATTTAATTTTTATTTTGATTTGATTTCCACAAGATTATACTAACGTATAACTCAGATAACTGTTTATATTACTGAGTGTGAACTCTAAGAAATGACCGTAATTTGACCATAAAGTGAAATTTATACAATTCGTCATTAAACTTCATAGCTATATTAAAACAAAATTTACGACAATGATACATTTAAAATGACTATATATAGGGTGTTTCAAAAGGTTATGCAAAAATTTGAAGGAGTTGTAGGGGTGAGTTGAGAAGTATGGCTCTTTTTTTCCCCATTTTCCTACGATGAGTGAAAAGAGCGCCAGAGAGATTCAAAGTGTGGCCTTTATACTTTGCTCGTTGTGAACCATAAAAAAGACAACAAAAAAAAACGAATTGGAGGGGGGGGGGGACAAAAATCTTTATATCTCTATTTTTATTTTTTTATATTAATAATCTTTGTATGGAATAATTACTCACTAGTCAGGTGGAATCATATCAGAAAAGGACTTTACTCATTCGATTGGTCTCAACGTGCTCTAACTAAATATTGCAAAATTAACCTTCAAATCTTAACCAAACGGCGTATAAGACTAAAAAACTAATTTCGAGCCCCTCCCAAATTTACATGTATAGGACAAAATTACTTTTTTAGTCTTATACGCCGTTTGGTTCAGATTTGAAGGTTAATTTTGCAATATTTAGTAAGAGCACGTTGAGACCAATCGAATGATACCAATATCAGGTCATATCAATTTTCAAGGTCACCGGAAGTGACGTCACGTGGTTCGTATTTCCGGAAAGCCCCCACTTTGACCCGTAAGACAAACAGTTCTTTGTTACAAATCACTAACCTAATTAAAAAATACCTTGACCCATCGTGTGCCTTATCACATGCTTATTTTGTCATGGGCTCTTGGACTAGTTGTATTTTCACGGATAAACAGCGGTCAAAAATACGAAATGTGATTTAACCGTTAATTTAAGTATCAACTTGTCGTTAAATGAAAAACTTCATAGAACTGTATATTATACCGTAATTTTTTAGAGTAAGGTCGGAATAATAATTGAAGATTAGATCAGATCAGATCGGTTACTTGGGATAATAAATCAGAAGCAATTTGAGATCAGACTGCTAGCCTTACTAAAATTTTAATTTTCAACGATGTCAAAAATATTTTAAGAAAACTGTTTTGTACACACTATGAATGATCATAGTTCCTATCTATTAAAATGAAGCTTAACATTATAAGTGGAACCAGAAGAATATGTTATATCTCATTTGAAGTATATATTCCTCTACCGATCTCGCTTATCTTAAATTCGCTTGGAACCTGTACCTAAGCAGGCTCATGTTGATTTTTCAAAACACGTTTGGGAAGAAAAATTAGAAAATAAACCACATTAATTTTATTAAACTAAAAGCCTTGTTATCTAATATACTTAAAATATCAATTTTAATATTTTTTAATTTTATTTAACCCTAACGAGTAAATACAGAGCGATGCTGATGGATTTCTTACTCCATCTAGGGGCAGAAATCTTTACTAAACAATGCTAGGACTTTACGCGAAAAATGTGTTTATTCAATATTTACCAAAACCAGAACTAACATAACACCGAACAAAATTAACTTCAGGCCGTCGATTATAGTTTGGGGGAAAATAATTTTAACACTATACTGGCGTATGTTAGAGTTATATCGATCTCAATTAAATAAATATGTAGGAAATATTTCCGGCAATTTCCTGGGAGTCACCTTATTTAGATAAAAATTTCCATACGTTTAACGTAACCGGGTAGGCCATTGAAACCAAGATTACTTTGAGAAAGTGACTGCCAATCCCCCACACGCTCTAGCAGTGAGCTCCTTTCCCCCTGAATAAATCAAATTATTGATTCCCTAATAATGGCGTCTAATGACGCGATTGAAGCGTACACCCCCGGGTCTCATTGGTTCCTTAAAAATGGCGTCCTATGACGCTATTAGAGCGTACACCCCGGTGTCTCATTGGTTCCCTAATAATGGCGTCCTATGACGCGTTTGAAGCGCACACCCCGGTGTCTCTTTGGTTCCCTAATAATGGCGTCCTATGACGCGTTTGAAGTGCCCACCCCGGTTTCTCTTTGGTTCCCTAATAATGGCGTCCTATTACCCGTTAGAAGCGCACACCCCTGTGTCTCTTTGGTTCCCTAATAATGGCGTCTTATGACGCGATTGAAGCACATACCCCAGGGTCTCATTGGTTCCCTAATAATGGCGTCCTCTGACGCGATTGAAGCGCACACCGGTGACGTTTTACCTTCCCCCCTTCGTGTCAAGGGAAAATTGGACCATGATGCTCCAGGATCTTCTGAACATAGTCATACTTCCAAAGTTTAAATAAATACATTCTTGATAAACATTTCAAAATAAATTCCAGTCAAAAAGGCTTCGATTTTTCGTTTTAAAAACCGGTACGTATTTGCAAAAAGGGAAAATACAGTTTCCATAAACTGTATCTATATCTTGAAAGGGGATTTTAAAGAATAGAAGAGTAAGGGGTAAATACAACGTCGTTTATGGTTGACAAAGATACGGAAGGGAAGCTGCTTCGAATCGATTGACGGGGTGACCGTGACTGCTTCCTCTTGGTCCTCCGTAATCTTGCCGCCTTCAATCCCTCTGGTCTGTCGCGGAGAGTGTCTCATCCCTACAGGCGCGATTCCCCCCCCCCCTATTCCTTCATTGGAAACCCATACATCGTTGACTGAGAAGAAAAACGTCTTAACTTCGTTTTCAAGATTTTATAACGTTACAATAAACACATACGTTTTTGACGATATGAAAAGACACTAAAAGATAATGAGTTTGAATATCTTGTTTTCGTATTTACCGTTTAAAGGCCTAGGTTTTCTTCTGCCTGTCCCCCTTTAAATTAGGCCAACATGTTCAGCGGTTGGCCTACCACCAGGGTATTTGTGCTCCACTAAGTTAATTTAAAGGGGGACAGGCAGAAAAAAAACTAGACCTTTAAGAGTTGGACCGTAATGCTTAGGTATTTAAAAAATATTAAGTAGAATTTTGGGAAAGTTACAGTATTATTTGTTTGGGAAAGAAAATAATTTAATTACAGTATTGAAGACTACTGGGAAATGGATTGCACTTGCGCTTTAAGCACCTAAGATCAACGGTATTCTCCCCATTTGAGTGCCCAGCATCAATAACGTTTGAAATTAAATGCCCCAAAAACGTTTGAAATTAAATGCCCCACTAACGTTTGAAATTAAATGCCCCACTAACGTTTGAAATTAAAGAGCAGGGGCGTAGGAACCAGGGGGGGGCAGGTTGGACAATGCCCCTCCCTAGAATTTTGCTGGGAGGGGCAACTAATGTTATTGCCTCCTCCAACCTTTGGTCAGTTGAAATCTTCAAAAGGCTCAAATGCTCATTTTAAACGCATATAAAGATTATAGAACCACAACTGTGTTTAATTTTCAGTCTTTTCCCACCAATTCACATAGTAGTAAAAATTTCACATGAACTCGGAGAAGCTACACTCCATTAAAAATTCAAAACCATTCTTTAGACCCCTTTTCGTTTCTCTTTGCCCCCTCCAACTTCTAGAACGTTCCTACGCCCCTGTTAAAGAGCCTCACTAACGTATGAAATAGAGGCCCACTAGACTCTGGAGGGGAACAAGACATCTCCATTACGTAATTTGAATAGCCCTATTTTAAAATTTTATATAAAATATAATAAATTTTTTATAACGTTTTATTTTAATTGGTCGTCCTCTCTTCAGTTACGTAACTACGTTATCAAGGGCCTGTCTGCGAAAACCAATTTTGGGGCCCCTACTTATCAGGAAGAGCATTTTCCCCGAAGTCTTTTGGGACCTTTCTTATCACGAGGAAACTTTTGGAACCCCTTATGTAGCAGGTCATGCATGGTCGTTATTTAAGCCTTTGTACCTTTTTGAAACATTAAAATCCTTTATAATTTGTTACTTGATTTGCTTCGACACCTTCTCAAAACTTGTTCTCGCGAGATGCCAGGTTTTCATTCTCAGACGACGACATCTCCACCCAAGCAGCGGGAGAGCTTTCTTCTTTTTTTGAAGATTCGTCTTTTCTTCGCCCGCTCCCCGTGTCCTTGCTCCTCCCCTGTCCTTGTCCTTCCCGTCAGCCACCTCTTACTCGCCTCCAATACATCGGCGGGTGGTGCTTCTGGGAGCGTGCCGGGGATTTCCCACCAGCGTCAATGAATCCGTTTAATTTTTTACGAATAAAAGAGAAGCTCGTTTCTCAATTTCGGCAGCCCCCCCATATCGCGTGTGCTTTCCCCCGCGCGTTCTCCCCCCCCCGCGTGCTTCCCCCTCCCAAGTGACTCCATCTCTTATTCAAAAAAAGAAATAAGACGGTGTGTTATTCTTATTCGATTCTGCGGATTCTCGTGAGCTTTTCTTTCAACGCCCGAAAGTGGTATTGTTCTTAGATTAAAGAAAATGTAGATGTACGTCTCCAATAATGCGTTTGCTTCTACCCGCGGGCTTCTAGACGTCTTAACAAGTGCTCGTTTTCGGATCCTTGTGGTCTGTTATTAGGCTCTTTAACCCTTACGAAAATACTGGTTTATATTTTGTTCCAAAATTATAACCAAACTTTTTGGCAGATCTGAATTTGACTGCGAAAAAATACAATCCAATTACCCGTATGAAATTCAATAAAATTTTTATTAAAATATTTATATTTCAGTTGAATCGTTTATCCATGTAGTAATTGGTCATTAATATAATTATTAATTTTAAAAACCTTTAAACGATGGACCAAAGAATTAAACCTTTAAAATTGTATGAAATTCAATTTTATTCCGATTTAATTTGATCCCAGCAGAATTGGATTCGAAGTGGATCCTAATTTGGACAAATTTCGGGTCATTTCATTTTCGTATAGTTATTAAAATTATTTTTAAGACTGGGAGAAAAAGACATTTCAAATTAAATTTGAATTGCATTTTGTTCTAACAATTTCATTGTCATAGAATTTTTTGTTATATTTTATTTTTTAACTTATGCATTATTTTTGTTGGATTGAGCAAATATTTATCACTTCACTCGCGAATGTTAGAGCAGTAACTGAAGTCTGGATTGCAGAAATTTTATTTTAAACGAATATTTGCTTCGTACATTTATCTCGCATAGTTTAGTTTGCATTCCACAGTAGGATTCAAACTAAATACTAACAGAAATAAACATAATTTCAAATATAATTTCTATATATAATCTTAAATGTGCAAGATAAACATTTTTGGTTGGTAGTTTTTAACATGCTTTGTTTAGCAGTTCTGTTAATGGATATTTTATCAAAAGATATAATAATCTAAGGAATTTAAAATATTGTATTTTGAATATTTTATCAAAGGAATTAATAATCTAAGGAATTTCTAATATCGTATTTTGGATATAGTAAAGAAACAATTATCATCGGAGTAATTTAAAATAGGGTATTTTGGATATTTTAGCAAATAATTAAAAATCCAAAGAATTTAAAATACTTCATTTTGCTTATTTTAACGATAATAATTTAAAATATTTTATTTCGGCTATTTGATTAAAATAGCTAAAAATCCAAAGAATTTAAAATATTTTGTTGAAATGGAAGCTTCGGACCCTAGCTAGTGAAATTCTCATTCCACGTTTACATTTACGATTACTTTGTAATTATAATGAATAATCTGAATTGATGAGCGCTCGGTAAAATATCCTTCGAGAATGATAAATGTATAGAATCGTCAATGACTCAAACGCCTTCAGAGAGGCATCCAATTAGTCATCCTTATGAAGGAGAATTTTCTTCGCAGTATGTCTGTGGAAATAATGATTTTCAATAGAAGGATCTGGCAAATTTCTTGAAGTGATAATAAGCTTCGGCTTCCGGTTGGTTTCGATGACAGTGACATCTTTCGGAGGGAGAGAGAACTGTGAAGGCCGCTAGGGGAAGAGGATGGAGTGAGAGGTAGAGAATTGTTTCTCCTCTTACGCTAGAGAGGGCGCTGCTCGTTGCCATAGCAACGGGGAGGAAATTAATTAGGCATGAAAAGAGCGAGGAATCAAAAGAGTTATCCTCACTCAGGTACGCTTCCACGCCACGTCAAATCTCGCTTCCTCCGTAATAGCTACAGTATACGCTATGCTATATGTGGTCTGCTATATGTGATTGGATGGAGGGAGCGTCTGAGATTGAATCCGCTGTGGTCTTAACATAAAGAATGAATTTCTCTGATTGAAAGACTTCCCGACCCGCTGTATAAGCTTATTATCCCCTATCCGTTGCGCGTTATATTACGGAAATATGAAAGCTACAATTTTGATTAGGATCGATTGTTGGTTTATTATTATTAGAGAGGTTAAGCAGGACGCTCTATAAGTTTGAACGGCAATGTCGGGAGTATCTAGACGTTCGTGAAACTAAATGTTTTAGAATCAGTGAAGCTTGCTGTCACTTTGACTGCGAAAGAAAACATTTACAGGTATAAAGGAATTTGAACACATTATAAATATATGGTAGACCAGGGTACATGATGAAAATTAAAAAGTTTATGGAATTGTCTAAACACAAACATTGGTTTTCTTGTACCCTGCTTTTATTATAATAAAATTAAATAAATTTAGTTTATTTAACTTTTTTTAGAAAAAAAATATATATATGCCAAGTCAGATATGACTTTTATGCCTTGTAAGCAGCTAAGCACAGGCAGATTTAGGTGTGAGAAAATACCAAATACCAAAAAATAATTACAGAAAAAATTTTTTCGCTTTTTTTTTAAACTGCGTTAAAAAATTTTATATCATTCATTATAAATTTATTATATAAATAAGCACCTTTATAGAAGATAGATTTTTATATTTTGGCAGTTTTTACTTTAAATGTGTCTCCAATTTAGCCTCTGCTATACAAGGCTTAGCACGTTCCACTTTAAACTAGTATTTACGCTCGGATTGCTAAAACGCAGGTTGCCTCAAAAGGATCAACCTGCCATCTAGGAGCAACAAACACAAGGAGCTAGCCTTTAAACATGCTAACGCAGAGTTGTGTACAAATTTCATTGGACGAGCCTTTACGCTGACCGTTTTACGGAAAGGGGGAAGACAATTTCCGAATTTACCCCTTCCGACGGCAGCAGGCGCTAAAGCGTCTAACCGATGAAAACTGTACGCAAGAAAATAGACGACTTTTGAAGGCTTGCTTTCTCATTGTGTGGGGTGCTGTGTTTGTTGCTCCTAAAGTTGGTAATTTGGTCTACTCAAATTAAAATTTATTACCCCTATAAATAAGATTTTTGGGGTACGTAAGATGAAGGTAAAAATTGATCAAGGTAAAAGGCTCGTTGAGGTATTCAGTATTTTTATTAAAAATCTACAGATAGAAATATGGTGTTCTCTGCAAGTTATAAAAGGTAAACGTGAAAAGAAAACCATGAAGAATGATCAAGTGACTGTCGGCGTTGTCGTCCAAACTTCTAGAGCACTTAATTTCTCAATTACCTTCTTTTCATTTACTTCATATTATATGGCATTAAAGTTACATTCTTTATAATATTTACTTTAATTCTTGTATTAATTATAAAGCGAGCTTATAAGTAGCAAAGCGTACTATATCTAATTTTGTTTAATTATATTACTAATGACATTAATATGGAGTGTTTTGTAAAAACATTTCATTTTCTAGGAAATAAAAACTAAATAATTCAATTCAATATTATTAGTGAGAGCGCATGGTTACAAAATATACCCGAATTGTTCGAAATTGGTATACAGCTCTGAAAAATTGATATACACGTGCCTTGAACTATACTCTCAACTACCTAAATTTTATTTTTCAAAAACACCGACTGGAAAAACTTTTAAAAGCAAAAAACGCCCTTGTTGCCGAGGACGCGCGCATCTTAGTTCATTATGTGTTTTTAAAAAATTGTTCTAAGTCGCACCGCATCTCCGCTAATTTGGAATAAAAAATGGTAAATCGCGTGTATCTCGCGTGGTAAAGGTGGTAAAGTTATGAATTTTTTAATGATAATACGTGTCACAGTGCTACTTAAAACCTGATATGGAACCACATCGAGGTATTGTTTTATAATTGACGTTTTTTACCATTTTTCATTTTTATCCATAGAGAAAAATGGTAAATCGCGTGTATCTCGTTTTATGGTGATACGTGTCACAGTACTACTTAAAACCTATGAGGGGTTATACAATCACCGTGTCTGTCTGTCAGGCCTGCGAAAGCGTTCGCATTTGTGTAGCAAAGTGTAATCATTGCGTACGCAGTTTCTCGAAGGGTTGGCAAAACCACTGTGTGACGGTGAGCGTTAACGGATTTATTTGCGGTTGGGTTTGGTTGGCCTTTTTTCGTCAACGGATATTTCGTTATTGTTATGTTGTAGGTCGTGAATGTTGATTTCGTGTTGTGACTGTTGTCAGTGTTGAGTCTGTGTTATGATTGTTGTGGATGTTGAGTACGTGTTAAGACGGATGTGAGTGTTGAGCTTGTGTTATGATGGTTGTGGATGTTGAGTCTGTTGTGTTTGTATAGGCGTTTTCTCTCCAACTTCTTCTTAATGACTTTGGGACGGACCGAGTGCTGAGTGTAATGCTACCTCTCAACGTCCAATGGCAGGGTTTTCACCAGTTGTACACGGTATTCGTCTTAGTATCAACTTGCGAATTTTTGGCGCCCGCCGGGAAACGAACCCGGGTCTGCCTCGTGCAAGAGATGTACTCTAACCAATCAGCCACCAACGCTTGTTAAGTTACGGTGTTTTTTTAAAAAACAGCTTTGGCGAATGTCCTTTACAAAGTTATAAAGTTAGGTACTATAATTTATTCTACATCATTTTAAATATTTATAAATTAAATTAATCTTATATTTAATTAAATATTTATAAATTATATTAATCTTATATTTAATTAAATATTTATAAATTATATTAATCTTAAATTTAATAAAATATTTATAAATTATATTAATCTTATATTTAATTAAATATTTATAAATGATATTAATCCTATATTTAATTAAATATTTATATATTATATTAATCTTATATTTAATTAAATATTTCAGTATTTTAATGTAAAATGTGATCGCGATCAGGAATTGAACTTGGGTCGCATTGTTACAATGCGGATAGTTCACCGCCGAGCCATTGACTTCCTTAGAGAAAATATTCAAGTAAAGGAACAATTATGATTATGAACGAAACGGATTAATACAATATCTGTATATATTGTTTATTGAACTTTGTTTGTTTATTCTTTGGTACGGTTTTTGGTTTTGTTTTAAATTTTTGTTAAATTCCTAACAAAATTTCGTTAAAACACAAAAAGTAGTTCATTGTTACCTTTTCATAACGCTTAGAAGAAGGATAATTATTCAAAACTCCCGCGGAAACTATATCAAAGTAATAATATAGCGCCACCGTCTGGGGAACTATCAATTAAACCGGGTAAAAAATATAATCTCTTCAATTTTTCGAACTTTAGTCAAATCTTGACGGGTCTAAAAAACGCCAAATTAACGTATATAAAGCCGTTGCCGCCAATAAAGAAGATTTAGTCTTTCTACTACAGGACGGGGTTCTGGTGTCGGTCAAAAGTTATGAGGTAACTTTGCGGTTTTAATTAGTATGTTCGGTCTTCGGTCAAGAAAAGAGTTAAATTGTGTTTCGCGTTTGGAACGTGAGTGAATGGACTTAAGTGTATGAACAGTGCGTGTTTAAGACTGAAAGTTTTAAAGTAATTGTGAACTAACTCAAGGCAGCTGTAAGATAAAATTGATTGTTTTTATTTTTTGAATTGGAATAACCTAATTATACCCTTGAAATTATCAACTCAACCTGTGAGGCTAATTAAGTAGATTGGAAGTAATTAGTAGCGAACAGCTCTCAGCTGTTAATTAAGGCAAGATTTTATAGTAAGGTAGTTTGAATTTAGTTAAAATTACTCAGTATAATTTATGATATTTACTTAAATGTAAGTATGTTTTGGTTTATTTTTCAATCACGATGAACTAAGACAAATCTAGTCTTAGACACTTGAGTACCAGTTCTGTACAATTACGTAGGAGGGATATATATTGTTGGGTTATTGATGAAAGTTAAATCTAGAACGTTCCATAGACTGTTCTGAATAAAAATAAACATTTATAATTTTGCATAATTCTGGTTGCCATTTTATTTTCTAATCACTCGCCCACAACATTACAGTTCTGGCAATCCCGAATCAACTAAATCTTCGATATAACGGCGACGGGAAATTATTATCGTAAATTTAACGCGCGGCCTTAGAGAATATTCTTTTAACAAAATTTCGATAAATTATCGTTTAATTAAAATCGGCCCGATTCCGTTAAAATTATAATACCCTCTGTAGATATTTCTTTCATTAACTTGGTTTTATATTCAACTGACAAAATTGTACTGTAAAAAGGGTTTAATTCAATTGTGCATTGTTATAGTACGTCTAACTCACTGTTGTAACTACTTAACTAATGATATTCTGAATAAATTAAAATTGGTCGTTTCGTCTCAATTATTTTAATTATAATTAAAATTTTATACCGGGCGGGATAGAACTGGGATAACATTTTTAACAAATAACTCTAAATTGCGGAGATATATCTTTAAGGGTTATCTCGAGAAATTAATACCACTAGGGACAATTCTTCCGAGGAGAGGTATATTTTGGCTTGCCAACTTGTTTTAAAAATAAAATTTAGGTACTCGAGAGTATAGTTCAAGGCACGTGTATACCAATTTCGAACAATTTATCACCATGCGCTCTCACTATATTAATAATATAAATATTATTATAAAAGTAACGATAATAATTTTATTTTATTGATAACTGTATTAATAATTATATGAAATATAACTAAGCTTTTAATTTTATAATGTTTATATTTATATTTTTTCCGAAAAATATTATTGAAAAAAAATCTATATTAAGGTATTCTGGAAGATTTTAAAATATGAACTAATCCAAAAAATATTATAACAATTTATAAAATTAACGAAGTTAAATATATTTATTTGTACTATATATGAGCGTCGTCTTTGAAAATGTATATTTAGCAGGTAATAGTGGTTTTTTGATTTCTTCGTGGGTAACTATTGCAATGACCGAAATGTCGGTGTAGATGACGTTGTTGTTGTCATACTTTCCTAATACGGAATTTTCTGTTTTCCGTCCTGGAAAAGGCCCCTGAAAAATATTTTATGGCTGAATTTAGATGATGGTATTGAAGATATGAATCTGCTTCCGTTATGTAACTCAAAACAGTGGTGTTACGATATTTTAGGATGACCTTATTTATCAGAAATCACTCTACATTTTATAAGGTTTGGGTGTTTTAATAGGAGAAGATTTGATCTGTCTAATGAACTTCGCTTAAAATCATCTATTAGGTATTATGCTAAACAACGCTGTTCCCTGTTGACATGGCAATATTGATTGGTACTTTAGATGGCGTAGAAATTTGCATTCGTTATCTCTCGGACCGTTAGGACAGAATTAAGAATCAATCTATAGGAAATTTTACGAGCCCACTCGATCGCTATACCAATTTAGGGGTATGGCAATAAAGGGGTCCATAAAATAAGCCACTTGATATCCTGGACGCCGTTAGAACCAGTAATGGTAGTGATACTTCATTTGATAGCCTACAAAGACCTCTCATTTATTAGCCTTGGTTATACGTGTAGCTCATCAAAGGGTGACATTTGCTACGTTTATTATCCCTCACCCCTCGTGGCTTAGGTGAAACACATTCGATGTAAAACTTATAATATGACAGGGCCGGATTGTTTAAATCAATGTTTGCCGTCGTAACATTAACTGTAGGGGAAACTGGTAGGAAAGTAGACGTATTGTGTACGCGTTATCGAGGCTGGCTTAACCTCTCTAATATTTTCCCAGTTAATGTCAATCTTTAATACGTTTCGTAAATAAGTGTAAAGCCAATACCAATAACTATTCAATTTGAACTGTTAATGTCAATCTTTAATACGTTTCGTAAATAAGTGTAAAGCCAATACCAATAACTATTCAATTTGAACTGTTCTATAAGGAAACAGTATTAAAATATTCAAATATATTCACAAGAACTTAAAAATTATTGTATTGTTTTGACTTAATAATAATAATATTAATAATAATCAGTTAGGTTAATACCCTTGGCACCACCTTAGGCCATTAATTCAGGTGGCCATGTTACAATGCGTAGGAGGGTGGTAACGCGCGAGCCAACAGCTCCCTACACCTAGAAGCAACAAACACAGCACTGCCCACACAAGGTGAACGCAACCCGTCAAAAAGCGTGCATTTTCTTATGTACATTTTTCATTGGCTAGACGCTTTAGCGCCTGCTGCCGTCGCGTCGGAAGGGGAAATTCGGAAATTGTATTCACCCTTTCCCTAAAACGTTCAGTGTAAAGGCTCGTCCAATTTTTGTCTACAACATTGGCTTAGCGCGTTTAAAGGCTAGCTGCGTGTTTGTTGCTCCTGCACAGTTAGAAAAAAGGGTTTCCATGGGTTTTATTAGGGTTTGCTTTGGGTTTGAAAAAGGTGTAGGAAAAAATTATAAACCCCTTAAGGTTTGTATTGGCAACTTGCATGGTTTGAAAAGGGTTTAAATGTTTAAAGGAAACCCCTTTAGGGCAATGGAAAACCCTTAGGATTCCAATTTAAGAACCTATAGAAAGAAATAATAATGTATCATTTTTTAAAACTCTTTGCAAACCCTGCACGTTTTAAACTATCTCACGCCATCTACGCCAAAATTTGATATCAAGCCTTATAATAATTTCATAAAACGTAAAGGAAGACGGACTTTCCCCAAAATGGTTTTTCTAAACATCGTTGCAATTATACATCTTTCGGTGGTTCTGTGGTAAAACGCCCGCCTGTCGTGCTAGAGAGCTTGGGTGCGAAGCGTGCCCGATGCAATCGCCAAAGTTTGTTATCGAGCCGTAAATTAAATTAATTAATTTTAATGTAATCTATAAATACACGGGGGGGGGGGGTTGTTGCAAACCCTAGGAAGTTTTTAAAGGGTCTCTACTGGTTCAATTTATAATCACAAAAGGGCTCATTTTTAAGCCTTGTGGGTTTGAAAATTTCTGTTAAAGGGTTTTGGAGGGTTTGAATTTGTGGAATTTTTTTAAGAACCTTGGGGGTTTATAGTCAAATTCTTTTTTCTAACTGTGTAGCCTACACTAACTATTACCATTAACCTCCATATCAACAAGTTTTTATGGCGAACCTTTAAATGCTTCAGAATTAACTTCCCAGAACACAGATTGTTTGTTTTGAAAGTTTCAAAATTAAAGACGAAAAGTAGAAACGGAAATTGCGTCAACTAATGGCAATACATTTTCCGCGAAATCTTTGCGTATTCTTTCTGCAAAATCCATCGAAAGTTTATTATGAAACCCTCGTCGCATACAAGCCGAGAGTTCTGGCACTTTGCCTAATGTTTCTCTAATTCGCCTCCTTTCGCTTTCTCTCGGGGCTCTTAATCATTGTGAGCCTCGATCGAGCGCCTTTCTTCATCCATCAAAAATGACGCACAGATACCTTCTCTCTTTTCGGCCCATTTTCCCAGAATTGAGATTCTCCTTAATGATGTGTCTACACGCTTTCTCCATCATTCGAGCATCTTTTGTATCTCTCGGCAAATCAAATTAGATGAATTTCCCATTTAAACCAACAGTCTAAACGTCGCGGCTTTCTTAAAAAATGGATTTGAGAATTTGGAGCTAGAAGAAAAAATGTACAGGTACTAGCAATAAAAAGGTTTTCTCACAAAATAGGATTGAGAATTTGGAGCTAGTAGAAAACACTGTACAGGTTATAATACTTAAAAGGTTTTCTTGCAAAATGGGTTTGACAATTTGGAGCAAGTAGAAAAAAATGTACAGGTACTAGCAATAAAAAGGTTTTCTCACAAAATGGGATTGAGAATTTGGAGCTAGTAGAAAATACTATACAGGTAATAGCACTAAAAAGGTTTTCTTACAAAATGGGTTTGACAATTTGGAGCAAGTAGAAAAAAATGTACAGGTACTAGCAATAAAAAGGTTTTCTCACAAAATGGGATTGCGAATTTGGAGCTAGTAGAAAACACTGTACAGGTTATAATACTTAAAAGGTTTTCTTGCAAAATGGGTTTGACAATTTGGAGCAAGTAGAAAAAAATGTACAGGTACTAGCAATAAAAAGGTTTTCTCACAAAATGGGATTGAGAATTTGGAGCTAGTAGAAAATACTGTACAGGTAGTAGCACTAAAAAGGTTTTCTTACAAAATGGGTTTGACAATTTGGAGCTAGTAGAAAAAATGTACAGGTACTAGCAATAAAAAGGTTTTCTCACAAAATGGGATTGAGAATTTGGAGGTAGTAGAAAATACTGTACAGGTAATAGCACTAAAAAGGTTTTCTTACAAAATGGGTTTGACAATTTGGAGCAAGTAGAAAAAAATGTACAGGTACTAGCAATAAAAAGGTTTTCTCACAAAATGGGATTGAGAATTTGGAGCAAGTAGAAAAAAATGTACAGGTACTAGCAATAAAAAGGTTTTCTCACAAAATGGGATTGAGAATTTGGAGCTTGTAGAAAATACTGTACAGGTAATAGCACTTAAAAGGTTTTCTTACAAAATGGGTTTGACAATTTGGAGCAAGTAGAAAAAAATGTACAGGTACTAGCAATAAAAAGGTTTTCTCACAAAATGGGATTGAGAATTTGGAGCTTGTAGAAAATACTGTACAGGTAATGGCACTAAAAAGGTTTTCTTACAAAATGGGTTTGACAATTTGGAGCAAGTAGAAAAAAATGTACAGGTACTAGCAATAAAAAGGTTTTCTCACAAAATGGGATTGAGAATTTGGAGCTTGTAGAAAATACTGTACAGGTAATAGCACTTAAAAGGTTTTCTTACAAAATGGGTTTGACAATTTGGAGCAAGTAGAAAAAAATGTACAGGTACTAGCAATAAAAAGGTTTTCTCACAAAATAGGATTGAGAATTTGGAGCTAGTAGAAAATACTGTACAGGTAGTAGCACTAAAAAGGTTTTCTTACAAAATGGGTTTGACAATTTGGAGCTAGTAGAAAAAATGTACAGGTACTAGCAATAAAAAGGTTTTCTCACAAAATGGGATTGAGAATTTGGAGGTAGTAGAAAATACTGTACAGGTAATAGCACTAAAAAGGTTTTCTTACAAAATGGGTTTGACAATTTGGAGCAAGTAGAAAAAAATGTACAGGTACTAGCAATAAAAAGGTTTTCTCACAAAATGGGATTGGGAATTTGGAGCAAGTAGAAAAAAATGTACAGGTACTAGCAATAAAAAGGTTTTCTCACAAAATGGGATTGAGAATTTGGAGCTTGTAGAAAATACTGTACAGGTAATGGCACTAAAAAGGTTTTCTTACAAAATGGGTTTGACAATTTGGAGCAAGTAGAAAAAAATGTACAGGTACTAGCAATAAAAAGGTTTTCTCACAAAATGGGATTGAGAATTTGGAGCTTGTAGAAAATACTGTACAGGTAATAGCACTTAAAAGGTTTTCTTACAAAATGGGTTTGACAATTTGGAGCAAGTAGAAAAAAATGTACAGGTACTAGCAATAAAAAGGTTTTCTCACAAAATGGGATTGAGAATTTGGAGCTTGTAGAAAATACTGTACAGGTAATAGCACTAAAAAGGTTTTCTTACAAAATGGGTTTGACAATTTGGAGCAAGTTGAAAAAAATGTACAGGTACTAGCAATAAAATTGTTTTCTCACAAAATGGGATTGAGAATTTGGAGCTAGTAGAAAATACTGTACAGGTAATAGCACTAAAAAGGTTTTCTTACAAAATGGGTTTGACAATTTGGAGCAAGTTGAAAAAAATGTACAGGTACTAGCAATAAAATTGTTTTCTCACAAAATGGGATTGAGAATTTGGAGCTAGTAGAAAATACTGTACAGGTAATAGCACTAAAAAGGTTTTCTTACAAAATGGGTTTGACAATTTGGAGCAAGTTGAAAAAAATGTACAGGTACTAGCAATAAAAAGGTTTTCTCACAAAATGGGATTGAGAATTTGGAGCTAGTAGAAAATACTGTACAGGTAATAGCACTAAAAAGGTTTTCTTACAAAATGGGTTTGACAATTTGAAGCAAGTAGAAAAAAATGTACAGGTACTAGCACTAAAAAGGTTTTCTTACAAAATGGGTTTGACAATTTGAAGCAAGTAGAAAAAAATGTACAGGTACTAGCACTAAAAAGGTTTTCTTACAAAATGGGTTTGACAATTTGAAGCAAGTAGAAAAAAATGTACAGGTACTAGCACTAAAAAGGTTTTCTTACAAAATGGGTTTGACAATTTGAAGCAAGTAGAAAAAAATGTACAGGTACTAGCACTAAAAAGGTTTTCTTACAAAATGGGTTTGACAATTTGGAGCAAGTAGAAAAAAATGTACAGGTACTAGCACTAAAAAGGTTTTCTTACAAAATGGGTTTGACAATTTGGAGCAAGTAGAAAAAAATGTACAGGTACTAGCAATAAAAAGGTTTTCTCACAAAATGGGATTGCGAATTTGGAGCTAGTAGAAAACACTGTACAGGTTATAGTACTTAAAAGGTTTTCTTGCAAAATGGGTTTGAGAATTTGTAGCTAGTAGAAAATACTGTACATGTTCGCAAACTTATAATCGCACTAAAAACGTTAAAAACGTTCAAATGATAAATATTTTGATCTAGAGTTTTTTTGCTCGGTGAACGCAACATTAAAGAAATATTTGGATAATTTTATTAATATTAAAGAGGGATCTTGATCAATATATTATTACATTTATCATTAGATATAATCATATCAGTTTAAGCCTGAAACTTCTCTAAATTTATTCTAAACCGCCAGACAGATTGGAAAATCGACACCTCCTAAACCAACCTTTAAGTCCGTCGTACGGCCAGCTAAGATAAGCCGAGCAATTATAGACGCGAGCGAGCGGTATCCTCAAAACACTGACTCACGGCCCTGAATCGTGCCGGCCCTTTATGACTTGCTCGTCCTTTTGTTACAAATTATTTATGTACAATATTTTACCCTTAAAATTTTTAGTTCAATTTTACACTTTTAACACAAAATTCGTTTCTTTCTGATTTATTCAGAAATTTATCTGAAAGGAACGAATCTCAATTGAACATTAAATTAATCGATTAATGAAATTAAGAATTAAAATCAAACCTTTATACCAAGTTTTGACAAGGTCGCATAATGAATCAGATAGAATTTGAGATCAGACTTCTGAGTTGGGGAATAGAAAATATAAATCTACTCACTAATTATCAGATCTGTGAACAGAGTAAACTTCTCGGTTAGCCGATAGATGCACAATTTCAATGAGATATGAAAATTTTGGTTTAATTGTTACGCTTTTAACAAGTTAAAATGTTTAAAAAATTATAGTTTTTTCAAACAATCCTTCCTCTTTGGGAATTAATTTTCTTTTGAGGTTTTGAACTCACTTCGATGAAAAAAAATACCCCCTTGAATTGGCGAAAGACCTATCACAACTACCTCGTGTAATTACGCTTTTTGTCTATTTTTGACCTATTTGCCCCTGTAGAAGTATTCGAACCGCAATACATCTGTGTTCGGGGAGAGGTCAACATTCATTTAACCACGACGTTTTTGGAGTTTTTCTCATAGCATCGACTAAGAATATTAATTTCTTCAAATTTCTTTAGGATTTAGCTATATTATCCCTTTAATTATGGACTAATCTACTTTTTCGCATATTTTATCATTAAGAATATTATGAAACTCACTCCTTTCAAAATGGAGTTAATACGGAAAATATGGTAAACACGGTAATTTTGTACTGCAGTTGATTTTTAACCTCCGCGATACTTACCACCAATTCTTCCAACAGCCACTCGATTCCCCTTACTTAGCGATTCTCATCCTTAAAAATAACTATTTTGATATGACTTTTTTACCTAGCTTTGTCGTCAAGGTGCGTAACAACCACTTGAGGTACTCAAGGTGCAGTGTGATTTTGGGGCTGGTTTTGCACCCCAGAGCCCTAGCACAAAATGTGGCAGACATCGATGAATCTCGCTTATTGCCTGTTGATTCTCTAAAAGTCTACATATGGAACGAGAAAACCAGGTTATAATTGGTTTTATAGAAATAAGCCCGTCTTCATTACTTTTTTAATTTGTTGGTTCTTCTCCGGGGAGTTGTTGGTGAGAATTAAGCGGGCAGACCGACTCATTGACTCTCCCAGAAAATGCCCCTTATTTAACCGCGCACAAGTAACACAAACCCATTAACATACAATTAATTTCGGTCATTTCCCACGTTCACACTACGTCCATCCTGCTAATGAACTCGCGTAGACGTCCGCAACGTTCATTTATTTACCATGTGGTTAATTATAATTTCGTTAAAAGACGGTGGTAAATCTAGCAAGAACCCATCCGCGGGTGCAGACTGAGAAATGCCCCCAAGCCGTCTTTACGCGGACGGCTCTGGAGGGAAGCTGGCGCGGCTGGTACAGTTTATTTGGCAGTTCACTTTTTAACTACCTCGTTAGACGTGTTTACATTATGGCCGACAAATTTCAATCATTAACGGCTAAATGGGTCGAGCGGGTTGGGGTTCCGTCAGTCGCTTTAATCGTAGCGCCCTTTCGATCCTCGAGGCAGGCAAGAAGGGCGACCCTGATAACTAGTCACGCGAGAGCCCTTATTGGCCCGTCAAAACCCCCGTTGAGAATTCACCGCCGTTACGTTAGAGGCTGACGAAGTTCTTACGGGAGTGATCGGCTGGTAGCCACGAACTCGCTGACTGACTGACTTTCTGAATACGTAACGAGCGTGTCACTTTCTCTGTACGTCATTTAAACTCTTCGCCACAAATTTGAAGGTTTTGAGGGCTGCCGCGCGGGGTCGCCCCACTCCACCTTCTTATTACCAACGTCGGGGATTGAATCTCTGCGCGTTTACAGGGTGTTGCTTCGAGTTAAGGTTGCTCAAAATGAAACGGAACTTACAAGGAGAGTACCCGATGTGTTTATTGCCGATTTTGTTCGAAGTCGGCCGTAATGAAATTTTCCAAATGGAGACGTTGTACTACCCATTCGATTTGCCATGGCAACCGATAATGTTTTTGACTACTTAAAACAAAATTTTTTTTTTCCTTATTTTACCAAATTTTTGTCACAATTTTACCCCAAAATGTTCCAATTAACCCAAACTTGATGAAATTTATCTAAATGTGGTTCAAATTACCCATTACGTGATGTCAATTTTTTTTAATTTTTCCATGTTTTTTTAAAAGGATATTTTTTGTTTTAAATAGTCAAAAACATTTTCGGTTGCCATGGCAACGTCTCCTTTTGGGAAAATTTCCTATCTCATATAGGTCTACATTACGCCCGACTTTGAACAAAACCTCGGGTACTTTCCTTGTAAGTCAACTAACGTGATTCGAATTAATTAAGTCTAAATATGATAATATGTGTCAAAAAGAAAACCAAATTTAGTTTGTAAAATAAGATTTGTTTAAATTCAGTCCATCCGTACGAGTTACCACCACAACATTTGTGCATTTTTGGTCCCCGAGCTGTCTCACCCGATTTAATCCGCTAATCTGTTTTAAGTCAGAACCCCGATTCAACTCCAATACAAGTATGCAGATTCTTATCACTACACCAGCGACATTTGTAGATTTTTCGCTGAATTACTATTAAGCAGATAAATATTTCCATAACCACGCGATCTTGGCCCATATAAAAATTCGCGGAGGCCTTATATTAGGCTGTCCTAACGGACAGAGTTAATTATTGATTTCGATGACAAAACACTCCAGAAGCATTAAGGGATAAAAGTCTGGCTGTGGCCTATTCTATTCTTTCTACTTTTTTAAAATTGTATCAATATTTTCGGTGGTAATTAAGTAAAATAGGTAAAAAACCAAGGTTAGCAAGAACCAGCCAGACTGGTTTTAATCAACGAAAAAAACCACGGTTAAAACCACTTCTTTTATGAAAAAAAATTGAGTTAGAAATATTTAAAATTTGAAATACTATTTATTTCAAATAAAAAATTATGAATATTATAAACTTAACCTTCACTTTCTGTCGTCTGCTACTTCGTCTCACGAAGTAATAAGGGCTAGAAATAAGCAATTTGAGAATTTTTTATTAGTGGTTTTAACCGTATTAAATCATACTGGATTTTTTTTATTTTAAAAAAGTCCGTTTTTTCAAACCCTGTAAAAAATTCAATATTTATTAAAACTTAAGACGTTAGGCATATCGTTAAATTATCTAAAGTATTTATACTCGAAGTCACTGTTACATGCGAACACTAACAAAGGCGAGAATTCCTCGACATCCGCCGGAAAAAAGTCCGCTAAATAAAGTGATATCTGGGAAATATTATCAGATTAGAGTAAAGTTAAATTTATGGTCTATCACTAAAATTAAATAATAGTTTGAAAGGGCTTGTATAAAATAGTCTTCTTAATAAAATATTTTCCCACTTAAAAATTAAATTTAAAGTAACACAACTCGGGACTAAACAGCTAATTTTTCTATGTAAATTAACATGATGATTTTTCTGCGTGAGCTTGAATGCAAAATTGCCAATTTGAGGGATAAGTTTTTTATCTGTAAGTGCTTTTATTTGAGTCTGGAGTTAATATATGCTATATAATAATAATAGTAATAATAATAATCAGCCGGCTAACACCCAAGGCCAAACCTTAGGCCTAAGTCAACAAGTGACTTTGTAAGCCATTAATTCAGGTGGAGCAAAAACACTAGAACCACCAATGGTCTAGATAGTGAGGAGTAAAAACGCGAACAAGTAAAGAGACCAAGAAGTGAGGGAGAAAACTAAACTTTATTTGGGGAAAAATATGCGGTACTTCGGCTGATAGGCCTTCAAGGCGAAAATCTTAATTACTTAATTCGGGTGGCTGGGTTACAATGCGTAGGAGGGTGGTGGAAAGCCCTTCATGCCACGCGAGCCAACAGCTCCGTACACCTAGGAGTAACAAATACAGCACCTCAGGAGGATGGTGGCAAGCCCTTCCTTTAGCTAGTCAATTTGTAGTTTTAAACCATCCACAATTTCTTGACACATCCCTTTTTATTTTAAATGAACATAAAATGTTAAATTTCGGAAGCAATGGTGAATTATTCCCAACGAAAAACAAAACTTATTTGGACGAAAATCAAGGCAGCACCCTGTATTTAGAAATTCTTTCATTTCTACACATTGATGTACAACATACACTATGTCCCCGGCACGGATTTCTGAAAGCGTAGCGTTGGGGTCAAAAAATGATTTTCGGTACAAAATATGAGATTGACTTTTTCCTTTTCAACAATGAGAGCGGGTGCCATGAGTCACGAACAGCTCCCTTTTCAGCTCGGCCCCCTCGTCAACCTTTTCATTTTTTTCTAATTTCGGGTCGTTGTGTCCCCGAGTAGAAGAATCTTTCCACGACTGCCCTCTGGTGATGAAAGATATAGGAAGTCAGGTCGGAAATTCCGTGATAAAGAGCCGGAGGGGGCGCCCCGATCGCCCTACCCAGCGCGCCCTTACCACTCGACACCTGAGAATTAAAGGGTCGTATCTTACAAAATCAAGCTTAGAGAAAATCAAGCTTGACGTTTATGAATCCTTTGCATTGTCATAGCTGCTTGAAGTTTTGATTTCTTCAAATTTGACTAGGGAAAATAAGCTTTTATAGAACGATGCTTGAAGTTTATGAATTCTTGAAAAATTAAGCTTCGATAAAATCCAGCTTAAAGTATATAAATCCTTCAAATTAAGCTTGAAAAGTTAAGTTTACAGAAAATCAAGCTTAAAGTTTATGAATTCTTCAAATTGAGCTTGAAAAGTTAAGTTTACAGAAAATCAAGCTTAAAGTTTATGAATTCTTCAAATTGAGCTTGAAAAGTTAAGCTTACAGAAAGCAAGCTTAAAATTTTTAAATTCTTCATATTAAGCTTGAAAAATTAAGCTTCCTGAAAATCAAGCTTAAAGTTTACGAATTCTTCAAATTGAGCTCGAAAAATTAATCTTCCTTAAAATAAAACTTAAAGTTTACGAATCCTTCAAATTCAGCTTCAAAATCAAGCTTCCAGAAAATCAAGATTTAAGTTTATGAATTCTTCAAATTGAGCTTAAAAAATTCAGACTCCAAAAAAAGCTCAAAGTTTATGAATTCTTCAAATTGTGTTTGAAAAATGAAGTTTCCAGAAAATCAAACTCATAGTTTTAATCCTTAAAATTGTCTAATTAAGAATAATCAAGAAATAAGGGGTGTTAAAATTGGCGACCTTGAAAATAGTGATCAAATATTTATCTCTAAAATACGCTAAAATATTAAAATCAAAATACTTTCTTAAAAACCTATACAATAAAATTTAAAACAGATAAAAATAAAATCACTATGGTTAGTAGTAGTTAATTTAATACGATAATAATATAATTTCAAGTTACCGTAAAATTAATGATAGTATAGTGACTTCAAGTTACTATACCATCTTTTAATAAAAAATATAAAAATATCATAGTTGATAAAATAACGCGCATTTTAGGAAAAAAATAATATTTCGATTAAAATCGAGATACTACGCTGTTGTTCTCAGACCACAAACACGGTGCTATAATCTCAAGGGTCAGAGGAGTTGACAGCGCGCGTAGCACTACGACACCAGTAAAGATGTAGGAGCGATGAAGTAGTCGATGTCATCTAGCGTTGACCTTGATTAGGGTCCTTCCACATCATAGGGTTCAGAGCGTGAGCACAAAATTGTTCTTTCATATTTTGAGCACGAGAGTCCGCTGCACCTGACGCAGGACCACCCAAGCTTTCAAAGTCGACTGTGACTCTATCACTATTTTCGTGTCGAAGTTTATGCGGTGGGTGGCAAATAGATGTTCCGGTAATATTCAAGGAGGTAATTCCACTTCACGTCGACACGCTTCGTTCAATTTTATGGTCGTCTTAAGAAATGTTTGTTAAGTGACCTAGGAATGACGTCATTAATGTTTAGACTTAAGACCTTTTGGGGACCTGGGCTAAATTATTTATATAAGTATCAAACCAAAGCTTTAAATTTCCAAAGTATAACACAGGCTTACTGAAAATAAGATTTTACTGACATTGACTCGTTGTTAGGTTTTAGAAATTGTTAGTACCGTAGGATACGCGATGTGGTGATGAGTCAAATTGCTTTAGACGTAACTAAAAGATATATCATATAAAATGAGCATTAATAATATTTTACCAACTAAACCCTTATCCCTAGATTAGAGGCTGTATGGCTGGCCTTTCCGGGGCCCCAAAACTGGCTGGGGGCCATGGGCCCATGCCTTAAGACGGCCCTGGTTGCGGCATGCGATTGAATAGTTCTGCTATAAGAAAATCGCTTTCGTTCGGTCTAGGAATCATCTAGAGTAATCATCCTTTGGTCACCGTTTCGTTTAGTGGAAGCTATAACGACTGTGCACAAGGACTGAATTTTCCAATTTTACCGCCGACAGCGCTGCCGGTAAACGAGAAAACGGAGAAAAAATGTTGAAATATCTCTACTTCATTTTCCCGGTTTTGTGAAGCGTTTTGAGCTCGGCCAATCAGCGAGCGTTACGCTGTCACGTGATATAAAGAGCGAATTTTAAAGTCTTTAAAAGTAAGGCTTACGCATTTTTGCGTCAATCACGTGACGGCATAACGCTCGCGGATTGGTAGAGCCCAATGCCCTGAACTGGTTTTATGTAACTCATTCGTCACGAAATACGTAGAAGTTCAGTTCAGTTTATACTTAAAAACAGGGTGTCTCGTCGAATTTACTTTTATGTCCAAGGCTGTTCGTAGTAAAACGTCATCGATACGTCACCCGTGATGCAGCAGTAAGTTCCTGGGTAAATATAGTTGAGTTTTAGCTAATATGATAAATAACCTAATTGACAGGTTAAGCAACCGCCCGAAAACGTGTAGGGGGAAATTGTAGGATTGTACACGTACCTTTGTGTGTACAGCCTGTACCTCCTACAAGTTTCCCTTACACGTTTTCTCTCTATTAATGTTCAGTACGTCAATTAGGAAAAATGATCATCGAACTTATTTTCCGAGCTACTGCGCAATCTAGGTTTATTTCTCAACACAGAGCCCCCTGGTGTCTAAATATGTCTAAGGTTAGATATACTACTACCAGGGACGATAACACGCTACCCATTTCTAGTGCGAGTTCAAGTTGGAGCTTGGCGCTAATGTCACAGTCGAAAAAGGCTGAAATCAGAAAATTTGCATTAAAACTTAAGGAAGTGTCATACTTTTTGTATTATCTTACTTTTGATAATACCTATAAGAATAAAAACTATGAAATCTATTTATTTTTTAACTAATATCAAGAATGTATTTATTTAAACTCAGGGAGAATGAATATGTCGAGACTATCGACGGACACGTTGAGGCCCTAACCCCGTCACGCTAACGGTGAGGGGGGTGGAAAGGAGGAGGTCTAATTTTTTGCGTCCTCGCAGCAGCGTTAATCGCGTCGAAAAACGTAATTTTTAAGAACCAATGAGATTGCAGTATTATTTGATTTTATTAAAGCGGAGGAGCATACCGGGGGCCCCAACGGGTGGAATTGGAGAAACGCTAAAAATAATTTCGACATATGCATTCTCCGTGAGTATAAATAAATACATTCTTGCTAATATTATTAGTAAAATAATATTTATTATGAAAGTTATGAAACCCATATTTAACATTTTGCATTTATTTAGAACTAATATCATATGCAATACACGACTTTTAGCTACGTCCGCGCATTTTTTCAGCACTGACAAATGTGTAGAACGTATTTAATTGCGTTAGCTGCGTGGAAAACTTAAAACGCGCTTAACCGTTTTTTAATAATTATTATCTTGGAAAGTCGAGGTGCTTTAGAGTAATTTAATCAGCGGTGGCGGTGTTTGCCGGCGTAAGCATTAAAAATGAGTTGAAGAATATAAAAATAAAAAATAATTAACAAAAGGACTACTAACTTACTTGTGCATTCCTTATTCTACAGGAATTTACCAGTGTTACTGTTTCCATACCTTACAAATAAAGTTTGAGACAACCCTATGAATTCATTTAGAAAACGGAACAGCTCGTTAGAAAGAATACTACTTGTAGTTGGCCAACTTTGATCTAAGATAATACATACTTTGTTGGCGGCGCGCCGAAACTAAAAATAAAAATATCAATTGTGCCGTCGAGCTCTGCAATGAGATACCCGATTGCTATAATTTTTTTGGAGGGTAATGAACACTCTATTAATATGTTGTAAATTTCCCCTGATTTTCGAAGCAAATTCAAAGCAAGACTCATTACAAAGTTTTATGCTTTTAATCAACGTTAAGTGTATTTCCATCAGTAGATTACTATAGTCAAGGCCTATTTACACAGGTTAGAATTCAAAAGCGATTTGTAGGGGACCGTAACGAACTGCTAGCCTGCGGCCCAGAGGAATTATGGCGTTCGACGCGCCATCTATCGATGAATTGTTGAAACTATTGTTTAGATATTTCTTTTATGTTTTTATGGAATATGTAGTCGTGACTCTTGAATTAGCGGATGTTTATTTTAGCTTCTGACGATAATTGAAATAACAGTGTTATTAAATAAACAAGTCTTTGAAAATTAGGCGGAGGCATGTGGCTTAGGCTTTAATCATATATTTCTTAATTTAGCCTAGGCTTAGCCATTTCTCAATTATTAAAGTACGAAAATATTATTTTTAAAGAGCAATTTTTGCTTTAGTTATATTTAAATTATACTTAAATTTAAAATAATAATAATCATAATAAGTACTTTTTCACAATCAAGGTGGCGCTTGGGAAGCTATAATTCCAATGGGCATAAAGGCCAGCAGTACGTAACGATCCCCCATCTTTAGTACGTACAAAAGTACACCTTTTTCTAACCTGTGTAAATAAGACGTGCTATAGTTATTCTAGATTTCAAACCTTTAAATAGTGGTTCTACGACTCACTTGACGTTTGCTCTAAGCTAATTGGAAATACTTTATAAAAGTAATAAATTTTTTATTTTTATTTAACATGCATTGAGTTTATGTATGAGCCACGTTGTTTCTTTTTTATCGTCATTAGTGCAGCTGCACTTTTTCGTTGAGAACTGCCATTGCACATAGGTGGTCTCTTTGATGCCGGGGACAGCTAGGCATTTGCAATATTTTGGGTCGCCGCAATCTTGGTCCTCTAGACAGGCTAAAAATTATCTAAAATTGCCTTAAAAAGTAGTCTCAAAATTATCAAACATTGCCCTAAAAAGTAGTCTCAAAAAGATCTAAAATTGCCTTAAAACGTAGTCTCAAAATTATCGAAAATTGCCCTTAAAAGTAGTCCCAAAATTATCTAAAATTGCCTTAAACATTAGTCTCAAAATTATCGAAAATTGCCCTAAAAAGTAGTCTCAAAATTATCGAAAATTGCCCTAAAAAGTAGTCTCAAAATTATCGAAAATTGCTCTAAAAATAGTCTCAAAATTATCGAAAATTGCCGTAAAAAGTATTCTTAAAATTATCTAAATTTGCCTTAAAAAGTAGTCTTAAAATTATCTTAAATTGCCTTAAAAAGTAGTCTCAAAATTATCGAAAATTGCCCTAAAAAGAAGTCTCAAAATATACTAAAAATTCATTTCCATTTACAATATGAGAAATGTTTTATGCTAAACGAATACATTTATTAAGATCCTGATAAATCTAATTCTTTCCTTGAACAGTAGAAGAGACGCCTTCGTAAGTTTCAAATGTAAGGATCCTTTAATTTCATTGCCTATGTGCAAAACTGCTAGCGTTGCTGCAAACTTCATACTACTATAACAGACTCACAATGCAATTAGCAAAGTAAAATATATTTGATAATGAAGAAACCTTTGAGACCAATAACGTGTTTTTTTTCCTTCCCCGCTTTTTAAAGACGTTTTAAATCATAAAATACTGGTCGAATCTAAAGGTATTTCATATTTAACCTTTGAACTAAATTGAGCTCCTCTCCAAACATTTTTCTAATAATTATCCCCCCAGTTTAACTCTCTCCTTAAAGCACTTTTAATCGCTCCTATCAAACCAGTCTTCTAGCGAGTTCTACAATTTACCTTTATCATGAAAAATAATTGTGGAGGCTTAAAGTAATTGTTAGCAAAATTATCACACATCATAATTTTATTTTATATCATTTTATTTATTTGTGTATTTCATATATTGTACGCTTTGGATTTTTTTAATACCAACGTAATATATGATTACTTTTTATGCGAATCTGGATAATTACAGTCACATATATTCATTTTATATTGACGGTTAATAATGTCGTTTCCCGTGGCAGTGTAACACTTGCAGAATCTCGGATTTCCACAATCTTTGTCCTTCATACAAGCTATGGAACCAGGGAAAAGATACAATGACTTCTTTAATCACAAAGCAAAGGTCTTCTCAAAGTATTTATTGAAATTAAGGCGCATACAACCGATACAGCAATCACGGGTATTTAATAGTTGAATTGATCATGAAATTTGAGAGCTACATTTCACGAGATTTATTTTATTAAATACGTATTGAAGTAATATCAGTAAAATCTGGATGTTTATTGAAATGTCGGTATCGCTAAATGTAACTTCAACTATCGGTATCTCAAATATTCCTTAAATTGCAGATATCGATAAATATTCTATTAACTAGAAGTATCAGTAAAAAGTCCTTGAACTATTTTCATCAATAAATATTCCTTTAACTGCAGGTATTGGTAAAAATATCTGTATCCCTCTATATCATAAGAATATGATTACCCCAAATATAGGCCAACTCTATAACTGAATACCTTTTGTAATTAATAAGCTGTACTTACAATTCCACGCCATGACAGTGTTGCAGGCAATGAGCAGAATCAAAGCCACAGCAATGGTTGACAAAATCGATAGTTTCATTTTAAAGAACACGAAACTTTATAAAATTTTGAAAATATCCGTAATATTTAGTGTTTGCTATTTTCAGTTTAGAAGGTTTAAATGCTTTTAAGAGAGATCGACTCGATCGCGTTGGTGGAAAACACTCCCGTTTACGTGGTTAGCCCTGTGAAATTAATAGTGTAACTGTTCGATTGGTTAACGTGGCGAAAACGATCACTTATATCGATCACTTATGGTTTCGTAAAGTGAACTGTAATTTGTTCATTCAAAAGAAAAGCGCATTAATTTCAATTTTTAATTTAACACAAAGACAAATTTATAATAGTTTGTTTCGCTTGTATCATTGAAATAATTTATTATTCTATAAGTTAATGCTAGGTGTACATATCGATTTGAGAGACCTCTAGCGCTAAATTTACGCAACCTTGCAAGCGTAGAAAATACAGTCTTAACAAATGGACCGTAATTAGTGACTAATTTTTAAGCACATTTTTCAAATGATCTTTAACTTGAACTCAATCAGAAATCATCTTCTAAGACGAGCAAGGAAATTTGTTTAAGGTAATTAGCGCTAATCATCCCCAGCTTTAAAACCTAGTGGCGGAAATTAAAAACTTTTCATCCAACATTATCATGGAAATTCAGACTCCCTTCAACTTTACCGGAGTTTCGTTCGCTATACGGAGTGGTGAGATCATCAGTAGTAGGGTTCTGGATTTGTCACCTGTCCGGGCTAGGTGGACGCTGGCGTAGGGCACTATGATGATAGGCCTCCGGTGGTACGGTCTTTGTTACTAGGTACACCGGGCTATAAATTCTGACACACTGGTACCACGTCAGGTTATTCAGAAATAGTCGGTTAAAGATCGGTTAAATTTAAATGGTAATTAGAGTTCCCTCCCATTTCCAAATTAAGCAAACTAAACTACGAAAACATTAGATAAGAACAACTTGTTGACATTACTGAGGTATAAATTCTTGTAGCAAAACTGACGTCACCACAAATCTGAAAACAGGTATCGGCGAAATAACGTTAAAAGCATTCCACAAATTCACTTTCTATTGATAAATTTTATTTATACCTATTAAATTCTGTATTTATTTCAATTCGACGTTGTATATTAGTTTCGAAACAAAATTGTTCAGTGCATTAAGTGTTATTGCGGATAATGACACTTGCAAAATTTCCATTCGAAAAACACTCTTTCCTTAAGCCTCGTAAAAATGTGGAGGTTAACGGTAATAGTGAGTGTAGGGAGCTGTTGGCTCGCGTGGCATGAAGGACTTGCCCCCACCCTCCTACTTAAATTTAAAATAATAATAATTACTACTTTTGTTCACAATCAAGGTGGCGCTTGGGAAGCTACAATTCCAATGTTGATAAAGGCCAGCAGTACGTAACGGTCCCGTACCTTTAGTACGTACGAAAGTACATCGAGCGAGGGGCTGATCACTCCGCGTAATCGGTGTACAGAGCCGTAGCTTTGACTGTACTAATGGGATTACGCGTAATCTTTGAAGTCCCTGCCTTTGGCAGTACTAATCTAAGCGTAATCCGGTGTACAGATTTTCTAAGAGTGGTTAGCCCCTCGACATCGAGTTCTTACTTGTGTAAATAAGCCGTGCTATAGTTATTCTAGATTTCAAACCTTTAAATAGTGGTTCTTCGATGCACTTGACGTTTACTCTAAGCTAATTGTAAATACTGTCAGTAAAAGAAATTAAGACTTAGTAATTGTTTTATTTTATTTAACATGCATTTAGTTTTTGTATTAGCCACGTTGATTCGTTTTTAGCGGCCATCGTCATTAGTGCAGCTGCACTTTTTCGTTGAGAAATGCCAGTGCACATAGGTGGTCTCTTTGATGCCGGGGCCAGCTAGGCATTTGCAATATTTCGGGTCGCCGCAATCTTGGTCCTCTAGACAGGCTGAAAACGGACATACATATTTCCTTTAACGATAATAATCTCCTTAGGATGAACATGTATCCGATGTAAAACAATACCATAAGTAACAAAGTAAATTTTTAAGTATGACTATTCTTCTTGCTGTGGTGGCGGAATTTGTTAGTACTTATAACTGGCAGCAAGAGGAGCCGGGTTCGATCCCAGCTTGTGGCTCTGGGTGTAAACTCGGAACAACTGCTTCCAAGTTGAGTTTGCAAGTTCTCTCTCCACTGATTTAAGGGGTTTTCCCTCGAGCTCTTCGGTTTCCCCTACCATTAAAACTTCTTGAGGTTCACGGTAATAGTTAATAGGGAGCTGTTGGCTCGCAGTGCTTGCCACCACCCTCCTACGCAATGTAACTCGGCCATCTGAATTAAAGGCATTATAAGTCGCTTGGTGACTTAGGCCCGAGGTGGTGTCTTGGGTATTAGCCTAGCTGATTATTATTACTTATTAAAATTTTATTTTGTTTGTAACCTCTTGAACTACATTTTTTTTTAAATCACCCAGCGGGTCGCGGCTTACATTCTTGTTTTTAATAAATATTTTACGAGCGTAAGAATAATTCCCTTAAGACTCGAGCTAGTAGAAACCTGGCACTAGTCAAAAATTTACATCATGCTCGAAAAAGACCAAAAGTAAAAGCTTATTTACAATTCCACACCAGGCGACATTGCCTTCGAAATATCAGTTTTAAAATATACTAAAAAATGGCCACTAAACATTTCTTAAACAAGCTCAAAATATTTTTAAATAAGCCTCAAAATATCTTTAAATAAGCGTTAAAATATCTTTAAAATAATAAGAAAATAATGCAAAATAACAGCAAAATGGTTTAAGAATTATCTAAAATTGTAAGACGAAAAATGTTCCGCGGAAAATGACCGTATTTTTCCGAAAAAAGAGTTTTAATTCCATGTTTAGTCGAATATTGTTAGCAAATTTAAATAAAGCGGCATTTTCGCCTCATTTTTTCGAATCTAAAAGTAAAACTAAAACCTCTAAACTAGTTTAAACTGATTAACTATGTAACACTATCAATGTTTTGAAGTATGTTTACTGATATAAGACTTTTTATATCGATAAAAAGTTAAAAACCCTTAAGTAGGAATTTATGTTTAAGTTTTTTATTTTTCTGATTTGCGGAAAATTACAACACTAAAAATTACCTAAAAAATGTTATCAAAATTATTCAAAATTACTTCAAAAAGTAGTCTCAAAATTAGCAAAGTAAAATATATTTGGTAGTGCATGATTATGAAGAAACGACCAAGCTAGTGCCCCTTTGAAACAAATTACGTGGTGATTTTGTTCCTTCCCCGCTATTTAAAGACATTTTAAATGCAATTAAATATTATAATATTCGTCGAATCTAATGGTATTGTACAATTTATCTTTTTCCTGAAAAAATAATTGTGGAGGCTTAAAGTAATTGTTAGCAAAATTATCACACATCATAATTTTATTTTATATCATTTTATTTATTTGTGTATTTCATATATTGTACGCTTTGGATTTTTTTAATACCAACGTAATATATGATTACTTTTTATGCGAATCTGGATAATTACAGTGGCATACTTTCATTTTATAAGGATGTTTACTAATGTGGTTTCCCTTGGAAGCGTAACATTTGCAGTATTTGGGATTTCCACAATCTTTGTCTGTCATACAAGCTATGCAACCAGGGAAAAGATACAATGACTTCTTTAATCACAAAGCAAAGGTCTTTTCAAAGTATTTATTGAAATTCAGGTGCATACAACCGATACAGCAATCACGGGTATTTAATAGTTGAATTGATCATGAAATTTGAGAGCTACATTTCACGAGATTTATTTTATCAAATACGTAGTGATCAGTAAAATCTTGATTTATATTGAATTATCGGTATCGCTAAATATAACTATTGTTATCTGTAAATATTCCATAAATTGCAGGTATCGATAAATATTCAATCAACTAGAAGTATTTGTAAATATTCATTGAACTATTGCTATCTGTAAATATTCCTGGAACTATTCTGTAAACATTTCTTGAACTGCAGGGATTGGTAGAAATATCTGTATCGCTCTATATCATAAGAACATGATTAACCCAAATATAGATCAACTCTATAACTGAATACCTTTTGTTATAACCAAGCTGTACTTACAATTAAAAGCCATGACAGTGTTGCAGGCAGAATCAAAGCCACAGCAATGGTTGACAAAATCGATAGTTTCATTTTAACAATAAAGAAGCTTTATGAAATTTTGAAAATATCCGTAATTTTTACTTTTTGCTTTTTTCAGTTTATAAGGTTTAAACGGTTATAAGAGATATCAACTTGAGATATCGCGTTGGTGGAAAACACTCCTGTTTACGTGGTTAGCCCTGTGAAATTAATAGTGTAACTATTCGATTGGTTAACGTGGCGAAAACGATCACTTATGGTTTCGTAAAGTGAACTATAATTTGTTCATTCAAAACAAAAGCGCATTAATTTTCATTTTTAATTTAACACAAAGGCAAATTTATAATCGTTTGTTTCGCTTGTATCATTGAAATAATTAATTATTGTAAAAGTGAATGCTAGATGTATTTACTGATTTGAGAGACCTCAAGCGCCAAATTTTCGCTACCCGGAAAGCGTCAAAGGCTTTTTGAACATTTTAAATAACTTGTAATTTTAACTAAATCCAAAAATCGTCTGCTAGCACGTGCTACGACTGATTTTAACCGAACTATAGGGACAATCAGACATTCGTACAAATCCCGTATATCCTAGAGAAAAATGATATTAGAAATTTTGATATCAACTTGAAATCTGAGATCAAATCAGTTCCAAAATCGTGGTAAAAAAATTCTGATAGGACCCTCCCAATTCCTAATTAAGAAAACTATTCTCTTAAAAACACTTAATTTCGAACAACTTGTTTAAAATTATTTTTACGTTATAAGTATTTAAGTAATTCTATTTCACCTTTATGACGTTTTTATTTATCAATTTTATTTTTACATTTTTAGTTCGGTAATTATTTGAATAACTACAGCGTATGACAATTTGTGAACAGAATTATTCAACGCACTGGCACTCTGTGATTTTTTTCTTTTTGCCCTTGGGGGTCCTCGCATCGATGAGAATCAGACATGAGCAACACTTAGGGTCTCCGCAATCACTATCCGTTTCACACGCAGCTGTGCCGAACATGAATAATAAACATTCAAATAGAAGTTTCAATGGGAACTAAGAGCAACACACACAGCGAGAACGCAACCCGTCAAAAGGCGTGCATTTCCTTGTGTACATTTTTCATTGGTTAGACACTTAAGCGCCTGCTACCATCGGAAGGGGAAGATTCGGAAATAGTCTTTGCCCATTCCGTAAAACTTGCAGCGTAAAGGTTCGTCCAATGAATTTTATACAAAACACTGCGTTAGCGTGTTTAAAGACAAGCTGCGTTCTCTTTGTGTTTGTTGTTCGCAGATGGGGAAACTTGGCGATATAGCCGATGTTGCAATATTGGTTTCGGTAAATATTACTTGAGTTATCAGTATCCAAAACAATAATCGAATTATCAGGTTGGGATAACACAATTTAAAATATCGGATAAACATTACTTAAAATATCTAATTCGGTAAACATTACTTGAAATATCGGTTTTGGTAAACAAATTAAATATCGAATTCGGTAAACAGTACTAAAATTATCAGATGCAGTCAATGTTATTTTAAATTTCGGTTTTGACGAACCTTACTTAAAAAAGGTTTGGTAAAAATTACTTAAGATATCGATATCTCTAAATATCAACCCTATAATTCAAATAGAAATGAAAACTAACAACCTGCCAGGTTATTGTTGCACATGATGAAAATTATCAAAGCCACAACAATCGTTGAAGTAATCGTTGGAAATTTCATCTTACCGATATCGGAGCTTTAGATTTTAAAATATCTCTAATTATTTATGTACTCTATTTTCAGTTTATAAGATTAAAGTGAGATCAATGCAAAGTGAACGTTTTACTACTCGATTGGTTACTGGGCAGGTGGAAACATATTTCGAAATAACAATCTTTGAATGGATTGTTTATGGTTTTTCAATGTTTATTGCACTGTATCTATTCAAAAACCAAAAGCATTAAATTTAACTTTCAATTTAATTCTTTTTTGTGTTTTAGCTGGCTTTTTCGATTTTGCTATTCAAAACACGTAGTTTATAAGGGTTTTGTTTCCAATGGAGTATTTATTTACCTATTGAATTATAATAACGTTTGTGAATTTGAGAGACCTCTAGTGGGAAATTTAGGCATATCTTTAAATGAGAATTAAACGCTATGTAATGCATTTTTTCAATCGCTTTGGGAATTATTGATTTTGGAAAAACATATCATTAAAGTATCCGCTAACGTAGTTTGGAGATCATAACATTAACGTCTCAAAATACTGAACCATCATCTCGATCTCATCTCTGAAACCTTTCATTTTTAATCACTCCTCTCAAACGAAACTCCAAGAATCAAATATTTGACGGACGATTTAGAAAAGGGCAGTATAAGTCAATAATATTTAATATTGTTCCATAAGTTTGTCACTTAAGGAAATTATGACTGAGAGCCTTGGTTAAAAAAATACTGTTTTTTATAAAAACCTAAAAAAAACCATTTCTTTTTGTTTAAAACAGGTTTTTTTAGACACTGCTTTATTTTACTTTTAACCTATTTTTCGCTATTGTTTAACCGTGCATACATATTACCAATCAACTAAAAAAAATTATGAGTTAAAAAAATGTATCTAGAATAAACCAAGCACAATATCTTTAAAAAAAATTATTTTATTTTCTTTATATTTAAAGGGCTTACACATTAATTTTTTGTAGTTTATTTTTTGATTTTGTATAAATGTAGGGTGACTAGGAAATTGCCTCGAAAATTTTAGAGAAAAAATAGGAAATTTTCAAGCGAATTAAAGGAAAATAGAAAAACAATAAGAAACAAGTGGGCAAGCCAAAATATACCTCTCCTTGGAATAGTTTCTAATTTTCTTACACTTTACCCCCTGTACTGCAAATGCGTTCGCATACATACACACATACCCACCCACAGACACAGTGATTGTAATACCTTTCCTAGGTTACATAGTCCCCTCGGAGAGGTACAAATACGGATTCTTATCGAAAATGAGTAGATAAATTAAAGTGAAATGTAGGATGAAGAAGGGTTCACGACGACGGAATGTTGTTTGGGTTATACTACATAAGAAACCTAAGAAATTTATAGGATGGTATTGAAAATATAGGAAACGTTTTAGAAATGTAATCATTTCGGTAAGAAAAGGTACAAACATTTTGGAATAATTTTTGGTTAATTAAATTAAACAAATTATTAAATATATTTTTTAAATACTTGGTTTAATTAAACTTTACACCATCCAACAATGCTGAGAACTGGTAACGAGGTGACGTCATCACAAGACAAAGATCTACCCCTAGCGTGGCGTTGTCAATAACAATATTATACACTTATATATAGAATATTTTTGTAAAGATACTTTGAAAATAATTTGTTTTTTTTTCTGGCTTTTACAAAACGCATTTCCTCGCTACCCGTATGAAGTGTAAAGGTTTATACGCAAAAACATTCCTTACAGTGTATTTTTCATTATAAAAACAAGTACCCATTAATTTTTTATATACAATTGTCTATTTCTCGACTGATGCTTTTCTATTTCGAATACAATTGAAATAATTAATTTATGTCTATTTGCGATAAATGACTATGTTGAAACGATCTTTATCCTCTAACAGTAACTCATCCCCCCAAAATAAATCAAATCAGTCCGATACTTCATTGGGTCCCTAAGACCTAGGTGCAACAAACACAAGGACCACGCAGCTAGCATTTAAACACGCTAACGAAGGGTTGTGTACAACTTTCATTGGACCCTTTCAAAAACTCTTCGTTCACTACCATATCAGTTGATAAACATAATACGTTTAATCCTAAAGAGGTTTATTAAAAATAATGTTTAAAATTTAACGCTAAGCCTCGGATATAAGATGGTGAACGTGTTAAATTCTTAAGACTAAGACTTGAATAGCGAAGTCGCAATTATAAATCACATACTTAAACCCTCATTAATTATTTCTTCTAACTGAAACACTTTTAAACATAAGCATTTATCTTTTTATTACGCTTAAAACATATACTATTGCTACTATTAAAATTACTCCACAAAATAAATTTTATCACATTTTTTATTGCATTTATTCACTTTACGCACTGAATTTATTTTAGATCGAGGTAATAGATCAGCTCATGGGCAGTAGAATTTTTGGAACATCACTTTTTCAGTAACACATTTTCTTCACATGATGAAACCAACGGTCGTCGTTAATGCATGAGCAATATTCCTCGTCGCCACATTCCTTATCCTTCATACACGCTAAAAAATGAAGAAGGTGGTTTCTTTACGCCTGTTCTCGAACTATAAATGTACTCTTTTTACCCTTAAAGGCCTAGAGTTTTCTTCTGCATGTCACCCTTTCCTTCCAAACAAATACCCTGGTGGTAGGCCAACGTGTTCTGCTGGTTGGCCTACCACCAGGGTATTTGTTTGGAAGGAAAGTAAATTTAAAGGGTGACAGGCAGAAGAAAACTCTAGGCCTTTAACCGTTTCACTTCCCGTTAACTATTAGAGCTACTGTTTCATCTTCTCCTCTATAAAAGCGGGAGTAAAGAAAGTAACTTATAAAATTAATCTGCTCAAATGGCCATATAGGATATCGCTACGAAATCCCAGAACAGACGAAAATAAACCACCTAACTTATCACTATAAAATATGCTTCGTATCGGTTTATTTTCGGTATTGGGTAAATTTGATCGCTTTAGTTATCGGTCTTGGTAATTATCGAGATAAAATAATTGACATAATCCACATATTGGCCAACTCAATCAGCTGTGTCAGCTTAAGTGTACTTACCATCCACTAGGCTGTTGCATGCGATTAGCAAAATCAAAGAAACAGCAATCAGATAAGGAGTTCACAGAAATTTCATTTTACTTTATCTTTATTTAATTTCAACGTGTATAATTGTGTGACCACACTGCTGATACAATGCCACTTAATACTTTTTGATCATTGTGTAGATCATATGAATAACTAGCGTGTCGTTCTCTGATTAGTTATTGTACCGACACTTAGCTTACGCTTCAAATCGTATGTTAGTTACAAATGGAAACAAATACACAATACAGGATGTAAACAAAAACACGATCCTGTGCTGATATCTCAAAATGTGTTTTAACAACGAATATGAAATTTTCAGGACAAATAGAACGTGCAAAGGTTACTGGACCATTGAAATTTTAATAACCTTGAACCTGGTCTTCAAGATCATTCACAATTTATCTCGAGAACCATTAACGATACGAAGTTGGTTTCAATTAGTTAAGTGTTCCTCGTTTAGACAAAACAAGAAGGTCGTTATGAAAATAACGTCGAAGAGACCAGGTTGAAGGACCAATAACTCGAAATGTACTCATTCTAGAGTATAACATTTTGCTAGATTAGACATACGCATCTGGTAGAGGGTCTTTAGAATTTACAAACTCCGATGACTTTGAATTCCTGGTTCAAGGTCATTCAAAGTTTATCTCGTGAACCATTGGATTTAGATAATTGGTTCCAATTTGTCGTCAAAAAACCGTCAGCCCCACATCGAGACGAAAATCTTCCGCGATAAGCGTTCCAAGTAGATGTATGGATTTCTGTATTAGGCTCTTGACATCAAGTCGAATGTGATGGGCATTTTATCAAAATCCATTTGCTGCTCACAATCCGCTAGTGGTAACATGACATATTTTCTCCTCGCGTTCTTCAGTTAATGTCTCTTGGTCATATGAATTCAGATCAAAGTCGTTTACTGATAGCTCAATTTTTAAAAGAAAGTTCGTGAATTTTCATTCGCTCAATTTATATTTTATTTAAATATAATTTATTTTAAGTTATTCAATTTAATTATCTCACTGAACATAGAAAACTAATAACCGTTCTTTAAAATACTGAAAACTTTAACTAATTTTATGATATTCTATATTTCAGCAACAAATTAAATTGTAAAGCTATTAAATTAATATAATTGAAAATACCACTTAAAAGTGAATTATTATTTGCTCCTATCCGCTTTATCATTGTTGCGGTTTGGGAGAGCTAATTGTCTTTGAGAAAATGTATATATATCTCCACCGGACTGAAACAGTGGGTATATACAGGTAGGTGATGGGGTCTTGAAGTGAAGGAAACGGTCTTGAAGTTAGGTGATGGTAATTGGTGATTGGTAACGTGTTAGTAGGTTAAATAATGCGTTGGAATTAGAAAATATGAAAACTGCATTTATTTACACGAAAAAATCAAAGTTTAAATTTGGAAGGAGAACTTCACTTCTCTGGTTAGCGGGCTCAAGAGATCTGCCCAGTTTAGGACCCTGGGAACCGTCAAAAGCTTTGTTCTCCCCCTTCTTACGCCCCCAGGTAGATCCCCCTTACAGCCATCCCTAGGCACGCGGCATCCCAAATTGCTTGAGAAGTGATTTTTATGACTCTCGGGGATGGCGGCGATGGGACGGCGGACAATCAGAGAAACTACCCCTTTTCGCAAATTGGCGAGTTTCTTGGAAATACGACCGTTCCCCCTGCCCTACACTTTATTGGCAATGGATCATCGGTAAAGGCTCCCAAAGGTTGACAGTTTATTTCAGGAGGAAGGTTGGGAGAAAATACCTTTAAAAGCTTGGAATACAATAATACAATACAATGAAATAGAAAGTACACTGGTTATTTTTGGCGCGAAAACAGGTAGTTATATTTTTTAGAGTTAAGCTATACATTATTTAAGGTACAAAATGAAAATTACAAGAAGTTTAAATTTATGTTTAATATTAAATAGATTTTAACGGAAAGCGCTTTATTTGTAATACGCTTTCGCAACAATCACTTCTAGTTCTTTTTGACTCCAAACTTTACGAGCCGCTCCAAAATGAGCATTTTACACTTATGTGAAAGATAATTATAAACTTACGTTATACTGTCAATTATCGAAGTAAATATAATATTTACTCCTGTTTAACCTCTACATAGACGATTTAATCTGTAAAATATGTAAGGGCCTTTATTTATATGCGGATGACGCCATTCTAATTATTAGTCATTTTGATTTGAAAACTCTAAATGAAGACCCAAATGCAGCCCGTTTTACTATTAAAACATGGCTAGAATGTAATGGTTTAAAACTAAACGTCTTAAAAACTGAATATATCATGTTTAATAAAATAAATAAATTAATTGACGATAGTTTATGTAACTTAAATATAGGTGGAAAAATAATTAAAAGAGTATACCAATATAAATATCGCGAGGTATGGTTTGATCACATATTGTCGTTTGATTTTCACATCAATGAAATTGCGAAAAAAGTTAACTCAGTGTGTTATAAAATTTACCAATGTAAACTATTATTCCCCAGAAAAACGCTAATAGAAATATATAATGCATTACTATTTACCCTTATATAATCTACGGCATCCTCGTGTGGGGCAATACTGCCCAAAATAATATAAATAGACTACAAACGATTCAAAAGCGCGCAATTCGAAATATATATAATGTACCGTGGCTAGCCCCGACCCAAATTTTATATAAAAAATGTTCTTTAATGAACATAGCACAAATTATCGACTATAACTATTTAAAATTTATACACCAAAATATTAAAGGCCCAATTGAAAACCATTTGTTTAAATTAATATCAGAAGCTCATTCTAGGCGTACAGTCAATGTGGCTGTCGTACCCTTTTGTCGAACCACTAAAAAATTTAATTCAATTTTTACAAAGGCTGTAAGAAATATAATCTAATTTATAAATACCTAGATGATTGTAAGTCCAAAGTTGACCTAAAAAAATAAAAACTTTAATTTTAAGTAATGATTTTCTATTTTAGAAACTTTGTAACCCCAAACTAATTATATTTTAACTGCTTTGTTTCAATTTTACTATTTTATTTAATTATTTGCTTTTTTGTTATACTTTTATAATCTGTTAGTATTGTATAAAACTAAAATATAATAAATATACACAGGGCCAATAAGTCATATACACAGGGCCAATAAGTCGCCAGATGACTTCGGCCCTTATAACCTTGGCTGTATCTGAATGATAATTAAAAACTTGTTGAGGTTAACGGTAATAGTTAGTGTAGGGAGCTGTTGGCTCGATCGTGTGGCATGCAGGGCTTGCCACCACCCTCCTACGCATTGTAACCCGGCCACCTGAATTAAAGGCTTCAAAAGTCGCTTGATGACTTAGGCCTAAGGTGGTGCCTTGGGTATTAGCCTAGCTGATTATTATTATAATAAATAGTAGAACTTTTGTTAAACGCTTCTTGTCCCTGCTTATAAAAGTGGCGCAATATATGCTTTTCGAAGGCCATCTGCACTGTAATAACCTTATATTTTAGCTCCGTAAGCGACGCGCACTTATTGATATTGAAGGCGTTGCTCAACTGCTGGCCCTTTAATACGGCATCCTCATGAAAGATTTGCCGAGAAACATTACTTGCAGAGGAATAGTAGAGGCGGGTTTCCAGAGGAAGAGGTGGAGTAGAAAATCGCTTACGTTTATGCTTTCATAAGAAGCGAAAGGCCAAAGGCTGCAGCCACCCATGCTACACTAAAACACCGCTATTTCTCAAAGAGAACCTGTTCACACTGCACGCTTTTTGGAGGATTCACGTATTTCAAATAGAGTGCTTTCAATTCGAAATTCACCACGTCACCAATGTAATTCGCCTATTAATAAATAACAGTCATGGTGGCCACTATTAACACTAGAGCTGTGACGTTACAAGTTTTCAAAATGGTATCAGACGAAAGTGCTCTATACGGTATTGTACAATGGGGAACTGCTTTCATATCTAACATGTTATCTCTCACTAACACTTGTAAGATTCACAATCTAATTATTAGTATAAGTATGCGCCAACCAATCGATTACCCATCTTCGTGGTTGTTTTAAGAACGCCGTATATTGAAGATTGATCAGTTATTTAAAGTCATAAAACATCAGTGAATATACTAATTGAATAATTATTCAACACGTTTTAAAATTGATAACAAATTTGTTCCTTTAAAACTTAAATACTGCCTAGCATACAACCACGCCATTTCATCTGGAGTCTGTTGGTTTAACAAATTGCCAACTGAATTCAGAAATGAGCCTTCGTCAATATTATTTAAGAAATTGGTTATAAATAAGTTAATTGAAATTTATTAAAAATAGGCAAATTATGTAAGTTATTAAAAAGGCAATCGTAGGCTCATAAATTATTTTTTTATAAATGTATATTCACACAATTGGAAACCCCACAAACAAGTTTTCGTAAGTGGGGATATCATGTAAGAAACTTAGTATAAAAAATAAAACAAATAAAAAAACATTTCGTGGCGCAACTAAAATTGCTTTTTATCGCATAGTCCGAATTAGAATAGAAAGGTTTGAGTTAAATTGGTCAATTCATTTTTTATAAAGGAACGATTACATATTCAAATAGAAAGGTTTACAAAGAAGACTTATAAAATAAAGTAATTTTAATTCGGAGCTGGAAAAATTTGCGATCATAAGGATCGTCTTTTTGAAGGTCATGATCACCATCCTTATGATCACGATTCACTTTTTTGAAGGTCGTGATCACCATTCTCAAAATCACGATTCACGTTTTTGAAGGTCGTGATCAATATTCTCAATATCTCGATTCACCTTTTTGAAGGTCATAATCACCATTCTCAAGGTCACGATTGCATTTTTGAAGGTCGTGAAAATCATTCCAAGGTTAAGATCACGTTTTTTGGTCTTGATCACCATCCTCAAGGTCAAGATTCTCCGTTTTGAAGGTCAAGATCGCATTTCTGAAGGTGTTGATAACCATTCTCAAGGTCACGATCATCTTTTTGAAGATGGTGATAAAGGTCATGATTGCCTTTTGAAGGTCATGATCACCATTCTCTAGGTCGAGATGGCGTTATTTATGCTAGTAGTTTTTTTTTAATATTTTTCCCTATAATTGTTTTTAAATTGAAGTGTAGTATATTTCGCATCATCTGTTAAACAACTCGCAATTCATGTGTAGGTACTGGTTCCCATTTCTAACTGTCTGCTTCTGTCCATCTTGTTTTATGCAGATACCATTGCAGACAAAACTTGTTCGCAGCAAGACGAGCCCGACTTGTGGCACTGGGTTTATAACTCGGAACAACTCCTTCTGCTTTGAGTTAGCAAGTTCTCTCCCTACTGGATAGGGGCATTTTCCCTTTGTTTTTTGGTTTCCTTTTCCATAAGGTTAACGAGAATAGCGAGTGTAGGTGTTAGCTCTTGTGGCACGAAGGGCTTGCCACTACCCTCCTACGAAGAATAATCCAGCCACCTGAATTATAGCAATTAAAAGTAACACGATGACTTGGGCCTAGTGCTCGGAATTGTTTATTCATTATCCACAAATTTTCCGTTTTGTTTTAAAAAACGTTGGTAAAAAGAATATTATTTTAATTTATTTAATTATGTTTTTTTACGCAACCAAGCATTTATTTGAAGAAAAGTGGCCTTTATTTAAATAATTGTTTGTTTTATTTAAATAATAGGCTTATTCACTTTCGATTATTTAAACATTTTACAATTTTTATTCAACTATTGGTTATTTAAATAAATATTATTTAAATATCGCCGAGCTTATTTTATTCGTGGATAAAATTTAATCGAAATCCGAGCACTACTTAGGCCTAAGGTGGTTCCTTGGGTATTAGCCTAGCTGATTATTATAATTATTATAAGAAAATCCGTTTCTCTGTAGCTATCGGTTACAGATTTAGGAACCATATTATTTGGTCTTATTAGCAAATAATAATCAGTTTATTAGAATCCGCTGCGAAAAATATCTCCATGTTCACCATTAAAATTGGACATACTTGCTTGACCACACACAAGGAGAACGCAACCCGTCAAAAGTCGTGCATTTTCTTGTGTACAATTTTCATTGGCTAGACGCTTTAGCGCCTGCTGCCGTCGGAAGGGGAAAATTCGGAAATTGTCTTTCACCTTGCCGTAAAACATTCAGCGTAAAGGTTCGTCCAACGAAATTTGTACACATCACTGCGTTAGCGTGTTTAAACGCTAGATGCGTTCTCGTGGTGGTTGTTGCTCCTATATTTTATCGTAAGTCCAAATGAATACATCTTGGATCTAACAAAAACGGCGAGTGTGAACGTAACTGTGACAAGGCGGGAAAAAATTATCCGTTTCTCTTTGCGCCGAATTTGGAGCATCAATCATTTAAGCGCGAAGTTGGGGAACTTTGAGGTGGCAAAAAGCGGCTCGTTTTTTCACGCTTATAGAAAATTCTCCATTTCGAGTGAAGGTGGGATCGGCTGCGTTAGGCAGGCCTTCGTCGTAAAATACCTGGGGCACCTCCGGAACCTCTCATTCCTCAGGTGTATTACAGTTGACGGGGTCCCACGTCTATTGGCCTCCGTACCGCCCTAAGCCTAGGCTTTCCCTCCAGACTCTACTTATTTATGTATATACATATATCCTAGTATTGTGCGCGTGGTATTAAAGTGTATTACGCGGGAGTTTCCCGGGCTGCCATTTCCTGATCGAAGACGTGTATTATCGATTCCAGGTTGCGGCTGGAGTAGAACTGGAGACCCTGGCTCTTGTTTTCCCCCACCTGCAACCAGGGTGATATGTCCGGGATGGGAGCTGATAGAGAAAGTAATTATTCTTCGTTAGACGCGCTTGACTTGAAACTCAATAGCAATAACACTGCGGGGTCGCAGCTGTTGGGTCCCGCTAAGATATATGCCACGTTCACGCGTAAGATGCCACGGAAATTTCGTAATTGATGTATCAGTGTTTTAAAATCGGAATCAAATCATTTTCGCTCGGATATTTTTGAAAATAATGACATCGTTTCCAAACTGCGCTTATGAAGTTGTTTTAACGACCAACTGTTCATTCTGGTAGTTCACAAGCGGGTTATTCCATAACGGACGCGTGTGTCGAACCCTACCCACTTGAATTTGGCCCAAAATTGGTTTCTAGAGTCATATCGACGGTAGAAAATGAATTTCCGATTTTTACCTCACTTGGATCTCTTGAAACTTTTTCAAATTTCATAATATTAATAACGGCGCACGACACACGCTCGGTGTTAGGTGAGAATTGTAACGTACCACTTTGACCCCTATTTTGACTCAAAGTGTGTCCTCTGAACGCTTTGACATAGAGGCTAAATTCCCTTTGGTAGATAACGAGGGTATTAATTCCAAAATAATGATTATTAGCCAATCACCATATCATCATTTTCTATTAATTTTAGGTATTTAAAACGTTTGATCTTTGACCTTCCAAATCACAAAATTTAATCGATTTTTAAATCATTTTATCCCGATTCCATGATTGACCAAATTCAATCAAAATATCTGGAAATATTTTTTTGCCCAGATAAATAAGTTTTTGGTTAAAAAACCTATGACGAATTCACAATTTCATTTTCAGATTTTATGAATTAGTCAACTACTTATTGAAATAAAATTTTAATCTGAAACTTCACGCAATAGTGAGCTTCACAATTTCTCAACTATTTTCAAAACCAGGTAATTCGACTTAAGTGAATTTGCCTTTTATGGAGTTTTTCGAAAGAGCATTTCAATCTTCATTTTTAGCAGAAACATTAAAAATTGAGTCCATACAGTTTAAGATACTTAATAAAAATAAATTAGTAACAACCCTAGTAACAGTTTAAGATATATCCAAATTTTTATGTAATATATATTATATTAACATATTATAATATATATTTTTTACTAAAATATTTATGTTATGAGATACCTGCTTTTGGAAATAATGTTTCTGCTTTGTTTTCAAAGCCTAGGCAAAATTTTATGATTTTATGAGAAAAAAATAACATTATAAAGTTAACAAAATTATACCAACTAAACGATGTTTTACATATGCATGTATTTTATTTCTTAACAAAAGTTAAGTTTTCTTTAATCAAATGACGTAGTTTTAAAAAATCGAAGTCGTAAGAGTTTCAGTTTTGGCCATCTTGGTATTATTATGAAAGTGGTCTCAAAGGGTGTGTCAAGTGAACCAGGATGTCTTTAAAAATAAAGGGTTATTCAGTGGCGTAGGAACATTTGAGAAGTTGGGGGGAGGTAGTGCCCTGGCGATAAGAAAAAAAAATGAATCCCAAAAGTACCAGATTTAGTATTTTTTGCGTTTGGAAATTTAATAAATTAATTCACATAAAAATAGAATTTTTTTAGTAAGCTTCATGTTTATTTTGATACAAAACCAATATTTCTTAAGAAAATTTAGGAGGGTAGTTCTTACCTTTATTTCATAAATTTTAATTTTCAATTGAGAACAAAGTTTGGGGGGAAATTACATAACAACCCTACCCCAGCAAATTGTTCAAGATCACTTCAAAATAAAGTCAAGTTAGTAAGTCTAGCATATCCATTTAGAATTAGAATTACTTATTACTATAATTTTAGTAACAAAAAATGCTACCTCTGAGCAAATTTATTTAGGGTTTAGCTTTAACCCCTTTTCATTATGGACTTATCTACTTATTCGCCAATTTTATCATCCTTTACAATGTAGTCCATAGGTGGTTCCTTTTAACTGAACATTACGTATATACTAATCTCCACCACTCTCCCCCTATTCGGCTTTCCGTTGCTATGCAACTCGTTTTGAAATTTTTAATATTTAGGCTTAGTTTCTCTATTCGGTGTTATAGTCGCAAGCCAGATTTCCCGCACGGTACTGACGAGTCTCAAATAGGACGAAACCGGTCTACCGTTGGATTTTCTGGCTATTTTATTTTATTTTATTTAATTTAATTATTCACTCGAAGATCTATTTGGTCCGATTTCGCGTTTTTTGTTTGCTCGAAGACCTATCGGTACGAGCTATTAGTATTTTATCATCCTTAGCAAAAGTTAAGCACGTCTAAGGAACGCCATTTTGAAAAAAAAATCTTTTTGCTTTTTATCTAGAGTAATTACAATAATAATCTAAAAATAAAGGTTAAGTAATAATTAAAACTAATTATAAGTCAGTTTAATGTAAACACGAATTATCTCGACTTACTTGACTTTGGTCTCAAATAGCGAAAAGTAAGAAGTAAAAAAATCATCTATTTAATATGTTTCTGAAAGCGCTGCGTTTGATAAATTTGGAAAACACATCACTTTCACCAGGTCATCCCTAGCATCCGAAAAAATTATTAATTTCTTTAGGCTTTAGAAAGTGAGTTTGCAGCAGAGCGTGAAATAAATGTATCTAACAAAACATAATTTAAGAATTGAAAATATATTTTGTTTCCAAATTCTTTATATTTTTCCTTAAAGTACCCGATACATCAGTATTTATAAAATTATATAATTTTGAAGGTGAAACACCGTGAAAATGGCGTTGTGTGATATTTTGTAATCCAATTGGTAGGCGTTTGAATTTAGATAGAATACGCGTCTTTGTTGGAAAGTTACTACATTGTGCATTCTAGGTTTCAGAGAGAGCCGATTTTTGGTTAAATCTTTAATTATTTGAATTTAAATCATAATCATGGGCAAAATACAAAAAAGGGTCATTCCACGGAGTAGTAATATTTTAGTGAAGAGAACGACCGATATAATACGGGATAAAAAAGGTCACCATCTATCTTCGTTAAATTGGATATAAATGGTTTTTATTTTGTCTTCATCTCAACGGAAGTCAATCAAGTTGAAAATTCCTAAAATTTGCATGGCGAATGCACAGATTATATTTCAATCTAAATAAAATTTATCAGAGCTGAATAAAAATATGGCGTTTTTTTCTTAAAAACCTGTTTTTCATGAAAATAATGTTTGTTTAGTTTTGGGATCTTAACGCCCCGATATCACAAACATATTGCACATCATATAAAAGCTTAGGCTTATGGCGATCAATATATAGAGGAAACATACAAATCGGAGTATGCCCTTTTTCAGTACTTGGCTTCAAAGTTGACCTACCATGCACTAAATATTTTGAAAAACGTTCGATTTTTTAAACAACCGTTAGAGATCCAATATTTTTGTTAGCATTTTAGAAATCAACGCTATGAATTGTCCTAGAGACGAGATTCGCATGATATTAGCCTTGGTCGCAAAAATGTTATCCACCATAACGCTTAGGGTACGACTTTTGCGCAAACGAAACCTTAAAAACGTGGGGTATTTTCAAAAGTCTATAATTTCGGAACCACTGAATATATTAGGCTACAATTTCATAATTGTCCCTCCATTAACCACAATTTACCGTGTGTAAATTTTCATTAAAGTCAGACGACCCTTGGATCCCTCTGTGTTCGAACCTCCGTGGAATGACCCAAAAATCAATATTAGTTAACTTGAGGGAACATTTTGTTAGAAACTGGTCTCAGATAGAAGGTTGGGATTTCGTGAATACTGCTAAATAGATAAACTAGGCTCAAAAGGTGGGGTGGCGGAGTGGTTAGCGCTTTTGCCTCGCGGTAAGAGGAGCCGGGTTCGATCCGCACTTGTGGCACTGGGTGAAAACTCGGAAAGTCTCCTTCTGCGTAGAGGTTGCAAGATAGTTTAAGGGGTTTTCCATCGAGTTCCTCTCTTTTCATAAAACTTGTCGAGGTTAACGGTAATAGTTAGTGTAGGGAGCTGTTGACTCACGTGGCATGGAGGGCTTACCATCACCCTCCTACGCAATGTAACTCGCCCACCTGTTTAAAGGTATTAAAAGTTGCTAAATTACATGGGCCTAGGATGGTACCATTATTATTAATAATAATTATTTAATGTTTTAAAAATATTTTATATGAGCGTGCAAATTAGACACTTTTAGGAAGTATTTCGATTGCCTGAAATGAGATGTTTTTATATTACCTATAACACTTTCAACATATTTAAACACGTTTCAATAATTTTATTTTAATTTAGTTTCTTTATATGAATTATTTAAAAGTTGAGGTTTTAGAAGCATACAGGTTTTTACCGCCTCTGGTGGGAGATAATTTAATTCGTCCTAACACGGTAATACATCGTAAAAATTTCGAAATTATTACCCCATCTAGTGTCAAATGTCGGTACTAAACATTAGCTGGGTTTCAACATATCGCTGCACCATTAATAATATCATCACGTTAATAATGTCTTCACCATAATAATCTTTGGAATGTCAGATTTTTAGTTGTTAGAGGAGCTAGGTTTTCAGAAACGTTTCAGGTGGCTTAAACACCCCTTAAACCACCCTAAGAACGCCACTTTAGCAGTTCTTATTACTTTCAATGTTTTTATCTTGAATTCTTCTTATGAAGTATTTCCGATAAATCTTGACCTAAAGAATTTTACAATTTGCTAGTTATCTTTACTTCCGGTCTGAAGAACCATTAATTTGGTCAAGCGTCTTCCACAAACGCATACTTATACAACCAACCCTGAAATATCCATTAGAGCCAATTTGGGGTATTTTACACAGCTCCCTAAATTCCCCTTCGATAATAGTCGGGTTAAGCTTCCCCTCGAAAACATGAACGGGAAAACTTGTAGACGTAGCTTTATTGCCTGCAGTCAAACACTCCAACAAGGTTCTCCTTCACGCTTACGGAGACTGGCTTAATTTTTTTTAAATATACAATTTATAAAAACAGTTTTATTTTAATTGTTGTTGTTAATTTTCCGGAAAAATAAAATGCGTAAAAATTTCCAGAAAATTTTCCGCAAATTGGAAAAATAAAAAATTGAAACAAATTACTTTTTAAGGGTTTTGAATTTTATTAACTTTTTATCGATATAACAGTAACACACATCCTACAACACATTAATAGTGTTACATTGTTAATAAGTTTAAAGCTAGTCTAAAGGTTTAGTTTTACTTTCAGATTCAAAAAATGAGGTGAAATTGCCGCTCTATTTAAATTTGCAAACAATATTAGACTAATCATGAAATGAATTTTTTTTCGGAAAATTTTCCGTGGTACATTTTCCGACTTACAACACTAATTTTAATTATTTAATTAATGCCCTTCTAGCAATTTTCACCATGATAAATTACAAATAAAACCAATTATTTCCTTAGGTTAAATTTGTAGAAAATTTGTTACTGGTTAAACCTAATATGGAATAATTTTAGTTAAACAGTTATAATGATATTTATTTTGTTTGCTCCAATATTGTTTAATCAAAACTGAACGAGGGGGAATTATCAATGCTTTTTAAAAAGAATATTATGGTTAAACTAAATAAATAATAAATTACATTGTTTGGCCAAACCCATGAAATAATAATAAAATAAAATCACACAAGTTACATATTACATTATTTGGTGTAAAAAAAAATATTTGCATGGTAAAACCAAAAAAATCTATGGTTGTACAAAACAAATTCTATTCCAAAACCAATAAAAAGTATTTACATGCCAAAACCAATACAAAATATTTCTACGTGTATGGCAAAAGAAAAAAATATTCTTATGGCAAAACCAATCAAAATATTTCTATGGTGAAAACTAAGATAATATTTCTATGCCAAAATTAAAAATAAATATTTCTATGGCAAAACCAAAAACAAATATTTCAATGCAAAAACTAAAAACAAAAATTTCTATGGCAAAACCAAAACCAATATTTCTATGGCAAAACCCAAAACAAATATTTCAAAGCCAAAACTAAAAATAAATATTTCTATCGCAAAACCAAAATTTTCTAGACCAAAACTAAAATTAAATATTTCTTTGGAAAAACCCAAAACCAATATTTCTATGCCAAAACTAAAAACAAATATTTCAATGCCAAAACTAAAAGCAAATATTAATATGGAAAAACCAAGTAAGTTTTACATTATTTGGCTTAACCTGTCAACTGTAAATAAAACTTAAAAGTGCTGAAAATAAGAATACTTTCAAATGTGGTCACGGATTATACACATATCTAATGAAAAAATAGGATTAAAAATTACGATACAAACTCGAGTTAAAAATTTTGCTGTCTAAAAAGTTCACATTAAGAAGAGGTCTTAATGGATGGCGCATAATGACGTCTTTAAACTATGGCTCGCTTATCTCTCTCTGTGTGTAGAGCAGCAAGCAGGTATGCAACGACCCCGAGCGGTAACTTCCGTAACTACTAAAGAACGTAGGTCGAGGGAGTTGTTTTTACCAGTTTTTTTCTAATTCGTCTTTCGCGCGTCGGGAGGGAAGACAACCTTCGTTCCAAGTGAGAGTTGTTGCTCGACGAAACCTTTTCGAAGCCTCATCTCCCGGCCGACCCGGTTTGCAACCCCCGCCCGGCTACGTACTCGCCCTCATAGGATGCGAAAAAGGTAAAAATTCTAACGGAAAAGAACTCATTCAGTTCAAGTCCGAGCTGCCTGTCGGAACAGTCACTTTTTCATTGCCTTTATTTGGAGATATTCTCCACGCGCGCTACTCGAACCGGCTCAACCGTTTGAACTTTCCGGTTTACGGTGACCAAGATGTTGTGCGCCGTTCAAGCCGTCTACAAGAATCAGGTGAAGTTGGCCGCAGCCAGCCACGAGAGGCAAAAACGACAGAGCGAGGTATTTTATTTAATTATTATTTAACCACACTTAAGTATGTCGTAAAGGCATTTTCTTTAACCTTTTTATGACGCAAAGTACGTCCCAAGTCCATGACCAAAACGCGTCATCAACAGCAGAGATTGGATTTCCAAAACGCGCCGAATCTATCGCGAGAATTTGTTTCAATGATAACCATTTCAATAACGCAAGAAATGTTAGAATTTTCAAATTACGTTTCACTTAGGTGCAACAAATACAAGGAGAACGCAGTTAGCCTTTAAACACGCTAAGGTGTTGTGTACAAATTTCATTGGACGAGCCTTAACGCTGAACGTTTTACGGAAAGGAGGAAGACAATTTCCGATTTTTCCCCTTCCGACGGAAGCAGGCGCCAAAGCGTCTAACCAATGAAAACTGTACAAAAGAAAAACACGACTTTGGGCGAGTTGCGTTCTCCTTGCGTGCTGTGTTTCTTGCTCCTAGGTTCCACTAATTGTATGTTTCGAGTGAAATCGAAGTGCCAGTTAACCTATGGTGATACACTTAAAATATAGAACTTCCCTTGTAGCAAATTAGAGTCGGGTCGACGTCGGCAAAAGGTACTAAACACTAAAGTCGGCCGACCTTTGGATTTAGGGTCCAAATGTCTTAGGGGTAAAAGGGTCGACTATTTACCGCCTTTTAATAGACCCAAGAACCGACTCTGAAACGACGTCGAGCCGACTTTATATGAATGCTTATTTCCAACCCAAAACTGATCTAATTATTAGATGCCGCGTTTTTCGAATACAAATAAGACTGAAGAAAAAATAAAAGTGAATAAAAAATTATCTCAGAAAATCATCAATCAAAATATCCCCTTTTCCTAAATAAATATGGTCTGTTTCATAAAGTTAATGTCGAATACAATTATTAATTGTAAGGTCTAATTTAATTCGGATAATGGTCGGCATACCGACCATAAATAGTCCCAAAAAATTGATTTACGGTTTTAGTGTTGAAAAACGTTCGGACGTTTTTAGGTCGGCATTTGGTCGTCGACTATAAACATGTGCTACAGGGGTTAACACTACCTTTTCTGTAAAATTTTCATAAAAAATGAAGATTTATCTTGTCAGAAATGATATTGGTTCCTTATAACCGCGAAGTACGTATTTAAATCTAATTATGGCATCTTTTTAACCGATCCGACTTTACTAATTCCCCTTAAATTATAGACAGGTGTGATTATTTAGTTGACTAATTTGGAACGCTGACTGATTACTCAGTAACAATGCGTCATCACTTGCAACCAAAAATAGAATGGTTAATGAGCCGACAAATTTACATCTGTAAGGTCAAAGTTACGTGTAAACATAATAAATAATGGTGATATGATAGTTAAATATCGAGTAATTTTATATTTCCGAATGAACATAAAATTGGACAGGATGATTATATCGACACAAATGACCTCTACAACGATTATTGTTAAACCCATAAAAATAGCTCAGTTAATTTACTATTTCTTACTAGTTAATGTCATAAGTCTATAATAATATTCCATAAGTAAGGCAATTGTTATTCTTCACATGGTTTTTAAAGCGACAGAGACTTTATAGTGGGCCTCGTAGCCGTTTTGCGTCCGCTCGTTCTAGCGTCTTACCAGTGATGTTTTTCCCGTGATGCCTCTGTGAATAGCTCTCACCAAGAATGTAATGATCTCTACTAATGGACACTGACTATTTGGAGACCACATGTGTATGCATCATGGTCGAATCTTCCCGTTACAAGAGAAGGGGGAAAGTAGGGTGGTGGAGTGGCTAGCACTTTCGCCTCGCAGCAAGAGGAGCCGGGTTCGATCCCAACTTGTGGTACTGGGTGAAAACTCGGAAAAACTCCTACTGCGTTGAGTTTGCAAGTTCTCTCCCCACTGGTTCAAGGGGTTTTCCCCAAGCTCTTTAGTTTTCACTTCCATAAAAACTTGTAGAGGTTAACGGTAATAGTTAGTGTAGGGAGTGGTTGGCTCGCGTGGCATGAAGGGCTTGTCACCACCTTCCTACACCTGAATTAGTGGCTTCAAAATTTGCATGTTGAGTTTGACCTAAGGTGGTGCCTAGCTGATTATTATTAAAAACGTTTGCTTCAATCGCGTTGGGACACTTAGTTTTAAGGAACTAATGAGATCACAGGATGATTTGATTTTTTTTAAATAAATACTAAAAAAATAAATAATCAAGCTTAAATTAACTAGTGACTTGTGAAGCCAATTACCGGTGGCCGGGCTAAATTGCGTAGGAGGATGGTGATTGGTGGCAAGCCCTTCAATCCACGCGAGCCAACAGCTCCCTACACTTCCTAATACCGTCAATCTCAGCAAGTTTCTGGAATCAATTCTAAAAATTGTCTTAACGTTATCATTTTCTTTAAGTAACATTTTTCACAAACATACACACTTAAGGAACATTGTCATTGACTTTTGATAATGTTTTTAGTATTTACTGGGCTTATATTGAACAAAACTATGAGCCTCTCTTTGCTTAGAGATTCTAAAGACGCCACTAGGAGCGCAAGGCGACTGCATTTAAACTTTTACATATTTGTACAAATTCTTTAAAAGCGCTTTACTCATTGGGCGTCGACGTTGTTTTAGCGGGGGTGCGGCAGAAGAGGTAATTGACTTGGAAAAACTATCGCTAATTTGCGTGCCTTTCATGTAGTCCTCTTTTGCTTTTCATAACGAACTTTTTGTCACTACCTTTCCCCAACTTAAAGACGAAATTACTTCTATCAAAATTATTTTCAAAAAATTTTACCTTTATCAAATTTATCTTTATTAACTTTATATTTTATTAATTTATCTTAATCAAGTTATACTTTACCAATTTGGCATTCATCAATTTTGTCCATATCAACTTTGCCTTTATCAACTTTGCCCTTATCAACTTTGAATTCATCAACTTGGGTTTTATCAAATTTATCTTTGGTTAATTTTACCTTAATCAAGTTAATTTTACCAATTTTGCCTTCATCAATTTTTTCTTTATCAACTTTGCCTTTATCCACTTTGCCCTTATCGACTTTGAATTCATCAACTTGGCTTTTATCAAATTTATCTTAAGTTATCCTTTATCAATTTGCCTTCATCAACTTTGCCTTAATCAAATTTCCCTTATCAATTTTGACTTTATCAACTTTGATTTAACAACTTTATCTGAATGAAATTTACTTTTGTGTAATTTATCTTAATAAAGCTATCCTTAATCAAATTTTCCTTTATAAAACTAGCCTGTATTAAATTGACCTTTATCAAATTTACCTTACTAAAATTTATCTTCATCAAATTTACCTTTATAAAATTTATCTTCATCAAATTTACCTTTATAAAATTTATATTCATCAAGTTTTCCTTTATAAAACTAGCCTGTATTAAATTTATCTTCATCAAATTTACCTTTATCAATTTTTAGCTTTATATTTGTCAATATGTTTTCCACCTGACCAACGCGTTGTTTGCTAGGTGATAAATTTGACTAATTTGAATATTCAATTTTTAGCTTTATATTTGTTTGACTAATTTGAATATACATATTAGGAGAACAATCTTTAAGGGCGTAAACGATTTTATAGGTTACTGGTATACCAGAGTATTGCCTGTTCTGCCGAAAGACTTAATATTCTACGAGTGCGTTCGGAAATTTCGAACGAGACACGGTATGAATATCCAGTCATTTGTTGGGCAATAAGGGTTTTGTTTGTCGGGGGTGGTGGGTTTCCCAAATCGGCAAATTGAGAGGGGTCCTCCTGCGGTAGACGTATCTCGCTTTTCAGATAATTCTCCGAAGCAGAACGAGAGTGAACGAGTAACAACCGGAGAAGGCCGATCATTGTTCCGAAGCCCATTTCTCGTTTTAACGAGAAAGACATTTCTTTTTCCGCTCATTATATTGTTTTGTTCTTCTTATAAGTTAAAACCTACCGATACAAGTACGACAAAAGACGATCACCAATGTTTATAATCACACTTTTTACCGGTTAAGCATAGCGGACGCTTACCGAAGTATTATTTACAATTTGGTTAAAGGAAAAGTCCAGGTTGGGTAAAACTTGGATCTATTTGAAAAATCATGTTTAAATATACTCAAAAATATCAGTCGTAAAATTGTATCTTTTTTTAATGACGATAAATTAATTTTTAAACGAGCGAAATTTACCCACCAGGTGAGCTGCCATTTTGTTTCGCGGTGACGTTTTAGGACTTTAATCACGCGCTGTTCGCGCTATAACAGCGCTCTGTTTCTGCGCGCGCTTGCTCCGCGTGCGGTCTGCGGAGGGAAGACGAAAGAAAATGGCAGCTCGCTTGGCGGGTAGATTTCAGTCGTTTAAAAATTATTTTATCGTCATTAAAAAAAGATACAATTTTAGGACTGATATTTTTGAGTATATTTCGACATGATCTTTCAAATAGACCCAAGTTTTACCAAACCTGGACTTTTCCTTTAAAAATCATAATTCCTCCTTTAAAGATTTCATATGAGAAGTCGAAAAGAAAATGCAAAATTCGTTTATTAGAAATCTAAAATACTAAAAATAAAATATTGTTTTTAAATCTAAACTTCTAAAAATAAAATCTTCTTTTTAAATCTAAACTCCTAAAAATAAAATCTTCTTTTTAAATCTAAAATCCTTCAAAGAAAATCTGGTTTTTAAATCTAAGATTGTAAAAGAAAATTTGGTTTTTAAATCTAAAATCCTGAAAATAAAATATTGTTTTAAAATCTAAAATACTAAAAAGAAAGTCTTGTTTTTAAATCTAAAATCGTAATAAATATTGTTTTTAAATCTAAAATCCTAAAGAGAAAATAGATGATTTTCTTTATAAAAAGTTAAAAATCCTAGCTTCTAAAAAATATCCACAAATAATGGATTTTATTTTAATCCAAACCCCTAAAGTGAAAATATTTTTTAATAAATTAAAAATTTAAAAAATAAATCCATGTTTTTTTATTTAAATCTGAAATCCAAAACCCAGTTTTTAATAAATGCAAAATCCCAATAAAAAAATGGAATTGGTTTTTTAATCCAAAATTTTAAATAGACAATTTAAAATTTTTTTTTAAATAAAAAAGGCAAATTTCCGACCCGTCATTATTTCGAAATTTCTTAAAGTCTTCTCCGTATATCATATTTATGTATCAATTTTACCATTTCGTATGTGAAATATCATTCATATCAAACTGTCGTACAGTTGATGAATGTAACAAAGTGTGTCATAAAATCTAGTTAATATGAAGAAACTGCCAACAGTGACAAAATATGCGTCTACATAAAAAAAACTATTTTAAGAAAAAAATTCTACTCCAACTACGCTCAAGATGGCGCAACATTAGTGGGTGGCCTCACGGTGCTTTAATAACGGCGCACGACGCACTCTCGTTAATCTTCCTCAATAAGTCATCAACTAAGTAATTTATTGAATAAATGAAAAGTAGATATTTTCTAGCTGACATTTTAAAACTAAATCGGTCTCAACCTTAGATACTTGAATATTGCTCTCAGATATCAATAGTGCATAGAGTAGGTTTTTTTAGTGTAAATCAGAAAATTTCATATTTTTTCAAGTTGTCAGCGAAACACATTACAAACAATTCTATGCGGTAACAATTTTAATATTACTTTAATTTTAAGTGTAGGGAGCAGTTGGCCACGTGAATTAATGGCATTTAAAGTCACTAAATGAATTGGGATTAAGGTAGTGCCTCGAGTATTAGTAAAAACACTATGGGTGAAAGGTGTTTTAAAACATAACCTAAAAGTTATAATTAAAAAAAAGTTATTCCCTTCGAATAATTCACATATTACATAATTTTCCATAGAAAACGAAACTGAGTTTCAAGGATTATTTATTTGTTAATCTAGCGGTGAGAGCGTTATCATTATTAGGTTATTCCCAGGTGAAAACGAAATTCGAATTATTAAAATGAAAAACCAACATCAAATGAAAATAACGGACTTCTTTGTTTTGCCACTTTCAACTAAATTCACTTGAACGCCACTTCCTTAATGGTAGTAAAATAGTGTTATAAATTCTTTTTAATGGGGCTCGCTTTTTTAAGCATCGATAAAACACTAAGATTGAGCAAAAGTAAATTTTCCGGTCTGAATAGGAACTTCAAAAGGTAACGCATTTTATCGCTTTCCATATTAAGAGACGAAGAAAAAGGTCTTAAACCCCGATGTTTAGATAGGCCACAGCCATTGCTGCACGCCCTGAGTTGGGCTCAAGCTCACCTCAAACTTTTCGGGAAATTTCTTTTGGGCTCTTCTCGGGCTCAACTCTTATATAATATATATTTGGGCTCGTTTCGGGCTCAACGGTTCCAAAATATATATTTGGGCTCGTCTCGGGCTCAGCTCTTATATAATATATCTTTGGGCTCGTCTCGGGCTCAACTCTTGATAATATTACGCCTTTAAGCTTGTCTCGGGCTCAAATTTCAATTAATATTATACCTCTGAGCTTGTCTCGGGCTCAACTTGTCATTAATATTACTCCTCTGAGCTTGTCTCGGGCTCAACTTTTCCTTAATATTACATCTTTGGGCTCATCTCGGGCTCATCCATTACTAAAGAATATCTTCGGACTCACTACCGTCATAGTATACGATAGGTAGAGCGCTAGGTTAAAAATGACAACAAAAATAATAATAATTATATCAACCCACACTGAAACAGGAGATATCAGTGATTTCAGAATTGTTTTAGGACGAACTTAGCTCAGGCTCACCGCATGGTCTTGACTCAGGTCTTATATTAAACAAAATATTTCTTGGTCTGAGTTGGCGCTCAATAAATTTTAATATTGTAGGAAGACTCAGCTCAAGCTCAAGGTTTAAGGAAAACAAAGATGGTCTCGTCTCAGTCTCAAACTCGCTTCTCGGCTCCAATTCGAGACGAGCCCGCGCAGCTATGGGCACAGAGCGACTTGATAAAAAGGGTCACACTCACACCGACGCCGGGAATTAACAATTGAAAAACTAAATAAAACGTTCTTGGCAATGAAAATAAAATTTAGAAAGGTTGTAAGGGGGGGGTAGCAGTCGAAACCTTTCTTTCGTTTAAGAAAAATCGGCGTGATTTCCGGTTCAGCTGATTTAATAGTTTTTATTTTATTTTTACAATTCTCTACCCCGTCTTTAACTTCTTCGTACGCTCCGTTCGCGTGAGAGTCATTTGTAACGTTGGCGCGAGTTCGGTCACTTTTTCATTCCCCCCTTTTCCTCCCCCTTATCTGAAAGCTACTACCGAAAACAGTTCGCCTTGTTCAGTGGCAAAACCGTTTAAACACCAAAAGTGAAATATTTTGATATTGGAAATTTGTGGTTTTTTGTGGTACGTTTATGATAATGGACATGCTAAAATCAGTGCTTGGAAAGGTGTACTACCTGTAAATACTTATAAATATAATCATTGGCAATAATGGTTTAAATATACAATTTAATTTATTTTAATTATTTAATAATTGACCTTCGGGTAATGATAAATAACAAGTGAAACCTAATATTCCCCTGGATTGAATTTGTAGTAAATTTATATCTTGTGAATCCTAATATGTTATTAGGTTTTTTTCAACAATTTTATTTGTAATGACATTGCTTAGGAAACATATTGTTTTATCCAAACAAAACGCATTGTAACCTGGCCACCTGTTTAAGGCATTAAAAGTCGCAAGATGACTTGGGCCTAAGTTAGTGCCTTGGATATCAGCCTAGCATAGCTTAAACCAAAACTTTATAAACTACTTCGTCTAGCAAAACCAAAATCAACATTCCAATGGTAAAATCAAATACGTTTCGAATTTCATTGTTTAGAAAAACCTTAATAAAATTAAAAAATTATGGTAATTTGAAAATTAAATTGTTTGACCATACCAAAAACAATATTTCTATGGTAATAACAAATACGTTGAAAATTACATTATTTGGAAATTCAAATATTTTGGGCTTAAGTGTATCGAAAAATAAGGATAATTCAACAATTTCGAAAAAAAGGCTGTTACTAGGTTTTGCTATTGGCGTGCGGTTCTTATTTTGAAAAAGTCCCCCTTTCGTGATGTAATGTTTGTTGTAATTTATGAATAATAGCGGAGCAATGTTGGGCTGCTGGGGTTGCGTGGCCTTTTATAGCATTGTTTTATAAAATCATTTGTTACGAGGGGAGAAATTAGTACATTCAAGAGTGACTGGGCGGCGCTGACCACCTACAATATTTTCCACTAAGGGCTATTTGATTCTAGCCTCGGCTGAATGCCATTTTTATTTCCTAGTTGCTATCCCCTTTAATCGTAAATTATACGAGATTTTGCATCGCTGCGGGCGCTTGCTTGTCTTTTAAATATATTGGGCCAGGAACGTAAAACAGGCTAGTTCGATAAATAAAATAGATAAACTGCATGAAGTTCTTTGTCGGTTAATCATAAACATTATTACGCGTCGGGTCATAAGCTCGACGCGGTAAATCTGGCGTCGGATCGCGAATTAAATCGTGGGCGGGAATTATTATTGTCATGACCAAGGCTGCGTCCGACAGGTTTTTTCTTTACGGCCTAGGGGTGTTTCGAGTGAAGTTGATTTTTCTTCGCTGTACAGTGATGTAATTTAAATATATAGCCTGCTCCAGATTCGTAAATTGAGATTGGATATTTCGAGGTTTGCTCGTAAATTATTTTGACGCGTGACATTTGCAGGTGACGAATACTTGGAACCTAATCGGTTGTTGAATTTTGGTGTTATTTTGGGAAAAGCAATTGGAGATGGAGAGATTAGAAGGGAAAACTCGGAACAGCTCCTTCCGCGTTGATTTTGCAAGTTCTCTCCTCGCTGGTTAAAGGGTGTTTCCCCCGAGCTCTTCTCAAATAATTGTTGAGGTTAAAGGTAATAGTTAGTGTAGGGAGCTGTTGACTCACGTAGCATGCAGTGCTTGCCACCACCCTCCTGCGCATTGTAAAACGGCCACCTGAATTTATGGCTTTAAAAGTCACTTGATGACTTAGGCCTAAGGTGGTGCCTTCGGTATTTGCTGATTATTATTATTATTATTATTATTATTATTTTCTTATGTCCAGGGCTTTTCGTAGTATAACGTCATCGATACGTCACCCGTGACGCAGCAGCAACATCAAAACAAGAACGCCAATGTTACTTTATAGGAAGGTATGTTAGTTATAACTTTACAAGTTTAAAAGCATCCGAAAATATTTCCGATAAATATTCGGATCTCATTCTTGACAATGGCGATTTCGACCTTAAAAATTTAGGATACAATGACCGATTTGAGTATCAGAAAATGAGTTAATGACTTTCAATTTTTAAATATTTTGATAAAATATAATTTTATTATAATAATAATAATAATAATAATTATTATTATTATTATTATTGTAATAGAAACTTGTAGGTTTGTAGACCTAAATTTATTCTGAACAATCTTGTACTACACTTCTACAAGTTATCCCTGCCCGTTTTAGAAGAGGTACTTAACCTGTCTATCAACAACGTACAAAAACTTGTAAGGATAACATTTATTATAATTACATTGCCTACCAAAAGGTTAGAAGTTTTATAATTCTTCTCCTTTCGTGGTGAACCACTAAATGATTTTTCTTTAGTGAAATAGACGATCAAAGTCTTTGCAGTGGTTGATATTTTTACAACACTTTTCTTTGCTTATTGCTTTAGTTTTTAGTTACTGTTGTGTAAATGGTTCCTCAAAATATTATGCTTTGTTCCAAAAATATGACTTTGTATAATTTGTTTTTAATTGAATAGTAACCCTCTTCGACGTTCACCATTAAAATTGGATGGATCAATAATTTTTCGAAGATTGAAATAACTGCTTAGCCATTATATATTTTAATTATAAAATTTATATATTTAGATTATAGTTCCAAGGAACTTTAAACTCTAAATTTATTTTATCTGCGTGATTCATTGGCGATAATGGTCCCATTTCTGGCTCTTTAGTTTATAGTAAACCTTAGATATGTTACCTGAAAATAGAGGTAATTTTTATGGTAGAAAATATTTTTTATTGCTAATGAATATAAAATTAAGAATGTATATAATAAAACTAGTCGTGTAAGTCGGAAAATTTCCAAAAAAAATTAAAAAAAATTTTCATTCAATGATTACTCTAGTATATTGTTTGCAAATTTAAATAAAGCGGTCTAATTTGTTTTATTCTAAAAGTAAAATTAAACCTCTAGACTAGATTAACCTGATTAACAATGTAACACTATTAATGTTTTGTAGTATGTTTTCTGATATTAGACATTTCATATCGATAAAAAGTTAAAAACTTAAAAAACCCTTAAAAAGTAATTTATGTTTCAATTTTATATTTTTCCGATTTGCAGAAAATTTTCTGGAAACTTTTCTGGAAATTTTTCCGCATTTTATTTTTCCGGAAAATTAACAACACTATAATAATCTCAGTTATATATTTTACAATAAACTTCATTTTTTTTACTCTTAGGATTAATTAATGATTTTAAAATTGTATTACATATTTATTATCATCAGAATTCTTTCAGCATCAGTCGGTCAACAATTCACAAGGATTTCTGTCGAAATGAATTCCACATTTTTCTAATGAAAGAAAAAAATGTTTATTTATAGTTAATGTTCTACAGTCGGCCCGGGGCGCGAATAAAACAAGCCGAAAAAATGTGAATTCCCCAGTTTGAGCCTGCGAAGACTGGTTTCCCTCGAAATCTATTACACCTTAGTAACCCCGTCGCCCAGAAGAACTTGTTGGGACCCCAGAGCCAACAAATCAAGTTCTTCTCGAGGAGAGGTTCATTAGGAATTTCCGACACTGGCTCTGTCTTTTCTTCAAATAATCGTCGAAATTATAATTTTTAAACGTCGCGCGATCGAAAGTGGGCAAACTGGAGGTAATTTTCTCCGACTTGAAATATAATTTCCGTTGCCTCTCTACTTGTGGCTAAATTAGTATTCGTCTGGGGAGCCCTCTTAAATCCACGATTGTTATTCCTTAATCGCCGGCGAAGGGCCCAGTCTGGGAATTATCCGGTTTTACAACGACGGCCGAATACGTGCGAATCTTTCAAAAAGTTCTTTCCATTAAATATTCCTGTAAATAGAGCCGCAATTATAGAAAATCGTTTGGAGAACCGAGCTAATGATGTTGTCCAACACATTTTAAAAGTATTAATTTAATTTCGGCGAGATGGAGAGAATTAGCATTAATGGGTTAAATATCTGCGCGTGAATTATCTACTACGAATTAATGAACTGTAAAACGAACGGGTTTTATTGTGGTTCCGAGATATACTCTTTTTTTTTCAAATTATGTGGGCGGAGCTTAATTATTGTGTGGTAGTTGACATCTATAGATTTATAAATTGAGTCACTAATGCTTATAGATTTATAAGAAATTTAAGGTGCAAGTCTAGAGAAACAAATTAAACGAGAAAATTAAATAAACTTAAATGATGTAAAATATTTCAATGAAATTCAAAAATACAGTGACAAATATAAAATTAGATCTGTTTAATTCCAAATTAAGATAATTTAAATAAAATTAGGAAAGAAACCCAATAAGCTAGATTTCTTCACTTTTATCAGTAAATGTTTTTATAAAAGCATAATAAGCATTAACTTGTTTCAAAATTAATAGTTTCAATGAAGGGGATTAGTTCTTCGACTGTGCTAAAGATGGCGCTACATAACAAGTCTCGAGGCATATCCTACTTCTATTTAAAAAAAGGTGAGCAACGCACGCGCAGGGGCCGGAGTTAATTCGAAGGTAACTTTATTACTTAGAAGCGATAAATATCTCTTGTGCTTTGTAGCGCCATCTGTAGTATAATCGAAGAACAAATTTCCTTCATTGCATTGAAAAAAAGTATAAAATTACCAATTAGATATTCTTCAAAAATTATCAATTGAATATCGTGTCAAATTTATCAATTTGATATCGTGTTAAAATTATCAATTTGATATCGTGTTAAAATTATCAATTGCATATTGCTTAAAAATTATCAATTGCATATTGCTTAAAAATTATCAATTGCATATTGCTTAAAAATTATCAATTGCATATTGCTTAAAAATTATCAATTGCATATTGCTTAAAAATTATCAATTTGATATCGTGTTAAAATTATCAATTGCATATTGCTTAAAAATTATCAATTGCATATTGCTTAAAAATTATCAATTTGATATCGTGTTAAAATTATCAATTGCATATTGCTTAAAAATTATCAATTGCATATTGCTTAAAAATTATCAATTGCATTTTGCTTAAAAATTATCAATTGCATATTGCTTAAAAATTATCAATTGCATATTGCTTAAAAATTATCAATTGCATATTGCTTAAAAATTATCAATTGCATATTGCTTAAAAATTATCAATTGCATATTGCTTAAAAATTATCAATTGCATATTGCTTAAAAATTATCAATTGCATATTGCTTAAAAATTATCAATTTGATATCGTGTTAAAATTATCAATTGCATATTGCTTAAAAATTATCAATTTGATATCCTGTGAACATTTTCTATTGCAAATTGCTTAAAAATTATCAATTTGATATCGTGTGAGCATTTCATTTGCATATTGCCTAAAAATCATCAATTGCATATTGCTTAAAAGTTATCAATTTCATATGAATTAAAAATTATCAATTGTATATCGTTTAAAACTTATCAGTTGCATTTTGCTTAAAAACTATCAATTGGATATCATATTGAAATTATTTAATGATAATCAATTAAACATTGTTCAAACATTGTCCAAACAACGCATTTAAAAAAAATTAAATTATAAAAAGGTTTTAAATATCTCAGCTAGACCAGCATAATGTTTTATGTACAACTTCTTTGTTTTGATGGAGTCAGCTTTGCTTCGAGACAAACATTGAATCGAGTGATGGATCGTGGAATCTCCAGCAACCCTGCCTTCGGACAAACTTCTTGACGAATTACTTCATTTCCCGAAAATTGAGCAATCAAAATCCAATTTTCCCCGCGAAAGTCAAGATCGCTTTGGAGAAAATTCGAAACAATAGCTTTATGTCCTTCACTCGATTGTTTCTAACGGTGAAAGAGATTTCTGTTCAAAGGAGATGGGCCCGTTTCAAATTGCGCCTATAAAATGGAGGTAACGGCGAGTTTGAAGCTGATCTTGGAAGGCGACGGATAATGCGAGACCTCCAAGAATTATAGTCTTTGACGGCGCCAACAAGCCGCGACGTTCTGGGAAATATTTTTCCGTTCATCCTTCCAGCGCTTTCTCAGTTCGCCTCGTCGTAGATGGCGCCGGATCTATACTCTGAGAAAGTGACGCTTAACCATGGCTAAACCTAGCTAACGCTTTTTTTAATTATAAATATTGCAGTTTCTTTTTTTTATTAATATTATTTTTAAGGTAACGTAAGTGGTATTGACTGGTATATTTTGGTCTAAGGTGTTGCCATGGGTATTAGCCGAGGGGCTGATCACTCCCCGTAATCAGTGTACAGAGCCGTACCTTTGACTGTACTAATGGGATTACGAGTAATCTTTGAAGTTCCTGCCTTTGGCAGTGCTAATCTAAGCGTAATCCAGCGTTATCGATGTACTTACTTTCTAAGAGTTGTTAGCCCCTCGGTATTAGCCTAGCTCATTGTACTGATTTTTTTTATTATTATGATATATCATCAAAGATAATATAAGTTTATGCTTTGGGTTTTAGCCTAGCTGATTATTGTTATGATATATCATCAAAGATATTATAAGGTTGTGCCTTGGATTATGGCCTAGCTGATTATTATTATAATATCTCATCGACGATAAAATAAGGTGGTATCTTGGTTATTAGCCTAGCCAATTATTATGATTATAATTATTATGATATCTCATATATAATGCAGAACTCCGTATCCTATATTCGGTTTAGCAACGAAGCGATTACCCACTTCCGGCACGTGACCTCCGAAAATTGGTTCTACATCAGATGCTGTAGTACGCTATCTATAGTTGGTTACCATGGTAAAACGAAGAATTAAATTAACATTAAACTAAAGTGAAAAATTAAATTAACATTAAAGTAAAGAATTAAATTAACATTAAACAAAAAATTAAGAAGTAAAATAACATTAAATTTATTCAATTTAATGAATATTAAATTATTATTACTATGCAAATATTTCACGAATGTAGACGACGTCTTAAGAGCCGGACTGTATTTTGCCTGTTGGCACCTTGTTTTTTGAATGCCGGCACTCTCTCTCTATATATACCCTTATTTATGTCTGACATACCTTACGTTACGCCCCCTCAAACAATCGGCAGAGAGTCGAGCGGGGTTCAATAAATGCAGCGGTTGCCTGACTGTACGCCCGCGCTTGCAAGAGCGCTCGGTTTTAAAGGATCATATGAACTGTGCTTAAGGCCTGTCTCTGATAAAAATTCGTCTTCCCTCTTTCTTGAAATGTGGCGAAGAAATTCACTTTTTTTGGTTATACGAATGTATTATTTTCATGAGGTTTTTTGAGGTTAACCTTTTTCAACATTTTTAAATTATTACTTTTTCAATTTTATGTTGGCTTTTGTACACCTTATACCGTAAACAAATGGTAGATGTCAATTTGGCCATATGATAGATTATGCAACAATGATTGATCTGTTGTAGAAATTGTCTGTTGCATCGAATTGAGTTGGCAAAACCACAGATTATGCATCAATGACTGATCTGTTGTAGAAATTGTCTGTTGCATCGAATTGAGTTGGCAAAACAACAGATTATGCCTCAATGACTGATCTGTTGTAGAAAAGGACTATACAACAAAATTGATTTGGCAAAACGATAGATTATGCAACAATGATTTATTTGTTGTAGAAATCATCAGTTGCATCAAATTGAGTTTGCAAAACGATCGATTATGCAGCAATGATTGTTCAATTGTATAAATCGTCAGTTGTGACAAATTGAATTGGCAAAACGACCCATTAAGCAGCAATGATTGTTCAATTCTAGAAGTCGTCTGCTGCATCAAATTTAGTCGGCAAAATTATAAATATTGCAATAAAAATTAGTGACTTAAAATTAGTCAGAACAATTTGGCACAACACTAAATTTTTTAATTTCCATTTAATTATACCATACGTCGATAATTATGGTCCAATAGTGTATCACTTACATTGTTAGTTGAAATAATTATTGAAATCTGCATTTGAACTGACGTAGAATTTACGTCATTCTCAGAAAGATAGGCGCCTCTAATGAGAGAAATAGGCAACGTAAACAAATGATCAAGCACTGGTCCTACGTATTGGAATGTGGCTTCTTGATTAGACCCTAATAATTTTATTAAAAGACTTGAGACCGAAGTCCATATATTATTAACTTATTTATAAAACTAAAAAGCGTTTATTTCAACTTAGACAGGTCTAAGTCATTAAACAGCATTTAACAATTGGACTTTCGTTATTAAAAACTTGCCATATAGATTACTCTCTCTACACCTCCTTTCGACGAGGAATAAAAAGTGTAACCATAGAGCTCTGGAACAAGCGAACAAAATTCGGGACAGGGTAAATCTTACCCCGAGAACAGGCGAATAAAACGTTTTAGGGTAAAATGTTTACACTTTTTATCCTCGGACAGGCGAAAAAAACCACCTAATAAATACATCCTTGGATATGCTGTATCATAGGCGATACATAAAGGTTTACGGTTGTCTAACGGGGTCCTTTTCTTAGCTACAGCGCAATCCAGAAGCGTGACACGCTGGTAATTATATCCGGGCCATTCATTCCCGTTTACAGGGATGGGAGGAGGGACCCAGGGCGGGCGGGGAAATCCCTGAAAGGGACAGATTCCAGCCAACGACGCGTAAAAACGACCCTCGCTGACAGAGGCGAAAATCACCTCATTATTCTGCCACGCGCAACACGAACTACTCTGTTCATTCTGCGTAAGATCTCCGTTGCGTATAGCGATATCAGGTGAACTTGGCGGCTGTCGTGGTGAAAATACGAAACGCAGACACTTCCGATGTCCCCTTCTTGCTTAACTTGGCCCCCTCGATGAAAGGACCTCCTTTGTTTCGGTTCCGATAATTGGCGGTTGCAAATGTCGGCTTCTCTTCAAGAACGACCATTGTTTCACAAAGTCGGCGGAGGAGGCTAAAAGGACCGGTTTAACGACTGTAACACTCTGTAACCCGAATTGCATCTTCGCTTCTTGATCATGTACAGTGTTCATTAGCTCATTTCTAGCCACTTAAATGTTAAATGTTCCTAAAATTGTGAAGGGATTTCAGAAATATACAGGGTGTTTCAAAAGGTTATGTAAACATTTGAAGGAGTTGTAGGGGGTGAGTTGAGAAGTATGCCTGTGTTTTTCCCATTTTCCTAAAGAGCGCCAGAGCTTCGACGTGTGGCCTACTAGCCCCTGGAAGTAGGCTGCAACAAGCTCAAAACAAAGCAGCAGGGACTTTAAATACTGTTTAAGTTTACTTTTTTACGCTGGTTACCTCGATTTGTTTACAAAGTCCTTTATTACCTATCACACGAACCAGGAATCCATAACGCTACTTGGAATGAGTATATCCCCATATCCCCTGTGGTATTTTGTGGCGGAACATTGTGGGAGGGGCTAAAAACGCTTATACCTCCTTAAATGACGTCAAATTCAGTGACAAACAAAGGCTTATAAGCTCCGCCAACTATGTTCCGCCACAACGGCGGGGAATCGAAGCCGTTATTCATTCCAAGTAGCGTTATGGATTCCTGCACGAACCCAAACCTTAATGTTCGCAATTCATATTTTTGCATAACCTTTTGACCAATTTCATTGTGAGGTAAAGCAGGCATATTTATCGGCTTTTATACCCTAACATGGTGGCATATTTTCACGCGCAAAATGAATTTTAAGATCCATCAATATGAATATGGTTTAAAACTCATTTTTAAATAATTAAAAATTAAAAAAAAAGGTTCTTATTCTTATATTTTTTGTTTACAGAAAATATTATAATTAAATCGAATTTTTTGATTTTATTGAATTTTTTTATTTTTATGCAATTAATGGCTGAATATTTATCTGATATTTTTCTTAAATCAGTTAGCTAATCTGGAATTCATTGAAATCTTAATTAAATTTAATTACTATTTAATATATTAGTTTTTCGCCATTTTTTATTCCTCCATTAAAATACTTAGTGTTATTTTTTATTTAAACACTTGGATTGATTTAAATATTGATTCTGACCAAGGCTTTACCTCCAATTTAAATTTCAAATTGATTCGTAGAGTTAAACCGTTAAAACTTTTAAGCCAGGTTTTCGCCAAGGAAAAACGTCAGAACCGTTGCCCAGTGTTGCCATATCGTGGGAAATTTCCCATATTGTGGGAATTTTTGGGGTCCATTTTGGCTCTGTGGGAAAAAGGTAATTTTTTTCAAAAACGTTGATTTTGTGGGAATTTTCATGTCTGCGGGTATTTATTACATGTTTTTGTTTTAATTTGGCTATCAATAGAAAGCCCGAAATTATCTAGAGCAGCGTATTTACGTGAATCTTGGTTTTTATAAATAAAATAAATGAGGTGCCCCATAATACTACAATCAATCAATGCATAGACCTTACAACCAAAATGTTTAACCATTTTAATTTCAATAAAATTTAATTTTAAAAAGATAATTTTTAAATTTTTTTAAAATTATTGAATGTTTTCCGTCGAGTTTTCGTTGGGGGCGGGGCTAAATAGGGGGGGGGGGAATTTGTGGGAAATTTACTACCCAGCAATGGGAATTACAACTTTGAAACATTGGCAACACTGCCGTTGCCTCGGGCATTTTTTGCGTCGATCCAAAATAAAGTATTGCTGAATTTGTGATTCTGAAATTAAATATCGACAAATTAAAATTAAATGTATCAAAATCATGTGACCACCAATCTCGGACTTTTTGCAACCACAGACTCGGAGTAAAATGACTCTTCTTACCCTAAATAGAACAATATAAAGTAAGCTTCTCAAGCATTTCCTTATCCGATTAAAGATAAAAGGTTGAATTATCATTAAAAGCCCATATATCTTTATATCGGTTAGTGGGTAAAATTCGACTTCTTGCGAGCAAAACCTAGTAAGAGCCATTTTTTAATATTTCCAGTTAGTTGTAAATTCAAGTTCTTATACAAAAACATTCCTGGATGACTTGGGCCTAGGGTGGTGCCTAGCTGATTTTTATTATTATATATTAGTAAATACCACAAACCTTTCTGTAAGAAATCATGTTAATTCAAATAATAATTATCAGCTAGGCTAATACCCAAGGCACCAACTTAGACCTAAGTCATCAAGCCATTAATTCAGGTGGCCGGGTTACAATGCGTAGGAGGGTGGACCTGGGTGGTGGCAAGCCCTGCAAGCCACGCGAGCCAACAGCTCCCTACACTTGCTATTACCGTTAACCTCAACAAGTTTTATAGAAAGGGGAAACCGAAGTGCTCGGGGAAAACCCCTTAAACCACTGGGTAGAGAACTTCCAAACTAAACGCAGAAGGAGTAGTTCCGAGTTTTCACCCAGTGCTACAAGCTGGGATCTAGCCCGGCTCCTCTTGCTGCGAGGCGAAAGTGCTAACCACTCCGCCACCCCACCCAAAAGGAGCAGTAATATCTGTACCATAAGATATAATGTGAAATTAAATAAACAAAGTACTATATCTGAAATTTAAAAAAAGAATGTAGTTTACTTGGTTTTGGCATGGGACCGTCGCGTCGGCCGTGTCTCATTATTATCTGTCAAAGTGCATTTATCGCTAGAGGGCAGCATTTAGTGGCGCTCATCGCGAAGAGCGGCTGAATAAGAGACAAAACCCTCCGCTAATGGTTTTGCAGTTAAAATTCATATCCTCATAAATTACGTTTCGCCCTTTTTGTGGCGAAACTTTGAACTGTTGATGGAGAATGATAAAATACTTTCTCGACTCGGAGGGTTAGGATCGTCGGCGCCATCCCACCGTTTCCGGAGACCGCTCAATGTCTTCGAGGGCTAAGGTGGATCTGCCTTTTTATTTTAGAGATATATGCCTTTAGTTCGGCGCCACATAGATGGCGCTAAAATCATATTCTGATTAAGGAACACATTTCAGAAATTTCGTTTTGGTTGATAACATTGGAGAAAATAAAATTCGGAAAAATTTGATAACATTGGAGAAAATATTGTTAATTTTCCGGAAAAATAAAATTCGGAAAAATTTTATAACATTGGAGAAAATATTGTTAATTTTCCGGAAAAATAAAATTCGGAAAAATTTGATAACATTGGAGAAAATATTGTTAATTTTATGGAAAAATAAAATTCGGAAAAATTTGATAACATTGGAGAAAATATTGTTAATTTTCCGGAAAAATGAAATTCGGAAAAATTTTATAACATTGGAGAAAATATTGTTAATTTTCCGGAAAAATAAAAATCGGAAAAATTTGCAGAAAATTTCCGCAAATCAGAAAAAAAATTGAAACATAAATTACTTTTTCGGGGTTTCTATTGTTATTAACGATACGTCTAATAACCATAAACATACCACAAAAAATTAAAAGTGTTACATTGTTAATCCGTTTAAGCTAGTCTAGATGTTTAGTTTTACTTTTAGATTCGAAAACAATTAAATTAAATAAATTTAAATTTATTTATATTTAATTAGTTTATTTCAATATAATTTATATTCAATTAGTTTAATTTCATTTAGTTTGTATTAAATTAGTTTAATTTCATTTAGTTTGTATTTAATTAGTTTAATTTCATTTAGTTTGTATTTAATTAGTTTAATTTCATTTAGTTTGTATTTAATTAGTTTAATTTCATTTAGTTTGTATTTAATTAGTTTAATTTCATTTAGTTTGTATTTAATTAGTTTAATTTCATTTAGTTTGTATTTAATTAGTTTAATTTCATTTAGTTTGTATTTAATTAGTTTAATTTCATTTAATTTATATTCAGTAATTAAATTAAAGTTAAATTAGTTAAATTAAATTAAATTTATATTAATTAAATTAAATTAAATTAAATTTATATTAATTAAATTAAATTAAATTTATATTAATTAAATTAAATTAAATTTATATTAATTAAATTAAATTAAATTAAATTAAATTTATATTAATTAAATTAAATTAAATTAAATTAAATTTATATTAATTAAATTAAATTAAATTAAATTTATATTAGTTAAATTAAATTATAGTTATATTAGTGAAATTAAATAAAGGTATATTAGTGAAATTAAATTAATTTTAAAATACTATTAATTTAACGAATGTAGATGGCGACTTAAGCGACGGACTGATTTAGCCTTTTGTCAACTTGTTCATTCCGTCAGTACGTAACAGTTTTACTAGTTCAAAGCCGGAACGGAAGAGAAGAAATCCTCAGAGGCTTGGAGGTCAAATGGGGGTCAAGAGGAACGTAGCGGGGGATCTCACCAGGGGGGGGGGGTTGAGGGGCGTGCCCTTCGTCCGCTCGGCGGCGCTGCGAACAGTTTTATCGTAACGCAATAGCTAACCCCTCTCTATTATCTAAAGTGAGGCACTTCGTGTCTGGGCCGACAAAAACATTCATGCTCGCCACTAATCGCGCCACCAAACTTTCTTCGTTCTCAATTGTATCTCTGTCTCTCTCCTGGCGGCGATGATAGCTTTGTTGGTGGTCGTGATGGAGCGACCATTGGCCCGTGCCGAAAAGACCGATCCGCCGTCCTGAAGACCGTTTGATGATGGCCGCTCTTGATTCTTCGAATTTATTTTTACAGGTTTATGGTAGAAAAAGTTGGCTTGTACAACATTCCACGGAATATTACATTGTCATCTATCCAACAACTCTTTTGTCAATATGTTTATTTTTATACTTAGTAATGATACCGGACAACACGATAGAAAATTCGGTTTTTTGTAGTCGAACCAACGGTACCGTTTCTACTTTCTGAAAATTAATTTGGAACATTTTTCGAAAATGTTTTAAAAATTCGTCTGTAATCGTTGAAGTTTCGTAAAACAGTCGATGATAGAATTACTTTAAGCATTTATATTTTTGGAAAAAAAGTCATTAACGACACAAATATTACATTGTTTATTTTGAGGTTTATTTGTTTTTATATTACACTTTCGTGAAGTCATTCAATGTGCTGCTTTAAGTTGATTACATTTCTTATTTTAAACACGAAACAATTTATCATTCAGAATGGTGTAATAATTGTTTGGGTTAAAGTTATTTCAGACATGGAATAAAGGTTGGTTTTCACTAGAGCAAGAATACCACGACGGCGAGCGTGGACGCCAGAATATTGTGTTAGGCCTAATGGGGATTTTGTTGCCATTGACACAAAAATATTGTTTTAGGCCTAACGGGGATTTTCTTGCCGTTGACGCAAAAATATTGTCTTAGGCCTAACGGGGATTTTCTTGCCGTTGACGCAAAAATATTGTCTTAAGCCTAACGGGGATTTTCTTGCCGTTGACGCAAAAATATTGTCTAAGGAATAACGGGGATTTCATTGGCATTGACGTAAATATATTGTATTAGGCCTAACGGGGATTTTTTAGGCGTTGATGCGAAAATAAGGTACTAGGCCTAACGGGGATTTTTTTGCCGTTGACGCAAACATATTTTATTAGGCCAACGGTGATTTTTTTGCCGTTGACCCTAACATATTTTATTAGGCCAACGGTGATTTTGTTTGCCGTTGACGCAAAAAAATATTTTATTAGGCCAACGAGGATTTTTTCGCGCTGACGCAAAAATATTTTATTAGGCCAACGGTGATTTTTTTTGCCGTTGACCCTAACATATTTTATTAGACCAACGGTGATTTTTTTTGCCGTTGACGCAAAAAATATTTTATTAGGCCAACGAGGATTTTTTCGCGCTGACACAAAAATATTTTATTAGGCCAATGGGGATTTTTTTGCCGTTGACCCTAACATATTTTATTAGGCCAACGGTGATTTTTTTTGCCGTTGACGCAAAAATATTGTATTAGGCCTATAACAGGGATTTTTTTTGCTTCGACGCTTACCGTTTGGTCTTTTTCATCCCAAGTGAAAACGATGCTTAACTTCTCATTCAAAGTGTTGTAATTGTTTGCAATAGAGTATTTACATTTCTTCTTCTATATTGAAAGAGACTAGTGGTTTAAACGTCAGCCATTTGACAAGGTGCCTTTACACACACGCCTAAAGCTGTCATCTCTATTTCAGGCTCTCGATTTCCCCCGAAACGAAGCAGAGTCAGAAAGTGCTGAGATCGGCATTTTCCCCGCGAAAGCACGCGCTGAGTTTTGAAAGTACGCGCGAAGTCGGTTTTTATGCAAATGACGTCGGTCCTAATGATTTCTAAACTTTGGTCGGCGAAGCAGGAGGTCGTGAGGAAGGGGAGATGACACCCACACGAATTCCCGGAATAATTAAACCTGGGTCTTTGGGCGGTGGGTGACATTCCTCCAAGTATACAGAACTTATCAGCACCCGCCCCAATCCGTTGGCACCCAGAGGGAGAGCAGGTGGTCCTAAAATAGGGGGACTGAGCGGGCCAAATTAGGGGAATGAGGAGGAACGGGTATCGACGGTTGGGTTTCACTTTGACCTTTATTGGTAATTCAAGGTTGACGATTTCATTTCAGTCACGTTTTGAATTTTTATGGATTTGGCGGTTGCTTCAAATCGTCATGAGAGATTGTCAAGAGACTAATTAAACCCGCGTACGGGAAACGTGTAGCCGTAGCTTTATGGCACGCAGACTGTTTACCTTAAGCGTTATATAGGATTAGAACACCAGTGTGTGACTTTCGTTACAAAATATTTGTACTTATTCATTTAAATAAATATGAATTTATGTATTTATTAGTAAATAGCATTTAATAAGTATTTATTAGTAAATAGCATTTAATAAGTATTCATTAGTAAATGGCATTTAATAAGTATTTATTAGTAAATAGCATTTAATAAGTATTTATTAGTAAATAGCATTTAATAAGTATTTATTAGTTAATAGCATTTAATAAGTATTTATTAGTAAATATCATTTAATAAGTATTTATAAGTAAATAGCATTTAATAAGTATTTATTAGTAAATAGCATTTAATAAGTATTTATTAGTAAATAGCATTTAATAATTATTTATTACTACAAATCATTTAATAAGTATTTATTTGTAAATATCTTTTAATACGTATTTATTAGTAAATAGCATTTAATACGTATTTATTAGTACAAATCATTTAACACGTATTTATTAGTACAAATCATTTAATACGTATTTATTAGTAAATAGCATTTAATACGTATTTATTAGTACAAATCATTTAATAAGTATTTATTAGTAAATATCATTTAATAAGTATTTATTAGTAAATATCATTTAATAAGTATTTATTAGTAAATATCATTTAATACGTATTTATTGGTAAATAGCATTTAATACGTATTTATTGGTAAATAGCATTTAATACGTATTTATTAGTAAATAGCATTTAATACGTATTTATTAGTACAAATCATTTAATAAGTATTTATTAGTAAATAGCATTTAATACGTATTTATTAGTACAAATCATTTAATACGTATTTATTAGTAAATATCCTTTAATACGTATTTATTAGTAAATAGCATTTAATACGTATTTATTAGTACAAATCATTTAATACGTATTTATTGGTAAATAGCATTTAATACGTATTTATTGGTAAATAGCATTTAATACGTATTTATTGGTAAATATAATTTAATACGTAGTTATTGGTTAAAGCATTTAATACGTATTTATTGGTAAATATCATTTAATAAGTATTAATTAGTAATAAATAAAAGGGTTAATTACTGCATAATTTGCCTATCCTACCCTGTCATGGAAAGTCAGTAACGTTGCGCCATCTTTAGATCTATTGGTGAACTATTATTTTCTGGATTATAATAACTACCGTCTGCTAAATTGTGGTCTGCAGACAAGAATTTACAATTGGTTGAAAATGTATTAAGTTTTTATAAAACTAGGCTGGGATTGTTTTATTAGAAAAATATCGTATGAGAAATGGCACATATTAAAAGCCAAAGGCAAGAGCGGCCAGAGCTGAAAACCTTAGGGTTCCACACCAAATACCTGAGGTTAAATTCCCTTTAAGCTAGAAAAGTATTTTCGTTAAACGTTATGCATTGCGAATGAGTAAAACTTTTTCTCCGACTGGGTTGAAGATGGCGCTACACAACACAAAGGTTCGTGAACCTAGAGCTTCTATATGATAACGGAGCTACGCACATCCGGCTGAACCACGTTCTAATTAACAAGTGCAACCGTGCGTGCGTCGCGTGCCGTTATGAAAAAGAAGCGGGAGGGCCCCCTTTGGTTTTGGAGCGCCATCTTAAGTATGGTATTAATCTCACTTGGAACTAAAGTGTAGCGACAATTTAGAAGTTGGCACGCGCATTGTGTTGCCATCTGGCGACGAATTTATGAAACCAAAATTGAATAATTTTCTCATATACCTTTTTTACGGGAGTGAGTGAATAGACTTCAGACTAAGTCATTAGGCCTAACACCGACGTCATAGTGTGGCGTAGGACTGGCGCTTGATTATTCGTCTTAGAGTTGGGTATTTTTATCGCCAGAGGCGCTTACTCTTTTCGGTATGACGTCAATTCTACTTTACTTTTCAAATTAATATCAGCATAAGTAACACAATAGATTTATGTCTTTAAGGTAGCATATGCAAAGCCCTTTCGCCATAAGTAACATAATAACAATAAGTATTACACTTTCTATAATATAAATGCTTTTTTAATTATGAAACCATTTTCTCTTAGCTTACAATCAAACTAATTAGAACACTATAGTCCTTGGTAATAGTTTATTTCGTCTTGGGAATAATTAAACACTAGGGGGTTCTGTGTTGAACTAAGCCTTGATTGCGCAATAGCTCTAAAAATAAGTTCGGTGATAATATTTGTTAATTGAAAAACTTATCTTTGTTATGTTACGTACGGTATCAGTAATTATTTCAACTTCCTGTCGAACTTAAGAAACCGATATTAATAGACTTATGATAAAAAAACGTATAATAAAATCTCTAAAAGGGGAGCTACAATATTTTAAAATACCATTATTTTAATTACCTAACGAATAAATTGGTATATTGACAATGGAACTATTCCAGCTTTGGCATTAGATTGTATGTACTTAATTTACAATATTGAAAGTAAATAGTTGTGCCGTTGGGTGTCGTGGAAGGTCCCCTTTTATTAATTCATTTCGCTATCTCGTAAACCGGCAGTCGGACAAGCGCTTAATGTCATTAGTGGTACTTTGTCGCAAAGTGCGAATGGCAGCTGAAACACAGAACATCTGCGCTACTGTTTCAACCCCTTTTGCAGAACGTTGAAAACGCGAATCATAAAAATTATGTTTCCAAACAAATTGACATTTTTTTTTTACTCAGTTTCAAAATTTTTATTTAATAAAGTTCAATTCGATTAACTAATTTTATTATATTTTTTAATTTTATTCTTTGCGGTTATGTGCGATGGTAATTATTTTTTATGGCTTAGGATTTAGGGATAAACGTACAAGGTCGAATTGGAATTCCGTTTCTAATAGAAAATATAAAATAATTTCAACGTTGGATTTTTATTGCTTGAAATGAATATTCGATTAATTTCAACGTCGGTTTTTATTGCTTGAAATGAATATTCGATTAATTTCAACGTCGGATTTTATTGCGTGAAATAAAATATTCGATTAATTTCAAAGTCAATTTTTATTGCTTGAAATGAATATTCGATTAATTTCAAAGTCAGTTTTTATTGCATGAAATAAATTTTCGATTAATTTCAATGTCGATTTTAATTGCTTGAAGTAAATATTCGATTAATTTCAACGTCGGATTTTATTGCTTCAAATATAATATTCGATTAATTTCAACGTCGGTTTTTATTGCTTGAAATGAATATTCGATTAATTTCAACGTCGGATTTTATTGCGTGAAATAAATAATCGATTAATTTCAACGTCGGATTTTATTGCGTGAAATAAATAATCGATTAATTTCAACGTCTGTTTTTAGTGCTTGAAATTAATATTCGATTAATTTCAAAATTACGGGATATTATTATGGAAATACAGATATGAATTGAAATTATTTTGGAATTATATATATTACTTGAGACTATTATGGAATTATGGATATAACTTGAGATAATTATGGAATTAAAGATATTACTTGAGATTACAAAAATTACCTGGGATTTTTTTTTCCTGGGATTACCCGAGGGATTACCTAACGAGTGTACACCAGATTACTCAAATTATTTCCCCCCCTCGGTTAAGACCATCAGGGCTGATTTCAATTTGAACGCTAAGAAGAAATAATTACATTCATAGACCTAAGCTTTATGTTAAATGATATTCTGGCCTGTTTTACCTAATCTCTTATTTTTTTAATCTTCTCATGCATGCATATCCAGGGTGATTTGAACCTTTGACTTCAAACTTGTATGGTTCCCTTTCCCACAATCAAAGTTCCAGCTAACCGTACCCCAAATCAATACTATATTATCGTACTATTTAAAGTGTGACGGTGTACTGATAATGACGCAATACGCTAATGAGAATAATTACTTATAAAGCATTGGTCAATGTTACGGAGTGCCTGTTCCCGATTATTTTTTATGGGCTTTTGACGGAGGACGTGATGTCAGTTTCGCCGTGGAGTGACGTAACAAATGACCGCTGGGGTGATAATAAAGAGGGACGAAAAATGAGCAAAAATCAAGCAAGTTGAAAACCCTCATTTTGAAAAAATTGTTATTTTATTTGTAAAATACTTATAATAGTAATCTAATAATTAAAATATCCCAAAAATAAAGTTAAATTAACGTTATAATTAAATTAATAAGTTAGTATTCTTATATCAGCTAGGCTAATGCCAGAAGTAAATGAACCGAAGTTATTGAATCGGAGGGCGCTTTCCTTATGAAAATGATGATAAAATCGAGTCAAATAAAAGCTAATTTCCATCCCCGTCTTTTGACGCGATAAATTGTACTTGGGAATTGTGGGTATAGCTATTTCTATGTAAAAAAAATTGTTCCATAAAAACAAAAAGTTTTTATTTCGGCCTAGGAGCGCGCAAAATTTCAAATTCGTGGTAAAAATGTAACTTCATAAGAAAAACGCCTCCAACATGGGGAGTATAGCAGTCTGGTAACTTTGGTTCATTTAGTACTGCTAATACCCAAGGCACCACCTTAGGTCTAAATCTTCTAGCGACTTTTAAAGCCATTTATTCAGGTGGCCGGGTTACAACGCGTAGGAGGATGGTGGCAAGCTCTTCAAGCCAGCTGCCTACACTTACTATTACCGTTTACCTCAACAAGGTTTTATGGAAGGAGAAACCGAAGAACTCTGGAAGTAGGCTGACTGCATGGCACACGTGTATTGCAGTAAGCTTACTTCCAGTGAAAGACAGAGTAAACCGAAGATTTATGTAGTCGGCCTTTAACGAGAGGCGAGAGAACATGCAAACTCAACGCAGAAAGAGTAGTTGCGAGTTTTCACCCAGTGCCACAAGCTGGGATCGAACCCGGCTCCTCTGTTGCGAGGCGAAAGTGCTAAACCCTCCGCCACCCCACCTTACAAAAGTAACGTATCTCGACTTGCTTGAATTTGGCTTTTAGGCGGCGAGCGCAGTCGGCTCTGGGTCCGACGTTAGAAGAGATAGGCCATTCCGTGTTCAATCGACCATCGGGTAATTTGACCGGCGTCAACCAACCTGGCCGCGTCAAACAATGCCCCGCAGCGCCGCCTGGCGTTTTAATGGCACTTAAACGACACCCGTCGACAGGCCATAACTGCCAAACGCTCCCTTAATTATAAGCCTATAGTAATAATCATTATAATACCATAATAACAGAGTTTAAGCGTGTACGTTCAAACGTGTAAGGGGAACGCCTAGACGACTAGCTCAATTTGGAGGTACATTTGTTTGAATTCTCGCTTATGAATCGTTGTTTATAACGTGCTTTGTTTCATAGAAAGTATTTATTGATGTAGAAGAGAATGATATTTATGGATTTGAGACACCTTTAGCGCTAAATTTTGTATATCTGACAAGCGTAGGAAGGTAATATTTAGTGTTGTAAGTCGGGAAATTTTCCGTGGAAAATCACCGAGGCCTTTTTCCCGTAAAATTTCCGTAATTTTCATAAAACTAACCTTTAGACTAGTTTAAACTGATTAACAATGTAACACTATTAATGTTTTGTAGTATGTTTACTGATGTTAGACATTTTATATCGATAAAAAGTTAAAAACATTAAAAACCCTTAAAAAGTAATTTATGTTTCAATTTTTTATTTTTCCGGTTTGCGGAAAATTAACAACACAAGTAATATTATTATTAATAATATTAATTTTTCGGCTTCTGATTTTTCAAATTTTGTCAACTCAAAGTTATTTGAACTAATAATATGACGACAAACAACTTTATAATTCGAACCAAATCCGTAAACGCAACGGTTCTTGAGATAGTTTTGGATGACCTTGAAGAAATGGTTCAAGGTCATTCAATTTTACACGAGGAATGTTCCATAGAAATTTTGTTTTTTCAGTTATTTATCATTTTTCGGTTTTTATGGAACATAACATATTATCATCAATAATTATTATTTATATTCAAGGTTAAAATTGAAGTTATTCCATAAATATAAATTTATTATTATTTAATACTTTAAATTAAAAAAAAAGCTTTTTAGTAACCACATCACGCCATTAAAAAAAGGTTTCGAAGCACCTTCTAAGTTCCATAATCAAGTAACTAGACTGTTTAAGGTTTTTCGAAAGCGTATTTTAACCTTCAATTATGACAAGAATGTTAAAAGTAGTCCCCAAAGTTATAGACTTTTAAAAACGCATTCAATTATATTTTATTCAAATTTAACTTTTAGAGATACTTTTTTTTGAAAATAGGGTAGCGACATAATTTATTATCGTAAATTTTAATTTTCACAGTCATGGCTTATTTAATATAATAAAATAATAGTAAAAGAGACGGGATACTACATGACTAAATGTAAAAATTTTAAATGTTGTATATTTGACGTCGGCTTGAAAACGAACTACGGTTCGAAAGCTCGCCAAAAATAAATTTTTTTAAAAATTTTAAATTTTAGTCATGTAGTATCCCGTCTCTTTTACTATTATTTTATTATGAAATAATTTATTATAATATTTTATTTCATTTCAATCTCACGGATTTCTGAAAATATTTGTACTCCTAAAAAATGAATTATAAATTTCCAAACAGATATAAGTTGTTTATAAAATGTCAGTTACTCAATTGCTCAGTATTTGATTATTACATTTTTAAAGTACTTCATTCATTTTATTAAAATTTTCAACAGTATTTTATGGACCCGAAAAAATCGACAGCTTTTCATTTTAAAGTTGCATCATATATTTCTAAAAATTAATTTAAGTGTAGTTCAAATCAAGTTCTGGACAAATGTAACTTACTTCTCAGCACTAATCGGTATTTAATAAATGCCGCTCTCTGTTTCTTTCATAACCAACGCGCATGCTCGAGTCACTGAATAAAATAGTCTAGTTAGTTTTATTTGTAAGGCGGAAGTTAATAGAGCGCGCGCTTTAAAATATAACGCTTTTAATACAAGTATGTCCTGGCTCTCTGTATAACTACGTCTAGGCCAATCGCTGAACAGGTTTTATTTAAGCGTCTATTGATCGCAAAACCGAAGAACTGTTAGAACTTATGGTTTCGTCCAAACACTTTAAAGGAGAACTGTCACCAAAACCAAAATTTACGAGGTTTTTTTACAGAAAGATAGAAAATATATTAATAATTATGTCCCTGAAATTTTATAGTTATTACAAAAGTATTTAAAAAGTTACGCAACTTTTTCCGCAACCTACATCAAACGGCTTAAAAAATTTCAGATATCGCGGTTGAACCTACGTGCAGCGCTAAAGGAATGAAGCGGCAAAAATTTGAGAAAGGGCGGCGTGTAAGTCATATTCAAAACACGATTAACTACAATCTACCAATATAACTAGGTTAAAAAGCCAAGAAGAATGTCGTAGCAGACGACAGTTCCGACCGAAAAACGATAAAACCGGGGGGGAAATATTTCATTCACGAGATGGCGCTGCAGGTAGGTTCAACCAAGCGGTTCTGAGATTCTCGAGTCGGGGGGGATAAAACATGAAATTTGATTGCTTATAACAAATCAAATACTGGAAATATTAACATGAAATTTTTTGTATAACCATTTTCGGACGTCCTCTATCCATTTAAATGGTTTTTATCCAATTTTAGGGTGGTGACAGTTATCCTTTAAGACAAGTTTTCTGCAAATTATAATTATTTTAATATTGGTTTAAATTACAACAAAAACTAAACACAAAATTTTACTAATATTTCTTTTTAATCATTTTTTAAATTTATTGAATTGATTGTATTTTCACCCACTCTCAATAATTTATTAATTTATCTTCTCAACGTATTTATTATCCCAAAGTAAGAATTAATATGTTCTCGGTTCAAAATAATGTGATTATGGCTAATAGCCTTTCGCGTGAGTTTGCCTCGTTACGTTGCATCGTGCAAAGAAATATCGCTAGAGTTATAAATAACTTTGAACTAGGCTGCTTCGATTATACCCCGAAACAAAATAAACGAAATATTCCCAGCTAGCACGCCTACCTTTAAATTATTACATTAACGCAGTTTCTTAGGAACGCCCAATACTTAATACAAAATCGATGGTGCACGGCACCAATTTTATTATTAGTTTTCCAATTACAATAACGCCTTGTTAGAAACTTCGGGGGTCGGTTTGCAAATCGATTCAGACCGACTGTGATATATACATTATATGTATGTATTGTGATATATACAATACAGGGTGTTTCAAAAGGTGATGCAAAATTGTTAAGGAGTTGCAGGGGATAAGTTGAGAAGTATGCCGGTTTTTTCCCCATTCTCCTACGATGAGTTAAAAGAGCGCCAGTGAGCTTCAAAGTGTGGCCTACTAGCCTCTGGAACTAGGCTGCAACAAGCGCGAAACCAAGCAGTAGGGATTTTAAATACTGTTTAAGTTTACATTTTTACGCTGGTTACCTCGATTTTTAACCTATCACACGAACCCAAACCTTAATGTTCGCATTATCCTGCTGCCTGGTTTGGCGTTAGCAGGGAGCGCGCGCAGAGGGGATTTTATCTCTCGTAGGCGGGGCCAAAGCCGTCAGTGATCTTACCATACGCGATAAGGCAGGATAAGCATTCCAAGTAGAGGTATGGATTCCTTCCCTAACGAGGAGAGTACCCGAGGTGTTTATTGCCGATTTTGTTCAAAGTCACCCGTAATGTAGACCTATATGAGATAGGAAATTTACCAAAAGGAGACGTTGCACTACCCATTCGATTTGCCATGGCAACCGAAAATGTTTCTGACCACTGTAAGGAGGCATGGATTCCTGATTAATGTTAATGTTGCTCCACAAGTTTGTCAGTTTGAGGAATATTTAACTGAGATCTACTCACGGAGTGACGTCATCACCAGAAAATCGTCCCCTAGCGTATGTCCTTGGTAGTTCGCCTTGGCCATTTTAAGACACCAGGGGGCTCTGTGCTGAAACTAAACCTTGATTGCGCAATAGCTCTGAATATCAGTTCGGTTATAATTTTTTCTAATTGTTATTATGTTACTTATGATATAATATATAAGCCTAGTAAAAAATCACTAAAGTTTTTGGACTTAGTATGGATAATTATAGCAAGTCCATTAAGTGTTAAACGTGCAGTTGAAGTTAGTTAAATCAAGTTTGTCTTTTCTATTGGCCTCACAAAAATTATACGATCTCAAATTGTATCCAAGTATCCGAGCTGATCTGATTTATCTCCAAAGATAAAAGTGACAGAACAGTTAATAAACTATTACGGTTAGTAAATATATAACCTTGTTTGTGGAAGGCAAATCAAAATACTTAAAATTTAATCGTTGGATCTGTAAAATCAATAACTATGAAACGCTGTTTTTGTGTGTAACCAGCCTCGCGAAATAAGATAACCACTATTGTATCAGAAACATCTCAAGAGATTTTAATAGTTTAGTATTTATACTGAGTTTTTTTATGGGGAAAAGGTATTGTTTATACAGGGTGTTAACTAAAAAACGATACAGAGCCAATTACTCAAAATGTGTTTTATGTAAGAATTTGAAATTTGCAGGTTAGATAAAGGGTGCAGGGGGACAAATGATAATGAAAATTTCAATGACCTTGAACCAGGTCTTCAAGGTCATTCAAATTTTATCTCGAGAACCATTAGGATTAAAAGAATGGTTCCAATTAGAAATGTGTTCTACGTTTAATTTTAAGTCTAACCAGCTTGGATCCGATCTAATTTGACCAATGGGAAGCCAAGAAATATTAGACCAAACACCATAAGGTCGTGGGTGGTTTTCTTATCAAGACACGACATTTAACGGCTTATAAATCGAAAACTACCAGATCTAATGGATCAAAATTGTCGTGACACTCTAAACCGAGTGGGGGAGTTCGAAATTTGTAACTTATGATGACCTTGAAACATAAGTTCAAGGTCATTCAAAATTTATCTCGAGGACCATTAAGATTAGGAGAATGGTTCCAATTAGAAAAATGCCCGCCAAGGTTTTTTTTAAGTCAACTTTACCTGAGATAAATAAACCAATTAAACTCCAAAATAAACGATAATTAATTAAATTAAGACGTACCAAGTATTTTTAATAGTAAAGAACCACAAAACTAAATAGGAAACTTAGACGTCGCTGTCTTAGCGTATTTTAATGCAAATCCCCGCCGTAGTACCAGAGAAGCTCAGGCAGAATTGGGAAAGTTAACCTTCAGTTTTTTCATTATTTATTTATTTAAATTATTTGTAAATAATTCTTACGTTTATTAGTTGCTTATTTATTTCAATTACTTGTTTCGTTTCTTTTGTGTTTAAAACATTTAAACTCAAAAAAGTTAAAAAATACTTGGTACGTCTTAAAACAATTAATTAACGTTTACTTTCGAGTTTTAATGGTTTATTTACCTCAGGTGAAAGATAAGTTGACTTAAATAACCTTGGCGTGCATTTTTCTAATTGGAACCATTCTCCTAATCCTAATGGTTCTCGAGATAAATTTTTAGTGACCTTGAACTAATGTTTCAAGGTCATCATAAGTTACAATTGTCACGACAATTTTGATCCATTAGATCTGGTAGTTTTCGATTTATAAGCCGTTAAATGTCGTGTCTTGATTAGAATACCACACACGACCTTATGGTGTTTGGTCTAACATTTCTCGGGTTCTCATTGGTCAAATTAGATCGGGTCAAAGCTGTTTAAACTTAAAATTAAACGTAGAACACATTTCTAATTGGAACCATTCTTCTAATCCTAATGGTTCTCGAGATAAAATTTGAATGACCTTGAAGACCTGGTTCAAGGTCATTGAAATTTTCATTGACATTTGTCCCCCTGCACCCTCTATGTAACCTGCAATTTTCGAATTCTTGCATAAAACACATTTTGAGTAATTGGCTTTGTATCGTTTTTTAGTTAACACCCTGTATTTTAAACAGCTGTTGTTCTAAATACGTCTTTACCAAATCATTTCAATAGGTCATTTTATACGTTTTTTCTGTAAACTAAAGCTTGTCTATACACACATTAAATATGAATTTTCATGCACATTAAATATTAATTTTAATCCACTTTGAATATTAATTTTAATCCCCTTCGATTAATAATTTTAATCCACTTGGATTTTTAATTTTAATCCACTTGGATTATTAATTTTAATCCACTTGGATTATTAATTTTAATTCACTTGGATTTTTAATTTTAATACACTTTAATTATATTAAATATAAATAAATTAATACAATATATGGGAATTTGATATATTCCGTAATAACTATTTTTATGTTAAATATTATACTTATTATATTATATTAAATAAAATAATAAATATAAATAATTATAATCATGAAAAATTTATTATTTTCGTGACAATAATCATTATCAACATAAAACAGCAAACACATAACGCGCCACATAATTTCCCACATAATATAATTACAACACCATTTAAAGATTTGGATCTTCATGAATTATTCAATTATTGCTACTTTAGTGGCGGTAATAATTACGTACGTTTTGCGCGTAAAATACCTCGGTAACTATTAATTAACGGAATCTATAGCCTCGCTACTGTAACAATACGCTAAAAGGAAACAGCATTTTCTCCACGCTAGACTTCCGGTTTGAAACCCTCGTGCGGTTCCGCAACTAGGCCTTTATCGCGCGTGTAGCGGCAGATCTTTAATAAGGGCTTTCCCCAGCGCGATAGATTTCTCGGGGAAATACCCGAGCGCCCGGGAAGAGAAGGTTAATTCGAGCTCCTTCCAAAAACGCGCGACTGTGCGCAGACGTCCTCCGAAAGATGGCTCTGGGGGCTCTCTACCTGCCTATTTATAGAAACGGCGCACGCGCCCAGATGCGTTCAGGCCGGGAGGGGGGAGGGTGTTGTTAATCGCTAAGCGGGTAAGGCGGGGGAACGAGGGGGGGAGGTAAAAAAGGGGACGCGAAAAGAAAGTCGCGAGCCCGTGTTGTCAGTCGAGAAGGCTAGCGCGCGAGTCATGCGGGCCGCACGAGAGAGGGCGCGCGCGCCGGCACTGTCACGCGCTCGCCGTTCCTTCGCGTGCAACGCATAAACGAGACGATTGTTTTCGTTAGTTGCCTTTTTTTTAGTTTTCGGGGACGAAATTTAGCGAATTTTATTTCGACGACGATTTCCGTTCCGTATGGTGGATCGTTTTTTACTCTTATTCGGTGAAATAAATTCTTTGGAAAGAAGTTTAAAGGTTTTTCTATTTTGAATTTTTGCGTCGTTCTACTAGTCTCAATTTTTTCGCGTCCTGCGAGAGAATGTTTTGCTAAGCCTCAAAGGAAAGTTCAACGGATTTTCTATTTTAAATTTTTGCGTCGTTGTTCTAGTCTGAATTTTTTCGCGTTCTCCGAAAAAATGTTTTGCTAAGCGTCAAAGGGTTCAACATCTGCGTCGAAGCTAAATATTTTCGCGTGTCTTGTTTTTGAAAGAGCTTGTGGGAAGGCGTTTTCGCGTTCGTAAAGTGGAATCGATGTGTGGTTTGGAGTGCTTCGTCCCGAGTGCATTGGATATTGGTCGGTGCGCGTCTTTGGCGTGTGGAAGTCGTCGCGTCCACGTGACCAGAGTGTTGGGATTACCAGTGGGCGCTGGTGATTGTGGTTGTCGATGGCGGGGTGCATTCGAAGGGCTGCGCCTCCTCCCGATGACAGTAGTGATACCGAAGAGTTCGCTCTGTCACCTCATGGTGGACAAAGTGGTGGTGGTGGTGGTCCGCGGGGTGCCGCGGCTCACGGGGCGGTCGCCAAAGGTCACCACCCTTCGCAGGTGACCGAAGCTGATCCTAATTCGGCCTCTGCCAGGCAAAAGTCCATTATTCAGGTAAATGTTTCGTTAATAAATTATTTTTAAAACGAAAAACGTTCGTTTGTTGCGTGAATTTAAAGGACTATGAAGTTTGGTATTTGTTGTGTATTTTACGAACGCCAAAGTTGGCCTATTTCAAGGTTAGATTAGGTTGGGTTGAGTTAAGAGAAAGTACTTTACCCATTTCCATTAAGTAAAATTCAACCATCTAATTTAACATTTGTGGCAGAACCTCGGGGTAGATGGCGCTAGTTACGTTAAATATATTTTTATTTTTACAATAGTCCCTTAAAATAAAATTTACTTCTTTTTTTTAATTCCGTGATATCTCCGGTTGGGTTTTGCATAAATAAATTTAAATCCCTTATTGGAATTTTCACAAAGTTATTGACATCTCTTGTTGGGATTTTCATAACTTATCGATGTTTGATTGATATTATTATAGCTTAAAATGGCCAAAGCATTTGAACAGTATTTTGAACGTTTAAGGTATTTAGAAAAACTTTAAAATATAAATAATGTAAATTCCTATTTAATCGAGAGAAAAGAATATATTAAAGTTTAACCAAGTTCTTAAGGTGAACAGATAGGCCTTGGCACTGGATTTTCACATTTACCTCCAATATCGTTTATTTATTTATTTATTTATTCATGTATTTATTTATTTAATATCTGGAAAGTTCCCCCACACTCAAAAAGAGTTGAAATATTAAGTAATATTGTTTTGAGCACACTCTCATATACTAATTTTATCTCTTGAAAGATCTTCAGTCTTTTTATCTGGGTACAGTAGGACTTTTGGAATTCGATAACCATTTTAATATAACGAAAATTAATATGGCGGCAATGGGCTAAACCGAGCTCGAATCGTCGGGATTTTCATAAGTTCTCGATATCTCTGGTTGGGATTTCAATAAGCTCTTGATATCTCTGGTTGGGATTCCAATAAGCTCTTGATATCTCTGGTTGGGATTCCAATAAGCTCTTGATATCTCTGGTTGGGATTCCAATAAGCTCTTGATATCTCTGGTTGGGATTCCAATAAGCTCTTGATATCTCTGGTTGGGATTCCAATAAGCTCTTGATATCTCTGGTTGGGATTCCAATAAGCTCTTGATATCTCTGGTTGGGATTCCAATAAGCTCTTGATATCTCTGGTTGGGATTCCAATAAGCTCTTGATATCTCTGGTTGGGATTCCAATAAGCTCTTGATATCTCTGGTTGGGATTCCAATAAGCTCTTGATATCTCTGGTTGGGATTCCAATAAGCTCTTGATATCTCTGGTTGGGATTCCAATAAGCTCTTGATATCTCTGGTTGGGATTCCAATAAGCTCTTGATATCTCTGGTTGGGATTCCAATAAGCTCTTGATATCTCTGGTTGGGATTCCAATAAGCTCTTGATATCTCTGGTTGGGATTCCAATAAGCTCTTGATATCTCTGGTTGGGATTCCAATAAGCTCTTGATATCTCTGGTTGGGATTCCAATAAGCTCTTGATATCTCTGGTTGGGATTCCAATAAGCTCTTGATATCTCTGGTTGGGATTCCAATAAGCTCTTGATATCTCTGGTTGGGATTCCAATAAGCTCTTGATATCTCTGGTTGGGATTCCAATAAGCTCTTGATATCTCTGGTTGGGATTCCAATAAGCTCTTGATATCTCTGGTTGGGATTCCAATAAGCTCTTGATATCTCTGGTTGGGATTCCAATAAGCTCTTGATATCTCTGGTTGGGATTCCAATAAGCTCTTGATATCTCTGGTTGGGATTCCAATAAGCTCTTGATATCTCTGGTTGGGATTCCAATAAGCTCTTGATATCTCTGGTTGGGATTCCAATAAGCTCTTGATATCTCTGGTTGGGATTCCAATAAGCTCTTGATATCTCTGGTTGGGATTCCAATAAGCTCTTGATATCTCTGGTTGGGATTCCAATAAGCTCTTGATATCTCTGGTTGGGATTCCAATAAGCTCTTGATATCTCTGGTTGGGATTCCAATAAGCTCTTGATATCTCTGGTTGGGATTCCAATAAGCTCTTGATATCTCTGGTTGGGATTCCAATAAGCTCTTGATATCTCTGGTTGGGATTCCAATAAGCTCTTGATATCTCTGGTTGGGATTCCAATAAGCTCTTGATATCTCTGGTTGGGATTCCAATAAGCTCTTGATATCTCTGGTTGGGATTCCAATAAGCTCTTGATATCTCTGGTTGGGATTCCAATAAGCTCTTGATATCTCTGGTTGGGATTCCAATAAGCTCTTGATATCTCTGGTTGGGATTCCAATAAGCTCTTGATATCTCTGGTTGGGATTCCAATAAGCTCTTGATATCTCTGGTTGGGATTCCAATAAGCTCTTGATATCTCTGGTTGGGATTCCAATAAGCTCTTGATATCTCTGGTTGGGATTCCAATAAGCTCTTGATATCTCTGGTTGGGATTCCAATAAGCTCTTGATATCTCTGGTTGGGATTCCAATAAGCTCTTGATATCTCTGGTTGGGATTCCAATAAGCTCTTGATATCTCTGGTTGGGATTCCAATAAGCTCTTGATATCTCTGGTTGGGATTCCAATAAGCTCTTGATATCTCTGGTTGGGATTCCAATAAGCTCTTGATATCTCTGGTTGGGATTCCAATAAGCTCTTGATATCTCTGGTTGGGATTCCAATAAGCTCTTGATATCTCTGGTTGGGATTCCAATAAGCTCTTGATATCTCTGGTTGGGATTCCAATAAGCTCTTGATATCTCTGGTTGGGATTCCAATAAGCTCTTGATATCTCTGGTTGGGATTCCAATAAGCTCTTGATATCTCTGGTTGGGATTCCAATAAGCTCTTGATATCTCTGGTTGGGATTCCAATAAGCTCTTGATATCTCTGGTTGGGATTCCAATAAGCTCTTGATATCTCTGGTTGGGATTCCAATAAGCTCTTGATATCTCTGGTTGGGATTCCAATAAGCTCTTGATATCTCTGGTTGGGATTCCAATAAGCTCTTGATATCTCTGGTTGGGATTCCAATAAGCTCTTGATATCTCTGGTTGGGATTCCAATAAGCTCTTGATATCTCTGGTTGGGATTCCAATAAGCTCTTGATATCTCTGGTTGGGATTCCAATAAGCTCTTGATATCTCTGGTTGGGATTCCAATAAGCTCTTGATATCTCTGGTTGGGATTCCAATAAGCTCTTGATATCTCTGGTTGGGATTCCAATAAGCTCTTGATATCTCTGGTTGGGATTCCAATAAGCTCTTGATATCTCTGGTTGGGATTCCAATAAGCTCTTGATATCTCTGGTTGGGATTCCAATAAGCTCTTGATATCTCTGGTTGGGATTCCAATAAGCTCTTGATATCTCTGGTTGGGATTCCAATAAGCTCTTGATATCTCTGGTTGGGATTCCAATAAGCTCTTGATATCTCTGGTTGGGATTCCAATAAGCTCTTGATATCTCTGGTTGGGATTCCAATAAGCTCTTGATATCTCTGGTTGGGATTCCAATAAGCTCTTGATATCTCTGGTTGGGATTCCAATAAGCTCTTGATATCTCTGGTTGGGATTCCAATAAGCTCTTGATATCTCTGGTTGGGATTCCAATAAGCTCTTGATATCTCTGGTTGGGATTCCAATAAGCTCTTGATATCTCTGGTTGGGATTCCAATAAGCTCTTGATATCTCTGGTTGGGATTCCAATAAGCTCTTGATATCTCTGGTTGGGATTCCAATAAGCTCTTGATATCTCTGGTTGGGATTCCAATAAGCTCTTGATATCTCTGGTTGGGATTCCAATAAGCTCTTGATATCTCTGGTTGGGATTCCAATAAGCTCTTGATATCTCTGGTTGGGATTCCAATAAGCTCTTGATATCTCTGGTTGGGATTCCAATAAGCTCTTGATATCTCTGGTTGGGATTCCAATAAGCTCTTGATATCTCTGGTTGGGATTCCAATAAGCTCTTGATATCTCTGGTTGGGATTCCAATAAGCTCTTGATATCTCTGGTTGGGATTCCAATAAGCTCTTGATATCTCTGGTTGGGATTCCAATAAGCTCTTGATATCTCTGGTTGGGATTCCAATAAGCTCTTGATATCTCTGGTTGGGATTCCAATAAGCTCTTGATATCTCTGGTTGGGATTCCAATAAGCTCTTGATATCTCTGGTTGGGATTCCAATAAGCTCTTGATATCTCTGGTTGGGATTCCAATAAGCTCTTGATATCTCTGGTTGGGATTCCAATAAGCTCTTGATATCTCTGGTTGGGATTCCAATAAGCTCTTGATATCTCTGGTTGGGATTCCAATAAGCTCTTGATATCTCTGGTTGGGATTCCAATAAGCTCTTGATATCTCTGGTTGGGATTCCAATAAGCTCTTGATATCTCTGGTTGGGATTCCAATAAGCTCTTGATATCTCTGGTTGGGATTCCAATAAGCTCTTGATATCTCTGGTTGGGATTCCAATAAGCTCTTGATATCTGGTTGGGATTCCAATAAGCTCTTGATATCTCTGGTTGGAGTTTCAATAAGCTCTTGATATATCTTGTTGGGATTTTCATAAATACTCGATATTTCCAGTTGGGATTTCAATAAACTTTTGATATCTCTGGTTTTTTTGTGAAAATTTTGAAATTTCTTATTGTGATTTTCAAAAATTCTAGATGTTTCTGTCAAAAGTAAATGAGGTGTATCACGTACATGGCCTTATTTTCGTAATTATTGCGGATAAAATATGGCGCTATTAGCAAACGAGAGTTGTTAATTCTAGGAAGTGATTGACAAATTGGGAGGCGGTGTTTTCGACCGAGTCACGTAGAATTGTTTGTCGTTTGGGCCGGAGGGATCAGATTTCATCAAATAATTTCATTACAGCTGCCTTAATAGATCTCACATTGTTCGGCGACAGATCAGATTGGTTTGCCGTAAATGGTTAAATGAAGTGCCCACCGAAAAGAATCTGTGGTTATTTGAAAACGAACAATAATTATAAACAATCGTACTTTCTATGTGGTCTTAGCAGCGCTGTTAAGTAAGCTTTTAGTGATTAAAGTTGATATCTGATGGAAATATTTAATTAACTAGTCGCGAAAACAATTTTTAAATAATTTTTTATTGTACAATTAAGTTTACTTTTAATTTCAAAGTGCCGTTTTAAGCTTAATTGATTCATATAATTATCTCTTCTTGTTCTCAAATTATCAGCAAAAATTCCCTATTTCGGACGCCATTTACCAAGATGGAGGTCGATAAAGTATCTCAACATAAAGTCTATATAATTACCTCTTATTTCTGACGCCATTTTCCAAGATGGAGGTCGATAAAGTATCTCAACATAAAGTCTATATAATTACCTCTTATTTCTGACGCCATTTTCCAAGATGGAGGTCGATAAAGTATCTCAACATAAAGTCCGTATAATTACCTCTTATTTCTGACGCCATTTTCCAAGATGGAGGTCGATAAAGTATCTCAACATAAAGTCCGTATAATTACCTCTTATTTCTGACGCCATTTTATAAGATGGAGGTCGATAAAGTATCTCAACATAAAGTCCGTATAATTACCTCTTATTTCTGACGCCATTTTCCAAGATGGAGGTCGATAAAGTATCTCAACATAAAGTCCGTATAATTACCTCTTATTTCTGACGCCATTTTCCAAGATGGAGGTCGATAAAGTATCTCAACATAAAGTCCGTATAATTACCTCTTATTTCGGACGCCATTTTCCAAGATGGAGGTCGATAAAGTATCTCAACATAAAGTCCGTATAATTACCTCTTATTTCTGACGCCATTTTCCAAGATGGAGGTCGATAAAGTATCTCAACATAAAGTCCTTCACTCTAAGTACAAATTAATAAATTCTTTGCAAGGATACACTTTGATGTTCCTATGAAATGAAGATATTCCAGTTAAAATTAACACGACTAAACCGCAATTGAGCGGTGAGTAAAAGTAAATGAAAGCTCTATTGATCCAATGCATTTCTACGAACAAAGGGTTTCCAATTCGCAAAGAGAGAGATACGCTCCGATACCCGCGCTCGGAGCGCTAAACAAACAAGCGGGGGCCGTCGCTTCCTTTCGGAATTTTAAACGCGAAAGTTCCACTGTTCCGCTTTGACTCTCGCTCGCGCTCTGTAAACTATGGAAAGTCAAATGGGTATACCTGCGGGCTATCCGTTACCCCGCGGAAGTCGACCACTTAATTCAGCGAGTTTGCTAGTTATGATAGAACTCTTTCCAAATTAATGTATTTTTTCCCGTTCTGATCCCCAAAAAGGTTTGCAAAAAATACGCTTGTGAGTGGAGCAGCAGATGTAATTTAAAAATTTATATTAATATAATATTTATTATATTAATATTAACTGGATATGGTGCTTTGAAAATGAATTAAAAATTCAATTAATAATACAAATTCTTAAGGTACAAGAGAAATAGGAGTTTTTTTTATAAATGTCCAGGAGTTTGAAAAAACGTCTAAATTAACTACAAATCTTTCTATACCACTTTGAATTCCTCAAAAATTCTGAAATTTAAAATGCCAAAATTGAAAATTCTAAATAATTCATGAATTCTAAAATTTTAATTTTATAAAATGCTTGACTGTAGTTAAAAAATTACAAGAATTCTAATAAAGATTTGTTTATTTAAAACCACTTAAAAGCTGTTTAAATAAGTCTTTTCAATATTTTCAAGCTAAATCCAATTCAAGGTAAGGAAAAGTATTGCGTTATCGGCATTTTCTGATCAGCTGTACCAAAAGTCAATAAAATATCTTCTACTGGAGAAGTATCTATCATGGTTATTTATAACGAAAGATGTAACTTCGTAAGCTTGAGACAGTTATGCAAAATGTAAAATATATGCTATGTACATATCAACCAAATTTGCCATTTTTAACAACTTCAAAAATTAATAGTCAGCTAGGCTAATACCCAAGGCACCACCTTAGGCCCAAGTCATTTAGCAAATTTTAATGCCATTAATTCAGATGGCCGGGTTACAATGCGTAGGAGGGTGGTGGTAAAGGCTTTTTATGCCACGCGAGCCAACAGCTCCCTACACTTACTATTCCTGTTAACTTACAAATCATTTTTGTGGAAAAGGGAAACTGAAGAACTCGGGGGAAAACCCTTTTAACTAGAGTCTTTATATGATGGTTTTTCGTCATGCACTATTTTTCAGTGTTGCCACGGTACCTGGAAAACCTGGAATTCCTGGAAGAGTCAGGGAATTTGAATATGGGTATAAAAATCAGGGAAAAGTCAGTGAATTTAATTTCAGTTGCAAATAGAAAACTTTTACTAAAATATAGGTTAAACAATACAAAATCTTGGCACAAAATAAGTCAGGGAAAATCTCCGGAGATGGTGCAGGGAAAACCTGGAAAAGTCAGGGAATTTGATTGTAAAAAAATGTGTCAACCCGGTTTTTTCTTTTGAATCACATTTTGAATAAGATGTGCTAATAATAATAATAATCAGCTAGACTACTACCCAAGGCACCACCTTAGGCCTAAGTCATCGAGTGACTTTTAAAGCCTTCAATTCAGGTGGCCGAGTTACAATGCGTAGGAGGGTGGTGGCAGCTCCCTACACTAACTATTACCGTTAACCTCGACAAGTTTTTATGAGTTGACGCTAATTTAATTTAATTCAAATAATATCGAGATTAGTTTAATTATGGATACAAAATAATATCGAGATTAGTTTAATTATGGATACAAAATAATATCGAGATTAGTTTAATTATGGATACACAACATAATATCGAGATTAGTTTAATTATGGATAGAAAAAAATATCGAGATTAGTTTAATTATGGATAGAAAATAATATCGAGATTAGTTTAATTATGGATAGAAAATAATATCGAGATTAGTTTAATTATGGATATACAACATAATATCGAGATTAGTTGAATTATGGATACAAAATAATATCGAGATTAGTTTAATTATGGATACAAAATAATATCGAGATTAGTTTAATTATGGATATACAACATAATATCGAGATTAGTTTAATTATGGATATACAACATAATATCGAGATTAGTTGAATTATGGATACAAAATAATATCGAGATTAGTTTAATTATGGATACACAACATAATATCGAGATTAGTTTAATTATGGATAGAAAAAATATCGAGATTAGTTGAATTATGCATACCAAATAATATCCTACAAGTTCTCCTTACACGTTTTCAAAAGGGTCGCTTAACCTGGCTATTGTATATGGAAGTGCAACCCTGTCGTTCGATAATCAAGACACATCCGCGAACAGAAAAGCAATGTTCAATAATTCAGATCTTGGGGGGGACCCAAGAAATGGTGAAACAATGGAATATTAAGAGTTTTCTCTTTATTTATCTTTTATTATTGAACAAAACGATCGGAAATTCAAAACGTTCAAAGTATTTCCCGATAACTAAGATCGGCTTCTGGCACCGCGCAGGTAAGCCTGCCATACACTCCAGATCCCATCCGCAGAAATTGATTTTGTTCAAACCATTTCCGCGATAAAAAAATGAGAAACCCTCCCTCAAAATATTCATTACCGGCGTAGGTATAAAGTTACCTTTAGCGCGCCTCGCAGCGGCGGAACGGGCAAGCTATTCGCCAACATTCCGCCCAGAAACCTCTCCTTCCTAAAGTCCACGTGCGCGGGGGGGGGGGGGGTTAAATTATACCTGGCTGCATGCTCGCGTGGGGGACCTCACTTCCTAAACCAGGTATCTTTCGTAACATTACATTTCAGTAGAGAATAATTTAAATTTTAAAAATAAAATGATTCTTACAAAATGGAAAAATCGATAATTTTGAACCTTTTTATAGGTTATATTATGTAATATTTTAAATTTCCTTGGTAATATTAGAAGATTTGCACAAATTTTTACTGTAGATAAATATAATTAACTTATTCGTGGTGTTTCAAAATTAAATTAATGACATTTTCATAAAAATTTGAGACATTTTTCCTTGAAATTTGAGACATTTTTCATTAAAATTGGAAACATTTTTCATTAAAATTGGAAACATTTTTCATTAAAATTGGAAACATTTTTCATTAAAATTGGAAACATTTTTCATTAAAATTGGAAACATTTTTCATTAAAATTTGAAACATTTTTCATTAAAATTTTAGGCATTTTTCATTGAAATTTTAGACATTTTTCATTAAAATTGGAAACATTTTTCATTAAAATTGGAAACATTTTTTCAATAAAATTGGAAACATTTTTCAATCAAATTGGAGACATTTTTCAATAGATTTTAAAAGAAGTAGATAAATTAAAACGAATTACTTAAATATAATTATACATCTTTAATCATATCAACAGCCTTAAACAAATTTTAATATAGATAAATATAATTAAATTATTCTTTTATATAAAATTTTAGTCATTTTTCATTAAAAAATTAAACAATTAGATAAATTATTAATAATTACCGAAATAGAAATAAATTATTTTTGATAATATCAACAGTTTTACTCAAATATTTTATGTAGATAAGTATAATTAACTTATTCGTGCAGTTTCAAAATTAAATTGGAGTAATTTTTATTTAAAAAGGAAAACAATATTTAGAAAAAAATAAATGTATTCTTAAAAACCCAATTCGGATAAATCAATAGTTACGTGGTTTTGTAACTGAGGTAGTAGTCAGTTACTGCTGCTAAGCAGGCCTCGGCTAGAATTTCTCCCACCCGACTATTTTATTGTGTTTGCATCTATTAAGAGTAGGGAAGAAATCGATGAGAGAAAATAGCTTAAAACTTCTTTTTTTTCCCAGCAAGCTATTATGTTTGAGGGGCGAGAGACGCTTTTCGAAGCTGTAGGCCTGTAATTCGATAATACGAAATGGGGGTTTTACTCCACGAAATACCTTACGTCCAAATCCAATTTAATATAGACTACGTCGATTTTTTATATTTCTTATCTTATCTCTATGTAAAATATATGGGCTTATAATCGGAAATTGAAATGAATTTGAAGATTTGCAAGTGTCCGGGTTGGTACTTTTTTTTTTATAAAATCCAATCAAATGATTTTTTTTATTATTATATTTTTTTATTTTTATACAATTAATGGCTTTAGTCCTGTATAATTAACGGATATTTTACTTTTATTAGTTAGCTAGCTTACCATGAAGTATAAATTAAATATGTATTAAATTTTTTTATTATTTACTATTTTAGTTTGCTCAGATTTTCTATGTATTTTAATTTTGTAAGAACATATTTTTACCATTATTTAAATCCTACATGGAAATATATTTTGTGGTAATAGTTAGACTAGGGAGCTGTTGGCTTGCAGGGGTTGCCACCACCCTCCTACGCATTGCAACCCGGCCACCTGAATTAAAGGCTTTAAAAGTCGCTCGATGGTGGTGTCTTGGGTATTAGCCTAGCTGATTATTATTATTTAAATCAATGATTTTTTATATTACTTGGTATAAATCATGATTTAAATCAAATGCAAACCCTGAAATGGTTCCCCTCTAAATGAAGTTGTGTGTACAATTTCATTTTTTTTAAATTTTACTCAAGTTTTACAATATTAAGTTGTATATTCCAAGCTTAAAAAAATTCAATTGGGTGCCCCCGAAACAATGATTTCACAAAATAAGTTTCTATATATACAGGGTGTTTCAAAAGGTGATGCAAAAATTTAAGGAGTTGTAGGGGTGAGTTGAGAAGTATGCCTGTTTTTTCCCATTTTCCTACGATGAGTGAAAAGAGCGCCAGAGAGATTCAAAGTGTGGCCTACTAGCCCCTGGAAGTAGGCTGCAACAAGCGCAAAACCAAGCAGCAGGGACTTTAAATACTGTTTAAGTTTACTTTTTTTACGCTGGTTACCTCGATTTGTTTACAAAGTCCTTTTTTACCTATCACACGAATCCAAACCTTAATGTTCGCATTTCCCTGCTGCTTGGTTTGGCACTTGTTGCGGCCTACTTCCAGGGACTAGTACGCCACACTTTGAAGCTTTCTGGCGCTCTTTTAACTCATCGTAGGAAAATGGGAAAAAACAGGCATACTTCTCAACTCACCCCCTACAACTCCTTAAATTTTTGCATAACCTTTTGAAACACCCTGTATAAAAACATGTTTGTTATTATATCGGAAAATATGGTTTATAACAATAAAAAGTTAATATTCTTAGTTTTTACACTTGACATCGTCGCGCGGGTAATACACGTGATAAATATTATATCACGGTTTATATATTTACACAGGTTAGACTACTTGTACCTTCATACGTGCTAGCGTTTTGAACCTCTTAAGTTCTTCTGACAGGCAACCCTGTTTTCTACTACGCTACTGGGGCGTGATTCTACTCTTATCGTTAGCTACTTAACGAAAATAATTTTTCGTTAGCTAATATAATTTCAATGGAGCCAACGAAAATTTTCTTTCGTTAACTCCTAACGATAAGAGTAGAATCACGCCCCTGGTACCTTGGATAAATTATAGTTTTTAATATAATTTATCCAAGCTGGTACGCTCTCTAATGTATATAAACAGTACTAATTAATTTATTATAAATTATATTTTTATAAATTTATAATTTGATAATATGTATTTTAAAATTTATTAATTTTCTACGATACATTTAAATTTAAAATATAGGTGGCGCTCCATTTTTAAATATAAATATTATTTTAATAATAGTTGATTATAGTTATATCTGAGCCGAAGTAGTCTAACCTGTGTAAATATATAAACCATGATTATATCTAACGTAAAAGATACATTATAAGCTCCGTATAAATGGACGAGGCTTAGCAATACACGTAACCGGAAGTAAAAAAGCTATTGCTAGGAAACGTAGATTCTATTCCTTATCTTAATTTCCTTCGCGTGGTGCGGGTCATACCTTACAACATGATCGACCGCTCAATTTGCTGCTGTTTACATTTGGTGGCTCCTCTGTTTCCCATAACACGCCAATTAAGCGCTACGAGCTTTTTATCCGGGTAAACCCTTTTTTTACGCGTATCTTTTTTTTACGCCTTTCAAAAATGATTTACGGTTGACGGTTCATAAAGTTGTTAATATTTTTTATTTATTATTCTCGCCCCAACGACCGGCCATTTTTAATGTTTCTGTAGTCACTGCAACACGTTGCTATTATTTACGACTCGCAATAAATTAGGTGCGTTGATTAAAGGGAATATAACCTTTCAAGGAATTAAGGGGGAGGTAATTTTATCCTCGGAACCTTCCAGATTAGGCCAAAGTTGCTAGATTGAGTTACGAATTGCTTACATGATGTGAAAACTAGTATTTCATATTTTTAATAATATTTAATTCCATTGAAATAATATTTAGTTACTTTGGAATAATATGAAATTACTTTGGAATAATATGAAATTACTTTGGAATAATATTTAGTTACTTGGGAATAATATGAAATTACTTTGGACTAATATTTAGTTACTTTGGAATAATATTTAATTAAATTGAAATAATATATAGTTACTTTGGAATAATATTTTACTAGTTTCAGATAATATTGAATTACTTTGAGATAATATTTAATTAGTTTCAGATAATATTTAATTAGTTTCAGATAATATTTAACTAGTTTCAGATAATATTTAATTAGTTTCAGATAATATTTAATTAGTTTCAGATAATATTTAATTAGTTTCAGATAATATTTAATTAGTTTCAGATATTTAATTAGTTTCAGATATTTAATTAGTTTTAGATATTTAATTAGTTTCAGATAGTTAATTAGTTTCAGATGTTAATTAGTTTCAGATGTTAATTAGTTTCAGATAATAATTAGTTTAAGATGTTAATTAGTTTCAGATATTTATTAGTTTCAGATATTTAATTAGTTTCAGATATTTAATAACTTAAGAGATAATATTTAATAACTTTGAGATAATATTTAATTATTTTGAAATAATATTGAATTACTTTGAAATAATATTGAATTACTTTGAAATAATATTAAATTTCTTTGAAAATATTCATTGAATTCAATTTTATTTACGTTAGGCATTGAAATTTCAAGTTCGGAAAAGGTGTGCAGCCAATTTTAAAATATAACCACTAATTTTTTTGCCACGTTTAAATCAATTTTTAGTCTCTTAAGGTACCCCACATTCCACTGACATTTAAATATTGTAACCAAATTTTCCATAATTTAAAATAATTTTTGTATGTTGGTTTGGTTTAGTAATTTTTAAACATAATTAAACTAATCGTACATATTTAAAAAAATAAATTAAAATTCGGTGTTTTTGAAAGAACTAACATTTTGTGTCATAAAAATAAAAATTTGGTTTTAAATGATTTTTTCCTTCTCCGTTTCAATTACACAAATGAAGTATTTTTCGTGATTCAACAATATTATACTGATAGGGTAAATTTTTCTCAATTTCACAATAGAAATAAAATATTTATGATTTTAATTTTAAAGACATTTTCTGATATAAAAATAATTGCTCTATTTTTCAAACCAATATTTGTACGCCGTACAAAACTATATATGAAACAAATGGTTTGATATTGTTAAGTATTGTTTTTGTACTATCATTATGGGAAAATTGAACGTTGGGGAATTTTGAGTTCCGTTTGAAGTTCTCTTTGTAGTTGCGACGTCATGGGAAATATCGTCATCGTGACTTGCGATATTTCGATCGGTGGCTATAAATGACGCAACAAAATAGAAAATATTACCTTCGATGCTATTGCGAAAAATTGCGCTCTTTCAAATTGTTATTCTTTTCGCGTTACCGAATATTATCTACCGTCAATCATTTATTTACGTAACCAATAATCTGCTCTCAATTACACTTTCCATAAATTCGCGACGCTACGACTGCCCAACTTGTTCATGAAATTGCGCAGTCAAACCTATGGACGAATTCATTAGCTGTCTTTAGTGGGAGAGCTGGGGAAGCATTGTAGAAGTTAGAAAACACAGTAAACAAGAACGCCACGTTATTTTATAGAAAGGCCTAATACTTTAAAGTTGTTAAATACATTTCATAATTAAATCTATTTATTGCTTTCTTTATCTAAAGAAAAATAAGTGTTAAGTTAAGACTCTAGCTTTAGATTTTTACCTATAAATTCTTATTCTTTCCAGAGAATTTTATCCATAAATTCCTTTTTTCTTTCAAGGGAATTTTACCTATAAATTAGGACTATTTTTCAAGAGATTTTTACCTATAAATTTCTATTTTTTCAAGAGATTTTTACTTATAAATTTCTATTTTTTCAAGAGATTTGTACCTATAAATTCCTACTTTTTCAATTGATTTTTACTTATAAATTTCTATTTTTTCAAGAGATTTTTACCTATAAATGTCTATTTTTTCAAGAGATTTTTACCTGTAAATTTCTATTTTTTCAAGATATTGTTACCTATAAATTCCTATTTTTTCAAGAGATTTTTACCTGTAAATTTCTATTTTTTCAAGATATTGTTACCTATAAATTCCTATTTTTTCCAAGAGATTTTTACCTATAAAAGTCTTTTTTTTTCAAGATATTGTTACCTATAAATTCCTATTTTTTCAAGAGATTTTTACCTATAAATTCCTATTTTTTCAAGAGATTTTTACCTATAAAAGTCTTTTTTTTTCAAGATATTGTTACCTATAAATTCCTATTTTTTCAAGAGATTTTTACCTATAAATTCCTATTTTTTCAAGAGATTTTTACCTATAAATTCCCATTTTTTCTGTGTTAAGTTCTTATAATACCTATAATAAAAAAAATATAGCCTAGAGCCCTGATATTAGAGAATAACTTTTCCGAGTTATAAACTAAGGTGGAGTCGGTTCTGTCAGTCCATCAATAAAAGAGAGAGTTAACTTCTTGATCCTCTTTTCGAAATAACTTCGAGCGAGGGTCGTAAATCTGAAGAACAGTCACTCGCATTAAATCGCATTTAATTGTCGTTCCGAAGCAATTAAGCTCGCCCCTTTTTAAGAAGAAATGAGTTTCGCCGCGAAGATGAATGCGCCCCGAGAAAGGAACCGCTAAGCCTCGTCTCTGTTTTATCCTTCTAAGGCCAGCATGCGGTCTTTATCTCACGGCTGAAGATGCTCCTTGTTCATTTCTTCTCGCTCGTAAGAAATCCCACCCCCGAAGAGATTGATAGATTGGATCCGAGTGATTTCTTATTCAGCTTTATCTGGCTCTCCAAATCTATTATCAGGTGGTTTCTTTTCGCTTGTTCTCGGACTAAAAGTGTACTCTCTTTACCCTTAACCGTTTTATTCTAGAAGTCAGGGGAAATAAAGGAATTTTGAAAATGGATCTAAAAGTCAGGGTATTTGAAAATGGATCTAGGGAAAATCAGGGAATTTTTTAAAATGGGTCTTAAAGTCAGGGTATTTGAAAATGGATCTAGGGAAAATCAGGGAATTTTTAAAATGGGTCAAGGGAAAATCAGGGAATTTTTAAAATGGGGCAAAAATCAGGGAAAATCAGGGTATTAGAAAATGATTCTTGAAGTCGGGGAAAATCAGGGAATTTTAAATATGGATTTAAAAGTCAGGAAAAATCAGGGATTTTTAAAATGGATCTAAAAGTCAGTGAAAATCAGGGAATTTTAAAAATTGATTTAAAGGTCAGGGAAAATCAGGGAATTTTAAAAAATGGGTCTAAAAGTCAGGGAAAATCAAGGAATTTAAAAAATTGATTTAAAAGTTAGGAGAAATCATAAAATTTTAAAAATTTATTTAAAAGTCAGGGAAAATTAGGGAGTTATATAAATGGGTCTAAAAGTCAGGGGAAATTAGGGAATTTTAAATATGGGTCTAAAAGTCAAGGAAAATTAGGGAATTTTAAAAATTTATTTAAATGTCAGGGAAAATCAGGGAAAATTTAAAAATAGATTTAATTGCCAGGGAAAATCAAGGAATTGTAAAAATGGATCTAAAAGTCAGGGGAAATCAGGGATTTTTAAAATGGATCTAAAAGTCAGGGAAAATCAGGGAATTTTGAAGATTAGTAGAAAGGTCAGAAAATTTAAGGGATTTCAATTTTGGTGGCAAATAGAAAATGTTTACTAAAAATATAGATTAAACATGGCCATAAAATAAGTCAGGATCGGAGTAAAATGACGTCATTAGTACTCTTCTTAAGTTCTTACCCTTCTCCGAAATTCCAGAGCAGGGGTAAAGAAACCACATAGTTTGATACCTCAATAAACGATATCACCTTTAAAAAGATAATAAAATAAATTGTGAAAAAGACGATTTGTTAGAAAATTTTAAGGGAACTTGGTGGTCTACTACTATTAGTTGAGACAAGTAATAGTAAAACTATGCTAAAATAAGCATAATTAAGATAAGATTGGCAATTATGTAGCTATTATATTAATTTATCACAACCCAAAGTGACTCAATTTTGGAACTACCTACTAAAATAAGTTCTGCTGCAAGTATAAAAATAATCTTAAATCAAGTTTAAATTTAACTTAAGGGCAGAAAACTACAATTTAAAAGAAAACTACTTATTTAGCTCAAAATTCGTTTTCCTGCAGCGATAATTTAATGTAGAATCATGCGAACCTGTTTACGACCAGTTCAGTGGCGAGTCTATGATCAGTTCAGGACCTAAGCTATTAACAAGCAGTGTTACCTAAATGTCACATTTTTAGAATAAAGTCCATGTCAGTGGCATAAAGTGGCAAATATGGCCAAAAGTGGCAAATATGGCAAAAAGTGACAAATATGGCAAAAAGTGACAAATAGTGACTAATAATCAATAAATGCATTTAAATGATGTAAATAATATCTTTCAGAGATGTAGCATCACTTACATGTGAGATATTGTTTCAGTTTTTCACAAAAGAACCATTAAAAACACCTTAAAGATATATAGCAGACGAATTCAAACTCAGGAAAAATCGTTGAAAAATAGCCAAAAGAAATTACTAGATTGGGCTATAATTGAGTATCTAGCCCAAAACCTGACAACTAATACAGTATATTTGTCTAAAATAGCACAAATATATTTTTCCTTTCGTATGTTTTTTATTTTTATTAAAATTTATTATTTCCCACTTTTTGGCATATTAGCCAGTAAAAGTATTATTCGCCATGTCGGTATTTACCACTTTTTGTCAAATTATTTGACACCTGACATTTACCACTTCGGAACACAACAAGGTTTTACAAGCCGCTAGATGACTAAGACCTTTGTGCAGTTCCTTTAAAATAACTTCAGCAAAAATAAGCTTTCCAAACGAGATAATCCACTTTATTCCAGCAAAGTTCTCCCCAATTGCCTCGATATTTCAATAAAAACTGAAGACAGTGTATACAGGCAATCAGATTCAGAATTATTTTGGGTGAAAGGAGAATCTATTTCAGGTCATGCACTTTTCTCTCCGAACCACAAATTTCATCTCGTTGGCTTTTTCCTCTCCATGTTTTCTTTTTCGGCTGTATTTTTTGAAACGCGGCTTCCTTTGCACGCGGCGCGAGGATTGCCAGGAGACAGATCTTTCACTTCTCCTAAAATAGACTTCTTTTTGCGAGTACCTCTCCACTCTCCCTCTACTGTCAGATTCCACGCGATGCACCCTTTGGGGATGGGGAAAAAACTTCCCTGCCTCCGTCACTTATCTACATTCGCCCCGGATGCGATGCCCTTTTAAGGGTCGTTCACACTAAACCCTGCGTTTCAAAATGAAAGGCCTTTTCTTAAAGCAACGTAGAGCAACTTTCAAATTAATAAGTTAATAATTTAAATAAATACCTTTAATTAATTTTAGGCCTTTTTTCAGGAAAATATTTCGTATTTTTCCGCAAAAAATAAAAAAAAGTTTTCATTCCATGATTAGTCTAATATATTGTGGGCAAATTTAAATAAAGCGTCATTTTCGCCTCATTTTTTCGAATCTAAAAGTAAAACTAATCCTCTAGACTAGTTTAAACTGATTAAAAATGTAACACTATTATTGATTCGTAGTATGTTTACTGTTATTCTACATTTTATATCAATAAAAAATTAAAAACATTAAAAACCCTTAAATAGTAATGTATGTTTACATTTATTATTTTTCCGATTTTCCGGAACTTTTCCGCGTTTAATTTTTCCGGAAAATTAACAACACTAATTAATTTAATAGTAATTAGTAGGGATGCACCGATATGGGTACAGCCGATATATCGGCTATTCGGGGCCGATATTAACAAAGTTATCTATCATAACAGTAGTATTTATGATAAAATCATTGTAAAAGACGGTTCAGTACACTGTCATGTACCATTTTATTCTAATATTTGATGAAAAAAAGTTTTGGAAGAGTATATCCGAAAATTTATGATTTTTCTCATTTTACGTGATACATATTTTCTATCACAAATCCAATATCGTTGTTTTTTATTTCTTTACACTCGTAACCCCCTGTCTAAAAAATGTATGATCTAGCCTCTGAAGTCTGGCGTACGTGTCGCGGCCAATCAAATAGAATATTATCATTAGTTAGTTAATCGATAATTTTACTATTATTAAATGTTTTAACTGAAAATATTTTTATAATATCGGTATCGGCCAATATCGGCTTCGCTTAAGCCGATATTGACCGATACCGATATTAGAAAAATATTCCGATATATCGGTGCATCCTTAGTAATTAGCTAGGCTCAAACCCAAGTTTCCACCTTTGACCCAAGTCATAGTTGATACGTCGAAGCTAAGCACCACCTTATGACAAAATACAACACGTCCAGATAATCACGTGACCATCTTGGGCTCTTTAATGTCATGGCCGACATAAACTCCTTACTATGGCAACGAAAATGGATAAAATTTCCAATTTTTACTAAACGCCAATCTCGACCTTCAATATAATTTCCTTGACCTTTAAAATTGCGATCTTTTATGAGTATAGGATCTATGATTATGTCTCTATGGGAATATTTAAACTGAGAACGTAGTCGCAAAGATTTATGTGGCCATCAAAATAAAAAATTCTTCGATATTATCTAAATATTTTAGATACTTTTTGCATACCCTGGAGAACTCCAGCTTCGTGTTGACCTCAAGCCACGATAGTCATAAAACAAGGCCCCTATTTGCGACACTAGCAGGTTACTATGGTTTATAATATAAATATAAATAAGTATATATAATTAAATTCCTTAAATGGATTTGAGCCTACGTCTCCTTCAGCTAAAATGTACTTAGGGTTTCAGCGGGAAATTTAATTTAAATTATCTAACTAAAACGTCCGTGTTAGCTTTCAATTAAGGAGATAAGCCCATTTGAAGGTCTTAAATTCTCCACAGTTTTCCCATGAACTTAGAATACTTAGCTCTTGCAAAGGGCAACCTTTTTTTTATTTTCCAGCCTAATTGTTTTAAAAGGGTTTTTCAGTAGTCTATAGTGGTGATAGTTCTATATAAGCTAGTGTCTTCGAAACACGGTGTCTGGACGGCTTAGAGGCCAAGCGGAAGACTGATGCTCTTCTTTAAGAAAGAAAAACAGGGTCTTTTTCCATTTCGGGGCGGGAGAGAAGAGTATTATAGCGTCTTTTAAGATATCTCCGAGAGTGGGTGCTCGGGGTGGCAGCGGGGTGGCAGCGGGGGCGGCCATTTGGAGAGCAGTTGATTCCCCTGGCCGATACTTTCTTATATGGGTGCTCTTGGTGCCGCGTACAGCGCGCCGTGAAAATCTGCAGGGCAATCGAGTTAATGTCGTATACTGAAGACCCCACTTCGACACCACCTGAGAATAGGGACTCTACGCGTTACTTGTCCCCCCAGTGGACAGTTCCCGCTCGTGATGTTCTGTCTTTTTTTATTGCTCCTACGCAGTTGGTATCAGAAATTTACAAATTATAAAATATTGGTTTTTTTCCGAAATTTCTCGCTTTGGTCTGAAAAGCGATATTTGTTTGAAAACAAGGAATAGGACGCTCAAAGAAAACCCGTACACTTTACAAGAAATCCGATATCTAGCGTGGATTTCTTCAAAATCCTGAGATTTTTTTCAAAATCTTTAAATCCGGCAAAAAATGCACAAAAATGAATTCTAAATATTAAAAAAAAAACGTTTCACCGAATATTTTTCACATTAACGTTTTTCGATGGCCTGTAATTCTACATAGCTATGCATTTTACGTTTTCAAAATGAAGATAGCAAACAATTCAGCCGTTTATGAATTAGGTTGTGTGGGGTGGAGGAGTGGTTAGCACTTTCGCCTCGCAGCAAGAGGAGCTGGGTTCGATCCCAGCCTAAGGCACTGGGTAAAAACTCGGAACTACTCCTTCTGCGTTGAGTTTGCAAAGTTATCCCCCCACTGGTTCAAGTTCTTCGGTTCCACTTTCCATAAAAACATATTGAGGTTAACGGTAATAGCTAGTGCCACCACCCTTCTACGCCTTGTAACCCGGCCACCTGAATTAATGGCTTTAAAAAGTCGCTTGATGACTTGGGCCCCCGAGATCGCATGTCGAATTCTTTTTGTTGGGATCCCGAGCCCGATACCACCCGTCGGTTTTTAAATATTATGAGCCCGAGACTGCCCGTATAATTATAACTATGTACAGTGAGTCCGAGCCCGAGACGGTTTGTAGGTTTTAAATCTACTGAGCTCGAGACCTCACGAAAGCGAGGAAATTTAAACTGCGAGCTCGAGCCGGAGACCCAGTCAATAATTGATGAGACCAAGGTGAGCTCGAGCCCAGCTCTCGGCGTTGACCTATTCTTAGGCCTAAGGTGGTGCTTTGGGTATTAGCCTAGCTGATTATTATTATTATCAAGGGCTCAAACATTCGTAAAAATTCCTTACATTCTAGAGAAAATGATTTTAAAAATCGTTAAATAAACTTGAAAATCACAAAATAGGATCCAAAATCAGCCTGCAAAAACCCAAATCAACACGAAAATAGTACTCTGATGTTTGAAAATAAATTTCTGATTTCTGAAATCACTTCGAGATACAAAAACACATACTCAAAATTAGCGAGTGTTCAACCCATCGGTTTAGAAGCGGAATCCGTTTCTTATGAGAATGGACTTAAAGGGAATATAACCTGCAAAGCAATCTTTATGGAAGACCCCTTCAATTTTTCAAATGTCCCTGTACAGTGGCGCCAAACATTTTTAAAGCCAAAGGCATGAGCGGCCAGAGCTGCAAGCGTTGGTGTTCCACACCAAATACCTGAGGTTATATTCCCTTTAAGGAAGGGCAAAATGTAGGTGAACGTATTTGGTTAGAATGGGGTGTATCGATTTTCGGTCGAACTGTTTATTGAAATAATGTTAACATCACCGTTAATGAATAATTCACTTTTCAATTCTTGCATTTACTTATTTACATCATATTTCACGTTAGTATGATGGATCAGTTGGTTTTCTACCTCCGCGTAATCCCCCCAAAACTAATTTCGTTCCGCGCAACGGAAGGTTTTATATTTCGTCGGCTGCTCTTCAACTGTCCGCTCGTGAAAGCGGTGCCTCGGAAAGTGTATTTATGGCTTTCGAAGGGGCCAATTCCGGCGCAGACCCCGTCTTGAACAGACTCGGATGCTGTTCGTGTCCACCTCGGAATGAGTGTTGCAAGGTAGACCTAATTTACAAAGCAATGTTATTCCCGCTTATCTAGGGCGGACGCCCCTGGCCCTGATGTCACTTGGAAGCTTCCTGCCTGAGCGTGTTAGTGGCTCGTTCGCATTACGCAGTACCTGGAAAATAAGGGAATTTGAAAATGGGTCTAAAATTCAGGTTAAATTAGGGAATTTGAAAATGGGTTTAAAAGTATCAGATAATTAGGGAATTTGAAAATGGCTCTAAAATTCGGGTTAAATTAGGGAATTTGAAAATGGGTCTAAAATTCAGGTTAAATTAGGGAATTTGAAAATGGGACTAATATTCGGGTTAAATTAGGGAATTTGAAAATGGGTTTAAAAGTCACAGATAATTAGGGAACTTGAAAATGGGTTTAATAGTCACAGATAATTAGGGAATTTGGGTCTAAAAATTAGGGAATTTGTAAAATAGGTCTAAAAGTTAGGGAATTTGAAAATGGGTTAAAAATGAAAAAGAATTTGAAAATGGGTCTAAAATAAAAGGGAATTTGAAAATGGCTTTATAAGTTAGGGAATTTGAAAATGGATTTATAAGTTAGGGAATTTAAAATGGCTTTATAAGTTAGGGAATTTGAAAATGACTTTATAAGTTAGGGAATTTAAAATGGCTTTATAAGTTAGGGAATTTGAAAATGGCTTTATAAGTTAGGGAATTTGAAAATGGCTTTATAAGTTAGGGAATTTGAAAATGGGTAAAAATGAAAGGGAATTTGAAAATGGGTAAAAAATGAAAGGGAATTTGAAAATGGGTAAAAAATGAAAGATAATTTGAAAATGGGACTAAAAGAAAGGGAATTTGAAAATGGCTCTAAAAGAAAGGGAATTTGAAAATGGTTCTAAATGTTTGAAAATTTGAAAATTGGTCAAAAATGAAAGGGAATTTGAAAATAAGTCTAAATGAAAAGGAATTTGAAAATGGGTCTAAAAGAAAGGGAAAATCGGGAATTTTTAAAAGATACCCATTACTCGTAATGTTAAACGTGACCTTTATTAACATAGCAATCGTTTACAGTGCAATGCGAATAAATCCTTTCTATCTCATCGGCGAGCGCGTATCTGTTTGGCAATTCAACCAGCGTTGTCTCTTCAGCCAAAAACCGGCGCGCGTGCATGGAAATGGTAAAATATTCAAAGCGACTGAACTTCCGCTGAGTCGCCTTTTTCCGCCTGCCATCGCACCTACTCTCTCTCTCTCACAGTGCCGCAGTGTTGTACGAAATGGCCGATCAATTGCCCTCTCGCTATGTTATGGTGCGTCAAGGACGTCCAAAGGCCTTTACGTTTACAGGTCGAACCTCCGATAATTTGTTCATAAATCTGATCTCGATGTTCCCAAATATTTACGATAGTTTCATTTAAAGGTTAACTCTTTTGAAATTTATTCTGCGTTTTGGATAAAATGTTTATTTTTGGGTTTAAAATTTAAATATTCAAATCGTAATATAAATCAAATGTTTTTAATAAATTATTTATAACATAAGCTCTGTGAATTCTTGAAATTGTAGCAATAATGTTGGGAACAATGCTGCTCAAAAGCAAATCAAATTCTATGTAAATAGTTCAATTTGATGTAAAATTTAGCTTTTGTAAATTTAGTTTATTTTCTATGTTAACAAAAAGAACTTAAATATTAATAATTAAATAATTAATTGTTTTTAAGTTAATCAGAATAATACTTTAATAAATAGATAAATTAATTTAATTTTATAATAATGAAATAAATTAATAATTTAATTTATTTCATTACTAATTTTAATTAATAAAGAAAAAATTAATAATTTAATTTATTTCATTACTAATTTTAATTAATAAAGAAATAAATTAATAATTTAATTTATTTCATTACTAATTTTAATTAATAAAGAAATAAATTAATAATTTAATTTATTTCATTACTAATTTTAATAAATATATAAATAAATAATAAAATTAATAATTTAATTTATTTCATTACTAATTTTAATAAATAAATAAATAAATAATAAAATTAATAATTTTATTTATTTCATTACTAATTTTAATAAATAAATGTAATATAATTAGCCAGATATCCGCAACGTTAGTCTTCTGGCAAGAAACGCTGCTATTCAACAACCCGGCTCCTGGAGCTTTGGAAAATAAATATACCTACAATTTTAGTGGTCTCACGAACCACCAGGGAGGAGTCGCCGCATTACACCAAAATAAATACGTATTACAAAATAATGCAAGAATCGAAACCCAAGATATCTTCAAGGGCTTTCTACAATGTACCTTTTTAACTTAAACAAACATAAATTTTAAAATCTTTATTTACAATATTTACATCCCAAAATCCAATTCCGCAGCTTTACAAGTTTTAGAGAAAATAATTGATCACGTGGAAATAAATAATGCTGTAAATATAATTCTATTGGGAGATTTTAATTGCACCGTTGATTTTAAATTGGATAGGTTGAATACTGGGGAGAAGCGATTCCCAGTCAAAACCAAATTAATACAAATAATTAACAAGTATAAGTTTATGGATGTGTATCGGACATTAAACCCCGACGGCACAGACATGACTTGGCAACGAGAGTCTGATCCAAGTAAAAAAGCTCGCCTAGACCGTTTCTACGTCACTCCCACGCTTTGGCCGTTGGTGGTGAACTACGAAGTGGTCCTCGGCAATTATATATCTGATCATTTACCAATAATCCTCGAACTAAATATAAAATCTGGCACTTGGTGCTTTAACAACTCTCTGTTAAAGGACACTAAGTTTAACAATATCTTCAACCGTTTTTGGAATAACAATTTGGCGGATTCTAGACAACTCGAGCGAGACCCATCTACCTGGTGGGAGAAAACAAAATACAAAATTAAGTGTATTACCAAAGAGTATACTTACCACTCAAGAACAAATATATTAAACGAGACCAAGCAAATTTCGAAAAAATTAATAAACGAACCCAATTTAGCTGAAAAGGAAAAAACTGAATTATTAAAAAAGTTCGAGGAATTAGAAAATAAAAAAGTAGATGGTATTATTACCAGGATCAAGATTGACAACGCGGTCGCGATGAAATACCCATCTAAAGAATTATTGAGAGAGGAAATGAATAAAGCTGTAAACAGTATTTCAAGTATAAAAAAAGCAGACGGAAGTGAAACGTCTAGCAAGGGAGAACTTTTTAAAGAAATAGTAGACTACTATTCCAATTTTTTCGCTGACGAAGAGACTACTGATTGTCAGGAATATTTAAATATACTTCCCAAGCTCAGTGAGGAGGATACGAAGGAATGTAGTAGCTCGCTAACGAAACTCGAAGTAAACCAAGTAATTCCGAGTCTTCCAAGGAACAAGTCGCCAGGGAAGGACGGTCTTACCAATGAATTCTACTCCCATTTTTGGTCTCTTATTGGAGATGTGCTTTTTTACGTTTTTACTTCTATTTTAAATTGACACAATCTACCGAGTTCGTTTAGCGTCGCTATTATTACTCTTATATACAAACACGGCGACCCAAAGCTTCTAGCAAATTGGAGACCGATATCGCTTTTAAACACGGATTTTAAAATTTTAAGCAAAGTAATCGCCAATAGAATACGTACCGAAATTGGGAAAATTGTTCTCCGCGACCAAACTTCGAGCGTCCCTGGACGCAGCATTCATTCCAACTTGAATATTATAAGAGACACAATCAACCATTACTCTTTCAATTCCAGCGAAAATTTAGCCATAATTTCTCTAGACCAAGCTAAGGCTTTCGACCGAGTCAAGCATACCTACCTGTTCAGCATTTTAAATCACGTCGGGCTTGGAAAAATTATTACCAATTACGTCATCGCGGTATATTCTACCGCTGAAGCTAGAATAAAAATTCAAAACACATTATCAGCAAAATTTCGGGTGGCCAAAGGAATCCGTCAGGGCGATCCGCTCTCGAGCTTCCTTTTTAATCTTTCTATAGAACCTTTCTTATGTTATCTGAGGAAAAACCTAGCGGAATATTCTATAAACCTACCCTTTATCCATCGTCCCTTAACAGTCATCTCGTTCACGGATAACGTAAATCCGTTTATCACCGAAGAAATAGGATTTCAAGTTTTAACCGATGAATGCTCGAGATACAGCGCCGTAAGCAACGCGCGTTTCAATTTACAAAAAAGCAACGGTCTGTGGCTCGGAGGATGGCGGAATAGGAACGACAACCCCATAGATGTCATTTGGAGTCATGAAGAAATAAAGATTCTGGGTATTCGAATCAAAACCAACAATGATTTTCTAGCTGACCATGCAGAAACGGTAAGAGAAGAGGTCGTTGGGTCTTTAACCAACGCGTCAAATGTAGCGCGAAATCTATCGTACAAGTCCAGGGCTCAGCTGTGCAATATTATTTTAACTAAGTTTTATTATATTTTACCGATTTTACATTTGCCTTTACAACTATCTGAAATGGTTTTCGCGAACTGCATAAACTTAATTTGGTTAAATGAAAAACATTGGCTTAACTCGGAAAGCACTACGTACCCGCCATCTTTAGGTGGATTCGGGTTACAAACGTTATCAAACCAGTGGAAAGCCTACGCTTACTCTAAACTTCAACGGTTACTTGACGGGAAGTGTCACCCAGTTGAATCTGATTTTGTAAATCATTATCTTAAGCAAACGAACATTTACAATTACAGTTACGAAGTACTCGGAATGAAAAAAATAGAGCTCAAATTCGAAAACTTGTCAAAATACTACTACGACCTCTTTACCTTTTGGCACACTTGCCCTATACTTGTAAAAAAACCAACGGAAATCGATATAATTTTAAAACCGCCCATTCTTTACAATCCATTTTATGACCTACAATTTTACCATCCCAAGTGGAAAACACTGGGATACCGATTTATCGCCGATATTTTTAATAAAGAGCAAATGACTTTTCAAAACCCATTCTTAAATAAAGGCTTAAGGGCCCCTACAGAACGGTCCTTAACCAATCAATTTAAAAAATTAGTGGAACTAATTAATGAACATTTAAAATTGAGCAACGAGAGTGATAAACAAACAGGTACTGTAAATTTTGAAATGGAACTAAAAGTAAATGAAAATGTAGGCTCTATTGAAAAGTGCACCAAAGAATTTGTTAAATCAATTATCTTACCTAGCCCTGATAATTTAAAAAACTGAATCCAAAAAAACTTTTATTCAACAGAAAACCTAACCTACCGTTTAACTCCTATTTGGTATTCATGCTTTTTCTCTAGAGAAAATAATGTGTTATGGCGTATTGTGATGGGCAATATAACCACACCTGTCCTAGCTGAAAAATTATTTGGTGTTAGTAAAGAGTGCCCCCTTTGCGAAAGCTCCACTGGTGATTTACTCCATATATTTTTTAATTGTACTACAACTCAAGTGTTTTTACAAGAAATAGAAAAATGTATACAAAATTTTAATCCAGATTTTAAATTCAAAAACAAAATGTATTGGTTGTACAAAACAGACAAAATCCCATTTTTTAAAGTAACTTCAATTTTAATTAATATATGTAAATTAGCCCTGCATTATACTTATCACGTTTGTATGAACGAAAAAAATTTAGAACCATTACAAATGTTAAAAACATATTTTAATAACAAACTTTACCTTTGCGTACTCACTGAACTTGAATTTTTCAAGAAAGATGAAACATTGATATTAAATGAATTTGTTAACACGGGAATCTGTTGTTTGCAAGGTGACAAAATTATAATGCACCTGGATTTGAAATAACTTTTTGGAATAGCTTTTGTAATCAGGCTTGTTGTTGAAATAAATGCTTACCTGCTTGTAAGCTTAAACCGAAAAAAAAAAATAAATAAAAATAAATTAATAATTTAATAATAAACTAATAAATATAAATGAAATGAAATGAAAGTAATTGATAAAATAAATAATTTAATATAAAGTAATTGGTAAAATAAATAATTTTATATAAATAAAGTAATTGATAATATCAATAAATCTAAATTAATTAATTAATTAAAACTTAATTAATTAAAACTTAATTAATTATAACTTAATTAATTGATTAATTGATTAATTAAAACTTAATTAATTAAATAATTAATTAATTAATACTTAATTAATTAATTGATTGATTGATTGATTAATTAATACTTAATTAATTAAAGCTTAAATAATTTATTTATATTTATTTATTTTACCAATTACTTTATAAAAATTATTTATTTTATCAATTAATTAATTAATTTATACTTAATACATAATTAATACTCCATGAATTAGTTAATACTTGATTGTTTGATTAATTAATACTTCATTAATTAATTATAGGTTGATTTTTATTTTGCTTGTTTTGGTTACTTATATCAGTAACGAATGCTTTAATTTTTAAATCAATAAATGAAAAATACAGTTTCTTTGCTATTTTCCCAAGAAAAAACCAAAGCAACCCTTATTAATTTTTCGATGATCGTCTTCATTTCAAATTCCACTTTACGAGCCATAAAAACGAGATGAAATTCCAGAAAACGGATCACAAACAACAAAAGAGGAGCCGAGAATGAAATGAAATCTTTTACTTAAAACGGAATTATTGAGGGGAGCTTAAATTTTTACGGTCAATTTTATCCGCCCATTGTCCTTACATCGGCGGAGAGAAGGAATCGGATCCAGCTCATCCCTAATCCCCCAAGGCGGGGGGGGGGGTGCTTCCTCGTTGTGTCCAGCGTGCATTCCCATGGCCGCTCCTTATAAGCCCCTATCGTAACAAGTTTATAGCCAAAAGCCCCTCGAAGCGAAAGGTATCACGTTGAGAATTCCCCGCCGTTAATCCGTTTATTTCCCGATATACAATACCTCCTCTCGAGCGTCTTCTGGTATGGGGCCGGAAAATCCATACGCGAAACCATATGTAACATTATCACTCGTAAGTATGCCTCTGTATTAGATTTCCACGACGGGGGTTGTCACTTTACTCAGCACCAGGATTTGATATCAGGGGGGGGGGGACACACAATGGAAACAAATAAATTAAAAATTAAAAATTGTACATACAACCATACGTTTCTGGTGGGGGGCACGGCCCGAGCGCCCCCCCCCCCCACCCGGGTTACGACCCTGAGTTTACTTATCACCGGGCCCGTCTTAAGACCTTTTGGGGCCCTGGGCTAAATTATTTATATATATATCAAACCAAAACTTTTAATTTCAATAGGCTTACTGAAAATAAGATTTTTACTGACATGGAGTGACTAGTGTTAGCCGCTAGGTATTTTCTAAATGTACCTTTATAGAATACGGAAACGTACTTTTGGTACTTTTGCTATAAAAAACAGGGCGCCACCAATTTCTGTATATTTTTAATGCCTATAAGTTTTAATAGATGGCGCTTAACTTTATTTTTACTCAGAAATACTTTGAACATGTGAGTCTCAAAAGCCTAATTTTGTAAATCTAATCTAGTCAGGAGCTTCTTCAAGGTCGTTTTTCTAATAATTTTACGGTTTTGAAAAGACCTCGAAGGAAAATTTCCCAAATTCTGAAACGTACTAAAATTCTCCTTAAAATTTTAAAAAAGTAGTTTCGGAGTCACTGTTAGGTTTTAGAAATTGTTGGTACCGTAGGGTACGCGAAGTGGTGATGAGTCAACTTACTTTAGACGTAACTAAAAGATACATAATATTAAATGAGCATAAATAATATTTAACCAACTAAAACCTTATCCCTAGAGTAGAGGCTGTATGGCTGGCCTTTCCGGGGCCCCAAAACTGGCTGCGGGCCCTGGGCTGTAGCCTATTTAACCCATGCCTTAAGACGGCCCAGCTTATCACGTGTACAAAACGTAGGCAATCAAGAAAATCAGTGGAATTTCATAATAACGGTAAAGATTTGCATATTTATCTATCAGTATTTGATGTATAATTATGCAACTCCTTCTGCGTTGAGTTTAAGGGGTTTTCCCGCGAGATGTTCGGTTTCCCCTTCCTTAAAAACTTATTGAGGTTAACGGTAATAGTTAGTGTAGGGAGCTGTTGGCTCGTGTGGCATGAAGGGCTGGCCACCACCCTCCTACGTATTGTAACCCGGCCACCTGAATTAATGGCTTTAAAAGTCGCTTGATGACGTAGGCCTCAAAGTCAGATAATTTAAAAAATTGGTTGAAATTCAGGGAGTTTGGTAAACCTTTCGCATTTGAAACCAAAATTAAAAAATTGGTTAATAATTTGGCAAAGTTTGACGTAAAATAATTCAGGTAAAATTACTGGAAATGGTCAGGGAAAACCTGGAAAAGACAGGGAATTTGAATATGATAAAACTATGGCAAACCTGTGGGAATCATTGCTTGGGGGGAGGGGTCTAATTCCCTTAAAATTTAATAAGATATTTACTTTGAATAACAGGGGTAAATTTTCGGTAGATGAATTTATAAATCAAGCCGGTCAATGTTTCGATGAAGAATATATTCCTTTTAATATAACAATATTATTTGGTAGATTTAACTTTAATTTAACTGGTTTCAACATCAATTGTCTTTCAATTAGGTCAAGGCTATGGCTGTAACAATCCAGTTTCATTGTGTACTGAGCATAATTATACTAAATTAATATTGACTCATTGTATTCATGACTTAGCCATTACAATAAAACTTAATGGGCAAATATTTACACATTTTTATATTAAATTACGCTTTTATCGGCGCGTTTTCACCAAAATTAGCTTTGTTTGACTGTTATCCGAAAAAAACGTTTAGTGTTTTGTATCATAAAGAAGTTATTTTTTTTACAAATTACTATTATATTCATGCATCGTTAAAATATCAAAACATTAAAAAGTGCTTATTTCAACTTCGGTAAACTGTTGAGACGATCGAATTTGAAAGGAAACAGGGTTCGTACACGACCTAGAAGACCTGGTTTTAAAAGTCAAGGAAAATGGGTCTAGAAATCAGGGAAAATATGGGAATTTCAAAATGGGTTTAAAAATCAGGGGAAATATAGGAATTTCAAAATGGGTCTTAAAATCAGGGGAAATATGGGAATTTCAAAATGGGTTTAAAAATCAGGGGAAATATAGCAATTTCAAAATGGATTTAAAAATCAAAGAAAATCTGTGAATTTGAAAAAGGGTCTAAGAATAAGGGAAAATCTGTGAATTTGAAAAAGGGTCCAAGAATAAGGGTAAATCTGTGAATTTGAAAAAGGGTCCAAGAATAAGGGAAAATCTGTGAATTTGAAAAAGGGTCTAAGAATAAGGGAAAATCTGTGAATTTGAAAAAGGGTCCAAGAATAAGGGAAAATCTGTGAATTTGAAAAAGGGTCCAAGAATAAGGGAAAATCTGTGAATTTGAAAAAGGGTCTACAAATCAGGGAAATGTCAGGGAATTTTAAAATTAGTCTAAAAATCAGGGAAAAGTCAGGGAATTTTAAAAATTAGTCTACAAATCAGGGAAATGTCAGGGAATTTAAGTTCGATTGCAAATAGGAAATTTTTCCTAAAATATACCTTAAAAAATATAAAATCTTGGCACAAAATAAGTCAGTGAAAATATCCGGAGATGGTCAGGGAAAACCTGGAAAAGTCAGGGAATTTGATTGTGAAAAAACTGTGGCAACCCTGATCGATTATTTTTATCCGTAAAATTATATTTTAATTTAAATTTGGCACGAACTTTACGCGAGTTTCTCTTTCTAAATTCAAACGTCAGCTTCAGTGTTTCAGTCCTTGGCTTCTGTATCAGAGAAGTCTGTCTGAGTTTTATTGTGATTGGAATTTTCTCTTGGCGCGTTGGGATTAATGCGACTGGACACGCGAGGACTCGCTTAAAACAAAGTCATAAACACGACTAGAAACACGGAATAGTTTAGCGCGATCTTGTACGCGTCGAGAAAGAAAAAAGTTTCATTTTAATACCGCAGAGTGGCGTTGCTGTTCCCATTTAAACGTACCGAACATTAATCTCTAGCGACTTGTAAAGCCAATTACCGGTGGCCGTGGTACAATGTGTAGGAGGCTGGTGGCAAGCCCTTCATGCCACGCGAGCCAACATCTCCCTGCACTAACTATTACCGTTAACGGTTAACTCAGCAAGTTTTTTATGGAAAGGGTTCCAAACTGAAGATCTCGACGGTAAACCCCTTTAAACAGTGGGGAGAGAATTTTCAAACTCAACGTGGAAGGATTGGTTCAGAGTTTTCACCCAGTGCCCCAAGCTGGGATCGAACCCTGCTAATCTTGTTGCGAGGCAAATTATTGAATTTGATATTACACTTTACGTGATCCAGACTTGATTCTCTTTCTCAAATCACATTTTCCAAAAGTTAGAACTATTAAATCTTAAGTGTATTGAACTGCTGTGTCGTTTAATTTGTGCCCAAGGAGAGCTTTCAATCGTGGAAATAATATGTTATTCTGTACACAAACAAAAACAGTTTTTATGCAAATATTATACTTAAGGTAATATTGCATTATCGATTTCACCTTAAATTGTTAGAGAAGTTCTTTCGTTAAATCATTTTCATTTGAATTATTCCTTGAAATAAATAATTTATTCAAATAGTTTTAAACAAATGGAAATTTATTTATTGTACAAAATAGTCGCTGTAGAAATAAAAATATACATTTAATATAAAGTTAAATTATAGCAAAGTATTAATTAATTATACCACAAAACTTCATCAAATGAGATAAATCGAAATACAAAATTTTGTTGACATAAAAAAGTTAAAATTAAACTCAAATTAAACAATTAAAAGTAAATAATTAGCATTACTAGTAGCATTTATAATTATATTTTTGTTGTAATTGTGGTATCTTCCCTTTTATAGTTAACTGAACCATTTATAGCATTTTAATTCGTAGGTCCTTTTATTATTGCAAATCAGAAAATTTAATAGTTTATTTTCCAAGAAATGATTTAGCGTTCATAACGTATTTTTTAAGTTATTTTACTTCCCAAAATAGTCTTAATAACTACAGGCGTATCAATTATAATAAATTACTTGTAAATAATTTTAAAAGCTCTCTGTTACTATGGCTTCTTTATATTCTAGCGAGATAAACCAAAAAAAAATTTATATTTAGGGATAATTTTCAGCGTTTTTTCTAAAGTTGTAAGTCGGAACATTTTCCGGATAATGACCGAGGTCTTTTTTCCTGAAAATGTTCCATATTTTTCTGAAAAAAATTGAAAAAGTTTTAATTCCATGATTAGTCTAATATTGTTTGCCAATTTAAATAAAGCGGCATTTTCGCCTCATTTTTTCGAATCTAAAAGTAAAACTAAACTTCTACACTAGCTTTAAACTGATTAACAATGTAACACTTAATGTTTTGAAGTATGTTTACTGTTATTAGACATTTTATATCGATAAAAACATGAAAAACCCTTACAAAGTAATTTATGTTTAAATTTTTTATTTTTCCAATTTGCGGAAAATTAACAACACTAAAAATTACCTTAAAAATAATCTCAAAATTATCGAAAACTACCTTAAAAATGTTCTCAAAACTATCTAAAATTACCTCCAAATTTGCTCAAAATTATCTAAAATTACCTTCAAAATAATCTCAAAATTATTTAAAATTACCTTAAAAATGTTCTCAAAATTATCTAAAATTATCCAAAAAATGTTCTCAAAATAATCTAAAATAACATAAAAATTTTTCGCAAAATTACTTTAAAAATGTTCTCAAAATTATTTAAAATTACCTTAAAAATGTTCTCAAAATTATCTAAAATTATCCTAAAAATGTTCTCAAAATAATCTAAAATAACCTAAAAAATTTTCGCAAAATTACTTTAAAAATGTTCTCAAAATTATTTAAAATTACCTTAAAAATGTTCTCAAAATTATCTAAAATTATCCTAAAAATGTTCTCAAAATTATCTAAAATTATCCTAAAAATGTTCTCAAAATTATCTAAAATAACCTCCAAAATTTTCGCAAAATTACCTTAAAAATGTTCTCAAAATTATTTAAAATTCCCTTAAAAATGTTCTCAAAATTATTTAAAATTGCATCCTCCCTTTAATAGCAATAAATTGCCCCACTATCTCATTGGCGTTTTCTGACATGATTGAAATACTTTACAATACGAAACTACATTTCAAATTATTTAAAAATGAGCTTTAAACGATTATTAAGTTGAAAACTGTTTTCAATTACAGTCCAACAAAGCTAAATAAGATGTTGAAGCGATTTTTATCGTTGTTCTCAATAAAATCTAATGGTTGTATACTATTGGACCGAATCCCGTTTGACCGAATCCCATTGAACCGAAAAGTATTTTCGTTTATAGCCCAACATGGCGGGATTCAGTTGAATGGGAAATTTAAATCTGGTTCGTTTTCACTTCGGGTAGGTTAGTTCAGGTTGGGTTAGGTTAGTTCAGGTTGGGTTAGGTTAGGTTAGGTTAGGTTAGTTCAGGTTAGGTTAGGTTGGGTTGGGTTGGGTTAGGTTAGGTTAGTTCAGGTTGGGTTGGGTTGGGTTAGGTTAGATATGGTAGGCAACTATTTCACGTCGGGTCTTATCAAGGTTATTTTCCAAAATTAAACCCGGAAAATATCAAATTTCAAGGGAAAAAGGTCTAAAAATACACGTCGGTACGAAATAATAAATATTTAAGACATAGTTTAATCCAAATTAGATATAGTATCGTCACGTAACCTACGATATATAAAAATGTATCACAAACGGTATATTGAACGAAAACCGCGCAAAACGCGGTTTTCGGTCGATTGGAATTCGGTTGAATGGTACATTCGGACGAATGGGATTTCGGTCCAATGGTCTACAATAAAATCTAATTAGTCGTCAAAATCTGACGCCTTGAAACACATTTCGTGGCAAGGCAAAAACCAGACCATGATATCCTCGTCTCATCATTGCAATAAATTCATTCTCGGAGAACGCCTCTGCAAAAAAATTAAAGCTAACGACCCTCGAATTTCATTTCTTTTCTGTACCATTTTGTTCTGGATTCCGTCCCCCAAGTGATAGTTGCGGCTCTACGCTACGTGCCTGTGACAGCGTTCACACCCAGAACGCGCCCCAACGCGCTCGCTAATAAACGCGACGCGTAAAGCGTCATTTTCAACACCCTTGTTTCTTGACCCCGCGACCTTTAAACACGCCGAATGCCGCGTTGTGATTTCGACATTTGCACGGATTTCGAGGGTACAAAGCTAGTACGTGATTTCGGGGGCTCGATTCGCTTCGCTCTTAGGAATGGCGCTATTAGCAGAAGTATATTATATTAGTTCATAAATATGAACAAGAATGAATGGTTGCAGACGACTCCAGAATATATTTAATTATATTCAGGGATAATGACTTTAAACAACTATAATCAGCTAGGCTAATACCCAAGTCATCTAGCAACTTTTATTTCCTGAAACAGGTGGCCAGGTTACAATGCGTACAGCTATATTCGTGACCGAAAACTATCGCTACGCCCCCTTTGGTACGCCATTGAAAGCTAGATAGGCAGCGGCTAAAGCAGACGCTATTAGTTTTTCCTCATCGTCATTCGTAAATTTGACTTTACCAGTAATGATTCTTGCATTTTCTTATATTTTGGTAATTTTATTTAGGAAAAAAACGTTCTTATGACTTTTTAATTTGTCTGTAGCAGACGCTAGATCATGGGTGCAACCTTGGAGTAGCTAACGCCGTTACGCCACCTAGACTCGTTTCGGTCGCGAATTATATAATATATTATATACAGGCTATGAGTTGGGAAGTATGCCTGTTGTATCCCCATTTTCCTACGATGAGTGAAAAGAGCGCCAGAGCTTCAAAGTGTGGCCTACTAACCCCTGGAAGAAGGCTACAACAAGCGCAAAACCAAGCAGCAGTGACTTTAAATACTGTTTAAGTTTACTTTTTTACTTAATGTTGGCATTTCCCTGCTGCTTGGTTTTGCGCTTGTTGCCCCTACTTCCAGGGGCTATTAGGCCAAAATTTGAAGCTCTGGCGCTCTTTTCACTCATCGTAGGAAAATTGAGAAAAAAACAGGCATACTTCTTAACTCACCCCTACAACTCCTTAATATTTTGGCATAACATTAAACTGTATTTTTAACAGAACCAAAACATGCAATATGTATAGCGTGATAGACCTTTTTCAAAGTTCAATAAAACATGATACAATATCTTTAAAATATTCAGTATTAATGGCGTACATTTAATTAACGTCGCCGTATATATGCATTTTTTTATTGACATTATTATCGCGTCCATAAATCTAATCGACCGCTAAAATCTAATTAAACGAGCCTCTGGGGCGGCAGATGCGAGATAATACCCCCTTTCCAAAATGAAACAGCTCCCTCTGGCGAGCCTAATGGAAATCGACCAAAAATAGCGTCATCATTCCTCGTCCTGGCGCTCATTAGCCTAATCCTAATCGTTGCCTTTTTCAGTCGCATTTAATCCCCGCCAGCGCCATCTAGCTTTTAATTAATTTCCTCCCTCTCTCCCCCCTTGCTTTTCAGCGCCTATTCGACCTTTGAACCCCGCCCCGAAAATAGTTTCCACTTTATAACCCCCGTTAACACAACAATAAAGACTTTTCCCTATTAAAATTTCACGCGTTAATTCTCTACGTTGATAGTTAAGCGCGTTTTCAAAAACTAATTACGTTAGGAAGAACTAGGGACTGCGGCTTTTAGCACCGGTGGTATGATGTTATACCGACGCCCCGCCCCATTTCATTCTCCATCTTGATTTTAGGTCTACAGTGCCATTTCTGGAAAGGAATAAGAAACATTCATAAGAATTATTATATGGATTAATTTTTATAAATAAGTTGTATTTTTTATTTTAATTAAGTAATTTTAATCAAAAATTACTAGTATAAAAAGCTACTCCTTTTAGATTTAGCATTATCGTTACAATATTTCCTAAAAGTATATTTAGACTTTTAATATTTTCGAGATTTCCCCTACACGTAACGTTTTTCAAATCTTACATAAACAGGTGACTTTTTTCAAATCTTACATAAACAGGTGACTATTTTCCAATCCAACATTAACACGTGACTATTTTCAAAACTAATTTAAACACGTAACTATTTTCAAATCTAACATAAACACGTGACTATTTTCAAAACTAATTTAAACACGTGACTATTTTCGAATCCAACATAAACACGTGACTTTTTTTTCATATCCAACATAAACACGTGACTATTTTCCAATCTAACATATACACGTGACTATTTTCAAAACTAATTTAAACACGTGACTATTTTCGAATCTAACATAAACACGTGACTATTTTCCAATCCAACATAAACACGTGAATATTTTAAAATCTAACATAAACACGTGAATATTTTAAAATCTAACATAAACACGTGACTATTTTCAAATCCAACATAAACACGTGAATATTTTAAAATCTAACATAAACACGTGACTCTTTTCAAATCTAACATAAACACGTGACTATTTTCAAATCTAACATAAACACGTGACTATTTTCAAATATAACTTAAACACGTGACTATTTTATTCAGTGACTGACGCATGCGTGTTGGTTATGAAACAAAAATATAACGGAATTTATTGAAGCGCCTGTTCTCCAGCGCCTAAATCAGTTCTTGGCGTTTTAATATCGTCTAAAGCTTGTTTTCCACTAGCGCGCGTCATAATGTTATTTTCTTTACGCGCGTAAAAACGCTTGAACGTTTCAAAGCTGAGAAACGCGTCGTTGGGCGCGCGAGTGGAAAACAAGCTTGAGCGTTTTTTTTTTCAGGCGCAAAGTTTAGTTTATTATTAGATTTTGGGAGGATAACCCTCTTCGCCTGAATCTGAGGCTTTGAAAGTCCTTCCCTCCACCGTCGCTAATTAATTCGCTTCTTGCTGCTTTCATAATTAAAGACGAGGCTCTTCCGGCCCGACATTATAATGGAGACTGTAAAATCAAGAAGGAGATTTCGTTGATGATAACAAACTTAGTTCCCCTTTTTAGATCTTAAGTGTGGAACAGCTGAGTAAAGTTTTGTTTTGGCTATTCGCGAAAGGTCGGTTTTGATCAAAGTATTCTTTTAGGATCAAAGACGATAAAGGTCAAAGCTCATTTATAAGAGCGAACACTTCTGGTCAAATTTGTTGGAGAGCGCAGAGTTCACAAACGCATTGCAGTTTTTTTTAACTAACTCTACTTCCGCGAAATATGTTAATTTATTTTAAGGTGTTTAATTTTCACGTGATATATGCACTAAAAAACGAAAAATGACAAATAACTGAAAAAGGTTTTTAAGGGAGCTACTACTAAATTTACAAACAAGCAAAAATATGTTAAAATATTTCATTTTTAATAATATTTAATTTTATTATGTTAATAAAATTTTAAATTATAAGAATAATATAATTTTATTAATTTAATCATTTTTAATATTTATTATGTAAATAATATACAGGGTGTCTACTAAAAACGAGAAATGGTAAATAACTGAATAAACTTTTTTTTTAAATCTTAAATTTCTATGGAACATTCCTCGTGCAGATGGACATTTACTAGTATAAAATTGAATGACCTTGAACCATTTAAGGTCATTCAAAAACTATCTCGAGAACCGTTGGATTTACGGATTTGGTTCGAATTAGAAAGTTGTTGCTCGCCATATTATTAGTTCAAATAACGTTAATTTGACCATATTTGACCAATCAGAAGCCTAGAAATTGAAGGTTAATGAATTCAGGGTTTGATAATAAAATAATCTGATTGGTTTTATTGTGACTAAATCAAATAAATACTGAATAGTAAACAACCTTACAGAAATCAGGTTCAATTCGTTAATCTTCAATTTCAATTCCCATATTTTATAATTTTTCAATATATTTTGCATAGTACTTCGCTTTTAATATTAATTTTGTTATTTATTTATTTTGTGTACATTTTAAAAGTCTTACATTTTTAATACACAAAATCCCCCCCCCTCCCTAGTTAAGCAGTGCTTGTTGTTAGGGGGGAGAGCTTTTTCTAGTAGCAATAGATACAAAAATAATTAATAAGATTAATATAAACACATATTAGATATATAATTATAATATAATATATTTTTCAACTTAATTTTACACGACATATATACTTTTAATTCTAGGTTTAAGTTATTAAATAACTTAGGTCCCAAATATAGTTTACTTACTTTTAAATATATCAATATTTTTTTTGCATAATTTGGAATTATAGATGTTGTATATTATTGCACGAGGTTACATGTAATAAATTCTTTATATAATTTCACAGTTGAATAATACCAGGGTTTCTTTAGATATACGATTATGTAAATTTATAAGCGGTTAATATAGTTTTAAAGTTTGATAGAAGGCGCTCAAAACAACCAGCGTTTTACTAAAGCAAAAATTCGTTTGGCTTTAATGGCTGGCTGGTGTTTTGAAATGAAAATGTAATACTACCTTAATACATATATCTAGTCACAAAGTCTGTGAGGTTTCCATATTAATTGTAATATTAATTTTAAACCAAATTTGCTTCCGAAGCATTTATTTTATCTTTATTCAAATTATTCTTATAATATCCTATAAATCCCTGAACCTTCCTATAATTTCCTATATTTACCTAAAAATTATTCCTATAATTTCCTATAAAATGACTATGAATTTCCTATTTTTCCTATAAACATTTGGAGAGTTTCCTGTGGTCACCCTGTTATCAGAAGTGGGAAAGCCCCTTAGTGTTGTGTGGCGCCATCTTCATTATAGTCGAGTATAAATCTTCCTCATAACTACAAAACGTGTAATGTAGCAATAAAAATTTGAAAATGCAATATTATGGATTATTTATAAGTTTACTAAATTTAAATTCTTGAAATTGTGTTACCGATGGTAGAATTTTATTTTAATTAATTTGGTTATAAATTAACTAATACAACCAAATTTGACATTTAATTTCAACTTTATCAAAATTTAACCTCGGCTAAAGAATGGCTTTTGTAAATTAATTATACAATAACGTTTTCTCAAAATTTAGAAGATAATATTTTGAAAACTATCAAAAATGGGTAAATTTTAATGCAAATGAATTTTAATGATTCCTTCCCAACGCAAGGTCGTTTAACGGATAATATAACATCCATTCATAAGAAGGGGGAAATTAACCAGGATTATCCTTCTCTTGCTGACCAAAGTCACAACATTATATAGGAAATAAACGTAACACAGCCCTGCACAGACGATCAATTGCCCTACCCGAGAGCAAATGTCACGCAAGTCCAAAAACCCCATCCTAAAGGCCTAGGTATTCTTCTGCCTGTCACCCTTTAAATTTTCTTTCCTTCCAAACAAATACCCTGGTGGTTGGCCAACAGCGGAACACGTTGGCCTACCACCAGGGTATTTGTTAGCAGGAAAGTAAATTTAAAGGGTGACAGGCAGAAGAAAACCTAGACCTTTAAGACAGTGCCGTATTAACTCATGGTAGGGTCCGTAGGCTTTGGCCCCCTTGACATCCTATCCCCCATGTGACTAGTGCGCCCCAGCTTGGCCCGTCCTCTTGATGGGACCCAAGGATTCAGACTAGTCACCTTATGTTATGGATAATGCAACACTGTATTGCAATGATAATTTTATAATAGGAATATACTAAATAAAAAGGTTAAATGAACGCAAAAAGTAAGTCATTAATCAGCCATAAGTAAAAAACAATCGAGGATTCACATTTCCAATTTTTTTCAAAAGTCAAGTATCTCGCCTCGCTGTATTTTCGCCCTAAGGGGGCGAATTGCTAGACAGGGAAGCCACGTGTTTTTTCCGTTGCCATGACGACGCCCAAAGAAAAGAGGTCGCTCTAATCGCTTTCCGTTAGGCTGGTGGCACGCCACGCGGCGGCCAATCCCGGAAGTAGATTAAGAGGCGGGATGGCTGCCAATTTCCCGCCTCGTTAATCCCTTTCACGTCGAACCGTTAAGCGCGACACGTTGTAAATACCCACACCGCGGTCTCCATACAACCCATTTCACACCGGAAGCAATGGCCGCCGACATTTAAAAAATGCTATTTCAATATTTCCGGCTTGTGAGTAAATTTAACCGTACATTTTCGCAGAAATACTTTTCCGTGTGTCTACAAGATATTATTTATTTATATTTTATTACTTAATTTATTTATTTATTTAAATAGACAGTATTACCAAAAAGGTATGTATGTTTTTGTTTGTTTGTATATATATGTATATATATATATATATATATATATATATATATATATATGTATATATATATTTATGTAGGTATATATATATATATAAAACAACTTTAATTAATTGAATTAATTTAATAATAAGCTAAATCCGCTATATACAATATACTACACTTTGATCTTAGCTAAAAGACCGAGTTTCTTAGTTCTTTAAATTATTTCAATTTTTTTAAAACCTTCTTCTATAGACACTATGCCGTATAATAAAAGGCAAATTATTATGTAGTCAACGTATAATTGGTTAATATTGCCACTAACCAGTTGGTTATATTGGGTACGGTGCCATGCGTGGAGACGGTTATTGCAACGTTCTATTTTCGTTTTGAATGTGTCGGAGTTTCGGCACTAGTTGGTGGTCCTTGGTTTTACAAAGTGGCATATTTCCCCGGGAAATACCGGGTATTCCAACTAGTACTTAATATATTTTAAATGTTCTGATGTTAATTTATAGGTAAAAAATAACGGTAAATTTACCGGAAAAATGAATTTGTTTTATACAATCAAAATAATGGTTTGATGTCCCAATAATTAGTAAAATATGATTTTTATTTGAACATAGCCTTAGGTTACATGAAACTTAGAAAAAACCTCCTAGATAACCCCTTAGAAATACATTTCAATGTAGGGAACGTAAATTCGGAGTCTTTAAAAGGAAAATGATTTGGTTTTTTGGTCGAATTTAAAATGTAAATTTTTCTTCTTTTATTTTAATTATCAGTTGAAAATATTATCTAACAGTTGAAAATATTAATTATCAGTTGAAAATATTATCTAACAGTTGAAAATATAAATTAACAGTTGAAAATATAAATTAACAGTTGAAAATATAAATTAACAGTTGAAAATATTATCTAACAGTTGAAAATATTAATTATCAGTTGAAAATATTATCTAACAGTTGAAAATATAAATTAACAGTTGAAAATATAAATTAACAGTTGAAAATATAAATTAACAGTTGAAAATATAAATTAACAGTTGAAAATAACAATTAACAGTTGAAAATATTAATTATCAGTTGAAAATATTAATTATCAGTTGAAAATATGAATCCGTAATTGAAAATATTAATTTTTAATAATAGTGAAACTTCATGATTGGGTATAAATATTTGGGCAAGCAATTAGTGGGTGCACCATTATGATGGCGTACCGAGTTTCACACTCAGAAGAGTAATTAGCGTCGTCCGAAGTGGTACTTCCGGGAATTCAAACTTTCTCTTTGACGCGCTAAGATGGGAAACTCCTTATGTGGATTCCACCTCTCTAATGTCCATTCTTTTTTTGGCCGGAGAAACAGGGTGTTGCGGCGCTGCTTCGACCAGCAATTACAGACCTAAAAACCCTGTTAAATATCAGTCGACAGAAAAATAAGGGAAATCTGAGAAATATATGATAGTTCAGAATGTTGGCCCTAAAGAGTACAATTTTACATCAATAAATTATTCTTATTTAAGATTTCTTTTAATGTTGTAAGTAGGAATATTTTCCGAAAAATAACCAAGGTCTTTTTTCCGAATCTAAAAGTAGAACAAAACCTCTAGACTAGCTTTAAATTGATTAACAATGTAACACTATTAATGTTTTGTAGTGTGTTTACTGTTATTAGACATTTTATATCGATAAAAAGTTAAAACCATTAAAAACCCTTAAGAAGTAATTTATGTTGCAATTTTTTATTTTTCCGATTTTCTCGAAACTTTTCCGTATTTTATTTTTCCAGAAAATAAACAACACTAATTGCTTCTCTTATATATAATAATAGGCAACCAATTTATATTAAATGCCAATGATGGAATTAGTTAATCGATAAATTAAGATAGCAATGACATGAAGTTAGCGTTTTCCACATATTTTTATTGAAGTTATTCTAATACATTGGGTGATATTGCACGTCGAAATATCAATGGAAAAACGAGAATATCTCAGGGAAGTCTATATCTCAGGGCAGTCGTCTGCTAACCAAGGAAATTCAGTCTCCCTTTAAGAGGAAACCCTGTTTATGACATTTCGTTTTTTGATAAAAACTATGATATTTTCGAATTTGTCCAGATCAAGTAGTCATTAACCCTTCAGTTCTTCACTTAATTGAAAAAAAATTTCAACTTGACAAAAAAATTCAAAACCGTATATTTTATAAATGTTTTATGAAAATGACGTAAGATATACCGAATTATCGATATGGTTGGTTTTATTTGGTGAAATAGGTAATAATTTCAATCTAAGACTTAATTATTTTATGTATATTATATGAAATTGTCGATTTAAGTCACATTTATGCCATTGTTTTAAATATTTATAGGGCTTTTTTTATTATATTATTTTAATATTGTTTTTACAGTTTCAACACTATTAAACATATAACAAGTTATTTTTTAATTTACTTATTTTAAAGCCAAAATTAAAAGGAATTAATTAAAGATGATGTTTCGAATCACGTATGCCCTGACTTATTTGAGCTCTACTCTAACAAAACCCCGTGATTCTGGGGAAGACCTTACCACATCTGCTGGAAGAAAACGTTCTTAAACATTCACAGAGTTTTCCTTTAAACCCACATATGTAATGCACACTGTATTCCCTCAAACTTACAATACACCCACGTGTTGCGGGGAAGCACTGGGTGGTGCCCAAGTCAAACAACGACTTTTAATGTCATAAATTTAGTTAGCTGGGTTACAAAGTGTAGGAGGGTGGTTGCAAGCCCTTGGTGTAACGCGAGCCAACAGCTACCTATACTAACTATTACCATTAATCACCAAAAGTTTTTATAAAAAGGTTAAACCCCTGAAACTAGTTTAGAGATATTTGCTAACTCAACGCGGAAGGAGTTGTTGCTGGCATCGAACCCGGCTCCTCTTGCTGCGAGGCGAAAGTGCTAGCCGGGACCACGCACCACCCTGTACAGCCCCAAACCACTCCGACACTTGAATAGTTCCGCTCTAATTCGTCTCGTTAGCGCACAAAGAAGTTCTTTCTGTTTCCAAGTATTTCCTCGCGAGGACGAACCTCCCAAGAAGTGGTCGTTTTTGGACTTGAATTTAAACGCGTTCCCGAAATCTCGTTAATTACTCAATTTCAACGGGTTGTGAGTACTGAGTAGCGTACTTAAACGCGTACGTCAACATTTCACATGATCACATCCAACTTTGATGAAATCTTTCAGTACGCGCTTAGTACGTTGTTGAAATTATTTAAAACGTTAATAAGGCTAAGAGGAATTGAAATTTGAAGGTGCGATTGCACGATGATTTTAGTTGGATTAGTAGAATCCTACTACCTTTCATCCTAAGACGAAATAGTAGTAATATTACCAATTGGAAAGTACCTACTATAATCATTAACAGGAATCCATACCTCTACTTGGAATGCTTTTCGCGGCAGATTTTCGTCTCGATGTGGCTGACTGTTTTTTTAACGTCACTATCTTAACTTAACAAACAACAACGTGAGAGGGGAGCGCGCGCAAAGGGGATTTTTTATCTCGTAGGTGGAGCCAAAGCCGTCAGAGTGATCTTACCATACGCGATACGGCAGGATAAGCATTCCAAGTAGAGTTATGGATTCTTGTCATTAAACTTCAGTGCTTCCACTCTGTGGTCGAGATTTTCGCCTATTATAGGGGAAATTTTACCAGTTTTCGCCGGTCTTTTAGTCGATTTTCGCCGCCGTTTTCGCCACAATTTCACCCCCAATTTCACCCCATAGATTTAATTTAATTTCCTTTATTGCTACTGCATATGTTTCTTCTCTTTATTTTCAAGCTTAGATTTAGGCAATATATTTATTTTTTACAAAAGGAAACTATTTGTTTTTTAAATAAAAAAAACATTTCACCGTTTTCGTCGCTTTTTTGCCTTCTCGCCGGTTTTAAAATTTCTGGTGCTCACCAAGACAGTTTTCGCCGCAAAGTGGAAACACTGTTAAACTTCCAACGTGAATCATAAACTGGTGATGGTTTTAAATCCCCCTCTTTAACAGGGGGGAAATCTCAACCGTGGTACTTCAAGTAGAAATGCATTCTTGCTATGTTATATGCAACCTTTTCATTCCAAACAGATAAAAAATTTATATTTTAAATATATTTCAAATTGACTGTCATTTCTGAAACCACATGGATATATTTTCTACGAATTATAAATAAAATAAAATAAATCAGCTAGGCTAATAATCAAGGCACCACCCTAGGCCCAAGTCATCAAGCGACTTTGATTGCCTTTGAATTCGGGTGGTTAAATTGCGTAGTAGGGTAATGGCAAACCCTACATATCAACACTCCCTGGATCATGAAGGTCTTGTAGCTGCTATTCTTGTAATTCTATTTGTATCTGCCTTGATTCCGCTTTCCATAGTGTTAAACTGTTGTTGAAGAATGCTTTTGTATGGTGATAAGTCAGAAATGAACATCGAATGTTGAAAACCATGTAAATGCATTTTTATCCCGTTAAAAAAAGTTCTTTTGAAAATTTACTAGAAATAAATTTGCGGGTTTTATAAACCAAAATATCGAATAAATGATAATCGTTTTCGTAATAGAGAGTGTTAACTACTGTTAAAATTAATTGTTAATTTAAATAACAAAAATTATATATATTTAATAAGAATTTAAAGTACTATACTTTAGTAATTAAATAATAACTTTTAAAAAAAGTTTATTTTTCATAAACTTTATAGTGTCGTCATCTACCTCAAACATTATTAAATCGGAAGGTACCTCCGGTGGATTTCGCCCCTTTTTGCATATTTCCCTGTAGGCAATATGCGAATGCGTCTATAATCAGCGGATAAATGATAATTTTCAGTAAATTTGCGCTCGTTCAAAGCCTTAGCACTCATCTGTTATGTCACGCGAATTTTCGATTCCGCGTGAATTTGCCCTCATCCTAACAAAAACACTTTGACCGGTCACCGAAGATCGATGGTCATTGCTGACCATTCGATTGTCTTCCTTGCGCAATTTCGCGACCTTAATGCGCGCTGTCGAGGTCGAATTGTCGATCGAATTTGAGAAACCCAATGGTTTAACGTTTTATTGTGGCTTTGCACGATCCCCTTCGCGTTGTCATAACAGAGCAATTTATTCATCGTTTATAACGTTATTATTTATACCCTAAAACTGGTTCGGGGCTTGTAAAAAAACTGTAAATAAAGAGGGCTATAAGTCGCACGATGACTTGGCCCTCGAATACCATATCATTGTAACAATAGGAATAAAATTAAAATTAAATTAAAATGAATTTGACATACGAGTATTAGTAAGTTCTTACAGATATCCAAATGGGTAGTCTATAAAAAAATGGTGATTACGACCTTCAAAATGGCGATTTCGACCTTCAAAATTGTGATCTCAAAAAATTATAAAATCTTAATATAAAAAATAATGAATATAAACATTGCGATCTCGATCTCTAAAAAGCGATCCTAATAATAATAATCATATATTTTATTTTTTCTTACGTTGAAGTTTGTTAAAATATTTCCCATGGTTAAGTTAAAAACTATACATAAAAGTAAAAACAATCCATAAACTTCTGGATTTTTATCAGCTTAGCAGACGACAATAAGATTATCGAGTTGAGAGTTACAGAAAGCCTGTGACGTTGACAGAAAAAACTTGTTAATTGTTTCGATGACCAACTTGGAATGTGAATGACAACTTACTAGGGAGAAAAAGTCCAATAAATACATATTATCAAAAGAAACATAATATTTATAAATAATATAAATACAATTATGAAATTAAATTATCTTAAGATGGAAGGTTACTTGTACCAGAAGTATATAATAGACGTGTTGGAGATAAGTATTCATCTCCACATAGTGCTAATGCTATTCACATGAAACATGAACCTTCGCAGGTTCCCATTGATTTTTCAAAATAACAAATTCTTTTAGCAGATTACCGTCTCAATATAATTCAGGGTTGCCAAACGTCAGGGAAATCAGGGAAAAGTCAGGGAATTTAAAAAGGGGCCTAAAAAGCCAGGGACTTTTAAGAATTTGTAAAAAGTCAGGGAATTCGATTTTATATTGACACTTTTGAAGGTAATTTTACTCTAGATCTAGGACTAATTCTATGATTATCATCAAGAATGTATTGAAGTTACTAAGAATATTTCAGCATAGCATTAACCCCTGGTATCATCCTCACAGCTTTTGTGGAGAAAGTTCGTCTGCATTTAAGGGGCATTCAAAGTCATACCATATAGGAAACTTGAATGGGAAAGCAAACGAATTTAAGTTACAAAGGCTGCGACGATGGGAATCAGAATCCTGTAGTCCAATATTCTTAGTAACTTCAATACATTCTTGTTATCATTTATTTCCTTGAAAGTTTTCAACATTGCAATAACCTTTTTACAGAAATATTAGTTCATTTAAATTTATTAACATCTGAAAAAGTAAAGTATAAAATAGAAATTTTGACCTTAAAAAGTCAGGGAAAATCTCTTAAAATGGTCAGGGAAAACAGGGAATAATCAGGAAATTTGAATCTGAAAATTTTGTTGCAACCCTGTAATTAAATATGTCGTCCCTATATAAAATTTGAAGAGTACCTTGAAACAACTCGCCGAAAGCATGTTTATTTATTAAAAATGTTTTTCTTAATATTTGCAAATTTTTATTTATTTCTGTGTATTTGTAATTGCAGATTTACACTGACTGGGCGAACCATTACCTGGAACGTGGCCGTTCGAAGCGGTACATCCAAGATCTTCAAAATGACGTCAGCGATGGCGTGCTTCTGGCTGACGTCATAGAAGCTGTCAGTAAGTACCGAATCATTTTTAGAGAATTTTTCGTTTAGGTACAGCTAACCTTTGGTCTAAGAGCTAACTAAATACGATTAATTTTCGGCACTCTAGAGAAATCTGGTGTTCATTTACGGGAAAAATATCAATTCTACCATAAGTCTATAATATTGTTCCATAAGTTTGTCACTCCAGGGAATATTTTACTGAGAACTAGTAACGGAGTGACGTCATCACAAGATGAAAATCTCCCCCAGCAAGTGGCGAAGCCCGTAATGCAGTCTGATTCGTGAAAAGCTCTCAGTAAACCCTTTGCATGTGAAGAATGGGAAGTGTCACACTTATGTATAAATATTATACATTTCTGATACTACTGATAGATTTTTTTAAATTTCATATGAATCTCGTTATGTGAATAATATCAATAGTGCTGATGTATTTTTTAAATTTAAACCCAAACTCTTTGTGTTAAAAATATCAATAATATTGATCGAATTTTTAAATATCCGAAAAAAAACTCTTTATATTAATATTAACAAATTATTGATCGATTTTTTAGAATCAGAAATCAATCTCATCATGTAAATATAATCCATATTACTAATAGATGTTTTAAATTTGAATTGATTAATATCAATATTACTGATAGTTGTTTTTAAATATTAAATCAATCTCCTTATGTGAATTATATCAATATTCTTACAGCTGATAAATTATTTTAAATTTTATATCACTCTCGTTATGTAAATAATATCAATATTACTGATAACGATTTAGATTTGAAATTCAAAAAAATTATCGGTAATATTGATATTATTTAAAACGATATTGATTTGATATTCAAAAAAATTATCGGTAATATTAATATTATATACAACGATATTGATTTGATATTCAAAAAAATTATCGGTAATATTAATATTATATACAACGATATTGATTTGATATTCAAAAAAATTATCGGTAATATTAATATTATATACAACGATATTGATTTTAAATTCAAAAAATTATGTAAATTATATCATTATTACTGATAGATTTTCTAAATTTTAAATTAATCTCATTATATAAATTAAATCAATACTACTGATAGAATTTTGAATATTCTTGGTATTTTGAAATGGGAAAATTTAATTTAATTTTAAAACTCTAGATTAATGATAATCTAGCAATTGGAAATTTATCGGGTTAAAGTAAAACAAAAATAAACTTGGAACGTTAATTGATACTTACTGTTTCATAAGCGTTCTTATCTTGCTTCGCTTCAGTACTTATGATTTCATTGAATTCTGAGAAGCTTTTGGAATAAATACGGTTTGCACGCCACATATCGGAGGTGACCATGTTCACATTCCTTTTTATCGCGGTTAATACGAAGGAACGGTCGTGAATGTCACTTCTAAATCAAATGGAGTTATAAATTTCCTGATATTTAAGATTATCTTTACGACTTCTTTATTTCATGACCTCACGCGCGGGTCGTAAATGTCCGACAAAGGTCACGAAACGCCGAAATGCAAACCTTAATCTGAAGCTATAGATCCCCCATTTTCGTACACCGCGGTGCCATCTATGGCATGACTCATGAACTGACAAAGGGAGCAAATTCGTTTAAAGGGTCACAAAATCGATTTAATTTCGGTAAAAACGCTTGAAAAATTATAAATTATCATTCGTGGGATCTGCTGTCATGAGGTACCGAAAGGGAAGTCCTACTTGAAATGTTGGGACGAATTTTTCAAATGATTCTGTGCTCCTTTAAGCAATATTATAAAAGATACAACTCGACCCTTCTATTCGTGGGCCTTTATGATTGTTTACGGTATTAGAAACATTTTAATTTTCGAGTATGTTGGCATCATTTAAATTAATTTATATGTTATTTAATTAATAATGATATTTAGTTTATAATATAATATAATTTAATTTATAATGATATTTAGTTTATAAAGATATTTAGTTAATAATGATATTTAGTTTATAATATAATATAATTTAATTTATAATGATATTTAGTTTATAAAGATATTTAGTTAATAATGATATTTAGTTTATAATGATATTTAGTTTATAATGATATTTAGTTTATAATGATATTTAGTTTATAATGATATTTAGTTTATAATGATATTTAGTTTATAATGATATTTAGTTTATAATGATATTTAGTTTATAATGATATTTAGTTTATAATGATATTTAGTTTATAATGATATTTAGTTTATAATGATATTTAGTTTATAATGATATTTAGTTTATAATGATATTTAGTTTATAATGATATTTAGTTTATAATGATATTTAGTTTATAATGATATTTAGTTTATAATGATATTTAGTTTATAATGATATTTAGTTTATAATGATATTTAGTTTATAATGATATTTAGTTTATAATGATATTTAGTTTATAATGATATTTAGTTTATAATGATATTTAGTTTATAATGATATTTAGTTTATAATGATATTTAGTTTATAATGATATTTAGTTTATAATGATATTTAGTTAATAATGATATTTAGTTTATAATGATATTTAGTTTATAATGTTATTTAGTTTCTAATGATATTTAGTTTATAATGTTATTTAGTTTCTAATGATATTTAGTTTATAATGATATTTAGTTTATAATGATATTTAGTTTATAATGTTATTTAGTTTCTAATGATATTTAGTTTATAATGATATTTAGTTTATAATGATATTTAGTTTATAATTATATTTAGTTTATAATTATATTTAGTTTAATAATCAGCTAGCTAGGCTAATACCCAAGGCACCACCTTAGGCCTAAGTCATCAAGTGAGTTTTGAAGCCATAATTTCAGGTGGCCGGGTTACAATGCGTAGGAGGGTGGTGGCAAGCCCTGCATGCCACGAAATCGAGCCAACAGCTCCCTACACTAACTATTACCGTTAACCTCGACAAGTTTTTAATGATATTTAGTTTTTAATGATATTTAGTTTATAATGATATTTAGTTTATAATGATATTTAGTTTATAATGATATTTAGTTTATAATGATATTTAGTTTATAATATAATATAGTTTATAATATAATATAGTTTATAATATAATATGAAATGAAATGAAATGAAATGCTTTTATTTAACGTGCACAACAACAGTTACTTATCGAACCAACAAGGCTGTACACACAGTGGCATAAAAATATCAATTATACCAATGGATTATTTGAGGCGTTTAAATATCTAGAAATGTATTCACTTGTATTAATGTAAAAAATTTAAATGTTCTCATATTTACAAGATTATCTATCTATCGAACCAGTGAATTGATGAAATAACAAATGTAACAAAAGAATATATGATGAGTCTAAAACATTTTGAGAGGTTTACATTTATATGAGGGTATAACTGAGTGATGAATAAAAATTCAATAATTTTAAAATTTCAGGGTAATTACAATAGAAATTACAAATTTACCACATATATAAGGATATTAAAATATTTAAAAAGGTTCACACCTCTATGAGTGTAGTACATAGGGCTTTGTTATTATTTATCAATTTTTAAATTTTCGTTACAAGGCCGTAAACAAAATGGGGGGAAATTAACCATTTTAACAATGAAATGTATACGTTTGGGAAAAAATTATATATCAACAATTTTCAAAATTTCAGAATATTTACAAGAGAATATATCTAAAGTGTCAGAAAAAAGGTTACACGTTTTCTGCATACGCGAAATCGGAGTTAATACCGGTTGATTAGAGAATGTAATTTTTTGACGCGTACTATGATTAGGCACGTGAAACATAAGTGAGCTAGTTAATCCCGCACATAGTGATTTCATAATGTTTTTTTTTAAGAACAGGAGTTCACGTTTGAGTGAAAACAGTTTTATGGTATCCATGCTCAAATGGTTTAATAAATATTCATATATATAAGGTAGTTTTTTTAGAAAATAGGTGTGGGGAAGCTCGACAAATTTCCTTTGTACATTTTCGACGTCCTGAAATAGGTATTCGGCACATCCACCCCATGACAGCATGCCGTAAGTTAGTTTTGACCGAACTAAAGACAAGTACAGAGTCTTAAAATATCTTATAGACTTCAGTATCCGGGATAAACGTAGAATTCCAAACAATAATCGTCTGGAGCGTCCAACTACATTTGAAATTTGTTTTCGGAAGTACAGACCTTCATCCAATAGAACACCAAGGTCCTTGAGAGTGGCAGTCCGTGGAATAGATTGGTTATTTAAATGATATGAGTGCAATGTGGTATTGACTTTCCTTGTAAACGTGATGACTAGACTTTTGGATTCATTGACTAATAAATTAATTGACGTGCACCAGTTAGCGATGCGATAGAGATCATCTTGTAAATGGTGGCAGTCCCGGACGGTCGTGATCACGTGGTATATTTTCGTATCGTCCGCAAACTGCTTAAGGTTAGATTTCTTGACGACAGTGTGTAGGTCATTGGCATATATGTTATACAGTAACGGTCCAAGAGAACTGCCTAGAGGGACCCCACAGGTAGTTGGAAAGGAAACATTCGTCAATACACCGTTACATTTTAGGATATTTATTCGGTTCTCTAGATAGTTAGCCACCCATACACAAGCGGGACCAACCAGGCCATATAGTTTTAATTTTGTTAGCAACAGTGGATGTGACACTCTGTCAAAGGCTTTTGACAGATCAATTGATAGTACATCAATTTGTCCTTGTTGAAACACTACCGGCATAACATCATTTAAAAACGAAACGTGGTTGGTCTCCACTGACCGCGATCGAATGAACCCGTGTTGGGAATCAGAGAAGTTGGGCTTAAACCAGTTGTACAAGATATCGTGCATTAGTTTATAATATAATATAATTTATAATATAATATAATTTATAATGACATTTAGTTAATAATGATATTTAGTTTATAATGATATTTAGTTTATAATGATATTTAGTTTATAATGATATTTAGTTGATAATGATATTTAGTTTATAATATAATATAATTTAATTTATAATAAAATTTATCTCACAATATAATTTAATTTAAAATCAAATTTATCTCACAATATAATTTAATTTATAATAAAATGTATCTCACAATATAATTTAATTTATAATAAAATGTATCTCACAATATAATTTAATTTATAATAAAATTTATCTCACAATATAATTTTTAATTTATAATAAAATTTAGCTCACAATATAATTTAATTTAAAATAAAACTTATCTCACAATATAATTTAATTTAAAATAAAACTTATCTCACAATATAATTTAATTTATAATAAAATGTATCTCACAATATAATTTAATTTATAATAAAATGTATCTCACAATATAATTTAATTTATAATAAAATTTATCTCACAATATAATTTAATTTATAATAAAATTTATCTCACAATATAATTTAATTTATAATAAAATTTATCTCGCAATATAATTTAATTTAAAATAAAACTTATCTCACAATATAATTTAATTTATAATAAAATTTATCTCACAATATAATTTAATTTATAATAAAATTTATCTCACAATATAATTTATTTCAAAATATAATTTAATTCAAAATATAATTTAATTCAAAAATATAATTTCATTAATAATGTTATTTAATTAATAATCTTATTTAATTAATAATGTTTCTTAATTAATAATGTTATTTAATTATTAATATTATTTAATTATATAATTAAATAAATAATGTTATTTAGTTAATAATATAATTGTATTAATATAATTTTATTAATAATATCATTTTATTAATACGGTAAATTCAGAAGCTAATGACTTACATTAAACGGTAATTTTTATTTATTTTTCTGCGTTGCGTAATTTGTGAAGCCCCTCCCCTTTATGGTGCCCCTGTTTGGTGGCTGAAGGACAATCTCCACCTTTAATCACCGCCAGGTGATGCGGAATTTCGGCAACAAAGTCGGTACTAGATATTCAAATTAGAATAGGCATGATAATGGGGGAATTAAATGAGTTTCTGAAACTAGAAACGCCAATAATAATATTCGTTTGATTTGCTTTGAAGTCGTAGGTCGCCCGTGCCATGGGAAATAACGGTATAATTGAATTGCATAATTCAGGAATATATTTCAAGCCGAGTTTCCATGACGACTACGTCCGACCTTTCTTGTAGATAATTCAGTGCTCTTTGAGTTTGTAATTGCTCGTATAAAATCAATGGGAACGAAGATTTTACCTAGAGCCTTTTACATTTAGAGTACACTCAAAAGGGACTTTTAGCGAGCGTCGTTTTATTTAACCTATTGTTTTTGAATTCAGTCGCCATTTTGGAAAATGGCAGATTAAATATAAAAGTTCCTTACGTGACTATTGTCGTTATTTTTATCTCATTATTTTAACATTTTCTGTGTTCGTTGCCCACGCTCAGTAGATGAGATTTATTATTTTTGGTTTAACTCAGTCGCCATCTTGCAAAATGGCCGAATCAACACTTTCTGACACTAATAAGGCCGTTATTTTTATCCCAGTAGATGACGGATCGGTATTTCATCTAGTTATTTATATTGGATACACGAAGAATTAAAAACGTCGTTTGAACAAAACTAATAGAAGCGCTATGTGTGGTTATGAGTTTTTTCGAATTACAATTATTTATTTCTTCGTGTGCCCGGGTGTACCGCAAATTTTATTTCTTTGCATACTTTTATTTCTACAAGGCTCGGTACAAGGCCTAGTCGTTTTCAATGCAAACAAGTATTTACGCTTTTAAAAGGAATGCTTCTAGATAAATAAAAAATTGTCATAACTCTGCCTCGATTTGTTGAATTGGTACATTATAATTAACAGTATTTTAATTTAAATACTATAAATAAATTGCGTCGTCTTTGAAGTTGTGTAATGTTCACCAGACTCCCAACGTTGTTGTTTAAACTTCTAGAGTGCTCTGCTTAACCTCTCTAATTAGTAAATTTTAAATTTCCATTCTATCTCTGAATGGAATATCTCGCATCGGGCGTGTCTGGCTCAGGGCTGGACATAAGGCACTAGTCACGGCATTTGACTACTAAAATAAATCCTCTGATTACTGAAATTAATCGAAATCCGGGGATTCACTTGTCAATTTTACCCGAGGGGGTAGTCAGTTAAGAAATCTGGTGTACAAATAGTGTGAAATCGAATTAATTTTTTTTCCGGAAATCTAGAAATACAAGATAAATAATATTAGAAATCTCGAGAAATTCAAAGAAATATTAGAAATCTAGATAAATTAACGGAAATATTTTTTATATTTCTGGAAATCTAGAAATATCTTAAATATTTAAGAAATATCGGAAATATTGGGAATCAGAAATCTAGTGTACAATTGTTTTCTAAGAAGCTACCCCCTCGATTTGACTAGTGAAAAATTTACCCAAATATTCATAAAATATGGCGTATCATAAATTCGTCATTTATCAATCCCATTTCATTTAAAAAAATCACAAGATGCTTGTAGAAAATCAAGAGTCCCGAGAGTCCACTGCACCTCAGACAAGTTCTGATTCAGAATTTATCTCAAATTAATGCGTCATTTGATGATATTATAAATTAAAATATTTTAAACTAGGCGAAGACTAGTCGTGAAAAAAATGGGATCGGCCAAAGTCATCTATAACTCAAGTGATAATAAACTCCTATTTTAATTCTGACAGTTAAAGCAAAATATTCTTGTTTTATACCCTAGGGTTCGTACAGAACCTGGATATCCTGGAAAACCTGGAAAAGTCAGGGATCTGTAAAATGGAGGAAAAATGTCAGGGATAAGTCAGGGAATTAAATAAATTCGTAGAAAGTCAGGGATTTTAGTAAGTCAACCGAACCCCGCATTAACAAAGAACTTTTGACCTAAAATAATAATAAAATGTCCAAAAATATAACCAAAAAGGTCAGGGATATTGGCAAAAATTGGTCAGGAATAACCTGGAAAAGTCAGGGATTTGAGATCAGAAATTTTCGTTCGAACCCTGTACCCCCATTTTTACCCCCACTAGTCAGCGACTATTAAAATAAATTAAGATAGGATGTTCACTACTCAGGCTGACTACTAAAAAAATATCCTTATGTCCAACCCTAGTCTGGCCATAAGGCTGCCAAAGGCTTTTCGACTTTATCTGCCAGTTCGATAAAGAGCTTTCAATGCGATCTTCTTAAGCCTAAAGAGCTTTTGCTTTTCTTCCTGCGCCATATTTGCGGCGGAACAAGATCGCGAGAATCCGTTGAGGCGATCAACATTTTGGGGAAAACATTGACTATTTTTAGCCGAATTGCCCTGGAAGCAGCCTCTTATTGGAGAGAACCGCTTTCTGTGGAAGAAATATTTTTTCGTTTCATTCGAAATAAAATTCGAGGAAGGCTATTGTAGTAATCGTGAAATAATGTGCTTGTTTAGTTTCGTTTGCAGTCTTTTGTTTAGAGTAGAAGCTATCGAATCCAGGCGTTTTTTCGAAGTAGGCTAAACGATGGATAATGAGCACCCAACCAGTATACAAGAATTGTGGGCACCTTAAAAAATTACGGGTAAACTGTTTCCTACCAAACCTACCTAGCCTACTACCTAGATCAGCCACTGAAATGTTGCAAGATATGTTATCCAATAAGTCTCATCAAAATACGAGTATTAGCACGTGCTTGGACTTTTTCATAATTGATTTACTGACGACTTAAAAGTTTTAATTTAAAAAATAGACGCTTAGTTTTTAAATAAAACCATTCAACATTTTATTCGCTTGATACGTATGCACAAGTTCCGCTTTAATATTATTTTATAATTTTTCTACCGTTGAAGTTGGTTAAAATATTTACCATGGTTTAGTTTAAAAAGAAAGTACTCGTGCGGCAGTTTTATTTCAGTTATAAATAAATGTAAAAAATCAATAAACTGCTGGATTTTTATATGCTTAGCAGATGAAAAATTTGTCACCAAGTTCACTTTTTCAATTTTTTTTCACTTAATTCACTTTTTTAAACATTTGTCACCAAGTTCACTTTTTCAAAATTTTTTCACTAAATTCACTTTTTTAAACATTTGTCACCAAGTTCACTATTTCAAAAGTTGGTCACAAAATTCACTTTTTCAAAAATTTGGCAATAAATTCACTTTTTCAAAAGTTGGTCACTAAATTCACTTTTTCAAAAGTTGGTCACTAAATTCACTTTTTCAAAAATTTGTCACTAAATTCACTTTTTCAAAAATTTGTCACTTAATTCACTTTTTCAAAAATTTGTCAATAAATTCACTTTTTCAAAAATTTGTCACTTAATTCACTTTTTCAAAATTTGTCACTATTTATCACTTTTTTAGGATTTTTGTGTTTTTAAAAAATCTTTTCTTAACTATTTAAAAACCAAACTGAAATGAACTACGTGAGATTTAGCGAAAAAAATACATATTTTTTAAAAATTCTGAGCACTAGTTACTAATTCTGTAACTGGTTCATTTTGGCGCTGCAGCTGCGCTTGTAACGAGCCTGAACATTTAAATTCGTCTGCTTCTGTGTTTTCGAGCGCCAAAGCATTTTTTAACTTTTAACACCTTGGTTTTTCCTCTTTTTTAGTAACTTTTCAGTCACTTATTAAAAATGTTAGTCACTTAAATCACTAAATTTCGCTGTGTGACTCAGCAACCGGCCTGAGATTGCACCAAAGCTCTGAACATAAGTTCGCCGAAAATTAGTCCTAATTGATATACTTATTGCTATTATGTTACTTATGATATTATATATCCTCGATGGGGCGTATTTACATTGGAACAGGTGATCGGAACACCCTCCTCTACCTTATCTTTCGGAGCACGTGACTCAGCGTAATCCCGTGCACGCTCGAAATGGTGATCTCCGGGCCTTTGCCTGCCCGTGGTGGCTGCGCTAAGTGCTCCATTACTGCGCCCTTAAACCCCTATCCAAACTGGGTTCCTCAACTTCCCTCCCCGCCTATACTGTTACATCCTCGGGGTGAGATTCACTCTGATGGATTTAAGCCTTTGCGTAACCGACCCTCTGCGAACGCGAGCCGATTAGTCCCGAATAATCCGACGCTAGCGCCATCTCGTATCGAAATAAGCTACTAATGATCTAATTAAAATTCTACTAGGATTTATTAACGATTCAATTAAAATTCTACTAGGATTTATTAACGATTCAATTAAAATTCTACTAGGATTTATTAACGATTTAAATAAAATTCTACTAGGATTTATTAACGATTTAATTAAAATTCTACTAGGATTTATTAACGATTTAATTAAAATTCTACTAGGATTTATTAACGATTTAATTAAAATTCTACTAGGATTTATTAGCGATTTAATTAAAATTCTACTAGGATTTATTAACGATTTAATTAAAATTCTACTAGGATTTATTAACGATTTAATTAAAATTCTACTAGGATTTATTAGCGATTTAATTAAAATTCTACTAGGATTTATTAGCGATTTAATTAAAATTCTACTAGGATTTATTAACGATTTAATTAAAATTCTACTAGGATTTATTAACGATTTAATTAAAATTCCACGAGGATTAGGATTTAATAATGATTTAATTAAAATTCTACTGGGATTTATTAACGATTTAATTAAAATTCTACTAGGATTTATTAACGATTTAATTAAAATTCTACTAGGATTTATTAACGATTCAATTAAAATTCTACTAGGATTTATTAGCGATTTAATTAAAATTCTACTAGGATTTATTAGCGATTTAATTAAAATTCTACTAGGATTTATTAACGATTTAATTAAAATTCTACTAGGATTTATTAACGATTTAATTAAAATTCTACTAGGATTTATTAACGATTCAATTAAAATTCTACTAGGATTTATTAACGATTCAATTAAAATTCTACTAGGATTTATTAACGATTTAAATAAAATTCTACTAGGATTTATTAACGATTTAATTAAAATTCTACTAGGATTTATTAACGATTTAATTAAAATTCTACTAGGATTTATTAGCGATTTAATTAAAATTCTACTAGGATTTATTAACGATTTAATTAAAATTCCACGAGGATTAGGATTTAATAATGATTTAATTAAAATTCTACTAGGATTTATTAAAGATTTATTTTAAATTCTACTGGGATTTATTAACGATTTAATTAAAATTCTACTAGGATTTATTAGCGATTTAATTAAAATTCTACTAGGATTTATTAGCGATTTAATTAAAATTCTACTAGGATTTATTAGCGATTTAATTAAAATTCTACTAGGATTTATTAACGATTTAATTAAAATTCTACTAGGATTTATTAACGATTTAATTAAAATTCTACTAGGATTTATTAACGATTTAATTAAAATTCTACTAGGATTTATTAGCGATTTAATTAAAATTCTACTAGGATTTATTAGCGATTTAATTAAAATTCTACTAGGATTTATTAGCGATTTAATTAAAATTCTACTAGGATTTATTAACGATTTAATTAAAATTCTACTAGGATTTATTAACGATTTAATTAAAATTCTACTAGGATTTATTAACGATTCAATTAAAATTCTACTAGGATTTATTAACGATTCAATTAAAATTCTACTAGGATTTATTAACGATTTAATTAAAATTCTACTAGGATTTATTAACGATTTAATTAAAATTCTACTAGGATTTATTAACGATTTAATTAAAATTCTACTAGGATTTATTAGCGATTTAATTAAAATTCTACTAGGATTTATTAACGATTTAATTAAAATTCCACGAGGATTAGGATTTAATAATGATTTAATTAAAATTCTACTGGGATTTATTAACGATTTAATTAAAATTCTACTAGGATTTATTAACGATTTAATTAAAATTCTACTAGGATTTATTAGCGATTTAATTAAAATTCTACTAGGATTTATTAGCGATTTAATTAAAATTCTACTAGGATTTATTAGCGATTTAATTAAAATTCTACTAGGATTTATTAACGATTTAATTAAAATTCTACTAGGATTTATTAACGATTTAATTAAAATTCTACTAGGATTTATTAACGATTTAATTAAAATTCTACTAGGATTTATTAGCGATTTAATTAAAATTCTACTAGGATTTATTAGCGATTTAATTAAAATTCTACTAGGATTTATTAGCGATTTAATTAAAATTCTACTAGGATTTATTAACGATTTAATTAAAATTCTACTAGGATTTATTAACGATTTAATTAAAATTCTACTAGGATTTATTAACGATTTAATTAAAATTCCACGAGGATTAGGATTTAATAATGATTTAATTAAAATTCTACTGGGATTTATTAACGATTTAATTAAAATTCTACTAGGATTTATTAACGATTTAATTAAAATTCTACTAGGATTTATTAGCGATTTAATTAAAATTCTACTAGGATTTATTAACGATTTAATTAAAATTCTACTAGGATTTATTAGCGATTTAATTAAAATTCTACTAGGATTTATTAACGATTTAATTACAATTCTACTATGATTTATTAACGATTTAATTAAAATTCTACTAGGATTTATTAACGATTTAATTAAAATTCCACGAGGATTAGGATTTAATAATGATTTAATTAAAATTCTACTAGGATTTATTAAAGATTTATTTTAAATTCTACTGGGATTTATTAATGATTATATTAAAATTCTACTAGGATTTATTAATAATTTAATTAAAATTCTACTAGGATTTATTAATGATTTAATTAAAATTCTACTAGGATTTATTAATGATTTAATTAAAATTATTTTACATTTCGTTTCTGTTTATAATTATTCAGATTTGTTGTTTGGTTTATTGAGAGAAAATTGTTTAATTTATTAAATGTATTATTAACTCTAAATACACATTTACCTTTTACCTATTTCCCTCACTCGGCGATTTTTAGAAATTTGGTAAGTTGAGAATGTTGATCCAAGTTATACCTAAGTTAGCGCGCCCATAGATAAAGTGGTGTACACGTAACTAAATTAAATTCAACACGCCCCCAGTGGCCGAATGTTAAAGTTATCTTAACAACAATATAATTGTTATAAATATTTTCTTTTTGTACCATGGTTAAATTTAGTATGTTAAAAATCATTAATAAAAATCTGCTACTTCATGGTTTACATAAATTTAAATATAATAAATTAACAAATAGATTTGATTTATGATTTTTAACAATGTTATAATTAATAATATTAATGTGGAATTAATTTTAACAACAATGTAATTATTAATAAAATTTAAGGTTGATTTAACCTGAATACAAATGTAATAATTAATAATAGTTAATTTGCAATTAAACTTAATAACAATGTAATAATTAATAATAGTTAATGTGCAATTAAACTTAATAACAATGTAATAATTAATGATAGTTAATGTGCAATTAAACTTAATAACAATGTAATAATTAATGATAGTTAATGTGCAATTAAACTTAATAACAATGTAATAATTAATGATAGTTAATGTGCAATTAAACTTAATAACAATGTAATAATTAATGATAGTTAATGTGCAATTAAACTTAATAACAATGTAATAATTAATAATAGTTAATGTGGAATTAAACTTAATAACAATGTAATAATTAATAATAGTTAATGTGGAATTAAACTTAACAACAATATAATAATTATTAATAGTTAATGTGGAATTAAACTTAACAACAATAAAATAATTATTAATCGTGAATGTGAAATAAACCTTTCTAACAATGTAATAATTAATAATAATGGATGTGGAATTAACCTTAACAATGTAATAATTAGTGATAATGAATGTGGAATTAACTTTATTTAATTTTTTATTTTTAAGCTGGAGCAAAAGTGCCTGATATCAACCGAAAACCCAAAGGAACCACTCAAATGGTAAGTTCCTATTTCCGTTTTTTAAAGAAGTACATTCAATAGACGCTTAAATAAAACCTGTTCAGCGATTTGCCTAGAAGTAGGTATACACAGTACCAGGATATAATTGTAAAAGTGTTATCTTTTTCGCACTTTGGGGAATATTTTTCTGAGAGCTAATAACGGAGTGAATTCATGCCAAGAAGAAAATCTCCGCCTAGCGAGGCGCTGTCAAAGGCTACGAGTGACGCGTTAGCAAGCGGACTCAAAACGGCGGCGAAGCCCGTAATGTAGTCTGTCTCGTGCATAGAATAGGAAGAGTCACACTTATGTTAAAATATTATACACTTATGCTGAAACTTAACTCAACTCTAACCTAACCTAACCTAACCAGACTTGTTGCTAAATCACTTCTATTACTTAAAATCACTTTTTTAAATTATGTCACTAAAAGTCACTTTTTAAAAAACCAGTTATTATTATTTATAACTTTTTTAGGATTTTTGCGTGTTAAATATTATTTGTATTTAAAAAATTATCTTCTAAACTATTTAAAAACCAAACTGAAATGAACTTCGTGTGCTTACAAGTCACTCTGTTGACTTAGCCCAACAACGAATTATGTATAACATAGTTTTAAAACGTTTTAAAATTATGTTATACATAATAAAATTATTTGATTGGATTTGTTTTAGCGAAAAAAATATTATATTTTCTTAAACATCCCGCTAGTTACTAATTCTGTAGCCCGTTCATTTTGGCACTGCAACCGCGCCTGTAAGGAGCTTGAGCATTTGAATTCGTCTAATTTTGTGTTTTCGAGCTCGAAAGCATTTTTTAAACTTTTAACACCTTGGTCTTTCTTCTTTTTTAGTAACTTTTCAGTCACTATTTTCGAAATTGTTAGTCTCTTTAATCACTAAATGTTGTTGTGTGACTCAGCAAACCAGCCGGCCTAACTTAAACGAACCTAGTAAAATCAGAAGTAAATGAACCGAAGTTATCGGAGTTTTCCTTATGAAAAACGAGTTAAATAAAAGCTATTTTCCATCCCCATCTTTTGACGCGATAAATTGCACTTTTGAATGGTGGTTATAGCTATTTCTATGTATAAAAAATGGTTTCATAAAAACCAAAACGTTAGTATTCGGCCTAGGAGCGCGCAAAATTTCAAATTCGAGGTCAAAATGTAACTTCATAACGAAAACACCTCCAACATGGGGAGTATAGCAGTCTAATAACTTCGGTTCATTTACTTTTTTTTTTAAACGCAAATAAATATATTAATAAGAGCACTATTCCAAATAAACGAAAACCCGCCAATTGGGCTACATACAAAAATATTCATAATATAAGTAATTCCTATAAAATCCTATATTATCCAAAATGTCCTATAACATTATATATTTTTAACAAAATCCAACAAAAGGCCTATAAAAGCCGATAATTTTGATATTTGACCCATTTCAAATCCCGCCACTCACAAGGAGAGTACCCGAGGTGTTTATTGCCGATTTAGTTCAAAGTCGGCCGTAATGTATACCTATATGAGATATAAAATTTCCCAAAAGGAGACGTTGCACTACCCATTCGATTTGCCATGGCAACCGAAAATGGTTTTGACCACATACAACCAAAATAAGATTTTTTTTCTTATTTTACCCAAACTTTGTTACAAATTTACCATAAAAATTTTTCAATTTACCCAAACTTGATGAAATTTACCTAAATGTGGTCCAAATTTCACATTTCGTGATTTTCAAAAATTTTCAAAATTTCGTAGCTAGGACCCTGTGAAACCGAGAAAATCCCATGCTTTTTTAAATGGAGATTTTATTGTTTTAAGTGATCAAAAACATTTTCGGTTGCCATAGCAAATCGAATGGGTAGTGCAACGTCTCCTTTTGGGAAATTTCATATTTCATATCGGTCTACATTACGCCCGACTTTGAACAAAATCGGCAATAAACACCTCGGGTACTCTCCTTGTCAGTTAAATTGCTAGATTTAGCTATAGGACAAATTCATATACCAATTAAGTCATTCTAGTCTATACTTTGGTTATTGTTAACATGGTTAGCTACTAGTATATTTTTGTGATAAAATGGTTCAATAGTTTATTAAGTGAAAATCAAAAATTTATTTATCTAAATATAGATTTTGTTTTTAAATGCATAAAATTAGTAATTAAAAAGCATATATAGTCCTATAAAATCCTATAATTTTGTAAAAAAATAGTCCTATAAAGTCCTATATTTTTAGAAATATAATCCTATTTTTCCTATAAAAAAATTTAGGTTTTGAGTGGGGGCCCGGCATTATAATTTAAACACATTTTAGAAATATTTACTAAACCCGGGTACACGACGAAAATAAAACGTGTTTAACCAATACTGAAACGCGCTGTGAGCATTGTCTAAACACAATCATTGGTTATCGTGCACCCTGGTTTTCATAAATGTTTGTCCAATTTTCCTCTAATATACAAGTCTTAGGAACATTTCAATACTACCGTTTTCGCTTATTGTATTATTAATTTTCTCCTATTTCTTCTCCCCCCCCCCATTTTCTTCCTATATATTTTTCTATATTTCACTGATAAATTTCCTATAATTCCTTTAAATTAATTTAAAATATTCTGCGGTCACCCTGCACTATTTTTAAAATTTCTAGTCACTTAGATCACTAAATTTTGCTGTGTGACTCAGCAAACAAGCCTTTCTAAACTAATAAAAATATTATAATATAATAAACGCATATAAATATATTAATAAGAGCAGGATTCCAAATAAACGGAAGCCCGCCAATTGGGCTACATACAAAAATATTCATAATATAAGTATTATTATCATTCAGTCGTTACCACATCGTCGCTTAAATATTACGAAACTGAAATGTAATCTTTGCTGCGGAAAACTCCTTATCTGCATCCCATTGTTTATGGCGTCAAATCAGCGGGCATTGAAAGTTAGGGGGCTTCTTGGCGAGTGTTTGACCTTATTATTGTTTCTACTGGGGACGAAGCGTCGCCTAATCTGGCCAGCCAGAACTCGCAAATCCTCCCAGAACTCATTCGTCTGCGTTACCCTTTTCGGCTCCTGTGTACAGGGTGCTTCTGTCTGGAACGATCAGGCCGATGTCCCAACTTTACACTTTTTTTAGTTCAGATATTCTTCTCATTTAACAACAATTTTATGGTTAACTTATGGAGCATAGTTGAAAATCAATATTGATTTAAATAAAGTATATTATTTATTAAAATAAAATGCAAATTTATCTTTATCTGGGAAATTTAAGGTGGCGTTAGGTTTAAAAACGTTCCATTGTTGGAACATTGTTGGAACATTTTGGTTCAAAATTGTGGTTCAGTGTCACACTTTGGTTTACAATTGAGGTGCAATATTTGAACATTTTGGTTCACAATTATGGTTTAGTTTTAGAACAATTAAGTTCACAATTGTGGTTTAATGTTTCGACATTTTGGTTCACAATTGTGGTTCAATGTTTGAACATTTTGGTTCACAATTATGATTTAGTTTTAGAACATTTTGGTTCACAATTGTGGTTCAATGTTTGAACATTTTGGTTCACAATTATGATTTAGTTTTAGAACATTTTGGTTCACAATTGTGGTTCAATGTTTGAACATTTTGGTTCACAATTATGATTTAGTTTTAGAACATTTTGGTTCACAATTGTGGTTCAATGTTTCAACATTTTGGTTCACAATTGTGATTCAATGTTTGGAAAACTTCAATATTAAAATATAAAATATAAAACAAAAAATCACAAAATAAGTCAGGGAAAATCTCCGGAGATGGTCAGGGAACCCTGGAAAAGTCAGGGAATCTGAATGTGAAAAAAACTGAGGCAGCCTTGTTATATCCCAAATTCTAAAATACATTTAAAAAAAGCTGTTGATCCGTCAATTGGAGACACCCTGTATATGTCGCTTTACATGGTGTAAGAGCGGTTGTGCAATGCACTAATCCGTCGGCAGTAGACGCGTCAGAGTAGATTAACAGACAGCGACGAAGCGTAACCCAATTCGCCAATGGCCGGTCGCGATGAGGAGTTATCTCATAAAATTGAGATTGTAATCATAAATGTAAAATTAATCCGAGGGGAAAATATAATTCTTTCACCACTAGAGGGCGCACTCCCCTTCTTTTATTATTACGGCGGAAAAAATCCGCAGCGTGACGCATCGCTCGGGATTACGTATCGGAGAGAAAGATGTTTCTTTATTTTGGAGCGAGAGGTGGCCGGGAGGTGGTAATTGTGACCTCCTGATTTCGTTTAATTTATTTTGACTCCCGTACGATTACTCTCAAAGGGGGCTTTACAGGGGGGGAAGGAATTGAAAATAAAAAATGGACCGGCAATTCCGTCATCTAAGAGCAAAAATGTCGCAACTTGGAAAAAGGAAGATTCTATGTGGGCGTGGTGGAGTGACCAGTATTTCCTTGTATTTCAACCAGGGTTGGCTGATTTAAATCAATTTGTTTCAAATCAACTGTTTTTTGTTTAAATCATTGATTTAAATCACTTATATTGTTAGTTTATTTTAATGGAAGAATAATTTTTAAAAATGGCAGAAAAAGGTTTTTAAAAAATTAAAATAGAAAATTTGAGCAAACTAACATATTAAATAATAATTAAATCAAGATTTCATTTAATTCAAGATTAGCTAACTGATGCAAGTAAAATAACCTTTAATTATACAGTAAAAGAGAAATTAATTGTACATAAATCAATAAAATTAAAAATTCCGATTTAAATCAAAAACATCGATTGATTTGATTTGTATTAAAAAAAATCAAAAAAGTGCCAACCCTGATTTTAACAAACTTTAACATTAATATTTTCCAATAACACAAGTATGCATAAGCCAAAGCACGTGCTAATAGTCGCATTTAGATTAGACTTATTGACTAACATATTGGTCAGGGTTTTAATGGACATATCTCTCGCAACATTTGAACATTGGCTGATCTAGGAAGTAAGCTACGTAGGACTAAAGCTTGCCTGTAATTTGGGAGGGTGACCATTGCACATTCGCCTCGCAGCGAGAGGACCCGGGTTTGATCCCAGTTTGTAGCACTCGGTGAAAACTCACCACAACTTTTTCCGCGTTGAGTTTGCAAGCAGTGGCGGCGCCAAGAATTGTCGCGAGGGTAGGCAAACCAAATAAATGGGCCCCCGACGCGGGACCCCCCTTTTCTCAACGAAATGCTTCAATAAAATAAAGTAGTGATGTACATGACGAACAAAAAAGTTCTAACAACAGTAAAACGAGTCCAAATATAACAGAACTGGTTTTATTTACTAGGAGATACCTCAGAAATTTCTAAATACATTATCGACATTTGTTTCATTGTTATTTATAAATAATTTTATCTCTTGGGACGATTTTGAGACCCTTTCTAGATCAATTTGGGGCCCCTTATAGAGTGATTTTGGGGCCCCTAAAAATTTTAAGGTAGGCAGTGGCCTATCTGGCCTACCCCCTAGCGCCGCCACTGTTTGCAAGATCTTTCATCAAAGCGGTGCATGATGTTCATTTCTAAAGTTACGGTAATACGTAACACTATAATATCAAGTTAATTTTAATATTATAATATCGAAAAGTTATGACCGTCCCGATTGCAAGATCGTCCAATATTTAATTAGAAAACGTGTAAATTTAAATTAATTTTGAATTTTAAGTAAATTTATCATTTAAGTCAGAAATCCTTTTATTTTATGTTAATGTGCCATTTTAAGTCAGAAATCCTTTTATTTTATGTTAATGTGCCATTTTAAGTCAGAAATCCTTTTATTTTATGTCAATGTGCCATTGTAAGTTAAAAAATAATTTTATTTTATGTTAATGTGCCATTGTAAGTTAAAAAAAACTTTTATTTTATTTGAATGTTCCTTTTGAGTTAGAAAGCATTTAATTTTAAGTAACTAGAAAACGTTTAAAACAGCCCCAGTTGAAAATCGAAGAGTTACGTAGTTTTGAAACTCAGACAGCGAAATTGATGAATCCTCGGTTTATCCGCCCCCCTTTAAAGCATCCCTGTCATCCCCCCCACACGCGCAATCCCCCCTCCCCCTGTTTTCCCCCAATTTGATTCTGAATCATCGCGATGAGGAGAAGCCATCTTCCGCTGGCCATCTCATCGAGGGCGCTCCGGGAGAGTATAGGGTTATGCGAGGGAATGGAACTCAGGCCACTGGGGCATCCCCGACCCCGCGTCACGTCCGCCCCTCGCCCCCCTCTGGCGTTCCATCAGTCGGGTCCCATCGGATTTGCGTCCGCAGTCCACCACATCCACGCTCCTCCGCAACATGTGTTTCGAAAGTTTATCTTTTAGGACGACAACGTTTTCTTAGCGTTCGGTCGTCTAGCCGGAATTATAACGTCCCTGCCGGATGTACAAGTCGCAAGATGCTCCGAGCGAGATTCGGGCTAAATTGCCAGTTTCTAGTCAACTTTTCCACCCGTGTCTACGTCCGATTTAGAAAGTTTTGAGTGTCGGCGTGGGATATGTAAATTGCGCGAAATTGTAGTTTTTTTCTGATGCTAAATATTTCAAATAATATTCTTCAAATTTGATTCCGGCCACTGAAGGTGTATGGTGAGTAATATATGTCATGAATTGCTTCCAGTGGTTTCGATGTTGTAGATACGAGAAGGGTTTGGACTAGTATTGGTTTTAATGCTATAGTTCATACAATCATTTATTTATTTATTATGTCCTTAACATTGATATTGACTAGTATTGGTTTTAATGCTATAGTTAATACAATCATTTATTTATTTATTATGTCCTTAACATTGATATTTATCTTTTAACTCATTGCTGTATTTTGCTAGATTCTTTTAAAAATTTATGTTGAGAAGATTTTTAGCTTTTTTAGCTAGGGTTGGAGATAAGGCACTAGTCACGGCATTTGACTACTAAAATAAATGCTTTGACTACTAAAATAAATGCTTTGACTACTAAAATCAATGCTTTGACTACTAAAATCAATGCTTTGACTACTAAAATCAATGCTTTGACTACTAAAATCAATGCTTTGACTACTAAAATCAATGCTTTGACTACCAAAATAAATGCTTTGACTACTAAAATAAATGCTTTGACTACTAAAATCAATGCTTGGACTACTAAAATAAATTCTCTGTCTACTAAAATTAATCGAAATCTGGGGGCTCACTAGTCATTTTGATTAGAGAAAAATTTAATTCTCATAAAAAATGCAAATAAGGCGTATCATACATTAATAATTCATCAATCTCATTTTGTTTACAAAAAATTGTGTTCGTCCAAAGTCATGTAACTCAAGTGATAATAAACTCCTATTTTAATTCTGACGGGTAAAGCAAAATGTTGGCTGTCCTTCTGGTTTTTATACCCCCACTAGTCAGTGACTACAAAAATAAATTAAGAGAGGAGGCTCACTACTCAATATGACTACTAAAAAAATATACTTATGTCAAACCCTCGTTTTAACTTCTACGAACTCGTTCCGGGAGTGATTCTATCAACATGATCTTGGTTTTGGTTAATATTCGATAAACCGTATTAAAAGTCTTACAAAATTAGAGAAATTCCTATTTCAGCTCTCCTGCAATATATTTGTAATTTATTAAAGAGTTTTCGGATGCATAGAAGACTAAATTCGATTATATCTAAGGCAATTCAAGGAAGTTATTGATTCCGTTAGTTTTCTCGCATTTTTTTCATTTTATAACAAGTATTTGCAATGTAAGATTTAAGAAACTAATTTCAATATAAGAGAAAATCTGTAACTGTTAATTTGGCTTTATAAAAACTATTAGCAATATATTTTTATAACGCTAAAATTAACAGTTAAAAATTATATTCGCAAAATAAGATAAATTGGTAACTTGAAATTTTATGCTTTAAAAAAGCAATAATTTTTAACTATTAATTTTCGCTAGTATATCCCTAATGTTATCATTAAAAGGTCTTAAGAAGCTATTTCATTTTGATCATCAATCAAACTTTCACTTTATTCTCGAAATTAAAAATGTTACTTATTCAAATTTTGGGGGAAATTTAGATAATAGTTTTTTGCGATTACCTCGTCGAAAAATAACTATTATTTTTCCTTTGCTAAAATTTTTAATTTTGGTTAGTTCATCTTTTAAAGAGTATTCTTCAAAGAAAATACATCAATATCATTATTATTTCATTTTCAATTTTAATCGTTGTCTAGTACTCCCACATTCGAAGATATTATTTATCATTTTCGAAATTTGACTCTGATATTTAACTAGGCTATCACATCGGGTCGAATTGCAAAATAAATTAATCTGAGTAAATTAAAGAATGCATTGACTATATTGAGACAAGTCGTGGGTATCGGATACTGATTTGATACGGTTTAAGGGAAAGTAATTAATTCCACCGGGGATTGGGAACAACGATAAAAATCGACTCAACAATGTAGTCATTAATCATTATCCCTAAATATAATCATAAGTGTATAATGTTTTAACATAAGTGTGACACTTCATATTCTTCACATACAAAAGTTTTAGTGAGACCTATTCACAAAACAGAATTACGGACTTCGTCACCGTTTTGCGTCCGCTTGCTAACGCGTCACACGTAGCCTTTGACAGCGCCTCGCTAGGGGGAGATTTTCTTCTTGTGATGACGTCACTCCGTTACTAGCTCTCAGAAAAATATTATCCAATGTGACAAACTTATGGAACATTATAATAGACTGACTTATGGGATCAATAATTAGTGTTGCTTCATATTTGTAACTATATGGGAATAAAAAAATTCTTCGTCGTCTTTAGCTGTGTCCTGATTAACTACTTTGATTTTATAGGTTATACCAAGAATGTATTTATTTATACTCAGGGAGAATGAATATGTCGAGATTATTTTTAAATATAATAAATTTCTTAATTACGAGAAAAGTATCTAAGTCGTAATTATTTATGAGTATATTATTTCATTAATGGAAAATGAAAATATCTTAGAAATATTTACTTTTAACGTTTTCTGAAACATATTTGACAAAGGCGATTTTACGCCTAAGGCCCCCAGATTTAAGGGACCCCAATTTTACACTTGAGGGGGAGGGTGCAAATATAACATATTATGTTATATGCATTTAATCCTATATGTTATATGCATTTAATCCAATATGTTATTTGAATTTAATCCTATATGTTATATGCATTTAATCCTATATGTTATATGCATTTAATCCTATATGTTATATGCATTTAATCCTTTATATTATATGCATTTAACCCTAAATGTTATATTCTTCTTTTCCCTATATGTCATATTCTTCTTTTCCTATATATTATAAATTTCTAACACTATATATTATATCGTGCTTTTAATGTCATACACTATAACGTTGCCCAAATAAAGCCGTGTTAAATTAACCGTTAAACGATGTCGACTTTAATTAGCAAACTAACCTTCTTAAGCAAAAAAAGAATTATATGACTGTCAAGTTTCTACCATTCTTTTTATTTATATTTTTTATGAATAAAAATACGTCTTATATTTAAGATGAAAGAATGACAAAAAATAGCGAAGGATCCGCGTGTTAAGCGATTTCGTTCCACTTTCTCCGAGAAGATGAGGACGCTAGCAATGCCGCTATTCGCCGCCAGCGGGGTTTCCCCGACATCAGTCTTCGCCTTCCCACACTCGTACATGATATAACACACAGGCTACGATACCCACGCCCTCTGTCTTTCGAGAAACGGAGTCACAGGGCCAAAGTCCCACAAAAAAATATCTCTTCTTTTAAGAAAGAAAGAAAATGATGGGTTTTTTACTTCTTAATTTTTTTTTCTGTCGGTCTGTCTGTCTGTCTGTTGGAAGTCTTCCTTTTTTTAACTTGGCGTAATGTATCTCTTATGCGTTGCTATTTGAAGAAGCGTTTTGATGTTGTCGTGATGTCTATTAATTAATTAATTTGTCGTAAGATTTGGCATGAGTAACATTTACAAATAGTACAGATATAAATTTTTGAAGCGAAGCTAGTCCAATTTTAAATATGGTACAGATTTAATATGGTACGGATAGTAATTATTGAAGTGTAGTGAGGGCAATTTACATATGGTACGGATAATAGTTATTGACGCTAAGCGAGCGCAGTTTACATATGGTACAGATAATAATTATGGAAGTTAAGCGAGCGCAGTTGACATATGGTACAATACCACATATAATAATTATTGAAGCTAAGCGAGCGCAATTTTCATATGGTACAGAGGTATAGCCCACAAGGCGGATTCGGTTCATTGGGACCTTTTGTTTTGTTTTTTACTTCTGCCCCGAGATATAGCAGGGTACGCAAAAAAACGTTATACCTAAACAAAATTGCTACAGGTGTACTAACGGTAAGGTTAGGTTAGGTTAGGTTAGTCTCTCACTTCCCTAGGGTGGCGCGCTTTTATAAATATATTTATGCTTTGAACTTTTTATTTATATCAAGAATACAATAATTCGAACAATTTCATATTTAATGTGAATGGTTAAGTTTGTAGCAATTGCGACTTCTTCATTCGAACTCTCCTTTGTGAGCTATTTTCTCCATTTTAGCTAACTGGCTCCAATAAGACTATCAACACTTATTTATATAAGAAGTAAACCTATTTAAAAAACGTCTCATAAAAACGAAATTTGATGTACTATAAAAAATAATATAAACGTGCAAAATTGGGCTGTAAACCGCACAATTGGGGTATTTTCGATCGATTGGGACTCAATGTTAAATCGTTTTCGAACGAATGGGATTTTGGTCGAATGGGACCAAAGCGGTACAGATAATAATTATTGTAGCTAAGCGAGCGGAAGAATTGGCTTTTTAAACGATGCCACTGATATTAGCTTCACTTTCAGGTCGCTAGAGACATCTTAATATCAATTTCGTTTCATTGACACCCGGTCCCATCTCCGAACAGATGTTCGGTATCAGATCGATGTCATTGCGCTGTCAGCTCTGTTCTTCGTAGAGTTCTTAATTTAATACCGCCAGGGAATTCCCGCCGCGGCAAATGAAAATAAACAAACAGAAAATTTGAAATGTTGCACATGTTGCCTCTTGCTTTTGTCAACGAATGACGCAAAGGAAACGTTCAATATTAGAAATTAGTCTCAGAAAATTGCTAAACGCGTTATTTCAAATATATTGAACAGTGAGTTACAAGAGCTATCTTATTTAATAATTGACCGGGTTAATACGAAACAGAATTGATAGGACTTAATTGAATCTATTAATTATTATTATAAATATCAATTAATTATTGTGACGAGTCTATAAACAGCTTTGTTGGTCTTAGCCAAACAATGAACAAGCATTTTATTAAATTTTAAAAACTGTGATGTATTTTGTACAAATCCAAATATTTTATACATTTAAACCCATATTTTGGAAACCCCTTACACGCATAATTAAAATATAATAATAAACACGAAATAAATGCGTAAGTAAAAGGTTTATTTATTAAAAAAACCGGCTATTGTTTCGGCATAACATTATGACATTGTCACTATTTGAGATAACGGCATAATGTTATGCCGAAACTATAGCCGGTTTTTTAATAAATAAACCTTTTACTTACGCATTTATTTCGTGTTTATTATTATATTTTAATTATTTTATACATTCTTATCAACACAAATTTTTAATTAATTTTTTAATTTAAAAGTTAACCCCAAAACCTTTCCGTTAATTTAATTTTTTTTGGCCCTCTTGATTGGATTTTAAGATTTCAAGGTAGGCTATGACCAAATTTACCTACCATATCGAACTGATTTTTAATTCCATAACTCTTTATTTATATAGTTTTATTTATTAATTTAATTTGGTTTATTAAATTTTATTTATTTAATTTGGTTTATTAAATTTTATTTATTTAATATGATTTATTTAATTTTATTCATTTAATATGATTTATTTAATTTTATTTATTTAATATGATTAATTTATTTATTTTTATTTCTATATCGTGCCTTTCGTATATATAAGTATATATATATATATATATATATATATATATATATATGGCATATCTAGATAGATAGGTAGCGGCTAAAGCAGACGCTATTAGTTTATCTCATCGTTATTCGTAAATTTGACTTGATAAATAATAATACTAGCATTTTAATATAATTTTTGAATAGCTTGCTGATATTTTGATAAGTTTATGTAAGAAAAAACGTTCTTATGACTTTCAATTTGGCTCTAGCAGACGCTAGATCTTCGTTGCAACCTCGGAGAAGCTATCGCCTTTACGCCACCTAGACTCGTTTCGGTCGCGAATATTGAAATTAATTGAAGCATATTCTTCTCTAGTTGTATAAATTGAATTTCATGCCCATGGTTAAAATGATAATAATATTTAAGTAACACTACGGATACTTCATGGTTTTAAAAACATTACTTTCATGTTACAAAACGTTAAAATTCTGCGAGCTTTTAGATTTAGCGCTTGACAAAGGGGTCACGTACCCGAAAGCTCGCAAGTATCCGTAGTGTTACTTAAATAGTATTATATTCTTATCTACATTTATACTATTTTTAATAAAACAATCGAAACTATCGTAAAGTTTCGGAGTCAAGTATAAGACAGTTTCGAAGACAAATCAATATTGTTGTTAGCTATCCGATTCGTTCGACTAGTTTGTGCCAAGATCTTTCCGGAATCTTAGAAACGTGTTCCGCTTACAAGTGAGCTTCGAAGGGAATCTAATGAAAGAGACTGAATGGACGAGGAAGATGGGCACTGTCTCCGGAGTGATTCGGTCGGGGCCCGTCTCTTAATTAGATCTCGCCAGTCTGAGACGGGGCTACCGCGCAGACACTAAAGACTGGATGGTGGCGTGTCCGGGCACCAAACAACAGAACGCCGAAGACATTATAGAATTAAATGGTCTAGGTTCCTTCCCAGACATTACAGCCCCCAAGCATTCCTCCGGGGCATCTTCAACAACGCGCGCTTGTTGCTACGTTCTATCACAAGTACATAGAATGTTTCTCGAAGGGAGAAGTAATGCTTTCAGCTATTCAGGTTATTCAGCTTGTTCATTTTCAGATATTTGAATATAATCAGATCAGGTTTATCTGATTTCAAATTGAATCTGATTTATTATATCAAATAAATTATCTGAATTGATTTGTTATAACTAATTTTATCAGAATCAGGTAGCTGAACAGTTAGTAAATATTAGATACAGTTAGGTGAACAGTTAGTAAATATTGATTTCAAATTGAATCTGATTTATTATGTCAAATAAATTATCTGAATTGATTTGATATTACTAATTTTATCAGAATCCGTTAGCTAAACAGTTACTAAATATTAGATACAGTTAGCTGGACAGTTAGTAAATATTAGATACGGTTAGCTGAACAGTTAGTAAATATCAGATTGAGTTACCTGAACAGTTAGTAAATATCAGATACAGTTAGCTGAACAGTTAGTAAATATATATTATAATGGATGCAATTGTAAAAAACAGCGTTTATATTTTTGAAAGAAATTTAATCGAGTGATATGTAAAAACTGTGCTCTATAAATAATTATATGAGTTTCCAATTTTAATTTTGAAGGTTTCTAGTTCAAGCGCGCGCTGCACGCGGATTTAAGGGCGGAGTTATTCTGAAACCGATTAAATCTTGGCCCTTTTGTTCAACCCAAAAATCTTTCATATATAAGCCATTTTGGGTAGTGATAAAATTGAGTATTATTAAAAACAATATAATTTTGGGTAGTGATAAAATCGAATATTATTAAAAAATAATTTTGATTTTAGGTAGTGGTAAAATTCAGTCTTATTTGGGATTATCGGTATTGGTAAAATTAAGTATAACTCGAAAATTGTTCATCTGTAAGACATTTTGGCTAAGTGATAAAATTGAGCATTACCCAAAAAAATTATCATTTTTGCTAGTGATAAAATTGGGTATTACCCAAACATTTGTCATTTTGGGAAGTGTTCAAATAGGTATCAACAACAAAATGTTTTACAAAAGGTATCCAAATTTTGGTTAAATAGAATAGTTGCTAACTTAGATGTGCGTTATGTACTTATGGTTGTACGAATATTTCCTTGCTTTAAAAATAGCTTAAGTATCTTTTCTGAAAAGACTTTTTGTTGCGAAATAACGAAATGACGTTAGCTACGGAGGAAAGTGTCATTATCATAATTCGCGTGGGAGGCCCTGCCCAGCAAGCGAACCGAGAAAGGTAGAGCTTAACTTGTCTGCCGTTCATTCTCAAGAAAGGTACTCTTGTTTCAGACAAGCTATAGTGAAAAGCGGCCATTGTGTCGGAAAGTAGCTCATTAATTTTAATTCGGAAAGATTTGGGGCTTCCTGGAGATTGGCCGATATATTTTGAGTCATTAATTTTAATTCGGAAAGATTCCGATATATTTTGAGACGTAATTTGACCCGTATCTTAATCTTGCGTAGACGATGTCGGTCAGCTTATAAACGTTGCTTATTAATTTAAATAGTTAGATTTACGGTAGAGAAGCTTCGATTACATCAGAGATAATATAGATAGAGCTACCTTTCTGTAGATAAAAATTTGGAAAGAGCTTTCCGATTGACGGTTTTCTAACAAAGTGATTACCCACGTCCGGTACCTGACCTCCGAAAAATCACCCACCATCGGTTGCTGTAATACGCTATCTAGAGTTAGTTACCATGGTAACCACGGAGGTAATATTTTCGGAGTTCCGGTCGGAAGTGGGTAAACGCTATCGCCTACGCGCGAAAGAGTTATTTCGAATCTTTGATGATATTGAACAGTTTTATTCGGTTCATTATACTAGTTACATCTCTGTAATGACAATGAACGTTCTACGACCAAATTTTACTAAGGAATAAATTAATATTTTCAAGTGGTTTGCAACTCCGATGAAAGTAAAGATTACTGATTCTTTTGTATCACGAGGGTTCGTAAGGAACCTGGATAACTTAGCTAAGTCAGGGATATAAATAATATCGTAAAAAGTCAGGGATTTTAATACAGGGTTTCCACACGTCAGGGAAATCAGGAAAAGGGCAGGGAATTGAAAAATGGGTCTAAAAATCAGGGAAAGGTTAGGGAATTTTAAGAATTTGTTAAACGTCAGGAAATTCAATTTTCTCTTGACACTTTTTGAAGGTAATTTTACTATAACAAATTCTATGATTATCATTTAAGTTAGGCTAATTTTTTCAACATTGCAATCGCATTTTTATTTAAATATAAGTCAATTTAAATCTATTTACTTCTAATAAACGTAATATATGAAATAACAATTTTGGCCTTAAAAAGTCAGGGAAAACCTCTTAATATGGTCAGGGAAAACCGGGAATAGTCAGGGAATTTCAATGAGAAAATTTTCTGGCAACCCTTTAGTAGTTTGCAGACTTTGCATAGCAGAGAGTGTTCCCAATATAGTTGCCGAAAAATGAAATTTCTGTATGCTATTATAAAATATAATTAAGTTTGTGATATTAAAAAAAAATTAACTTTGTTCTTTTACCTGTATGAAAACATGAAAACTACAGACTGTGTTGTTTTCGTTAACTAATTTTTCCCTGTAGAATTATGATGACAGGTTAAGCACGTACTAGGAAACTTAAACTTAAGACGGGCTTAGTCTCTAAAATATCTGTTCCTCGTGAAATTAATTACAGGTTTTCACCGAGCCTCGTTATAATGATCCATCTGCTTATAAAAATTATATTTTATTATCTCGGAACTATCAGTATAAATTCTCTCAATAAAACTATTTCTTTCGTAAAAGAGTCGTACATTTTATTACTTAGTTACCAAAAGTAATTAAAATTATCTACATTTCTAAGACATTTACATTTTTCGAAATACACTAAATTTATCGAGTGCCCTCAGTGAAAATTGGGTATATCACAACTTTTTGGAAATTATTTGAAACGTTTATGAAAATATAAAATCGCTTTTAGAGATGAAATTAAATTGTATTGTTCTCATTTAACTCAAGTTCAAAGAACTTCTTTTCCATCCAGAGCCTGATTCTCAATTACAGTCAACGAACTTCATTTGAGACAATGCCGTAATTAAATTGTGTGAAATTTATAGTTTAGTCCTTTGACTTTTATTTCGTGGGAACCAGATTTCTCAAACCGAAATAGCGTGGATTTTTCAAAAGAATTTTTGGTTTTTACATCAGCGTACATAAGTGTAATGATCTGTATATTGTTGTAGCTTATTTCGGCAGATGTAAGTTATGCCAAGTTATTTACAAATCTTTGATTTACGATAGGCTGCGCATTTTATCATTATATAAAATATTATAAAATATATTATATAAAAAAAATTATAAAATATATTATATAAAAATTATAAAATATATTATATAAAAATATTATAAAATATATTATATAAAAATATTATAAAATATATTATATAAAAATATTATAAAATATATTATATAAAATATATTATATAAAAATATTATAAAATATATTATATAAAAATATTATAAAATATATTATATAAAAATATTATAAAATATATTATATAAAAATATTATAAAATATATTATATAAAAATATTATAAAATATTTTATATAAATATTATAAAATATATTTTATAAAAATATTATAAAATATATTTTATAAAAATATTATAAAATATATTTTATAAAAATATTATAAAATATATTTTATAAAAATATTATAAAATATATTATAAAATACATTATATAAAAATATTATAAAATATATTAGATACAAATATTATATAACATATTGTATTCAAATATTATAAAATATATTAGATACAAATATTATATAACATATTGTATTCAAATATTATAAAATATATTGTACAAAAAAATTATAAAATCTATTATATAAAAATATTATAGCCAGCAATCATAAGTAACATAATAAAAAAAGTATAAAACTTTTTTACTTTTCCCATTCTTCATCAAATGCAAATTAGTTAAAGTCACCTGAATTAAAAGCAATAAAAGTCACTATATGACTTGGGTCTAGGGTGGTTGCCTTGGGTATTAGCGTACTTTTAAACCATTAGAACCGTACACGCTAGTGAAAAAATTATTTTAGAAAGCTTGAAATCAACTTGAAAATCACAAAATCTGGGATATATTAAGTACCAAAAGTTAATCATTAACTTATGTAAGTACATAAAATGAAAATATCGTTAAAAAAAATAAAAAAAAAAACGAAATGGACCCGAAAATCGAACTCTGAAATCTAAAAATTTATTTATTTTTTCTGAAATCACTTTGAGATTCAAAATGCCGTACGCAAAATTAACAAATTTCGAACCTAAAGTCGTTAATTTTCCGGAAAATTTAAATGCGGGAAAAATTTCAAACCAATTATCCTTAAATCGGAAAAATTAAAAATTAAAACCAAATGAGGTGAAAATGCCGCGAAATTTAAATTTGCGAACAACGGAAAATATCCGGAAAAAAAGGCATCGGTCGTTTTCGGAAAAATGTTCCGACTTACAACTTTAGTGGTACTTCTTAATTTGAACTCTTTATTCTGATAAAAGCGAAATATGGGGGCTGACAATAAGGGGGGTAGTCATCGGGTCGAAGATAGCGTCGCGGAAGGAGCAGGTGGCTTTGACGTCATAACGCCTGTGTTTGAATTTCGCTAAGCCTTGGCCTCAAATGCTAAGTCGCTGGTTTGTTGGTGTCCTGCGGTTGATATTTATTTCTTTGTTATCATTTTTATGCACATCCTCCTTTTGTGCCGATTTGGTTTGTAGTCGGGTTACGGGGTCTTTTCGCCATTGCTATTTAAATTTATTCAACCCTTTTTGGTCGTCACTCGTCAGTTTTAAGTTATCCTTGCGTCAAGAAGTACCACGTGTAATTTCTAAATCTAAAAATGTTAAGTTTCAAAGTTGTTGGTCTTTTTTAATTTTTTAAGAAGTTTAAAGTTCTTAATACAGACGTGGAAACCTTGGAAATATCAGGGAAATTTATGAGGGTTTATAAAGTTTGATCTAAGGAGTACAAATTTACATCAATAAAATTTTTCTTATTTAGGATTTAACTTTACCAATTTAGTTTAAATATCAATCATGAAATGAAATGAGTTACTCTGAACCTTTTAGATTTAATTGAGGTTAAATTTCTGATGATAAATTTTACACGTGAAGTTTCCTATGTTAAATTTCATACGTCTAATTTCACACGTTAGATTTCCCCACGATAAATTTCATGTGTTAAATTCCCTATGTGAAATTTAATTTCTTTGCAATGGTAACTAGTTTATATCGGCTATGACAAAAAGACTGCCGCGGTGGTCACGTGATTATTTACCTGATGTAGAATAACGATATGGCGACAATTTTAAGGCAGGGCTTAGCTATGACCAGTCGTCGAATTTCCAATTGGCATTAAATATATTTTAAAAGTTAGCGCGCACTAGCGATGAAAAACGCATTATACGGATCTAGAGCGTCAGTCAGTATGGATTACAATTCGCCACTTCCCTCGCGCGGTGACTGAAACGTGAGTCACTTGGCGGGGTCCCCTTCGAGTCCAAGTTTACAATGGTAATAAGCGGCGGGGTCTCAATACGGGTTGACCTTTCATTCCGCCACATCGACCACAGCAACAGGGGGAGCCACCTCCCTCGCCTTGACGCAGGTAGGAGGGTGCTTTTCGGAATGAATGAAAACGAAATTGCAACGTGCATTCAACTACTTGAGGCACCAGGCGAGGATTACTAATCCCGGAGTTAGTCATCCTTTTTCCGCGCGTAACGGTATTCTGGCTTCTCCGCTGAGGTTGGGGTGACGGTAACTAGCTTTTCGTGCCCCGAAATGTTTCAAGAAGGAGTCACAGACGTGGAAATGAATAATAACCGTTATTATCCCTTCTCATCACCCCCGAATGCGCCCACCACCCCTAATCCACCGATCCATCGTGTTTCCATCTCCCCCTATGTACTCTATGCGCTGTTTGTTTATCAGCACCATCTGATCCGGTTTTTGTTCAAGGTCAAGGGTTTAGAAAGTGTTGTTGATACTGCCCCTTTTATCTGTTAACGGGGAACAGTGTGATATGGAGGTCAGTGGCGGCGGATTCGGGGGTATTGGGGGTGCACTGTGTTTCCTGATTTCACTGGGCGGTACATTGCTACTACCAAGTATAATACTTTGAATTTTAATGGGAAACAGTGTGATATGGAGGTCAGTGGTGGCGGATTCGGTGGTATTGGGGGTGCATTGTGTTCCCTGATTTCACTTGGGGGTACATTGCTACTACTAAGTATAATACTTTTAATTTTATTTTAGAACCGAGTACTTTCAGCCTGTCATAATAATTATTATTATGTCTATTAAGGTTTAAAGAATTTACTAGAGTTGTTAATTTTCCGGAAAAATAAAATGTAAATTTCCTGAAAATCTTCCGCAAATCGGAAAAATAAAAAATTGAAACATAAATTACTTTTTAAAGTATTTTGATGTTTTTATCTTTTTATCGCGATATTAAAGGTTTACCCCCATTTCGCCCAAAATAGTTCTCCCAATTCCAATTTATCCCAATCCCATTTCTCCCAATTCCCATTTCTCCCAATCCCATTTATCCCAATCCCATTTGTCCCAAAATAGTTATCCCAAACCCCATTTGTCCCAAAATAGTTATCCCAAATCCCATTTGTCCCAAAATTACACTTGGTATAAACATGAATCTAAGTTTTATTTTAATATGCAAGTACATAAAATTTTGCCCATTTCATTTTACATCGAATCCCCATTTTATCGCTTCGAGGAATTCTTCTGAGGTTTTGGATCCTAACCTAATCTAACCTAACCTAAGCTAACGCCAAGTCAATTCACATATTCACAAAACGGTAAACTTACTTTGTTTACCGATTCCAAATAATGATTGGGAGAAAGGGGAATCCACATTTTTCGGAATATTGATCGTTGGGAGAAATGGGAATCCATTTTTTTGGTAAACTTGATCGTTGGGAAAAATGGGAATACATATTTTTGGGTTAAATGAACTCCGGTTCGGAGAAATGGAATTGGGACAAATGGGACAACACTTTTTTGGGGGAACTGATAACTTTGGGAGAAGGTTAAATTGGGTTAAATGGGAACATACCATATTAATTGTCTAATATCAGTAAACATACTACAAAACATTAATAGTGTTATATTGTTAATCAGTTTGAACTAGTCTAGATGTTTCAGATTCAAAAAAATGAGGCGAAAATGCCGCATTATTAAAATTTGCAAACAATATATTAGACTAATCATGGAATGAAAACTTTTTTTATTTTTTCCGAAACATATTACCCAAACTTTATCAAATTTACCTTAATGTGGTCCAAATTATGCATTTCGCGATTTTCAAAATAAAAAGAAAATCGTAGGTACGATCCTGTAAAAACCGAGAAAATCCCATGCTTTTTTAAATGGAGATTTTTTTGTTTTAAGTGGTCAAAAATATTTTGTTTGCCATGGCAAATCGAATGGGTAGTGCAACGTCTCCTTTTGGGAAATTTCATGTCTCATGTAGGTCTACATTATGCCCGACTTTGAACAAAATTGGAAATAAACACCTCGGGTACTCTCCTTGTGAGTATATAATTAAATACATTCGGAAAATAACCTAAAAATCTACCGTAATGTAGAGTTGAATATCGATGCTAAAAACGGTCAAAAACGCCGCCGATCAGTTTAGTAAAATATTTTCGGCGGCGTAGTCGTCGGCCATTTTCGGTATGGAGATACAGGCCGGAAGGCAGGCAAGGCTGCCAGATTTCGATAGACCGAAAACGGCCAACTCTCTCAAATGTTTTCGTTTTCAAAACAAAAATTTTGCGGCGTAGCTATCGACTAAGACTATACATTATAAACGCGGTACATTTATTACCTGCCGTTTGACACTTTAATGAAACCTTTAGTTTTAGAGATAGCGTATCTGTTGCGTAATTACCGCTGCAGCCAGATCTCGTGTTGAGATTTGCAAGCGTGGAAATCGGGGTGAAGGTCTCTCATTCAGAAAAGCCAGAAAAAGGAGAGAGTACCGGAAATGGGGTTCTTATAATCGTTCGACCCCTGTAGAGTGTCGGTATAGAGGGCCCCAGGGGAGAGCCCATTGTCGCTGACTACGCGACGTAAAAGACACCTGACTCATATTCTAGTTTGCATAAGTTACTCGCTTTATTGCACCTCCGACGACGCTCTGTTTTTTATTGATGTGCTGGCATGCAAGCCGGGTGCACCGCGTTTGCTGCTGACTATACGCTTCGATAGTTTCCATCCAATGGCGTAGGACGGGGGTAGAAAGAGGGGTTGAGAATGTAGAACAGTGGCGCACTCTGGCGAGGGGAAATGCGATCTAAATCAGAGTGTCGTTACGGAATGGACCCGTGGCTGAGTCCCCCGTGGACTGCGTCATTATGAATAGCCATAATATTCTCATTACCCGAGACGTGTTGCTGCTGCTGCCACATGGTCCATTATCGAGCGAATTCTGGATCGTTGTTAGCTAGCCGAATGTATTATTATTGTAAAGTTTCACATAATCAACAACGCGCTCCGTCTGTCGATAATTATTGTCAACTTACTAAAGCGTATTTGATATTTGAACACGCCTGTAATTGTTGTCAGAGTTAGATCGGCCGTGCTTTTGAGATATATATTTGGAAATTAGAGGAGGTACTTTGGGCGTTAAAGGTTTCTAATGTATGGTGCTTTGAGTCTATTAGGGTTTAGAAATATGGTATAGCGACTTCAAGCTACTCTTCAGCTGAGTTGTTAATATTCCGGAAAAAATAAAACTTAAATTTCCTGAAAATCTTCCGCAAATCGGAAAAATAAAAAATTGAACCATAAATTACTTTTTAAGGGTTTTTAATGTTTTTACCTTTTTATCGATATAAAATGTCTAATATCAGTAATCCTACTACAAAACATTAACAGTGTTATATTGTTAATCAGTTTAAACTAGTCTAGACGTTAAGTTTTACTTTTAGATTCGAAAAAATGAGGCGAAAATGCCGCTTTATTTAAATTGGCAAACAATATTAGACTAATCATGGAATTAAAACTTTTTTTAATTTTTTCGCGAAAAAACGGAAAATTTTCCAGAAAAAGGCCTCGGTCATTTTCCGGAAAATGTTCCGACTAACAACACTAGTGAAAACGCTACGACGGCGAGTGTCCACGCAAAAATACTGTATTAGGCCTAACGGGGATGTTTGGGCGACAACGCAAAAAATATTGTATTAGGTCTGACAGTGGTTTTCTTTTATATTTCGCGAAATCGCTTCTAGTTAGAGCTTTACGGAAACGATCAATTTAACACATAATTTCCTTCGTGCAACTTTAGCGATTTCAATTATTTAATTTTCAATAGAAAAATAGTTCATAGACCCCAAATTATTTCGTCCAGAATTTGTTTTTTCTTTATACGAGCCCCTAACAGATGGCGCTATTTTTTAAATAAGAATTTTTATTTTAAATCAGGCGTAGGTAGTACTTTTTGTGTCTGTTAACTTATACCTTATCAGTAACCCAAATACGCTCTCAGGGTAGCTCCAGTACATGGAAAACATGTAAAAGTCTGGGAATTTGAAATGGGTGTAAACGTAAGGTAAAATCAAGGAATTTTAAGAAATAGTAAGCAAGTTAGGGAAAAGTCAGGGAATTTAAATTTAGTTGCAAATAAAAAATGTGTACAATGTTAGTTTCAAATTTACAATTTAAGGTTTAAAAAGTCAAGGAAAATATTTGGAAATGGTCAGGGAAATCCTAGGAAAGTCAGGGAAATCGCCAAGAAGTAATATTTCCGAGAGCCAAGACCCGTTAAGTATTGTTTATATGGTGCTTGTTGAAACAATGGAAACTTTTCACCTGTAAACAGAACGTCGTGTTTTTGCCAAGCCTTAATGTGTCAAAAAAACTACCAGGTTAAAAGGGAACGCTTGTTGCTGCCGTAAAGGTGAAAATTTTCCATTATTTTAACAAGCACTATATAAACAGTGACTTGCAGGTCTTCTTCTTGGCGATTTCCTGGAAGGATAATTTACTGAAGCGTCTATTTAAATTTAGTTGCAAATAAAAAATGTGTATTAAAATGTTAGTTTCAAATTGTCAAATTTTAGTTTAGAAAATCAGTTAAAAGATTTGGAAATGATCAGGGAAAGTCAGAGAAATTAAATTTAGCTACCCAAAAACAAAGGAAGAGTTCAATTTTACGGAGGTTGAACGTTGAAAAGGTTTTCCGGGCTCCAAAAAGGGAACAAAAAGTGTTGTTATTGGTGATCGTGATCGGAATCCCCGCGAAGAGGGCCAGGGCATCCAACTGAGCGTGTGACGGACTCCGAACCCTCGCACCACGCCGTCCCGAACCCCTCTTTACCTTCGACAGTCCTTCTCACTTCCCGAATGAAGCGACACTTCTTCCTTTGTCCTGTCTTCCCCGACTGTGTCAGCCATTTCGACGTCTGTACAAGGATTTCTTCTTGGTTGCCGTCATAGATGGCGCCAGATTTATACTCTGATTAAATTTCCAATTTAAAGAAATGATAAAACTTACGAAACACTCTTACCAATAGGTCCTCGAGCATAAAATAAAGACGTAAGCCTCAGAACCAATGTCCAAAACTAATTAAAATGGAATTGAAATAGCCAGAATTTCTAACTGTTGACTAAACCGAAACGAGAAGCTAAGCCTAATCATTAAAAATTTCAAAACTCGTTGCGTAGCAACTGAAAGCCTCAAAATGGGGATAGTGGTGGCGAATTAAATTTGCGAAAATCTAAAGTTAATAAAGACTTATGGACTGCAATGCACATAATGGCAAAATACACGAAAAGGTAGAAAAGTTCATAAAGAAAAGGGTTAAAAAAAATAAGCCCTAAATATATTTAAAGTAATTAAAATGAGTTATTCGTAGCAATAGGTATTCGCGCGAAACTCAGACTAAATGGATCTTCGAGTCAAGAAGGAATTAAAAAGTTATTAAAATAGCCAAAGTTTCCAACTGTAATCTGTCCCAAGGCAAAACCTTTTAACGCCTCTGGTTTTTAAATTTATTTTGATTAGAGAGGTAGGAGAAATTGGTAGGGAGTGCAGACGTACCTTTTGTGTGCAGCCTTATGGTAATGTCAGGTTGAAATTTGTCCAGTAGGTTTAAAATCTTTATGAATTTACTCGAGATTTTTAAAATTGACTAATATTAGGTTTTGCCGAGGGGCTAGTCACTCGGCGTAATCGGTGTACTTGCCCGTACCTTTGACTGTACTAATGAGATTACCTAGGTGCCAGCCACGTAATTTATGATTACGAAAATTATCTTGGATTTTTAAGATTTAGCGAATTTTTTTCAAAGCCATTATTTCCAGTTTTTATTCATAATAACAAAAGTAGCATAAGACCCAAAAGTGTGTCAATCGAAGAGAGATAATCGCGCCAGACCCTAGACTAAATATGGTGTTGCGAGTACTACCCTAGTAGGTTATGTAGTCTAGGTCTTACCAGAAATTTTAATAGGCGCGAAGGTACAGCTCACACATTTGGGTCTTATGCTACTTTTGATAATAACCAAACATTTTTCAATTTTCAAAATATTATTTTCAAATGATTTTCATTTTTATAATAATCTTTGATATTATTTATTATTATTTATTTATTATTCCGTTAGCTATTTAATTTCAAAAACTATAAATCTTTGGAAATTTTATTATTCATTTTTCCAAATATCTCCAGATTTATAAATATTTCGGATATTTAAACGTTTTTTTTTCCGAAATATCTTCAGATTTATAAATCTTTTGAAAATTTTTACGTTTTCTTTTTCCTAAATATCTTCAAATTTATAAATCTTTTGAATATTTTACGTTTTTTTAATTTTAAAAATATCTTCAGAATCATAAATTTCTTAAAAATTTTAACGTTTTTTTTCCATAAATTTCTTCGGATTTATAAATCTTTCGGAAAATTTATCGTTTTTTTAATTTCCCAAATATCATGAAATTTCACGATTTTTTGTATTAGCAGATGGCGACCTAAGCGCCGCACTATATTTTGCCTTTTGGCCAACTCGTTGTCTCCCATTCTCATCCGTGGGGGGGGGGGGGGGGGGCGTCTTAGTTGGGGGTAGGAACGGGGCGTCGGGGCGGTTTCCCTCGCACGTGCTTCCGTCATTCAGCGTCGGCACGTGCGAAACATACTGCTACCGAGATAAACCGCTTCTAAGCCGACACCAATGCACTTTGTCTCCCCGCCCGCGAATCTTTTCCGCCGACCATAGCCGCCTTTTCCGACCTCAGACGACGCGTCGAGAATCGCGAGACGGGGACCCTTTTGTCCTGCTTGGAGAGATTCGAGTTTTATTTACGGCAAAAAAATCTAAATATAAAAGACAAGCGCTGTTCCAAAAGATGCTACTTAGAGTCCCTGAGTGGATTTCCGTATTTCCGTTTCTCGTTACGCCGATATATTTAGACGCCTATGTGCATTTAGGGCCCCGGGACAAAATACGTCGTCGAGAGGCCCTTCCAACTGATATTTACAAGGGAATATGATGTTGGTGTAGGGCCCCTATTGTAACCGGGCCCATGTTAAGAGATTCAGGGCCCAGGTCCAAAATAAGTCGTCGTGGGCCCTTCCAACTGATATTTACAAGGGAAGATGACGTTGGTGTATGGCCCCTATTGTAAGCAAGGCCATGCAGATACATTTAGGGCTCCGGGCCAAAATACGACGTCGAGAGGTCTTCCAATTTATATTTACAGGGAAGTACGATGTTTTGTAGGGCCCCTAATGTAACATGGGCCATGCTAGGAGATTCAGGGCCCCGGTCCAAAATAAGTCGTCGAGGGCCCTTCCAATTGATATTCCCCAAGGTAGGGAATGTTGATGAAGGTCAAGGTGACGGGCCCTTATCGTAACGGGCCCCTAAAACCCGTGCCTTCTCCTTGACTTAAAATAAGGAGTTAGTTACTTTTTTAATTAATTATGAACTTCTGATTGTACTTAAAATGCATTTACAATACATTGTAACATATTCTTTATATAAAATCTTTTAGAACCAAATCTAAGACAGATTAATGTAGGTTTTCAATAAATTAAAAAAAATTGGTTGCAATAATAAATTTGTAGACAATTTTATTTTTGAAAATTTGGAGCGCTGAACTCGGAAACAGGAATTAATAAATAATACTTAGTATAATTTAAACTTAGTTACGCTGATAATATTTTTATTATTTATAATTAATAGTTGATCTAAATATTCGTAGATGTTTAATTTGGCGATGGCTAAAATACTAATTAATTTGAAATATATATGGCTAGTTTAAATTAAATTAAAAAGAATTATTTTGTAAAAACATTTTCCTTTTTATTTACATCGCAAGCTTTCGGGTGCGAGACCCCTTGTCTCTTAACTCAGTCGATTATACAACTAGAGTGGTAATGTCTTTACATATCAAATCACAATTCACAAAAAAAAATTGTTATTTTTTACCTTTGTTATATTTCACAATTTTTGTTTTATTACTATTTATTTTTAACTCCCACCAGTTTTGTTTACCTTTATCTAGATTAAGTTTACCTACAGTTTTTATAGCTACCGCCTCCTTGAAATCTCTTTTAAAATAATGATCTTCGCGTGTGACAATTTCCCCGTTGTCAAAATCTATTTTCTGCCCTTTAGTGTTCCATACATGATTTGCGATACCATTATGTTTTTCACCTAATTGTATCTAAATATTTTGTTTCTTTTGAACAGCTTGAAAACATCAACTCGTGTTTGCTGTTTCTTGGAAACTTGGGTGTGAACACCGAAGACGCCACTGCTAAAGGTACAAACTATGCCAGAGTGTTGTGTGGCGCCATCTTCAGTTTAGTCGAAGAACAAATCTACCTCATTGCTAATTCAGTTTGCTAAATAAAATTCATAATAATATATTTATTATTATTCATTTTACTTGGCAATAAATAAATAATAATGTAGTTGAATAAGCCGATTAAGGTGAAAAATTATAATTTGTAAAAAAATTAGGGAATTGAATTTGTTCTTGAAAAATTAGGGAATTGAATTTGTTCTTGAAAAATTAGGAAATTGAATATGTTCTTGAAAAATTAGGGAATTGAATTTTTTCTTGAAAAATTAGGGAATTGAATTTTTTCTTGAAAAATTAGGGAATTGAATTTGTTTTTGAAAAATTAGGGAATTGAATTTGTTCTTGAAAAATTAGGGAATTGAATTTGTTCTTGAAAAATTAGGGAATTGAATTTGTTCTCGAAAAATTAAGGAATTGAATTTGTTCTCGAAAAATTAGGGAATTGAATTTGTTCTCGAAAAATTAGGGAATTGAATTTGTTCTCGAAAAATTAGGGAATTGAATTTGTTCTTGAAAAATTAGGGAATTGAATTTGTTCTTGAAAAATTAGGGAATTGAATTTGTTCTTGAAAAATTAGGGAATTGAATTTGTTCTTGAAAAATTAGGGAATTGAATTTGTTCTTGAAAAATTAGGGAATTGAATTTGTTCTTGAAAAATTAGGGAATTGAATTTGTTCTTGAAAAATTAGGGAATTGAATTTGTTCTTGAAAAATTAGGGAATTGAATTTGTTCTTGAAAAATTAGGGAATTGAATTTGTTCTTGAAAAATTAGGGAATTGAATTTGTTCTTGAAAAATTAGGGAATTGAATTTGTTCTTGAAAAATTAGGGAATTGAATTTGTTCTTGAAAAATTAGGGAATTGAATTTGTTCTTGAAAAATTTATTAACGTAATTTTTCTATAGTTCTGTGAAGAATTTTGTGTTTATTATTTAGTTCCTTACAAGTTCTGGTTATTCTTTTAAACGTTGCAATAACAATATTTTTTGTTAAAACATAACCTTTATACTGAAATATAATTTAAAGAAAATATTAACTTTCGATATCTGCAAAATATAAATTTAAAAATGGTTGGATTTTGGTCTTAAAAAGGTCAGGGAAAATATTTAAAAGAATGTGTGTGGAAATCAGGAAAATTGACGTTGAAAATATTGTGGCAATCCTGTTAAGAATAATAAATTAAGTTAATAATACTCCCCCTGAAAGCAAAACTAACTTACGTGGTTTTGGCTTTAAATATAAATTTAAATTGTACCATATATTTTTTTTTCAAAACGCGCGTGCCTTAAATATCCCCTACTCTTTCAAATATTTCAATCGATATTTATAAAAATGCCCGCCAAATTCTTACGTAATTTTTGCTCTCAGGCGACGATTATAGTAAATAGTATTAATATAAAAAATAAGTAATCATGAATATTAATGAAATGAATGTGATTTTCGTGTGCAGACATTAAAGATGGCAACCTGAAAACCGTCCTGGGCCTTTTCTTCAGCCTATCTCGTTTCAAACAGGCGCAGAAAGCGGCCGCCGCAGCCGCCCAAGTCCAACAACAGCAACAGCAACAACAGCCGCATCCAGTCGCTTCCGCTCCAAACAAAGCTCCCTCCAACGACGCCGGCGAAATGATGCTCTCAAAGTGAGTCTCATTATTGATCCTTCCGGGTACCGAGATTCATAATTTGTCCTATATTTCCTAATTTGTCCAATATTTCCTAATTTGTCATATATTTCCTAATTTGTCCTATATTACCTAATTTGTCCTATATTTCCTAATTTGTCCTATATTACCTAATTTTTCCTATATTACCTAATTTGTCCTATATTTCCTAAGTTGTCTTATATTTCCTAATTTATCCAATATTTCCCAATTTGTCCTATATTTTCCTATTTGTCCTATATTTCCTAATTTGTCATATATTTCCTAATTTGTCATATATTTCCTAATTTGTCATATATTTCCTAATTTGTCCTATATTACCTAATTTGTCCTATATTTCCTAATTTGTCCTATATTACCTAATTTTTCCTATATTACCTAATTTTTCCTATATTTCCTAATTTGTCCTATATTTCCTAAGTTGTCTTATATTTCCTAATTTATCCAATATTTCCCAATTTGTCCTATATTTTCCTATTTGTCCTATATTTCCTAATTTATCCTATATTTCCTAATTGGTCCTATGTTCCAAAATTCTTCCTATATTATATTTCATAATTCTTCCTATATTCCATAATTTGTCCTATATTTCATAATTTGTCCTATGTTTCATAATTTGTCCTATGTTTCATAATTTGTCCTATGTTTCATAATTGTTCTTACAACCTCCTATAATTACAGCACTTTCCTATTTTTCCTATATTTGTGGAATTTTTCGGGTTTCAACTGTTGCAATTATATCTTTTGATTTCAAAATCTACAAAGTTAGAAATAACTTTAGGAATATTAGAAATGTTCGCTCGGTCAACGAATTATTAAACCAAAATTCCACTGTTAAAACATGGATTTTCACTACATTTGTACTGAAAAAACTATATTTTCCTGTAAACAAAAATAAGATTTTTTCCTTATTTTACCCTAACATTGTTACAATTGAACCCCAAAAATGTTCCAATTTACCCAAACTTGATGAAATTTACCAAAAATGTTCCAAATTACCCATTTCGTGCTTTTTTAAAGGAAATGTTTTGTGTTAAGTAGTCAAAAACATTTTCGGTTGCCATGGCAAATCGAATGGGTAGTGCAACGTCTCCTTTTGGGAAATTTCATATCTCGTATAGGTCTACATTACGCCCGACTTCGTATAAACACCTCGGGTACTCTCCTTGTGAGTATAGTAACGTTTTATGCCACCAGATGGGGTAAAAAAGAAGCGTAAACCTGTGAAAGTACATGTTTCCGGGAACCAATGAAATAATTTTATATTTAAGGGGGAAGGAACTTGCTTTTCGAGTATGGGGATTGGAAGAACGCTTAAAATCGTCCCCGAATAAAAATAATGTTATATTAATATACTTTTAATCCGTACGTTTAATGGCATGTTGGATAAATAATAGTAGTTCCTACCTGGATATATCACTCATTTCCGCGTGCATTTGCTAAGTGTTTGTTACGGGTTCTGCCTTGTAGAAGGCTACGTGTTACGGGAGTTTCGGAAATTATCCGTAAACTTCCCCGAAGCGGCGCTGTTGTCGTAAAAGTCATTTGTTTGTCCGGTTTTTTCCAGGTAGGAACTGCTATTAGTAATCCAAGATGGCACGCGCTAATTTAAATTAATAAGATACGTTTTAAAACTTCATAATAAAAAATGCATATTTCAGTGAAAATGTATTTTTCAGGTTGCCTTCTCCGTTTAAATCTCCCTCCAGCCAAATCCAACGCAGCGCCTTGCCCCTCTCCAACGCCATGGCGAAAGGCCATTCGACGTCTTCCCTGAGCCTCAGTAACAGCGGCATCCCCACGCCATCTAGTGGCGCTGCGGCCGGCAGTATACAGCGACGGAGTCTCATCAACGATCGATCGCAGACTAGAAATTCTTTCACGCCATCTAGCGGAATAATGAGTGAGTTATATTTTTAATTTTCGTTTTGAATGTTTAAAGTTTAACGTGAAGTAAATTACTGGTAATTACCACTTACTCTTTTTAATTTTTTAATCTTAAATGGAAATTTAAAAACGTAAGCCGTAGTTTCACATTTTACTGATAGATGGCGTAAGAATCGCTATCCTCGCAACTCGGCGCTTCAATTTTCTCAACACAATCGATAGAGCGGTTTCGTGTAGCCACTCATAAATATCGGGTGTTTGGTTATTTCAACCATAAGTAACATAACACTTAAGTATAGCACTAGGATATCGTATTTACTACACCCGTTCTTCTTCGAAATTGCGCCACCTTGTAGTGACTTATTGGACTATTAGGGCTTACGTAAATATAATCTACTTATACTATGATCGATTATTTACCAGTTCAGACGTTTAAAGTGCTTTAAAAATGAAAGCTAAATAACTTTGTTTTATTGAATCGAAACTTAACATTTATCGTCGTTAAACGTAATATTTGTGATTTTGCGTTGTCAACATGGACCTGCACTTAGCATACATAAATATCGAACAACAATTGTTGTATTTATGATAATTATATTTAAAAAAATTGGTCGATGGTCAAATTTAACTAAATAATGAATTATTCTAAATTAAATTATATAATTATTACAATTTAAATGAAATAATTATTTCATTCCTATTTAAATTAATTAATTATTTCATTCCAATTTAAATTAATTAATTATTTCATTCCAATTTAAATTAAATAATTATTTCATTCCAATTTAAATTAAATAATTATTCTAGTCTGAATTAAAATAATCATTCCGATCCTAAATAAATCACTGATCAAAATATTTATTAAAAACCTAACAAAAATATTTATTCCAATCCTAATCAAAATAATTATTCCAATCCTAATCAAAATAATTATTCCAATCCTTACTAAATTTTTTAAATAATTATTCTAATTATCTTTAATTTTTCTGATCTTTATTACTTATTCTGACTTTAATTAATTATTCTGACCTTATTTAATTAATTGTTCCAATCTTAACAAATAAAACCAATGTCATTTGCCTTGTTACAGGGCTCCCACCAGGTCCCTAAAATGCCTAAAAGCCCCTACTTTTTTTCGATGTCCCTAAACCACCATAAAATCGGGATTTGGTCACTAAATCACCCTATTTCTAGTACATTTGGTGAAAAGTACCATCGGCTTAAAATATTTCGTAGAAAAGTGAAAAAAAAAACCCGATTTAATGTGATAGAATTATTACAAAAAATTTATAGTCATTTTTGGGATTGATAAAAGTTTTTTTAGAAATTAAAACTAAGTACTTAATTTTTGTGATAAAACATTTTTTTAAATTAAAACTAAGTCAGTTTTAAAAATTTGCTGATTTTAAAAGTTTAAATAAAGATCTTATTTTTGTTTATTAAAATGGTCCCTATTTGGTTCCTACTTTAAAATATTTGGTTCCTACTTTAAAATATTTGGTTCCTACTTTAAAATATTTGGTTCCCCTATTTCCCAATTTTTTTTTTTTGAGATTTTGGTGGGAGCCCTGTTGTTACAATAAATACGTTTTCTAAATATTTCAAATGGAACGCATATTAAAATATTGCCGATCGAGGCTTAGAGGAACATTTCTATTTGGTAAATTATAATAAACCTCTTGTTGTTTGACCTTATGAAAAGGTATATCTTCATTTTGGTATTTCAAAAGAGATTGTAGAAGATTCCGTACTTTTCAAAGAATAACGAGTAAGTTTCAATAAAATCCGAAGCATGCGCAGTTGGGCTAAAAAGAGACGTCGTTAGTGACCTATGACGTCAGCCCAGGCTTTCCTTTGTTGTTAAATGTACCATCCATATTAGAACAGATAAATTAACCCCCAAAATTTTAATTATTCATATAAATTTTAGTTAACGGTTTATTTATGGATATTATTCGAGGTTATAAAATAAGTTTTTATTCGGATAATTTTCGGCTATGGATAAAAACCAATAAAACGGATATTTCTTCTCCAAACGCAGAGCTCTAGTCCATATAGTCGTTTTTAAAGCCAATAGATGGCGTTGCGGTTATTGAAACTCACTTATTGTCTTCGCTGGTTAAAGCGAGAAATATTGGTACTTAAAGCAAGTGTCGGCTCCTATTTTAAGGTTAGTATCATTGGCGAGCGAGAGATGTCACTAACGTCGAGTTTAGTCGAAATTGAAACAAGTTGAGCAAGCAAATTATTTCCTCAAAAATAGGTGCCTCGACGTACCCCTTTATTTGATTGGCTTCGCGTAATCACGTGCGCAGTCAACTTAGCTTGGATTGGCATTTCTGCAATCACGTGTTTCAATCACGTCATCGTTGACTTTCAAATAAATGACAATACGTTTTTCAAAGTCAATAATAGATGGAAGCACCTTCCCGGCGATCTAAGCAATCATAGCCATCTTCGTTACATAGACCCAATCAAAAATACAGAGGGCAACGACAGAGCCGACACTTGCTTTAAAATCATAAATTATCCAAACGGGTCATTTTGGGGCATAACTTAATCGGAACTTCATCATTAAATAAAAGATCGTTCATAGCCGATTATAAGGTTTGTGTTGCTGCGACTATAAATGTAACTGATTTGTCTATGGTTTCTCTTTATACTGCGAAAGCTGAGAATTTTCTCTGCGTAGATCTGGAAGTCAGAGAGGGGTTTATTTAAGCCCAAATTAGTTTTATCTCTTTGATATATTTCGTAAACGTAGTATTATTAAATATATAAAATATCTTAAAATCAAAAGTGTATAATTTCTTTTACGGAAAAGTATCCTGCTAATAATATTGATTGGGATCATGTATCATCGCGGGTTTGTTTCGGAAGAAAGCAATAGGCTTGTCTATAAAGTAACGTTAGCCTTCTTGTTTTGATGGTGCTGATGCGTCACGGGTAACGTATCGATGACGTTTTTCGACGAAAAGCCCTGGGCATCCGGGTAAATTCGACGAGAGACCCTGTTTTTAAGCATAAACTGAACTGAACTTCTACGTATTTCGTAACGATTGAGCAACATAAAAACCAGTTCAGCAAACGTAGCTTATTTTATGGAAAGGCCTATTGTGCGGGCTTAAAACCTCACATTCTAACTTATAAAAAACTATTTAAGCGGGAAAATATTTTTCAGTGATACAGGCCTTGGGGTCATGTAGGGGTGAAACGTTAGTACAGTCAAGGCTACGAACAAGGGGGGATTAAACACGAAACCCCCTTCTTTGAAATCGCCTCTGGCTCCAACTGAAAAAACTCTAAACTTAAATAGATCAAATTTGAAAAAATGGTGTTTACTAGGTTTTACCATGGAGCAGCCGACCGTTCATTTGGCATTTAGCGGGAATATGAACTAAATCAAAAATTTCACGATTGAACTTGCGTTTAACCGTACTTAACTAATAATAATAATCAGCTAGGCTAATACCAAAGGCACTACCTTAGGCCTATAAAACCCTAGCTTCTGTTAAACCTGCTGTCAGAAATGTTAAATTTGACCAATTTGACATTTGTACAAATCCCGATCAATCTAGTGAAAAATGATTTCAGAAATGTTGAAAACAACTTGAAAATCCCGAAATCTGGGTGGATATCATTTCGAAAATCTCAAAATCAGCCTAAAGCCAAAATGTCATGGACTTTTAAGTACACATAATCCTTACGATGTATTGAATATATTTTAAATATTAAATTTATATTTGAAATCGCCTTGTACATTAACTTAATTAACCCAAGAGGAATTTTATCGAAAATGAATTTTATGAGTTACCTGGTTTTGGAATTAAGGTAGCGAAACGCCATTGTTTTTTGGAGTTAGATGGCGCCTGTATCAATTGTCACGAAATTCAAATATCACAATAGAGCTTACGCGAGTTGGCCAGAAATATCAATTAAAACTAAAATTTGTTAATAAAACCAAAAATGTAATTCAGAACTAACCAAAAATATAATTTCAAACAAGTCAGTCTTATTAGAAGTAACTTACGGCACTTGTACATAGAACAATGAATATTACAAATTGCAAAAACCACTTCTTGTACAATAAAAAGTTTATTTACATCTTTAAAAAAAAATTAATATTTTGTTTTTTTAAAGATTTAAATAAACTTTTTATTGTACAAGAAGTGGTTTTTGCATTTTTTAATCTTCAAGTCAGTCTTAATTTAAAAAAGTATGTAGATTTAAAATCTAAAATCGTCAAAAATCACATAAAATGGGCAAATTATCATCTTGTGGGACCTCGATCTCCAAAATGCATAACGGGCTGCCAAGGGCGTAATATTTCCTTTCGATTAAGATATCCTAGATCAGCGGTTGCCAATTAATTTTTGCTATGGACCCTAAGTTATCCACCTAATTCTGGCAAAACCCCAACTCATTTTTTTACTTATCTTAAAACACTCTTGACATAAACCCCTGTGACCCTTCTACAGAACACCTTTTTGAAACCGCTGTCCTAGGCCCTTCTAAGCCTAATTCTTGGATAGTTTTGTGGAACATGGTGGCATCGGCCACACTGAGCCTACGTGGGCCCAACACACAAATGCCTTGGGGATTATGTGTAAAACCAGAAATCAATATGAAAATCGTACTCCGAAAACTCAAATTGTGTTTCTAATTTCAAAAATCACTAAACCATTCGGTTAAGTTCGTAGATCCATTATAAAAATGGAAGTTCATATTCCCTTTAAGGGGAATAGTTATACCAAAAATAGGCCTAAGTAGAAATGTAAGACCAATTTTCGATCGAACGTCATAACGCTTTCAAAAATACCCAAGATAAAATGTACGGCGTCAGCGCGAATTCGTTCAACAATAAAATATTTCTGAACAAAAAAAAAAGACTCGAGTAAGCTGTCCGTGGGAGCAGATACGCCAAAAAGACCTTCCAAGCAGTTTAATATCGCGGAATATTTTCCCGACAACTCTTTTAGTATAACGGCGATGTAATTCGTTTGAAAAGGTTCCGGAATGTGAGGAATTCAACTTTTGAAACTCTCTGCTCCGCTGCTAAAGTTTATTTTGATGGAAAACGAAATCACGTCTGGTTTCGTTGGACTATTGCGATGTTGTCTCCTCAAATCGACTTTCCTTTCCCCATTTTTATACCCCCCACAAACAGTGCCTTTTGAAATATCGCCGAGAAATATTATCTCTGTTTACGCTATATTCTGTTCGTCTTAAGATTGTCATTATCCCTAAGTTGAAATAAATATATCATGGGTTTTAGCTAATACCTTCTCGGACCTATCTCTTATTATTCTCGAATTGACAGTAAAAAACCTTCTACTGCAATTTTCCAAGATGGAGGTCTCATTATATTCTTGGTAGGCCTCCCAGAGTTCCTATAATTCCTATAAATTCCTATAATTTCACTATGTTCCTATAATTTCCTATTTTCTCAAAATTGTTCCTATAAATTCCTATTTTTTCGAAATTTTCTAGTTTTTCTCTTGCTATATCCAGAAATTCCTATAATTTTAAAAATTGTGTATTAGAAAACAGCCTTAACGTTTGGGAAAAATTTGCCTTCTAAATAGAGCTTAGCTCTGGCTTAGGTCCGGTGTTCCCGAAAACATCAAAGGTTGGGCTCTCAGAGTTTCTATAAATTCCTATAATTTCAATATACTCCTATAATTTCCTATTTTTTCAAAATTGTCCCTATAAATTCCTATTTTTTGGCTAAAAATGTTCCTATAAATTCCTATTTTTTGGCTAAAAATGTTCCTATAAATTCCTATATTTTCTATGAAATTTCCTATAATTCCTATAATATTTTAAAAATAATCGCTGGGAGCCCTGGGAAGGGTAAAACTTCTAAATTGTTTCTTAGGATAAACAACTTAGTTTATGGATGAGAACTAGCTAGGGAATCAAACAGCGTTGTCAGACGTACCATAATTATAGTACACGTCGATAATTTGAAACCACTTTTTGAGTTGTACGTTTATTCCAAGGGCGCTCAATATAGTAGACTATTTTCGTCAATTTCGTCCTGATAATGTACCACAAATTTTTAATTTGCTGGAAAAATGGTTCAATTGTAACTTTTAATAATAATTTGTTCGCCAAGGTAAGAGTTTTTCAATAATACAAACTTGATTTAACCTAGAAGCAACAAACACAGCACCCCACACAAGGAGAACGCAACCCGTCAAAAGTCCTGCATTTTCTTGTGTAAATTTTTCATTGGTTAGACGCTTTAACGCCTGCTGCTGCTGGAAGGGGAAAATTCGGAAATTATCTTCCCCCTACGTTCAGCGTTAAGGTTCGTCCAATGAAATTTGTACACAACACTGCGTTAGCGTGTGTAAAGGCTAGCTGCGTTCTCCTTGTGTTTGTTGCTCCTAGATTTAACAAATACTTTTTTTATTTTATTTATCTTAAATACAACTTCGAGTAGTTTAACGCCAAATTTCGATAAAATTCAAATTTTAAATTTTCAAGCAAACGATAAATTTGTTTGTTCTTGGTTCAGAACCTGGCCAAATTGGGATAAAAACTTCTTTTGTTTAGTCAAGGAAAACCGCAGTAATTTGGCAAACTTTGTTTCATTCTCGGTTACCAAAGATAAATTTTGAAAACAAGGAGAAATCTATATAATTTTCAGACCATTGTTTAGTAGGCTAGAACTGCCACATTCGTGTGGCGGCGAGATAAATAATCGTATTTTAAAATGGGGGTCAATAAATAAAAAATATCACAGATAAAACTTATTTTTAAATACTAAACGTTCGATTTCAAAAAAGCTTTCAACTCCAAAAAAACGGGGCTTCCCTAAACTGTTCCTTAACGAAATACCAGTTTTACTTGCTAAACAAATTGTCCTTTTTTATGTAAGCTGCTTGTTGTACTTGATAATATAATAGCCATTCTATATTTCATTTCCTTAATTGACAAGAAATAATATATAACCTAAATTTATTTAAATAATTTATTATTAATTACGTTAATTAAGTACAACTTTGTATCTTTATTTGATTTCCTTAAATGACAAGAAATTTAATTAATCAATTTATTATAAATTAAATTAATTAAATTATAATTAATAATTAATAATTAATTAAATGCAATTTTTTTATTTTCCTTTATTTAAAACGTCAGCAATTTTTGTTTGTGAACCCTGACAAATAAACTTCTTTATAGAGAAGTTATGAAAAGGAATTTTTGCACTTAGCAACTCCATATTTTTTTGCTGGTCTTGACTTTTGAAATATTGTGGTTGCCTAGGCAACGGGGTACAGAACGAGATAACCTAGAGACCAAAATTGTTTAAATAAAATCCCAGAAATAGTAACGTAGGCAAAGTTTGGTATCTTAATTACAATATCACAATTATATGAATTCCGTCGTTTAACGAGTCAAGCATGTATTTATTTGATTTAGTCTTATTAAAACTAATGAGATTATTTTATTATTATCAAATGCTGAATTCATTAACATTCAATTTATCAGCTTCTGATTGGTCAAATTTGGTCAAATGAAAGATATTTGAACTAATAACTTTCTAATTCGAACCAAATCCGTAAACCCAACGGTTCTCGAAATATTTTTAGAATGACCTTGAAGACATGGTTCAAAGTCATTCAATTTTACCCTAGTAAATGTCCCCCTGCACGAGGAAGAGATAAGTTTTTCAGTTATTTATAATTTTTCGATTTGTAGTGGACCCTGTAGAAAAACCTAGATTGGTTTCTCTTGGAATAGGTAGTTTCAATTCCCCTTTAATATTATCTTTGCTGCTAAAGATCGTAGAAAAACCGTAATCTTTAATATTAACTACAAACAATACTTTGTAAAATTAATTAATTTGTGTCCTAGATGTTGGGTTCATATATTATAATTTAATAATAAAAAATGTTTAATAATAAGAAAAATAATCAGCTAGGCTAATACCCAAGGCACCACCTTAGGCCTAAGTCATCATGCGACTTTTAAAGCCATTAATTCAGGTGACCGGGTTACAATGCTTAGGATGGTGGTGGCAAGCCCTGTAAGCCACGCGAGCTAACAGCTCCCTACACTAACTATTACCGTTAACCTCGACAAGTTTTTATGGAAGGGGAAACCGAAGAACTAGGGGGAAAAACCCCTTTAACCAGTGGGGAGAGAACTTGCAAACTCAACCCAGGGCCACCAATTGGGATCGAACCCGGCTCCTCTTGCTGCGAGGCGAAAGTGCTAATCACTCCTATAACTTCCTATATTTATGGATTTTTGTGGGCTTTTGATACCAAAATCTACAAAATTATAAACTAAATTCCCTTTAGATACCATCGATTTCCACTTCATAAGTTCTTGTAAACGGACATTTTATTGTAATGTTAATGGAATTTATCCTATTTTCATGTTATTTGGCAAAAAACATTTATTAATTCTTATGAATTGACTACAAATTTTCTATAATTCTTATAAGATTTTGGTGAGTTTTCTGTGTTGTTTTAGAAATATGAAAAAATCTAGCAACTTTTTCTTGGTATAAAAAAACTTTCCCTAACTTAAAAATAGCGAAAGGTAGATTTTCCATTAGACAACAGATGTCGAAAGGTGGGAACTCAATGCGCGTAACACTTTAACTCGATTAAGGCTCTTCGCGTGCGGAACATCTCGGCTCGGCGGCTGGTACCGCAAAAAGTGCTTCTTTCCAATTTTCCTCGCTCAAGAAATAAATTCACAGAACATTACAAGCGGCCGCTGCTAAAGTGGCTTTTGCTGTGATCCCCCGGGAGTTAAAAAACACCGAAATTAGGCCCACGATTTCAACTGAAAAACACCCAAAAAGTGTTGAAAATTCTGTGGATTCCGAAGAAATTCAATTGCAAACTTTCGAAGGTGTTATCTTTAATTAAAATATCCAAGTTGGAAAAAGTCATTTGAAGCTTACCGCTTTATTATTGATTTAAAATGCAGGTGCAAATTCGTGTACCCACACTGTCAAAATTTAATTGCGTAGAATATATTTTGGAGAAGTGTTTTTTTTGCTTTGAAACTTTGATTTTTTATTTAAAGGGAATATTTTTTAAGGGTTCCAATTTTTTCCGCTCTCTGCTGTGGCTTGGAACTGTTTAGTGGTTTATTGAGTTGAGTTTGAAAGTTCTCTCTCCACTGGTTTAAAGAGTTTTTCCCCCGAGCTCTTCGGTTTCCACTTCCATAATAACTTGTTGAGGTTAACGGTAATAGTTAGTGTAGGGAGCTGTTGAGTTCGCGTGGCATAAAGGGCTTGCCACCACCCGGCCACCTGAATTAATGGCTTTAAAAGTCGCTTGATGACTTAGGCCTGAGGTGGTGCCATGGGTATTAGCTGCTAATTATTAAAAGATTATTATATTACGAATGAATTGGAGGTTATATTCCCTTTAAGCAGAAATAAATTATCTTTGATTTATCCGTTTAATATTCATGTAATTATTAAATTAAACTAAGTGGGGTTCTTTTGCTTAGCAGTCTATGTAAGAAATCGGTAGTTGTGTAATTGTTTCAAATTTAATTTTTTATATTTTCCGTCAATTATTGTATAAATATTATAAAATATTCTATAATGGATCCCAAGATTTCTTATATCGTTGTTTGGGTAGATTAACTTTCACTAATAAATTTCTTACTAAAAATTGGTTTTTTGTTCATCAACTTTGAGGATATGCAGGGGTTATTCATTTCCGGTAATAGTAACCAAAAGTTTGAAATTAGGAAATAGGACTTGGAAATTGGAAATTTCCGGAATTTGATTGTTCAAATAATTAAAAGTCGATGCAAATACAATATATCTTTAAAATGAAGATCAGGTTTTCACTCCTCTTGAAATATATAGTTTCTATTCCCCTTCTAAATTTTCTTTAATATTAACTACGGGCATGTAACCTATTGCTTTAAATACGTAAAAATAGGACCGCAAAGAAATTCTTTTTTAAAATTTGAATATTCATACATCCATTTATATTTTACACTCAAAAAGAGGATTATTTTAATTATAAAAATTTCAAATATAGGATAATATAGGACTATTATTTCTCAAATATAGGATAATATAGGACTATTATTTCTCAAATATAGGATAATATAGGACTATTATTCCTCAAATATAGGATAGGACTATTATTTCTCAAATAAAGCATAAAATAGGACAATTTAAAAAATGATAATATGGGACTGAAATTTCTCAAATGTAGGATAATATCGTACAATCATTTGATCAAATGTAGGATAATATCGGACAATCATTTGATCAAATGTAGGATAATATCGGACAATCATTTGATCAAATGTAGGATAATATCGGACAATCATTTAATGAAATCTAGGATAATATCGGACAATCATTTGATGAAATCTAGGATAATATGGATGTTCAATTTCTCAAATTTAAGATAATATAGGATTTAAATTTGTCAAATGTAGGATAATAAATAGGATTGAAATTTATCAAATGTAGGATAATATCGGACAATCATTTGATCAAATGTAGGATAATATCGGACAATCATTTGGTGAAATCTAGGATAATATCGGACAATCATTTAATGAAATCTAGGATAATATGGATGTTCAATTTCTCAAATGTAAGATAATATAGGATTTAAATTTGTCAAATGGAGGATAATAAATAGGATTGAAATTTCTCAAATGTAGGATAATATCGGACAATCATTTGATCAAATGTAGGATAATATCGGACAATCATTTAATGAAATCTAGGATAATATGGATGTTCAATTTCTCAAATGTAAGATAATATAAGATTTAAATTTGTCAAATGTAGAATAATAAATAGGATTGAAATTTCTCAAATGTAGGATAATATCGGACAATCATTTGATCAAATGTAGGATAATATCGGACAATCATTTGATGAAATCTAGGATAATATCGGACAATCATTTGATGAAATCTAGGATAATATGGATGTTCAATTTCTCAAATGTAAGATAATATAGGATTTAAATTTGTCAAATGTAGGATAATAAAAAGGATTGAAATTTCTCAAATGTAGGATAATATCGGACCAACATATCTCAAATGTATGATAATATCGGACCAGAATATCTCAAATATAGGATAATATCGGACCAACATATCTCAAATGTAGGATAATATCGGACACACATATCTCAAATATAGGATAATATCGGACCAACATATCTCAAATGTAAGATAATATCGGACCAACATATCTCAAATGTAGGATAATATCGGACCAACATATCTCAAATATAGGATAATATCGGACCAACATATCTCAAATGTAGGATAATATCGGACCAACATATCTCAAATATAGGATAATATCGGACCAACATATCTCAAATGTAGGATAATATCGGACCAACATATCTCAAATATAGGATAATATCGGACCAACATATCTCAAATATAGGATAATATCGGACCAACATATCTCAAATATAGGATAATATCGGATCAACATATCTCAAATGTAGGATAATATCGGACCAACATATCTCAAATGTAGGATAATATAATAATTTAGTATTACATAAACAAATACTAACATTGTAAGTTAAACTTACAGGATTTTATAGGACATTACAAGAAATTAAAGAATAGGTTTAGAAATGTAGGATTCTGTAGCCTACAAGGACTAAAAATCCCAAACGGATTATACGACGTAATCCTTGACGCAACTCTAACGTCATCGCAATATATTCTACCCCACCAATCCCTTGGTTTAACCAAACCACGCATGCGCTAAACTACACCAAAACAATTTAATTAAACCGTAAAAACTCCCGATAAAGCATTACAATATAGTACATTTCCGGGGTGGAGGGACCCGGGCCATAACGACCCTTAATTAACTAATAAATAAAACCGTGAAACTAATTAAACTTTCTCTAAAAATTTATACTCCGGGTTATTAAGACATTTTTATACTTTGTGTTCCTCCGAGGCGTTTGACCGACTCCCCATTAATTCGAAGGAGGCTAAAATGGCATATTTTTATAAGCCTCGGCCATAGTTTCACGTTATTACCATCATAATGAAGGTGATTTGGGAGTTTATTTAGCCTCGCTTTATTTATAGAGCTCGGTATCAGTTTGCGCGTTGGATATGTCCTAGTGACGCGCGGCCGGGTATCAGTCTGCTCCGTTCGAAGGCTTCCCCTTATCCCAAGCAGTCGGCTAGGGCCAGTCCGGGCAAGGGGAGGCAATAAAATGAGGGGGCTTTCGTGATTATAAAACAGGGAGGGGGGAAGAGCATGCGATACCAAGAAGGGGGGATTTATAGGAGGGGGGGAGGAAGCCCGCGCTCGGAACCCGACTGCTGGTTCTGTTTCTCACGGTGAGGAACTCCTAGCGGAGGGTCGCGATATTTCTTCGCAGCTGAGTGTGTGACAGGACGCGTTTTTCGCGCCATCATTTTCGCCCTTACGAATAACGTTTCGCCGCTGTAAGGTAAGATATTTCGTATAATTTACCTTTTTTGTCATAATAAAACTTTAAAAGTAGGGTTTTCGTAGTCGCAATGTGCAATAAGCGGTGGGTTGTGCAGCTAGATAGGAGATACCGAGGCTTAAGCACGGGGGTATTTTCCAACGTGCCTCTCATTCATAACGAAATCTCCTTTATGTGGAACTTATAAAGCGTTACGTATAAGTTAGTTGCTAAGCAACGCGATATCTCGAGCCCTCTATTGGCACTGTTTTTTTTGTTAATCACGGGTTTTCCTCACTCAAAGTTATTCGGTTTTTTAATGGATTATCGTATACTTGAGGGCGAACGGAAACTGGCGATTTCAGTTTTAAAAAGAAGGCTTGTTCTACAGAATTATCTCTGAAACGATTTCCGTGTTTTTCCATCCAAAACACGGCGTGATTGTACTTGATTATATCGAACTGATAGAATGTTTGGAGGATCCGTGTTTGGACTCAACCGGTTTAGCAACCGTTGGGTTTAAATTTACATAGACAGTGTCGGCAATTTTATCGAATTATTTGTAGCTGCGCCCAAGGGGTTCAGTTATGCTTCCTGCCTTTTACTTAATTGTTGGCTAATTCTTGGACGGAGTATAGTTATGTCGGGTTAGGGTGATCAAAATTTGTAAAGTTAAATTCGAATGAAACGGGTTATCACGGATATCACGCCATCGAGGACATGTCATTGAGTTACCGATGATATCAATAATACAAACATTTGATCGGGTAATCCCTGTTATGACGAATAAATTCATTTAATCGTATAATCACTGAGATCAAGGATAATCACAAATATTACGAACAAAGACATTTAATCTGGTAATCACTGATATCAAGGATAAGCACAGATAATCTGATAATCACAAATATCACTAACAGACATTTAATCTGGTAATCACTGATTTCAAGGATTATCACAGGTAATAGGATAATCACAAATATCACGAACAAAGACATTTAATCGGATAATCACTGATATCAAGGATAAGAAAAGGTAATCGGATAATCACAAATATCACGAATAGAGACATTTAATCTGATAATCACTGATATCAAGGATAATCACAAATATCACGAACAAAGACATTTAATCTGGTAATCATTGATATCAAGGAGAAGCACAGGTAATCGGATAATCACAAAATATCACTAACAAAAACATTAATCTGGTAATCACTGATATCAAGGATAAGCACAGGTAATCGGATAATCACAAATATCACGAACAGAGACATTTAATGGGATAATCACTGATATCAAGGATAAGCACAGGTAATCGGATAATCACAAATATCACGAACATAGACATTTAATCGGATAATCACTGATAATTGTTTAATCACCGAATGTCTGAAAAATACACAAATTAATTTATGAATAATATACTTATGAAACAACACTGTTAAAGACATGAAATAATTGGCAAAAATAATCCATATAAATGGTTGAATTAATCACGTAAAACATCACTAAATAGTATAATAAGCGAATAAACAAATACTTTTAAAGATCATATTTTGTGAAATTTCACGTTTGAAAACATTGTCGCATTATTAACGCTGGTACTGTATGTGTTAATTATTAAATTGGTAGTTTAGGTTTAAATTTATATTTACGTGTATATGTTATCAATTGCGACTTTAATATTTTCGTGACTCTGGTCGCCGGAAATATCTTTCTCGAAAACATAATGAAAGTACCTCGGATAAGATAAGAGCCATGGTGTTTATGATACGGTAAAATCGCCTGAGAAAACATTTCAAAAATGCCGAAAATGATTTAGCTCTGTCAAAATTCTCATCCACCTCAAAGGAAGGTCGTTTTCAAAGTTCACTCGCAACGATGACATGTACCACATTTCAAGTACTGATCCACAGATATTTGTGTTGTGGTAAAACGCTCCAGATGTTCTACCCATAGACTTGGAAATCCAATTTCAATCGATATAGCCAGATGGATAAAATTTGTCATTTATACGACACAAGCCGTAGAATTTCTTACATTGAAGTGTACAATATAAAACTGTTCTGATAATAATTTAAATTTAAAATTGTAATTAACGGATGGGGAAATATTGGTAATAGGTGTTTCTATAAAATAAATCAATAAAAAAATTAAATGTTTAAAATGTTTAAGCTTTTTAGTGCTTTATTGGCGTTTCGCACGTCGACTTCAAATACCAAAATCTTTATCTCTCTATCTTCAATAACTTTAGCTAGTGACGTAGAAAATACATTTACACGTGACCTAACGTATTTTATAAAAACACCTATTGACTTCACAAGCCACTAGCCTATAGTTCTTTTTATAAAGTACCCTGGCCTTTTTGTTTAAATATGGCTTTTACGTTATATAGGTTTTTCTAGCGCGCGTGAAAATCGCTCGTGCGAAGAATATACTAATAAGGCTGGGTCAAGTTAAGCAGGACCACTTTTTGTTTTATGAAATCAACTATTCTAAAAATGATAATCGTTCTAGGGTCAAGAATTTTTTTGATTGCTAATTGTTAATTAATTTTCGACATTATTAACTAACAGTCCGACCATTTATTATAATAAACATTCAGAGTGCCCTATATTTATTTGATATAAAAATCTTAACGTTGGAATTCAACGGAAGCCCGAGCGTAAAAAATGTCCGCTGAATAGCGACCGCCATGCAATCATTGCTGAAGAATTTCACTATACGTTGCAATGGACTGACTACTCACATAATGTTTATTAGTTTTAGTGATATCGGCAGATTTCCGAGGATAGCCAGAGTTCCTACACAATACTGATGAGCCCCAAAAGGGCGAAACCGGTCTACTTCTGGAATCTCTGGCCTAAATTTTTACTTTTGACATTTATTATAATATTAGTATAAGTAACGGAAATTACCAAAAAGCCCCTGTTATTAGAGACGGCCATGACTCTATCCGATTCTTCGAAAAAAACGACTTTAGTGGACAGCGTGGTGCCATCTATCTAGGGCAAAGGAAGCTAAAATTCAAAATAACCAAATGATAACGTCGTCAGAGAGCTATTGTAGAGTATTATAGATAACTTGTACTCTATTTAGTGGACTTAAACCTAAATTATAAATCCCATTTAAAAATATGGTTTATAGTTGCTGTATTTTATGTTATTGACCAGTTTAATAATATCAGCTAGGCTAATACTCAAGGCACCACCTTAGGCCCAAGTCAGCAAGCGACTTTTAAAAGTAATTAATTCAGGGGGCCGGGTTATATAATAATAATAATAATCAGCTAGGCTAATATTCAAGGCACCACCTTAGGCCTAAGTCATCGAGCGACTTTTAAAGGCATTAATTCAGGTGGCCGGGTTACAATGCGTAGGAGGGTGGCGGCAAGCCCTTCATGCCACTCGAGCCACCAGCTCCCTACACTCATTATTACCGTTAACCTCTACAAGTTTTTACAAACGATCCAATCAACGCGAGGGGTACTTATAAGTATAACCTTTTTGATTACAACACTAGCGACATCTATTGAAAAAAGACCTTTTCACGAATAGATGAAATCCAATATTTCTCTAAATATCAAAAGATTGAAACCTCAAATTTATTTGTTTTGCTGCTTAATATCGAATTCGAAACATTTTCTTTATAAATGAGAAACTAACCCTTCAGCACTTTTCAACTTTCCCCCACAAAATTACAAGCGTAACAAGGTTTTGAAAGCGCAAATTTTGAAGTCACGCTTCGGGCGCACTCGGAATTATCCCGTTCGTTAGTATAAATAGGCGTTTAATTTGGACCTGATTAAATTTGGGGGAAACCGGAACAAATCGGGCAACGTGACCGCTTAATCACGCGTACTGCCTACGCCGACAAGTAACTAGATATTAATTTCTCCTAGGCTTACTAGTTGTGTGGGTTTGCGTATTCGTTCTTTCGTGGAAATCATGCTTCGAACAGCTGCTCGACTTACGCGTAAATCATGAACCGGAAATATCATTTCTTTGTTTCTTCTGATCTCTCTAATTACGTCTTTGTAAATTTTATTTTAATTATTGATTGGTATCCTATGCCTTAAAAAGTGGTATTGTGGGCATTTCAATTTGGATCTCATCCCAAAACAGCTGCATATTTAGGGGTATTTTTCACTATTAGCCTAAGTTAGATACAAATAACCGGGGCCCGTGTAGCCTCGGGGGCCCGATTGGAAAACACATAAGGTAGTGTTCTAAGTCAGAAAATTTTCCAAAAAAAAATAAGAAAGGTTTTAATTCCATGATTAGTCTAATATATTGTTTGCAAATTTTAATGAAGAGGCATTTTCGCCTAATTTTTCGAATCTAAAAGTAAAACTAGACCTTTAAACTAGTTTAAACTGATTGAAAATGTAACACTATTATGTTTTGTAGTATGTTTACTGAGATTAGACATTTTATAAAAATTAAAAGTTAAAAACATTAAAAACCCTTAAAAAAGTAATTTATGTCCCAATTTTTTATTTTTCCGATTTGCTGAAAATTTTCTGGAAGTTTTTCCGCATTTTATTTTTCCGGAAAATTAACAACACTAACACAAGGTAAACTTCCCCGCTAAAAATATATAGTTATCTCCGATAGTTACGGCTCTATTTGGGTCAGTAATTAATATTTTTCGGTGGCCCTTTTGGCAGAAGTTTTTTTAACTAGAGAACTATCCATTTATGCTATTAAAATTAAATATTTGTATTGAAATGTATATTTGCGCTTAATTGAGAATTCACACAATTATAATACCCCCCCCCCTCCCCCGTCCATAATAGGCTTTTCTATAAAATAAACTACGCTGGCTAAACTTGTTTTTATGTAGCTTATTCGTCACGAAATACGTAGAAGTTCAGTTCAGTTAATGTCCAGGGCTTTTCTAAATATAGCAAGAAAAATTTGGGGTTCAAATATGATATAGACTAGTAAATATGGATCTTTATAGTACCTTTAATTTAACAAGAAAAATTTGGGGTTCAAATTTGATTTAGAAATATGGATCTTTATATTAACTTTAATTTTGGAGCTCACGTTTGCATAAAAATTTATAACTCCCAATGAAAACGGTCTCCTTATAGAAATTTTTCTAAAGTACATTACCGTAATTACTCTGATGGAAAACTTCCCACGTGAATTATCGTAGAGTGGCATTGTCTCATCTGGAATCTTATTAAATTAGGAACGAGAGACACTCAATCGACGGATAAGAAAAGATTCGCATTTGCATTCGGGAGAGGAGAGGACTTTGTTTTATCAAATATCACAGCCAGTTTCTCACTGCAGCCAATAGAGGGCGTGCATGGGGCCCTGAAAAGAACCGGTGTAACGACCTCGCTGCAGATTTAATTTCTTGTCTTTTGTTTTGTAACCTTGCCAGTATTTTCTATATAGAAGCGGTGCCGAGTCTTCCGCGTCGATTGAGCTAGTTTCTAAGCCTCGGCGTGCCCGGGAAATCGATGCTTTTCCCGCCCTTTTAACGCCGTTCTCTCTCTCTCTCCGCGAGACAGGGCGGCTCTTTGACACTTTCCAAAACACCGGGTCTCGCTCGCGAAGGAAGGTTTTTTTGCCCTAATCCTAGCGCACATTATATTCTTTCATATTTTCCCTTGTACGAGGAGACTAAGGTCGTTCCCACAACGGTAGCGGCGACAGCCGTCCCAAGTTCACCCTTGAGGTCAGCTCCCCTAAAGTGTCGACCCCTCAATCGCCATCTCTCCCCTACTTCCGACTGAAGTTTTAGGCCCCCCTCCCTTACTTTGAGGGACTTCATTTTTGTCTACTTTGTGTCCCAACCTGCCCAGAGTTTTATATTTCTCTGGAGCCCCAAAAGTTAAGACTTTTTGTGCAGCGTTTCCAGACGCACGATAACTATCGCACAGTGCGATAATTTCATAAAAATGTTTAGGACATACTATAATTTTCATGGCGTACGATATTGTACCATTATTTCGATAATTCTGCATTAATCTACGATACTTTTTAGATTTTTTTAAAAACCTACGAACGATTTAAATTCTATTTGAAAATGAATTATGTACATTTTCTGGCGAACGTGCCGCGTAGTCCCGAGTGTGATTTTATTACTCCTAGCTGTTACCGCATTTATAAAATACATTTTTAAACATATTAAGTTCAGTTAATAATGATAATAGGCATTTTGTTTATTTCCCTGAAATAAAACTCCTGTAGTGCTTTCAAATAAATCATCTAAATTCAACGCATATATGAATGAATTCAAATTTAGCAACAAAAAGAAATCTGCGATAATTTTCCAGGAAAATCGATAATTTCATATTTTTGATCTGGCAACGCTGGTTTTGGGTCTTCGGTGGCGATTTTCACTTATTCACAGAGCACGTGGGAAAGAAATCAACATCGAGCATATAGAGACTTAGAATTAACTTATAAACGTGACGTGTAAGCATCTAGAAATCTCCAAATAGGCGATAGCATAAATTGCAAGGTAAACTGGGTAAAATTTCATCAAACGGGAAAACCGTTAAAAATAGTCACGTGGTTATAAAATTGCCTTCAAGTTTACCGTTAAACAGCGACTTCTAAACTCCTTACAAGTTCACCTTACACGTTTTTGGACTCTGGCTTAACCTCTTAAATGACTTTTCTAGTTAAATTGCTTCTATCAGTTTTATAATCTAATAAAAGCCTAATACTTAAATTATAAAAAAAAACCATACTGTTTTGATATTTATTAAAAATAATCAAAAGCCTTATACATTCCCAGTGGATACATATAATTTCCCGGTTTTAACAAATTTGGGTCTTTTTGGACACATTTTTGGAACATAGGGAACCTCTTTATCATTGAGCGGTCGTCTGATTTCCGACATCTGTGTCAGACAGGAAATTACTCTTTTTTTTGGCAACAGAGTGGCGAATCCTTATAACGGGCAGATCTTTCTCGCTGCGTTTTCAAGGGCTGCCAAATAAGCCGTTCTCGTTTCACAGAGAGGGTCTACTTAATTGGAATCTGCTTTTCATTACGAGTGTAATTTTTTCCGTTACCCGGCGAATTCTGACAACGCTGTTTTATTCTACAACGCTGTTTTATTCTACAACGCCAATAAGTGGGCTTTTCTCTGTATGTTTCGCTCCGTTGCGGGCTGACGTTGTCGCTTTTAATTCAGTGGTGACTAATTAATTAAGTCTGTCGTTCCTCTTATCAAGGTCGTGCGAACGGTTCTTCGTAGTCCTACTTCAGTCGAGGCACAGGTCGCTTCCATTTTGGGTGCGTCTTAATCATAATAAAATGATTAAATCAGGGTAATCAAGATTAGAAAAAATCTAATCACGTTTTAATCAATCTAATCACAATTTAAACGAAATTTAATCAATCTAATCACGATTTAAACGAAATTTAATCAATCTAATCACAATTTAAACGAAATTTAATCAATATAATCACGATTTTAACGAAATTTAATCATTTTAATCACGATTTAAACGAAATTTAATCAATCTAATCACGATATAAACGAAATTTAATCAATCTTATTACGATTTAAACGAAATTTAATCAATCTAATGACAATTTAAACAAAATTTAATAACTAATCATGATTTAATCAATATAATCGGTTGAATCGAGATTTTATAACTAAAATCAAAACAAAAGTACGATCATTTAATATTAATTGTTAATATTGATTGTTCTATCGCAATTGTGTTTGATTCTCGTTCTAATCACGATTTAATCGTTTCAATCTAATGATAATAATAATCAGCAGCTACACCCAATGGCACCACCTTAGGCCCAAGTCATCTACCGACTTATAATGCCTTTAAACAGCTGACCGGGTTACAATCATGATTAAATAACATTTAAACATTCTAATCATGATTAAATCAGATTTAAACATTCTAATCATGATTAAATCAGATTTAATCAAAATTATATTGATTAAATCGAATATAATCAAAATTATGTCGATAAAATCGGATTTAATCAAAATTATATCGATTAAATCGGATTTAATCTTACGAGGGGTACGTCGTTAATCAAGGAAGTGACCTACCCTCTCTGAAATATTATTAGATGAGAGTTAAGTGAAATGTATTGTCTAATACAGGGCCCCCAGAGGTCCTATAAAATCCTATATTTTACTGATATTAGACATTTTATATCGATAAAAAGTTAAAAACCCTTAAATAGGAATTTATGTTTAAATTTTTAATTTTTATGATTTGCGGAAAATTTACAACTCTAATTACTTATCTTATATATAATAATAGGTAACATTGATTTCTAGTAAAATAACCATGAAAATATGAAATGCTTGTACCTTTCCCATTACACAATTGGTCGTTTCTTCAACCTAACCCACTTGACTGGGAAAACACACCACTTCCGGTACCATTCCCAGCATCCTCTACCCGTTACAAAGTGACATATTTTTACGTTTGACACATTTATCTCAAGGTTGTTTAGACGTGCTTATTATATATAATATAATTACAGGGAACCCAGAGGTCCTATAATTCCTATAAAATCCTATATTTTCAAAAATGTCCTATAACATCCTATAGTTTTAGCAAAATCCCCCAAAAGTCCTATAAAATCCTATAATTTGGCCCTTTTCAAATCAAACCACCCAGTTAAATTGCTAGATTTAGCTATAGGATAAATTCCTATACCAAGTCATTCTAGTCTATACTTTTGTTATTGTTAACATGGTTAGCTACTAGTATATTTTGGTGATAAAATGGTTAAATAGTTCCTATTTTTTAAGTAAAAATCGAAGATTTATTTATCTAAATATAGATTTTGTTTTTAAATGCATAAAGTTAGTAAATTAAATAGCATATATAGTCCTATAAAATCCTATAATTTTGTAAAAATAGTCCTATAAAGTCCTATATTTTTAGAAATATAATCCTATTTTTCCTATTAAAAAATTGAAGATTTGAGTGGGAGCCCTGTAATTATTTATAATAACCTAATAAACATACATAATTCATATAATCTATGTATATAAAATATATTTAAAAATAGCAATCTGCTATCAAGTCGTTTCAGCTGTTCAGTTTGGTAATCTGAAACTAAATAGCATTTTCCCAGTTCGATTTTGAAGCGTGTTTTTATTTGCTCGCGAAAGCGACCCCTGGTGGGTAGAGAGCGATTTGCTTATCGACACAGCAACAGATGTTTCATACAAATTATTTTTTTTCAACAAAGCTTCTCATTTTTCCGGGCGTGCGTTATTTATCACGGCATATTCAAATTATTTTTCGTCATTCGAAAGAGTTTACGCTGTTAATCACAATGTCAACAAGAGTTCGTGTTTGCGTTCTCAAAATGTTTTCGCTGCTTTGTCTTTCGATAACTGTTCATAATTTCCTTGTAAAATTCGATAGTAACTTTTTTGTTTTTGAATAGGCTTTTACGTCGGACGCAACGTTAATATTTTGAAAAAAAAGCACGGAAAAAACTAATTCTAAATATTCGATAAAAATAACACTTTTTCGATAAAACCCTTTTGTGTCCGCCATCTTGGAAAATGGCCGATATTTTATTAACGCGTGTGTAACTTTAAAACAACTCGACCGATTTTAAAGATTGAGAGGTCATTATTGTTCTAAAAATGACGCATTTTTTCAAAAATAAATATAACACCATTATGAAACCATAACCAAAATAAATTTTCTTTCGTATTTTGTCATGGGTTTTCAATTTTAAAAATTTAAACTTATGGTAACTTATAAATTAAAATTCGTAACAAAATTAGACTTACTTTTGTTTACAAAATATAAAAGTAATATTACCTGAACTATATTAATTTGTTTTTATTGCTTGTTCCAAGTTTCCAACCACGCGGAATAACATAATTTAACCTAAGTAATTTCCAAACGCGTACCATTTTGGCAATTTGAGAAGCAAACCGTATGGAAAATTACCCTTAATTTAACAATTTGCGGCAAAAATATTCGGAGAATGCCCTCAACGGTATTCAGTTTATTGAATTTCCATGAAAGGAAAATTAACTATTATAATATATTTCACTATTAGCCAATCGAACCGGAAATCATCAAAGAAAATAACATGTTAATGGTTACGAAGCACCATCTTGTAAATTGCTACGAAATCAGGTACTCATTGGAAAAATCATTTCAATCGTAATTTCGACTCAAATCGGTTCTGGTGCGATGAACCGTTGAAATCGCTCTGTTAATCGAAATTACAGGTGCTCGTTCGTTCATATACTCATTCATTCTTGCGTATAATACAACATCTTCCATTGAGCGCCGCGGCGTAACATTTCTAAATATATTGGTTCGAAGGTGGATGAGCTTAATTGAGCGCCGCGGAGTAGGCGATAATTTCACTCGTTCAATCTCTTCAACGGAGCGCCGCGGAGTAGGACATAATTTTACTGGTTCAATCTCTAGAATTGACCGCCACGGAGTAGGCGATAATTTCACTGTTTCAATCTCTTGAATTGAGCGCCGCGGAGTAGGCGATAATTTCACTGGTTCAATCTCTTGAATTGAGCGCCGCGGAGTAGGCGATAATTTCCCTCGTTCAATATCTCCAATTGAGCGCCGCGGCGTGAGAATTAAAAAAAATAATAATTAAGATATATTTGTTCGAAACATTCGTATCTAAATCGAAATACGCGCTTAATTGAGCGCCGCGGCGTAAACGAGAACTCCACTCGCTCATTCATTCTCAATTGAGCGCCGCGGCGTAAGAAATAAAATAAGGAATAAATGTAAATATATTTGTTAAAAATATTCGTATCGAAATGGAAATACGCGCTTAATTGAGCGCCGCGGGGTAGGACATAATTCTTCTGGTTCATTCACAATTGAGCGCCACGGCGTAAGAAATAAAATAAGGGATAAATGGAAATATATTTGTTCGGGACATTCGTATCGAAATCGTTGCGGATGAGGTTCCAAGTAAAAGCAACGTCAGTATTTCATCGATGTCTTCCGGGTGCCTAGTTAAACTTGGGGAGCGTCGAAGGCTTTCCGTGGGACCCTTTAAAGCCCTTCTCAGGGAGCCCGCGGAGCGTGAAATAAAAGGGAAAGTATTTTTCGCGTTTTCAATTTAAGAAGCGGCCGCCTTCCCCTTTTTTAACAGAAATCTTCCAGAAGTAAAATAAAAAAAAAGCCGAGGAAAAATGCGAAATCAATTTTGCTCTTGGTTTTTTAACGGCGGCTCAAAAAAACTTTCAAGAAACAAGTTCGGCTGGTTACTTTATGATAGTTTCTCAACTTTTAATCGGTTTGACTTACAAGTTGTTAAGTTGAAATTTACTGTATTGTCATGGTTTTTGATTAAGGGAAAAACACAACGGTTTATTCGCTGGTTAAAGAGGTTAAAATTACTGTATTTCCACTATTTATATCGGATTCTAAAGGTTTTTTTCCTTACAGTTATTTTCTCGAAAATTAAAATGATACCTTGTGGCCCGATCACAAGACTTGGCCTAGGGTAGATTTCCTTTAAGTTATTTTGGGTAAATAGAGTGCTACATTGTAGATTCGCGTAGGGCCCAGAAAAGTGCTAACCTGACCCTACATTAGGGCCCGGTTAGAAGGCCGTGACTAGGGCCCGTACTTTCGAAGGGCCAGATTTTGTTTAAGTTATTTCAGTAAAAAATAGCACCCAAGTCCACTAGACTCCATATTATTCAGGGTTGCCACGGTACCTGGGAAACTGGAATTCCTGGAAAAGTCAGGGAATTTGTACATGGGTCGGGAATAGTCAGGGAATTTGAACATGGGACTAAAAATGAGGGAAAAGTCAGGGAATTTGTACATGGGTCGGGAATAGTCAGGGAATTTGTACATGGGTCGGGAATAGTCAGGGAATTTGAACATGGGACTAAAAATGAGGGAAAAGTCAGGGAATTTGTACATTTGTCTAAAAATCAGGGAAAAGTCAGGGAATTGAACGTGGGTCTAAAAATCAGGGAACAGTCAGGGAATTTGAACATGGGTCTAAAACTCAGGGAAAAGTCAGGGAATTTGTACATGGGTCAAAAAATCAGGGAATTTTAAAAATTTGTCTAAAAATCAGGGAAATGCTAGGGAATTTTACTTCGGTTGCTAATAGGAAACCTTTACTAAAATTCGGGTAAAAAAATACAAAATTTGGTCATAAAATAAGTCAGGGAAAACCTGTAAAAGTCGTGAAATTTGAATTCTGAAAAACTGTGGAAACCCGGTTATTCTACAACCACAAATCCGGAACCACGATAGCATTCATATCACCCAGAAAAGCAAACATCGTTTAAACTAACCCCGGATGAAAAAAAGTGGAATAAAATTGGGGAGGCGGAGAGGGTGATAAGTCTAGCCAGGGCAAAAAATAATAAATGTCAGGGCACGCCCCATTAAGCTCCCTAGCGAAGAGGAATCACCCGCCCACTGCGCCCCCTATATTCTAATCATTCGAGAGAAACGCTCGTCTTGGAGTCGTCTCTCGGACGCGAGCTCAGGTGATTCCTTTTTGACAGTATCCCTTGATTGATGACATCATAAGGGGACGAAAAGGTTACCATAGTAACGACGCTACAAACGCTCAATTTTTTATACATCCAGCCCGGAGACTTTTAAAAAAATCATCATCCGAGAGAGACACCAGACGCGTACACGGCTGGTCGACCCTCCCGATTTATCCCTGTCAAGTAATCTGACCCGGCGTCTAACGCGATGTGACGGCCGCGAAAGTGCCCGCGCAGAATTAGGTGGTGACCCCTTCCCCCGTTACGCCACTTCCCCGCGGAGCTGCAACACCATCTGGGATGGGGGTATTGTTCTCGTTATCTAGCTGCTCACCGAGTAGATGCTATATTACGAGATGGTAAATGATAGCACTTCGGTTAATTTAGTCTCCCGAATTGGAACCTGCGAAATCGATCGAGCCAATTCCTCAGGATGTTATTGCTCGTGTAAGTTTTTTCTCAAGCCAGCGGCCGAAAACTTGTAGCACTGGCTAGCCTTATCGATCTAATATAGACAAAGAGTCTAGTTAGACTCGAAACGTTGTGTCCAACTTTATTGTAATTTATTAAGTTGTTAAAAATGTATTATTTTTATTGATTTTATTAAATCTTAATTTAATACACTCATGAGTATACCGTAATATCTAATATAGCGTTTGGGATTTGTAAGTTTCATAGCTGAAGCGAAGTTTCCTTGTAATGCTTAACGATAATAGTAGGTTTAGGGGAGTGTTGGGCATTTTCGTCAAAGAGCCGCTCAGCTCACTCACCGCTCGCACTCGCTAGCCTAATTATCCGCTCACGCTCACTCATTTTTGAGCGCTGAAATTGGCGCTTCTCTCATTTTCGTTTCAAGATCTTTAAAAAAAAACATTTTGTCGCTCAATTTTGCTCATAATAACAAAAGCGCTCACTATTTTACCCGGCCTAGAGGTCGGGGACGGTTAATCATTAGCCATGTTTAAATTGATTTTTTTCGGGAAAAAATGTAAACAGAGAAATTTGCCGGTTAATATTTCGGAAAATGATTAAAAAACATGTATTATTCGTAAAATTTGAGCTTTTTATCGAAAAAAACGTCGTTTTTGCGATTAATTTTACAATTTTATCAAAAAATTAATCGGATAATACAGAAATATAAATTACTTGATCAAAACATTTTACGAATAATTTTGAGAGCTTTATCTATTGAGTAAAAGTTAACCATCCCCGACCTCTAACCCGGCCACCTGAATTAAAAGTGAAACGATTTTAAATGATATTTTCAATTGTCTATTGTGTCGTTTTGTGATCCAAAAAGTCGGGGAATTTTAAAAATTTATAAAGCTCGGGAATTCAATTTTATATTGACACTTTTTGAATGTAATTTTACTCTAGATCTATGAATAATTCTGTGGTTATTTTTAGTTCCATTAAAGTCTTGCTAATTTTTTTAATGTTGCAATAACCTTTGTACTTAAATATAAGTTAATTTAAATTTATTAATTTCTGATCAAAGTAAAATTTTAAGTTAAAAATCGTCTACATTTGGCCTTAAAACGTTAAGAAAAATCTCTTAAAAAGGTCAGGGGAAACTGGGAATAGCCAGGAAATTTGAAGCTGAAAATATTGTGGCAACCCTGAAACTCTTTGAATGCTTTTCCGTATTAAACCAAAATTTATTAATTTTCTGGTAATATTTTCCTAATATTCCTTTTTTCACCAAAATAAACTCGAGTTTTAATTCATTAATTATATAAATTCTGTGAATGCCTTATAATGAAAATTTTATTCATATCTTATAAATTCTTAAGCTTTTAATTATTCAATCATTAAATTAGATCATAGTGTAATTGAGGAATTAAAACACTCTGGATTGTTCCAAATTTTGCAGTTAAAATGCAATTGCCAATTACCTTTCAGGAAACATTTACGTAATTACTGAAATACCAAACTCTTCTTTTACTGTTTATTTTCCAAACACCTTTTAGTGGCCGAAAGTTGTAATTTGCCTTTTGGATAATTCCAGAGAATAATTTAACTTGCAAAATCCAATTATCCGCATCAACATTATTAAATTGTTCTCTTGCGGATAAAAATATCAATTAAACATAGTTTTTTGATGGGTCTTAAATAGATTAGTTATGGGTGAATTTTAAATAATATAAAAATTCAAAATCGCCATAAATTTGGGGTTTTTTTCCAAATATTTCGTGAACCTTATATAAGTTTCATGCAAACCTGAAAAACCTGGAAATATCAGGGATTCAGACTGTCGAATCAGTGGGCTATATCAGGGAAATGTCTGTTGGGAAACATGGAATTATCACATAAATATCAGTGGGAAATTATGAAAAATCAGAAATATAAGTGGGAAAACATGAAAAAATAGAGAAATAGAAGTGGGAAAACACGGAAAAATTAGAAATATCAATGCTAAAACATGGAAAAATTATACAAATATCATTGGGAAAACATGGAAAAATGAGATAAGTATCAGTGGGAAAACATGGAAAAATGAGAAGTATCAGTGGGAAAACATGGAAAAAAAAACAGAAATATAAGTGGGAAAACATAGAAGAATGAGATAAATATCAGCGGGAAACATGGAAAAATGAGATAAATATCAGTGGGAAAACATGGAAAAATGAGATAAGTATCAGTGTGAAAACATTCAAAAATGAGATAAGTATCCGTAGAAAAACATGGAATAATTAGGGAAAACGTTTTGCCTATAGCTCCATGAACCCCTGTGATAATAATGATGTTAAACCAGTTTTCAATTGAAAATTCCGTGATTAAATTTAATGAGACTTAACACGTAACATTTTTTCGGAAGCTCAATTTAATTCCTAACAAAACCATTCCAGAACATTTTCTCGACCCAATTCTATTTTAATTCAACTAGAATGTATAATTGAACGAGACATAACGTTTAGCGGGTGACTTTGTTTTTGAAAAATAGGAACAGCATCTTTACGTAGCAAATTATGAAATTGCATTTGCAACAAAGCAGTAATTAAAATTCCTAATTCCGTCGCCTCATTATTTTTAATTTGTTCCCAACACAAAAGTATCGTTAAAAACGTTTTTATTACACCGGTTCTCCAAGTACCGTTTCACGTTCAGACTATCTGATATACGTGTCCGCTATTTATATAGCAGACGACAGGTCAAATGTTTGAAAGTTCCCTCGTAAGACGTAAAAAAATACATTGATTTTATTGCGTGAATTTAAATGGTTGAATATCTCAAACAAATTGTACCAACGATCGATGTTCACACTGCTGAATTCACTGCCAATTAGTTGGAACAATTTCAGGGTTGTTGATTTATTTGGTTTTTAAAAAAATCGAAAAATAATCGATTTATTTTATTAATTTTGGGATTTTATTAACTATCCTTTTTCTTGTCAAATTGATTAATAATTTGATTAGAACGGTAATTTATATTAAAATTTATTTAAAAACTAAATTTAATTTATTTTGCTCTGAATTTTCATTGTTAGCCAGCTTACGTTTGTACCGAGGGGTAAGACACTCTGCGAACTCGGTGTACACTGCCGTACCTTTGACAGTGCTAAATAGAAGTCGCGAACTCTTGAAAATATTTACCTTTAACAGTGCTAAATGCACGAACTCGGTGTACAGATTATCTGAGACTGTCTTACCCCTCGTTTTGTACATTTTCATAACTTCATTGAAGTGTAATAGAGGATTTAAATCACAATTTGACGGTCAAACAAATTGGACTTTAAAAGGTGTGTAATCTGAACGGCCCTTATGCTCTACGGGTTAAAAATGAATAAACGAAGGATATTAGTACTGGTGCACTGGTGTTCGAATGTCCCATTAGGGAATTTCTTTTGAATCCGTAATTTCCAAGTGGGATGTTCTTTTTAACGATACAACCCGAATTTAATCCCAAAAATAATGGCTCTTCAATCTCGAGTGTCTAGACCGGACTTTTTATACTCCTGCGTTTGTATAGAGCGCCATCTCGCGGGAAAGGTGAATTAATTGGATTGAACTTTCCAAACCTTACGTTTTTACGTGTTTCGCCGTTTTGTGCTTGAGAGTAGTTATATTCTAGCTTACTTTTTGTTATTATAGTTTTTCCAATATTTCATTATTTTCGGAATAGTTGGTAATTTTAATTTGAAACTGAAGATTCTACACTTTAATTGTTGTTTTATCGATTATAAACATTTATTAGTTTAAGATACTTAAAGATTTCACTTTAGACAATTTCGAGTATTGTATTTATATTAAGAATTTAAAGTACAATAGATAATTTATTTAAAAATATTAACTTTCATACCGAAATTATTTTAGTTTTAAATAAATTATATAGTTAAATTTTACTATTATCATTATCAAGATTGTAATTTTTTGTCTGTGATTTTTAGCGATTGAAACTCATTACAATAAAAAGTGGTATTTTTAATTATTTAAAATGAGCTTTAAACGGGTATTAACTTATATATTTTGTTCGCTGAATTTCAGACCAGCACAGTATATATATTTTTTCTTCCCCTACTCTTGGCTTTGAAACCAAGTCATTTTTTCTAAGTATAAATAAATAAATTATTGTTATTATGATGAAATATTTCTCAGATTGAGGTGAACGGTTATAGTGAGTGTAGGGAGCTGTTGGCTCGCGTAGCATAAAGATCTGGCCACCACCCTCCTACGCATTGTAACCTGGCCACCTGTTTAAAGGCATTTAAAGTCTCTCGATGACTTGGGCCTAGAGCATAGCGCCAAGTTGATTTGGGTCGGCGGTATAAGTGTATCCCCCCCTTTTCAATATTTGAAAACAAAATCCAAAATGTTTTAGTAGGAAAAAAAATAAAATTATATAGATAGTCTCAAAACAAATTCGGCGGTGGGATCAAAATTTTTCGGCGGCGCACAGCAAAGTAAATGACTCGGCAACGGCGGTTCGGCGCCAGATAAAATATCGGCGGCGGTAGGCTCTACTTGGTCCTAAGATGGTGCCTTATTTTTATTATTAAATCTCTTAAAGCCACTTTCAACTCCAGACAGAAAAAATTCGTTTTTTACACCGCGAACAAAATCATTTTTCTATCTGGAAAAATCTGTTTTTTTTTTTTGGTATAATATTACTGGTAGTAAAACAGAGTGCCTTAAGGTTGGATATTTTGCGTTCGGGCAACTTGTTATTATAAAAAACTAGGGGAAATTTTATAGCTTTTCTCTTCCGGATAAATCTTTATGGGCGTGTATGGTTTGTTTGGGCAGTATCGCGATGTCCTTTGTTTTGAAAGATACACCGTTGTCTTTGCTTTTCGTCTAGACGCCACCCGGATTAGTTCGATTTATATTTGATGTAATTTTAAAGTGCTTTTTAAATCCCTAGTTTCGTCTTCAAAAATGTGTTAGGCTTCGCGGAGATGGTCCAGTTTCCGTTATTGCTCAAATACTTTAGAAGTAAATTATTATTAAAAATACTTTATAAATAAATTATCTTTAAAAATACTTTATAAATAAATTATCTTTAAAAATACTTTATTAATAAATTATCTTTAAAAATACTTTATGAATAAATTATCTTTAAAAATACTTTATAAATAAATTATCTTTAAAAATACTTTATTAATAAATTATCATTAAAAATACTTTATAAATAAATTATCTTTAAAAATATTTTATTAGTATATTATCTTTAAAAATACTTTATTAGTATATTATCTTTGAAAATACCCAATTAGAAAATTATCTTTTGAAATACTTTATTAGTAAATTATCTTTAAAAATACTTTATTAAAAATTATCTTTAAAAATACTTTATTAGTAAATTATCTTTAAAAATACTTTATTAGTAAATTATCTTTAAAAATACTTTAATAGTAAATTATCTTTAAAAATACTTTAATAGTAAATTATCTCTGAAAATACACGACTAGTATATTATCTCTGAAAATACACGACTAGTATATTATCTTTGAAAATACACGACTAGTATATTATCTCTGAAATAACCGATTAGTAATTTATCTCTGAAAATACCCGAGTAGTAAATTATCTTTAAAAATACCTTATTAGTAATTTATCTTTGAAAATACCCGATTTGTGAATTATCTTTGAAAATACCCGATTTGTGAATTATCTTTAAAATACCTGATTCATATTTGTCTTCTTAATAATTTATCCTTTAAATAGACAACAAATTTCCTATAAGATGTTTTGATCTTTTCGGTAATTACATATTCTCTGTTAGCCTGCATAAATTCTTGGTAAGTTATTTTAAAAGAGGTTAATATTGATTTTTATAACCGTGTAATTAGATATTTTAAATAATACCTAGTGTGTTAAAATAATTTTTATCCCGGCGGCTAAAATACTGGCGTCTGGTCTACGTAGAGATCTTAACGATGAATATTGAAGAGTCTTTTGTAATTATTGTATTTAATCGTCTGTAAGTTAATGTTCTATTCGAAAAAAGAGAACACGACATCATTTTAGCAGTGACATTCCTCTGTAATTATATTCTGATCATTTTCACCATTTCATGTTTGTGCATTAGGAATTTTGAGATTCACCTTTATAGAGAGTTTAAGTTCGCTTAAGAAAACGCGAAGGGATAACCTCTAGCTATGACTAAAATTAGGCTACGTTCTTAAAAAAATAAATAAAGACAGACTACATGGTTAAGTTAATTAGTGTAAATTTGTTATTGCGTCCTTAATATATCTTTTGTTTGGCAATTGGACCTCTCTTAGGTAAACTTTAACCACAACTTCAGATATTGACTAAGTTCTGTAAAGTCTACGCAAGAACCTGGCGGAAACAACTTTGAATTTTGTAGAATAACTATTAATTACCTCTGTGGAAACTATACTTCAACAAAAAACAACCCCCAATTCTAAAGAGTCCCATTTGGAGCCAGTAGAATTCTAATTCATAGAATTTCTACAAAAATGTTTTTTACGGGTTCACGCTAATCGGTTTCTCTGTATTTGAAAGAGGTGTGGACATTCTTAAAACAAACGTGTACCTCTTTTTTTCAAGAATTACGGTACTTACTTGAATGATGCAAACTATGAGAAATGTTTCTACACAAAAAAAATATTTAATACGTACATAAAGATACTTGTAAATATACATATATCCATTCCAGGTCATGGTTAAAATATTAGGATTTACATTTTCTTTTCTTTTGCGGTGACACGATAAATGACTGAAGTTATAAAAACGTTTAATTAAAATTTATTTTTAAAATAATACAATTTTACAGCTAGAATAACTACGGTTCAAAAGCTAGCTGTAAAATTTTAGTATTTTAGAATTAAGTTTTAATTAAATGTCTCCGCATAAAATAATAAAATTTAATTCATATTACATAATATCTGTTACAAAAATGATGGACCAAATATATTCAAAATTCGTAGAAATTAAAATTCAACCTTGATATAATAATATTACAATTCAAATTGGGTTCTATTTGATCCAAACCGAATTAGAATCAATTTGGATGTGTCTTGATTCCAGTAGGTTTGATTGGGTCATTTTCGTAACGGGTAGCATAGATCTCTACGATTTGAAATGTTAAATTTCCATTCGAAGGTCATTTAAGGGCGAAGTCCTCCCCGAATATGTTGCGTTTCATTTTAAGTCGTTCCTTAATTGTTTTTTTCGCTTCTTCAATCGCGCGCGCATTCTCCAATAAGTCGTTATGCAAATCGCCTTGGTCCTTTTTTAATTCGAAAATAATTGGCATAAGCATCAAACGGCCGTCGTTCCTGAGGGAAGGCGTCGTTAACTCTGGCGCACTTAATGATTTGGATTTGCAATTGGCGTCTGCCACTTGATGTCTTCCATCCCAATCCTACTTCATTTGGATTAGTAGATCCTCTCTCGGATCAAATCCTCGCTGATGCCACTTAAAGAGCTTTGACTCGGCTCCGTTTGCTTTGAGCCTTTTCCACTCATTTTTAAGCTTTAGACGAACTATGGGCTGGTGCGAGATTACTGAAATCGCTATTGTCGCCGCCGCCTTTCGCAGGGACAGTATTTAAATTACAGTAGTGACCAGAATTCCTATATTACTTATATTTTCCTATATTTTTTATGCCTTCTTAGAGTTGTTAATTTTCCCGAAAAATTGCATATTTGACACTAAGCCTCGGTCAAAATACCAGGGCCCCCATTCAAATCTTCAAATGTTTTTAGTGTTGTTAATTTTCCGGGAAAATGATATGCGAAAATTTTCCGCAAATCGGAAAAGTTAAAAATTGAAACATAAATTACTTTTTAAGTGTTTTTAATTTTTTTAAAAACTTTTTATCGATATAAAGTGTCTAATAACAGTAAATATACTACAAAATATTAATAGTGTTACATTGTTAATCAGTTTAAACTAGTCTAGAGGTTTAGTTTTACTTTTAGATTCGAAAAAATTAGGCGAAAATGCCGCTTTCTTGAAATTTGCAAACAATATTAGACTAATCATGGAATTAAAACTTTTTTATTTTTTCGGAAAAATACGAAAAATTTTCCGGAAAACTTTCCGGCTAACAACGCTATGCCTTCCTATAAATTACTTCATTTTCACGTATTTTCCTATAATTTCACTGTCTTTTGAAAATTAAAGAACTTTTTGTACGTGTCACAAAACATATAGTGAAAACACTGCCAATTTCGAACAAATCTTGAAATGTACGGGCTTTGTAAATCCACGAAAAGATCCAATAATGCAAGAAAATAATCATTATTCTAGGTGATTCAAGTCAAAGTATATCGATATGCAATAATTACCTTATTATTTTTCCTAAATGTTTCTATTTACTGTAATTCACCTATTATATTTCCTATATTTTCCTATTAAATTTTGAAAATATTCTTAAAACACCAGTAACGTCGTGTGCTAGTAGGAAACCCCCTACCGCCAGAGATATTAACTCAAGGCCCAAGTCATCTTGCGACCTTTTAATGCATTAATCCCAGGTGGCCGGATTACAACGCGTAGGAGGGTGGTGGCTAGCCCTCCATGCCACGCGAGCCAACAGCTCCTTACACTCGCAATTACCGTCAACCTTAACAAGTTTTTTTGATAAACTGACAAAATTCAACGATAACCAGTACACTATAGAGGTTTTTATTAAAAACAATTTAATAAAAACCTCTATAGTGTACTGGTAATCGTTGAATTTTGTCAGTTTATTATTAATTACACTAGTTTTTGGAGTTCGTTATTCTATTAAGTTTTTATGGAAGGGAAAACCAATTTCACCAGTTGGGAGAGAACTTGCAAACTCAACGCGGAAAGAGTGGTTCAGCCAGTGCTGGAATCGTAAACTCGGGTGAAACTATTATTAAGGACGTAGCGTGGCCACCTTGTTTCCCGCTCCATCTTCTCGGCATTTCTGGGAAATACGAGCCGTAGAAACGCGAATAATGCTTCGGGTCGAGTGGCTCTGATACGATTCCTTCGATCTTAATATAATATTATTCTTCGGAATCCCATTCCATTATACGGCTGGCGAGAGCGTGTCTCGAATGTAAAACAGCCAGCGTAGAAAGACGGGCTTCTCGACACTCTCAACGTGCCGAAGAAAACGCGCTCTTAGGGTGAGCCGGAGATCGGCAAAGGGTGTTTTTGGGGGAATACTTCATTCCGAAGTGACTCTGGGAGTCTGTCGCGCGGACCGAATTGATGACTCCGCCGACTAAACCGCTCGGATGAAGAGAGGCCAGTTGATCGGGTTCGGCTTCTTCCAGAAATATTCCTTCACTTTTTATAGTTCCGTATAATGGGTATTTTCTTTCGCTGGAGGGTTCATGCGTCCGAGATTGTTACGCTACTCACGCGCTTCGGTAAACGACGGGCCCGTGGATTGACAACTTCCGCTTCCGTTTATGGCAAAACTCTCTTTATCGGGGCCTCCTACGTCCCGTTGAATGTCGAGATCGATATAATATCTGCTCCATTATGTACCGGGTGGCCACCACCCTCAGGACGATGCCCATTCGAGATGGTACGCGCCGTGAATGCGCTTGACTGATGAGAGAATGGTTCGAGTCTTTTACGCCCTGTAAACGTGATCTAGCGAAGTTAGGACTGAGATATAGTTCCTACGGACCTTTTGGAAATGGGAGAAAGGCGATCGATGGCGACTGGGGCGATCAAAATTGTGCCCAACTAACTCTCTCCGAGCGTAAGGGTGAGAAACGGGACTGTTTCGCCGTGGTTGCTTGCCTCTTCGTGCTAATTAAATTTGCGAATTTGCTGACGCTCCACTCGTTATTGGTTGCTTAAGCGTCGCGTCTGATTCATTTTTGTTTGGTTCGTGTATTATCCACGTTCCCATTGGCCCATCGCGTGTCCCTTTGACTGTACTAAAGTGATTACGTCACTGAGTACAGATTCAGAATTACCAAAGCCTGTACTCAGTTTCATGTGCCTGTAATCGGTGTAAAGACTTCAGGGGTACTCGAAAGAGTGATCAGTAGTAAATGGTATTCTTGACCTTGAAAATGGTCATCTTGACCTTGATAATCAACTTGACCTTCAAAATGGTCATTTGACTAGCGGTTCCCAAAAGGTGTTCCGCGGAACCACAGGGGTTCCGAGAATTCGCAGCGCGGTCATCTTTGTTTGTATCAAGAGTCTTTCAAGATAAGTAAAAAAAATAGTTGGGGCTCCGCCAGAATTAGGTGAATAATTTAGGGTTCCATAGCAAAAAAATTGGGAACCGCTGATCTTAACCTTCAAAATGGTCATCTTGACCTTCAAAATAGTCATCTTAATCTTAATAATGTTCATCTTGACCTTCAAATTGGTCATCTTGACTTTGCGTTTAAATGGTCACTTTGACATCGAAAATGTACATTAAAATATATAAATAAATGGGAAATTATATAATCGGTAACTTCCGCTAATGATGTCATTCTGAGAGACGTCACCAATTAACCCTTTTACCGAAAACTTAAAGCGTTTTGAGTTGAATAAACGAGCCTCAGTTTTCACCATAGATTTGATTTGATTTAAAATACCGAGTTCCTTCTAAAAATTCAGATCTCTTAAAAAAGCCATAACCTCTTGACCTCATTAATGTCAAGCACATAGTTAAGTATTTTGTTGTTGTATATCACTAATATGTATCCGAGAATCAGAAGCTATTAGGACTTACCTATATATCACATGATGTCTTCAGAAACGGTCAACTGTTCGAATCGCGCCGAACATTGTCGTCCCCAATTCTATCTTATGACGCCAGGTCGACGGATTGATTGGGAAATACGCGATGACAAACGGGAAAGGGCCGAAATCCATTAATTTGAGCCTAGTAAAGCATCTCGTCCAATCGGTCTGTTCGTCCGTCGGCTGGCTTCGAGATAAGACGTGGTTCGGCCAGTGATGGGCAAATTTATTAAAGAATCGCTCAACTCGCTCGTGTAATACCCGCTCGTGCTCGCGAAATATTTGCTCCTTTCATTTCGCTAATTTTTGAGCCGCGAAATTTTCGTTCCTCTCTTTTCGCTCTTTTTGAAATGAAAAGTATTTTAGGTAATTTTTGAGCGGAAAATGTTCGGTCCTCTCTTCTAGCAATTGTTTGTGCGTAAAAATGTTCACTTCTCTCATTTCGCTAGTTTTTGAGCGGTAAAATGGTCGTGACTTTAATTGCGTTGTTGTTTTAAAGGTAAATTTTTCGCTCCTCTCATTTAGCTAATTTTTGAGCGGAAAAATGTTCGCTCCTCTCTTTTCGTTCTTTTTGAGCGGTAAAATGTTCGTTCCTCTTTTTGTTCTTCTTGAGCGGAAAAATGTTCGCTCCTCTCCTTCAGTTCTTTTTGAGCGGTAAAATGTTCGTTCCTCTCTTTTCGTTCTTTTTGAGCGGAAAAATGTTTGCTCCTCTCATTTCGCTAATTTTTGAGCGGATGAATTATCGCTCCTCCTTTTCCGATTCGCGCTCTTTTATAGAGATATTGTACGGCTCAATTATCGCTGAAAAAGCCAAAAAGCGCTCGAAATGAGAGGAGCGCGCCCATCGCTGGGTTTGGGTGTCTGCTCACAACTGTCGGGAGATTTTTTATTCCTCTCTCCTCCATAAATCCGAGCCATAATACCCTCCGCCGTCTCTCCTCTAATCCGTTTTATGGCCTCTTTTCGTCTCAGCTCCCCCTCTTCAAAAAAAATCTGAAATATCTTCAACTCCCTTCTTTCGGGATAAGGGTTTCCGAGGACTCTTCAGCTCGGAATGAAGGCCCTAGCTTTCTTCTTCAGGGTATTTAGCAACGTGACCGACCCGAGAAATGGCCCTGATCGAAAAGCAGGTTCGTTCTTTCTGGCTGGACGTCCTATTATAACAATGACGGGGTCTCGAGGATTAAATGAGCCCGCTGGTGTGTGTCTAATGTAACACCCACTTAGTTTCGTTTTCCCTTCGCCGCGACCCGCGCCACCGTTTTGTTTCCTTCTTAGAAAAATGCCACCGATAAACTATCGCCAGTCCACTGACTGGCCTTGATTGGGTGGCGTCCTCGCGCCACCAGCCGAGTCGCGAAGTCTCCTCGAGTCGGGTTTCTTGATTCGCCGTGATCTACGACTCTGAGGCCGTAAATCAGCGGCCTTCTATTAGAATAGACGTGATGCCCTACATGTCCAACCAATCATTGGGTGCCTTGGTGCCATGTACCATTTGGTCGGGCTGACTCGACGTCAACGAAAATAGTTTTTCTAATAATTTTATCTGTTTATTTTCGGATATTCAAGTTTTTTGTGTTATATTTTTTTGTACGTTTTATCAGGGCCCCCAGAGGTCCTATAATTCCTATAAAATCCTATATATTTTTTAAAATGTCCTATAACATCCTAAATTTTTAGCAAAATCCCCCAAATGTCCTATAAGATCCTATATTTTTAGCAAAATCCCCCAAAAGTCCTATAACATCCTATATTTTTAGCAAAATCCCCCAAATGTCCTCTAACATCCTATATTTTTAGCAAAATCCCCCAAAAGTCCTATAACATCCTATATTTTTAGCAAAATCCCCCAAATGTCCTCTAACATCCTATATTTTTAGCAAAATACCCCAAAAGTCCTATAACATCCTATATTTTTAGCAAAATCCCCCAAATGTCCTCTAACATCCTATATTTTTAGCAAAATCCCCCAAATGTCCTCTAACATCCTATATTTTTAGCAAAATCCCCCAAAAGTCCTATAAAATCCCATAACTTTTATATTTGCCCATTTCAAATCCAACCACCCAGTTAAATTGCTAGATTAACTATAGGATAAATTTATACACCAAGTCATTCTAGTCTATACTTTTGTTATTGTTAACATGGTTAGATACTAGTAAAGTTTTGTGATAAAATGGTTAAATAGTTTCAATTTTTTAAGTGAAAATCAAAGATTTATTTATCTAAATATAGATGCATAAAGTTAGTAAATGAAATAGCATATATTGTCCTATAAAATCATATAATATTGTAAAAATTGTACTATAAAGGCCTATATTTTTAGAAATATAATCCTAATTATCCTATAAAAAATTTAAAGATTTGAGTTCTAGTACTCGCACAGCCCTATTATTTCAACTGTTCTTTGAATCAATTTCGAGCCCCGTTGGACGTTGCCGTATTAGTTACATCCAAGGCCATTTCGATTGCATCTCACCTTCCAACTTCCCGCGTATCATTTCCAACTGGGATCGAAACGAGTCTTCGGTTGCTGATCAATTTCCCGGAATCGCGAGCTTCGACTCGGAAGAATATCTTACTAGGAAAATGTCCCCTCTTTCGAGAAATTGCGCAGTCGATGAGTTCCCAGAATGGTGTCCCTCTGACACGTCTGTACGATGTCGATAACATCCCTGCAACGACTATAAATTTGGTAACGCGTTTCAAAGGGCTATACATAAACATCTTATTTTACTCTGGATCTACTACCAATTCTATGATTATCATTTATTTCCTTGGAAGCTTGCATACTATCTTTCAATTTATTAAATTTTGATAAAAATTAAATATTGGCCTTAAAAAGTCAGGGAAAATCTCTTTAAATAGTCAGGGAAAAGTCAGGAAATTTGAATATAAAATTTTGTGGCAACCCTGTTTAAAAATAAATGAAATAAATTCTTGCGGCAGGAATCCATACCTCTACTTGGAATGCTTATCCTGGCGTACCGCGTATGGTAAGATCACTATGACGGCTTTGGCCCCGCCTACGAGGCAAAAAATCCCCTTTGCGCGCGCTTCCCTCTCACGTTATTGTTTGTTAAGTTAACATAGAGACGTCGAAAAAACCGTCAGCCACATCTAGACAAAAATCTGCCGCGATAAGCATTCCAAGTATAGGTATGGATTCCTGCTTGCGGTTAATAAGTCTTAAAGCTGTTGAAAAACTATTCCACTAGATGTTAAGGTGGACTAACGTCAGTCTTGTACTATAGAGAATATGCCTCGACCATTCCGACGCCGGGTTGGCAAAAACCAGCCATACTGGTTAAAACAACTTTTTTTATTAAAAAAATATTGAAAAATGAATTAGAAATATTGAAATTTTAAATACTATTTATTTCAAATAAAAAATGCAGAATATAATATTCCACATTTTATATTCCAAAACGAAACTAAAACATAACCTTCACTATATGAGCAATTGGGGATCTTAAAATTCATTTTGCACGTGAAAATACGCCGCCATGTTAGGGTATAAAAGCGGGTAAATGAACCTGCTATACCTCACAATGTAAAGGTACTGTCACGCGCAAAAACGTCATTTTGAAATCGGTCCATTTGAGCATTTTCGAAGTAACGAGGGTTAGATTTCAGCAATTTGAACGTTTTATTAGTGGATTTAACCGGTTTAACCCATATGGATTTTTTAATTTAAAAAAAGCCGGTTATTTTCCAAACCCTGTTCCGTCGTCCCCCGAGTGACCCCTGACCTGGCCAACATCAGGTACCTAAGCGAAGCAGCGTCCAAGTCTTGGGCGCTTGTTCACCGCCCCGAGTTCATTTCTCCATCTAAACTTCCCAGCATTTCGAGAGACGACGTAGCCATAGCAACGAAGCGGATATCCCTTTTTGCGCGGCGGCAGGTGGTTCCTCGGAGGTACCCCCGCCCCCCCACCCTGTTTAATATTAGAATGAATGGAATGGGGTATAGTGGGGTGTCTGGTCCCAAAATAAGCCCGGAGGGAGCTCAATGGTGGGGGCAATGTGGCGTGCACGAGGGGAGGAGATAGTTTTTGGAGAAAAGTATATAGGTTCGACAGTTGTCTGCCTCAGATCAGCGAGTCTGCCCCTAGATGAGTGCGAAATTGACGGCTCCGGAGCCACGAGGAGAAGAGGTTTTTCAGGCGGGTGAAGCCTGTGTTTTTTTGCTGGTTGGATCGCACGCTCCACTTCCGAATCCGGCAAACAACGTTAATGTCGAATCGAGGAGTGGGGCGTATTTTGTACGGAGGGGCCAATTGAGATGCTGCCCGCGGCTGCATTCTCACTTCCCCTCTTATTGCTTTAGAGTTGGCCACGCTCCCTTTTATCGCGGGGCTCGGGGTGAACGCTCATCGGGCTCTGAAAGGATCTACTAGGCTTTCGGGATCGTGGAAAAATCCATACATTTGAAATTCATTCCGGGGCTCGTCAAAATGGCGAGATAGGATGGGTTTGGTATTCGTAATTAGGCAGACCTTGGATAAATAATAGTAGTTCCTACCTGGATATATCACTCTAGCGTTCCGCGTGCATTTCCTAAGCGTTTGTTACGGGTTCTGCCTTGTAGAAGGCTACGTGTTACGGGAGTTTCGGAAATTATCCGCTAACTTCGCCGAAGCGGCGCTGCTGTCGCAAAAGTCATTTGCTTGTCAGGTACTTTCCAAGTGATATATCCAGGTAGGAACTACTATTATTAATACAAGGGCAGACACAAACCAGAGACCAGCATCCCTTTATGAAAATAGTTTGATTCAATGGACCGATTTGGATTCAAACTGAATTCAAATCGGGACAGGTCCAGTTTAAATCTGTTTCCATTTGTATCAAATAAAGTTGATCAGATCGGCACATTTAAAATTTTATCTCATTTCTGTTTGAATCCATTAATATATGGACTAAATCAAAGTATTTCAAACGTGGTAATTGGATTAAATGTGACATTTTGGATCCAAATATCCATACAAATCGAAATCTCTGATATCAGTGGCGTTATCCGAATCGAGGAACTAATAACGATCGATCACATATCAGATTATCCGCATTTACGCTCAGATATTATCAGATTAGTCAAAATGCAAACTAGATAAACCCAAAACTAATCTGAATTCATTGTAAATTGACAGACATTTTTCAAATGCTTCACAATTATCGATTTTTACATCTCCCCCGAATATATTCATTTCGTAATATTACTGTCTATTTTGATTTGCTTTCGACAAGATTATATATTTACTAAACAAGTAAGTCAGATAACTGATCAGTTGACTGAATCTGATGAGATGAATTAAAGCGGTTCAGATCGCTTAACATTTACATGGCCTACGACGAAGAAAAATATTTCGCCATTTCTGCCAGGTTGGCGATAAATAATCTTAGCTTTAATTATTTTTAATAATTATTAATGAAATATTAAATAATGTAAAAACATTTAACTCTCTTTAATCGTACTTTCTTTATTCGAGTTGTTCAAACATCCGAAATTTGTGACCGTTAAAAAACCTTAGTCCAAACATTGAAAAGTTAGTACCATATTTAGTAACACAGTGTGTTACGTAAAAATATCTTTACTGCTAACCTTCTCCATCATTAACTTGGTATTTTAATGATTTATTAATTGCGCTAAATATTCATTAAAAGACGTAATTGGTAACTGTCAGAGAGATTCCATTAAAGACGACATTAACAAATTGTTCGACGTAAATTAGAATTCCTCCTTTAAATATCGTATTCATTTCTTTCGCAGTTCAAAATTAATGATACGATTAAAACGATACACCATCATTGAAATACCGAAACATCAAATGGATTGAATTGTTGTCAACGAAATTCGTATCCATTGAAGCATTGGAGAAATTGATGATATTTACGCTGTTTGTATTCATTTTATTTCATATAAGAGATTTGATGATTTTTACGTTCATTTCATTAAGAGATTTGATGATTTTTACGTTTATTTCATTAAGAGATTTGATGATTTTTACGTTTATTTCATTAAGAGATTTGATGATTTTTAGCCTAAAATTTTAGGTTCATTTCATATAAGAGATTTGATGTTTTTTACGTTTATTTCATTAAGAGATTTGATGATTTTTAGCCTAAAATTTTAGGTTCATTTCTTATAAGAGATTTGATGATTTTTACGTTCATTTCCTATAAGAGATTTGATGATTTTTACGTTCATTTCATTAGGTGATTTGATGATTTTTACGATCATTTCATTAAGAGATATTCTTTGGATTGGCAGAATAATGTCCTTTCGGAAACGCATCGTTGCTTTCTGATTTAATTTCGTTTTTCATTCTGCTGCGTTTCTGCAGCGGAGAAATATGTGCGTAATGAACGATTTCACGCCTTAGTGAACCCCCTCCCTCTTGCGGAGGGTAATTTGCGAATCAGTTAATGGTCGTTCTTCGTCAGCTCTCTTTGGAAGAGCTTTCAAAATTCTCACTTCGATGCAGAATTTTCACTTTTATTTTTAATCAAAACCAAATCGATCAAATTTTTTGAAGTAATCTTTTTATTTAATTTAATAAATTAATATTTTAACCATTAGTGGCTCGTTTTCCCGTCTAATTCATGGAATTCCTGGAAATATCAGGAAATTAGATTGGTGACAGAAAAGTCAGTGAGACTTGTAATAATACTTATATTAATTTTTATTTGATTGTTAATATGTATGTACGGTTAAACAAAAGCGAAAAAAAGATTAAAAGTAAAATTAAGCAGTGTTCAAAAAACCTAATTTAAACCAAAAAATCCTTGTTTTAAATTTAAAAAAAGAACAGTTTTTTTTGGGTTTTTATTTAAAAAAATCGGGGTTCTTTCCAACCACGATAAATGGTTTAGTGGTTGCAATGCCGCTTTAAAATAAATAAGGCCATTCATGACAGGGTTCGTACACGACCTGGAAAAGTCAGGGAATTTGAAAATGTTTCCAAAAGGTCAGGAAAAAGTCAGGAAATTTGAAAATGTTTCCAAAAGGTCAGGAAAAAGTCAGGGAATTTGAAAATGTTTCCAAAAGGTCAGGAAAAAGTCAGGGAATTTGAAAATGTTTCCAAAAGGTCAGGAAAAAGTCAGGAAATTTGAAAATGTTTCCAAAAGGTCAGGAAAAAGTCAGGGAATTTGAAAATGTTTCCAAAAAGTCAGGGAATTTGAAAATGTTTCCAAAAAGTCAAGGAATTTGAAAATGCCCTCCCAAAAAAATCAGGCAATAAATTTTTTAAAGATGTATTAAAAATACATAATTAATATTTTTCAAAAATTTTTTCAAACATAAATTTATTCTACAAAAATAGTCAGGGAAAATTTGTCAATTTGGTCAGGGAAAACCTGGATATGTCAGGGAATTCAATTCCAGAAATTTTGTACGAACCCTGCATTCGATTTCCGTTTTGTGGGTCCATTGGCGACTCTCTGAAACTCCATGGGTCATTCCATATTCTTCGCCTTTCAAGATCCGTTTCTTTCATTTTCAACCTTCCGATCCATTAGGGAATTAATCGTTCCACATTACTAGGCAGTTATTCCTCGCACGATTTCCTCGCCAAGAGAAACTTAGATGAGATGAACCCCCCTCTGCAGGCCGCTAGAGGGAACGTGTTCGAATATTAGTCTTGGAACGTTAGAAAGGACAGCAACGATACACCCATTTTTAAATTCCGCGGGATTATGCATAATTAAGGGATCGTAGTAAGAGGTTAAGCAGATCGCTCTAGAAGTTTGAACGACAACGTCGAGAGTCACTTGATCCACTATTTTCTTTTCGGAACCTCTTATAACTTGTAGACGACACTTTAATTCTATCGAGCTAACCCATACCTCTACTTAACCTGGCGTTATCCTGGAAGGCTATCGTACCATGAAAATGTCCCCTCTTTCGAGAAATTGCGCAGTCGATGAGTTCCCAGAATGGTGTCCCTCTGACGCGTCTGTACGATGTCGATAACATCCCTGCAACGACTATAAATTTGGTAACGCGTTTCAAACATCTTATTTTACTCTAGATCTATGACAAATTCTATGATTATCATTTATTTCCTTGAAAGTTTGCCTAATATCATAAGTCTTTCAAATTATTAAATTTTGATAAAAATTAAATATAAAATTTTGGCCTTAAAAAGTCAGGGAAAATCTCTTCAAATAGTCAGGGAAAAGTCAGGAAATTTGATTATCAAATTTTGTGGCAACCCTGTTTAAAATAAAAGAAATAAATTCTTGCGACAGGAATCCATACCTCTACTTCGAATTCTTATCCTCGCGTATCGCGTATGGTAAGATCACTCTGACGGCTTTGGCCCCGCCTACGAGAAAAAAAAATCCCTTCTACGCGCGCTCCGCTCTCACGTTATTGTTTGCTTGCGTAAATACTGATTTAAATTGAATTACCTTTAAGTCTTGTATATTATAGGCGTAATCCACGAACCTTCGGTGAAATCGTACTACGGAGACACATTTAAAGTAAAGCAGGGTACACGAAAACCAATGTTTGTCTTTAGACAACGCTCACAGTTCTTCTTCTCAACTCACCCACTACAACTCCTTAAAATTTTTGCGCAACCTTTAGAAACACCCTGTATATTTAAATTTTTTTTGGTATTAGTGATTATTCGCCTAAAGAATTCTAAAATTCTTGTTTAGAAAAATATGTATAAATGTTGAAATAAAATTATTTAAAACAGGCAAACCGGCATTATTTTTGGCTACACCTTTAAAACTTCAATTTGAAATTTTATAAAAAAGCCAAAACCCACCCACGTTTAAAATGCGCATTAAAAACGAGACCACCCAGTTCATTTCAACGCCTTAAAAATTAAAAACTGTCTATCATAATTACCGAAAATTCTTTAATGAGTCTGATGATAATTTCATATCTCGTCTCTTACCGTTTAATTTTTAATTCCTCCATAAATGAAAGACGAATAATAGGAAGCGCCACTTACCCACATTAAGTAAATCGCCGAAAGCTAAGGCGCGAATCGTTAGACGGAAATTGACATATGAGCGGCCATTTTATCTTTGTATTGTATTTATATTTATAATTAAGGAAATGGACTATGTTCAGATTTGTTTTTAAATATATTTAGGGAAATTGACAAAGTGGAAATTATTTTTAGTTATATTTATTGAAATTGACAAAGTGGAAATTATTTTTAGTTATATTTATTGAAATTGACAAAGTGGAAATTATTTTTAGTTATATTTAGAGAAATTGACTATGGTTAAAATATTTTCAGTTATATTTAGGGAAATGGACAATGTGGAAATTATTTTTAGTTATATTTAGGGAAATTGACAATGTGGAAATTGTTTTTAGTTATATTTAGGGAAATTGACAATGTGTAAATTATTTTTAGTTATATTTAGAGAAATTGACTATGGTGAAAATATTTTGAGTTATATTTAAGGAAATTGTCTAAGTTGAGATTATTTTTTAATAATAAGGGAAATTGGCTATGTTTAGGTTATTTTTAAATAGTAAGGGAAATTGGTTATGTCGAGATTAGTTTTAAATAGTAAGGGAAATTGGCTATGTCGAGATTAGTTTTAATTAGTAAGGGAAATTGGCTATGTCGAGATTAGTTTTAAATAGTAAGGGAAATTGGCTATGTCGAGATTAGTTTTAATTAGTAAGGGAAATTGGTTATGTCGAGATTAGTTTTAAATAGTAAGGGAAATTGGCTATGTCGAGATTAGTTTTAATTAGTAAGGGAAATTGGTTATGTCGATATTAGTTTTAAATAGTAAGGGAAATTGGCTATGTCGAGATTAGTTTTAATTAGTAAGGGAAATTGACTATGGTTAGGTTATTTTTAAATAGTAAGGGAAATTGGTTATGTCGAGATTAGTTTTAAATAGTAAGGGAAATTGACTGTTTAGGTTATTTTTAAATAGTAAGGGAAATGGTTATGTCGAGATTAGTTTTAAATAGTAAGGGAAATTGGCTATGTCGAGATTAGTTTTAATTAGTAAGGGAAATTGGTTATGTCGAGATTAGTTTTAAATAGTAAGGGAAATTGGCTATGTCGAGATTAGTTTTAATTAGTAAGGGAAATTGACTATGGTTAGGTTATTTTTAAATAGTAAGGGAAATTGGTTATGTCGAGATTAGTTTTAAATAGTAAGGGAAATTGACTATGTTTAGGTTATTTTTAAATAGTAAGGGAAATTGGTTATGTCGAGATTAGTTTTAAATAGTAAGGGAAATTGGCTATGTCGAGATTAGTTTTAATTAGTAAGGGAAATTGGTTATGTCGAGATTAGTTTTAAATAGTAAGGGAAATTGGCTATGTCGAGATTAGTTTTAATTAGTAAGGGAAATTGACTATGGTTAGGTTATTTTTAAATAGTAAGGGAAATTGGTTATGTCGAGATTAGTTTTAAATAGTAAGGGAAATTGACTATGTTTAGGTTATTTTTAAATAGTAAGGGAAATTGGTTATGTCGAGATAAGTTTTAAACAGTAAGGGAAATTGGTTATGTCGAGATTAGTTTTAATTAGTAAGGGAAATTGGCTATGTCGAGATTAGTTTTAATTAGTAAGGGAAATTGGTTATGTCGAGATTAGTTTTAAATAGTAAGGGAAATTGGCTATGTCGAGATTAGTTTTAATTAGTAAGGGAAATTGACTATGGTTAGGTTATTTTTAAATAGTAAGGGAAATTGGCTATGTCGAGATTAGTTTTAAATAGTAAGGGAAATTGACTATGTTTAGGTTATTTTTTAATAATAAGGGAAATTGGCTATGTCGAGATTAGTTTTAAATAGTAAGGAATGTAAGGGAAATTGGCTATGTCGAGATTATTTTTTAATAATAAGGGAAATTGGCTATGTTTAGGTTATTTTTAAATAGTAAGGGAAATTGGTTATGTCGAGATTAGTTTTAAATAGTAAGGGAAATTGGCTATGTCGAGATTAGTTTTAATTAGTAAGGGAAATTGGCTATGTCGAGATTAGTTTTAAATAGTAAGGGAAATTGGCTATGTCGAGATTAGTTTTAATTAGTAAGGGAAATTGGTTATGTCGAGATTAGTTTTAAATAGTAAGGGAAATTGGCTATGTCGAGATTAGTTTTAATTAGTAAGGGAAATTGGTTATGTCGAGATTAGTTTTAAATAGTAAGGGAAATTGGCTATGTCGAGATTAGTTTTAATTAGTAAGGGAAATTGACTATGGTTAGGTTATTTTTAAATAGTAAGGGAAATTGGCTATGTCGAGATTAGTTTTAAATAGTAAGGGAAATTGACTATGTTTAGGTTATTTTTTAATAATAAGGGAAATTGGCTATGTCGAGATTAGTTTTAAATAGTAAGGAATGTAAGGGAAATTGGCTATGTCGAGATTATTTTTAAATAGTAAGGGAAATTGGCTATGTTGAGACAATTTTTCATTTTATTTAAGGAAATTGACCTGACTATTCTCGGCAGCGTAGTTTACACATTCATCCTATCATGGGATAAACGTAACATTGTAGATATGTCTCCCTTTTATGGTTGAGCAGGCCGCGGATCGGGGCGTCGTGACATCCCTCTAATGTCTTCTCTATTTCTCCCTAATTAATGTCTCTAATGTCTCTAATGTCATTAACGGCCGTCCCCTTTTTTAATTATTCCCTGACTTCTATTAGAGAGGGCGCTACTTGCCTACCATAAAAAAGGGGAAAGAAAAATTAGATCGTCGGAAACGATCATTCTTAACTAATCAATGGTTGGCGTGATCTACCTACGTAGTAAGGGGATCCTTCGCGAATGGGGGAAGACACCCCGCTTGAGAATAACCCGTTACTATGGTAACGACGTCCCTCGCGCGCCGTTTCAAGTTTTGTCGGAATTTCGGGGCAAGGAAGTGGAGGGGAAAACCTTCCGGGGAAGCCCCCTTTTTGTAACTAGCGGTATCCTCCGGCGCGCCCTCTGCCGGGACATCGGGAGGGCGTGATGAGCCGTTTCACCCCGCCTTTATATCACCCTCGCGATACCACTAAATCAGGACTATTGATCGGATTTAATGATAGAGTACGCCCCACCTCCGGATTTTCTTACTACAGTTGTTCCTTTTTTTGTGTTGGCCCATTATTGGGACATTTCCAACTGCTGCAATTTTTTCTATTGGAATAAAATCTACCCAACATGGTGGCCACAGCCAAAGTTACGGAGCGTTAGTTCCATATAAAACATAAATTAACCACATTTTTAATTAGAATCAAAATATATAATAAATAATTAATTAGCAGAATAATATGGTAATTAAGGCTACGGAGTGTTAGTTCCATAAAATAAATTAATCACATGCAACCGAAAACACCAACTAAAAATGTAATATTCAACCTAGTCGGTCTTAAGGTAAAAAAAAATATGTACAATTAAAATCGAATTTCGCCAAAAATAACTAAAATGGGCAAATGACCAACTTATAAGTATATAAAGCCCAGTTGATTCTGTCCATTTTAGTTTGAAATGTAGCTTAATTTATTTTATGAGAAAATTATAACACACAGCGCATTTAAAATAAAGCATTGGATGTCATGATTTTATACAAATAACCATTTATTTATCATCCTTTTTTAATTTCAAACTATATTATTCTTAATTGCAATCACCTATGTGATTTTGTATTCAGTTCTACATGTCATTAGGGCTAATTTGGAAATAAACATTATTTGAGACCACACCTATATATTGTAATTTTATCTATATTTTCAATCCAAAACCTTTGTTTCCAAAAAAATTAGTTTCTATAAAATCATATAAATTGACTGCAAATTTAATATTTACCAATATATATTTTGGACTTTTTCTGTGTTTACTCAATAAGTGAAGTTTCATTCTAGCATATATATTAATTCTATTTCACTGGTTTTAAAACGTCTAGAATAAAGAACCCTTTTTTGCAACCACACCTTTTCCTTATAAGGATATCACGTTTTTAATTTTTTCAAAATTAAAAATCTAACCAGAAACCTTGATTTTTAAATTTTTATATTTTTCCCTATTAAGTTTTTTAATCAACCGTTTCAATTTTTTACGCAACTTTTATTTACAAATAAAAAATCTTTTAAATAAAAGATATGGAAATCTATTTAATTGTAGTCTAAATTACATCGGCCTTAGTAACCTTTTTAATAATTCTAATTAGATGGACGACCTTGAAAAATCGAAATAAATGAAAGATGTGGAGTTTTTTAGCCTCGTCCCCTCTAGTGATAGAGTGGATGAGGCTGCTATTTTCGACACTGTCGTTGGCGGTGGTGGTGTAGGTGAATTCGGAGCCGCGCTTGCACCGAATGTTACCCTGCTAAACATTAAATTATCTTCAACGGCACTAGCTAGATATTTAATTGGTATTAGTATCCTCTATCTAACCGGGTCAGTACCGTGCCGTTTTTAATAATCGAAGGGGGATCTACATCCATCAAATGAAGCTGCAACTTATTAGGATCCAAAAACTATATGTAGTAATTTCATTTTTTAATTGTACCTAGTTATTCGTCCTAAAATAGCTAATGTATGTCGTTTTTCGTCATAAAACAGCTAATTTATGTCGTTTTTCGTCATAAAACAGTGAATGCATCTCGTTTTTCGTCATTAAATAGCTAATGCGTGTCGTTTATCGTCATAAAACGGCTAATTTATGTCGTTTTTCGTCATAAAACGGCGAATGCATCTCGTTTTTCGTCATAAAATAGCTAATGCATCTCGTTTTTCGTCTTTTAAATAGCTAATGCATCTCGTTTTTCGTCATAAAATAGCTAATGCATCTCGTTTTTCGTCTTCAAATAGCTAATGTATGTCGTTTTTCGTCATTAAATAGTTACTTACATATATTAGGAATTATATTTAACTTGATCACGTCCAAACCAAGAAAGTCTCTTGGAACGTGACATTTTATCGCATTAACGAAATGGCAAATGCGTGATTGTAGAATTATTCACCCCTTCGAAATCCCCCGGCTTGTATTAACATTACGATCAGGTAATTCGGTTACGCGCGAGGTGGGGTTTAGTCGTGACTGTAGAGGTTTCGTCTGCATGAAAAAAATCAATTTCTTTTCAATTACAGTCGCCTTTTTTTAGCTCATGTTTAAACTTGTAACCTGTTTGGACTCAATGATACGTGTATTGAAATCATGAAAGCCGTTTTCATACTTTGTGAATACTTTTGTCGAAATTAATTAATTGCTAAATTATTATTATTTATTATCATAAGTAACATAATGCAAATTTATATGACACTTCCTATTGTTGTAATGCTATTCTACGGAATCTATTTGGCTGTAGTTTATTTCGCCATGGCTATATAATAATCAGCTAGGCAAATACCCAAGGCACCACCTTAGGCCCAAGTCATCTAGCGACTTATAATGCCTTAAACAGGTTGCCGGGTTACAATGCGTAGGAGGGTGGTGGAAAGCCCTTCATGCCACGCGAGCCGATAGCTCCCTACACTCACTATTTGACCCTGTACGTCGACATTTTATCAAATCAGATCATTTGACGCTCCTGGATTCGATCTGAACCTGTATAGAAAATGTAGTCTGCTAAAATACTTTTAAACGTAGGAGCAACAAACACAAGGAGAACGCAGCTAGCCTTTAAACACGGTGACGCGGTGTTGTGTACAAATTTCATTGGGCGAACCTTTACGCTGAACGTTTTACGGAAAGGGGATGACAATTTCGAATTTTCCCCTTCCGACGGCAGCAGGCGCTAAAGCGTCTAGCCAATGAGAAATGTACACAAGAAAATGTACGACTTTAGATGGGTTCCGATCTCCTTGTGTGGGGTGCTGTGTTAGTTGCTCCTAGTTTAAACTGACTAATTAAAAATTAATATAATTAAAATTTATTAAATAAAAAATTATCTATTTAATGGTATTTTTAATATTTTTCATAATTATTGTAAAAAATAAATAAAACTTGTGTGGAATCTATTCGCCTGCTTTATACTGCCGTGTGCTTAGAGCTCAGCGGAACAGATAATTTAACCCTCAAAAATTTCGATTTTTCATAAAAATGTCGGTTAACAGTTTATTTATGGAAATTAATCGCGGTTATTAAACGATTTAATATGCAAAAAATAAGTTTTTATTCGGATAATTATCGGTTATGGATAAAAACAAAAAACGGATATTCATTATCCGAACCCCGAGCTCTATATGTGCTACACCACTACCAATTATTTACGTTCCGTCGCAACAAAGTGTAGCTCAAAATTGGCTGTAAAATACTAGGGAACAATCCAAAAGTATTCGCCTATTGCTGGTCCCCATTGAAGTCAGAAACAGTAATTATAACATAGAAATTAAAATATATTATTTAAGGTGAAATGGAAGTTGTTGATAAATATTTATTTTGGTGCGGCCTTAAAGCCTATTATTAATTCAGTTCCGTAGAATTCTATTAGATCTAAAATTATTTCTGATATCATCTGCCGAAGTAATTTTTGTAGTTGGGTACCGTCGTCAGTTCGGAGCTGTTGGAGCTAATTTCTACCCCGAAGTCATAATAATTTAGTTGGCCCCGGGCTAATAATGTCGTGACGTTGGAAAACTGTTTACTTAAATTAGTCATCAGTCGCCATCCACGTATCATAACCTCGATGGCAGACCAGACGACGTTCAGCCAAGCTGGTCGGGGTTTTTTTTTTTCAAACGAAACCTTGAATTATATAATTTACCCTCCCAAAGACTGCAACCATCTTTGACGACAGTCTCCCGTTTCCTCTCACCCCACGAAGACATATCTCTATAGCCGTGGTCCCTCTCTTGGATATCCATGATGGAGCCTTGTTTTCTTTTCCCCGGTACCCCTCGGGGTTCACCCACCAAATCAGTCTCGCAAAGGCTGATCGAAAAGCCTGTTGATCTTGATCTGAAAGGAAGAGCCTACCGCGCCAATCGCTTGGTTTCTTTGTGTTGGCATCGCTGTCGCTACTGCAGAATATTACCACACATTATTGCACCCTCTTAAAGCAGCCCTCTTCGTGAAGTACGAATTAGCGGTATTTATGGTTTTATAAGTAATTTTAAGTAGTGAAGTAATTTTAAGTAGTGTTGTTATTTTTTCCGGAAAAATAAAATGCGGAAAAGTTTCCGCAAATCGGAAAAATTAAAAATTGAAACATAAATTACTTTTTACGGGTTTTTAAATTTTTTTACTTTTATCGATATAAAATGTCTAATAACAGTAAACATACTACAAAACCTTAATAGCCAGGGTTCGTACAGAACCTGGATAAGTCAGGGATCTGTAAAATGGATGAAAAAAGTAAGGTAGAAGTCAGGGATTTAAATAATTTCTTAGAAGGTCAGGGATAAGTCAGGGATTTTAGTTAGTCAACCAAACTACACATTAACAAAGCATTTTTGACCTAAAATAATAAAAAAACTGTCCAAAAATATAACCAAAAAGGTCAGGAATATTGGCAAAAATTGGTCAGGGATAACCTGGAAAAGTCAGGGATTTTAGATCAGAAATTTACGTACGAACCCTGATAGTGTTACATTGTTAATCAGTTTAAACTAGTCTAGAGGTTTAGTTTTACTTTTAGATTCGAAAAAATTAGGCGAAAATGCCGCGTTATTTAAATTTGCTTAAACATGTTTAAACATTGAAAAGTTCAAAACGCGTTGCGTAGCAACGGAAAGCCGAATAGAGGGAGAGTGGTGGATAATAATATGAACAAAATTCTTGGGTATTAGCCTAGCTGATTATTACTATAAAAAAGTGCATTAAATTAATGTAAAATTCACTTTAAACGGAGTATATTAGCCGAACATTATGATGAATTGCTATTGACATCAATTCGGTTTGTCCAGTATGGCGCTAAGCCGCTAATTCTATAGGCCGGCGTAGAATCTATCTACGCGCCTCCATTATATTGGATTTTCTTCTCTACAGCAGGCACGCCAAATCCAATCCCGCTTTTTTTTCTACCCTCCCCCTGCGAAGGTGACTCATCCTCGGGGCCGGCCAAACCGGGGGAAGCCGGTGAGATTTCCCATATGGCCGAGCTTCCAGTAGAACCCAGACCTTCGCAGACCCTAGCTACCCCGTCGAGCCCAGCCCCCGCGCGCAAATCCGTAACGTCCCGAAGTTCAACGCGTCCTTCGTAATCCTGACGCTGCTAAGTTGCCAATGCACACTGTCGGTCCGTATTGTAATAAGTACAGCGAGCCGACCTGCTGAAACGAGAATTTTTTATTTATGTCCCACCCCTCCCGTTGAAGAAGCTTGCAAATACAGTGCTGCCAAATTCGGTGTCTCTAACACGTTAGGGCTTTTCAATAAATACGACTGCCCAACTTGTTCTTGAGATAGTGCAGTCAAACTTATGAACGAATTCACTAGCTCTCTTTAGTATGAGAGCTGGGGAAGCATTGCGGAAGTGGGGGTAAAATAGTAAACAAGAACGCCACGTTATTTTATTAAAATGCCTATTATTGTGCTGTCAAATCGAGGGGTCGGACATTTGCCTGTTTTGTGTACGGGATTTTGGATTTTTTAAAAATCCAGGATTTTTTATTGTGGATTTGTCATACAAAGTCTATGGGAGAAAAAAACCTTGGATTTTGGATTTGGGGATTTTTTTTACAAATTTTGTACGGGATCTGGCCAAATGTCCGACCCCTCGTGTCAAATACGGTGACTCTATTTCCCCTGATTATTCCTCCCTCCCCCGGTTGTAGAAGCTGACAATTACAGTGCTGCCAAATACGGTGTCTTTATTTCCCCTGATTATTCCCCCTCCCACGGTTGTAGAAGCTGACAATTACAGAGCTGCCAAATACGGTGTCTTTATTTCCCCTGATTATTCCTTCCTCCCCCGGTTGTAGACGCTGACAATTACAGTGCTGCCAAATACGGTGTCTTTATTTCCCCTGATTATTCCCCCTCCCACGGTTGTAGAAGCTGACAATTACAGTGCTGCCAAATACGGTGTCTTTATTTCCCTTGATTATTCCCCCTCCCACGGTTGTAGAAGCTGACAATTACAGTGCTGCCAAATACGGTGTCTTTATTTCCCCTGATTATTCCCCCCTCCCACGGTTGTAGAAGCTGACAATTACAGTGCTGCCAAATACGGTGTCTTTATTTCCCCTGATTATTCCTCCCTCCCCCGGTTGTAGAAGCTGACAATTATTTTCCCTGATTATTCCTCCCTCCCCCGGTTGTAGAAGCTGACAATTACAGTGCTGCCAAATACGGTGTCTTTATTTCCCCTGATTATTCCTCCTTCCCCCGGTTGTAGAAGCTGACAATTACAGTGCTGCCAAATACGGTTTCTCTATACGCCTATATTAAAAGGTGGGTAAAAATGTCGACCCACCCTGCGAAATTTGAATTTATATGGAGACTAAGTTCCGGTCTTTGCGTAGTTTCGTGTTTTCTGTTTAAAATCATCTGCGTTTCAGACGAGGAGTAACGTAACAGCAGTTTCTTATTGGTCTTTCATATAAATTTACATTTCCCTGAGTTGGTCAGCATTTCCCCCCACCTTTAACTATAAGTGTATTTCCCCTGATCAGGGTTCCTAGGTGGAAAATTCCAGGTCGACAATAAAGTGGAAAATAGGCGAAAATTCCGGCCTGGATGAAAGTTAATTTAGTGACCCATAAATTTTTCTACCACAGAAAATGGTAAAATAATAATAAAAAAATATTTTAAAGGCCTAGATTTTCTTCTGTCTGTCGCCCTTTAAATTTACTTTCCTTCCAAACAAATACCCTGGTGGTAGGCCAACAGCAGAACACGTTGGCCTACCACTAGGGTATTTGTTTGGGAGGAAAGTAAATTTAAAGGGTGACAGGCAGAAGAAAACTTAGGCCTTTAACACCGAAATTTCAGATTTGGGCTACTTAAGGCCCAATATATATGCATATGAATGGTCAGATTCCGATTACCATTAGAAATAGTCTGTTATTTTTTTTGGAATAATTAATTTTAACTAAGACATATTTACAATTAACTTCTTAAAAATTTATTTCCAATTACCTTTTTTAAGGGAATATAACCTGCAAAGCAATCTTTGTGGAAGACCCCTTCAATTTAACCAATTTCCTTGTACAGAGGCGCCAAACATTTCTAAAGCCAAAGGCAAGAGCGGCCAGAGTTGCAAACGTTGGTGTTCCACACCAAATACCTGAGGTTATATTCCCTTTAAGCTTTGAAATGCAATTTTTCTTTATTCCACTAACTGCCCCTGATTATTCCCCCTCCCCGGTTGTAGAAGCTTGCAATTACAGTGCTGCCGACTGACCTAATCACTTTCAGGGAATTATCTCTCCGTAGGCGAAATATTTCGTCAATTTTGCATGGCGAAACACCTCTCCTCTCCCTGTTAATGTCTTTCCTCGGAATTTGATGGTCGACGGGGAAATGGGCCGGCCATCGGAACCATTTTCCACGGAATAGGATTACAGGACTGCCATTCTACCGGAGTACACTAGAGCCGTTATTCTCTGCTCGGGCTTTCCGCCTAATGGGATGTCACATCCGGTCTGTGCTAGGAACTCTCTTCGTGTTAAATGTACCATCGAAGTGCCCGCTTTGCTGCTATAGCCAAGAATTTATAGTATACATAGGGAGAATGACTATATTTAATAGTATATTATATTATATTTAATATTATATTATATTATATTTAATATTATATTTAATATTATATTTAATATTATATTTAATATTATATTATATTATATTTAATATTATATTATTATATTATATTATATTATATTATATTATATTTGATTTAATATTATATTATATATTATATTATATTCTATTTTATTTTATTTTATTTAATATTTTATTTAATATTATATTTAATAGTATATTTTATTTTATAGTACATTATTTATTATTTTATTTTATTTAATATTATATTTAATAGTACATTTTATTTTAATATTGTATTTAATAGTACATTTTATTTAATATTATATTTAATAGTTATAGTTATATTTAGTATGATATTAGAATTAATAATTTTAACCGACCTTAACGGAAGTTTATAAAAGCATATTTGCGATTATAACTTGTACAAAACCCTTACATAGTTGAATATGTTCTCTAGTATAGATAATTGGTATTCAATTCCTTAAAATAAATATTTAAAACGTGGAAATTCTACTTTACTAAAGTCACCTAATTCAAAATACGAACGCAACCGTACGGAACTATAAAAAAAAAATCAATGACAGTCTACAGGCGACATCTGTACGTAAAATAATCAACTAACCTAGAGCAGTTACTATTTAATTATTGTATTAATAAATTATTGAAATATATTTATATTCCGAAATTGTCTGAGAAATTTAAATTTATATTTTAATCTATATTTCTTTCATTTGTATTTGTTAGTCGCTAGATGGCGCCCTCACCTCTATAGAAGTCGCGCCTTTAGTTTTTCCTCTGTTTTTTTCCTCGCTTCGGTTCCGGCCACTGCGGCATGTTGAAACAGTCGGAATAACACACTTTTGTTTGACAATGAAAGCGTTTTGCACTATTGGCATTGGCATTTATTTTATAATTGATTATATTAATTAATTATATGTACCAAAATAATAACGGTGCTAGCTTCTCCGAGGTAGCACCTATGATCTAGCGTCTGCTACAGACAAATTAAAGATATTTTTCTTAAATAAGCTTATCCAAATATAAGTAAAAGATGCTAAAATTATAATTAAATGCAAGTATCATTATTTATCAAGTCAAATTTACGAATAACGATGAGGAAAAACTAATTTAGCCGCTACCTATCTAGCTTTCAATGGCGAACCAAATAGGGCTAAATGATAGTTTTCGGTCACGAATACTAAATCCCATAGTGAGTATGGTCGAAATATGTTGTAAGGGATTTTGGCAATTGTCCAACTATTAGCGTTTTTCTAGCATATTTTATTTTAGAGAAACAGATTCATTCGAATATTTTAAAACAGAGAACACGCTATTGATAACTCAGTCACACCACATCTGCATTTAAAAAAGTGCAACAAATATTTTACCAGATAATGCTAATTTTAATGTCGTTCTCAAGAAAATATCAGAAAGTCTAGAATTTCTTTATAAATTTAGCAATATCCTTTGTCGGAAATGGGACTATGTGACGATTTATTTGATAAAACCGTGTGACGCTGTTGTAGTTGTCTTAAAATTGTAGAACCGAACTAATTATATTTAAAATTTACACTTTCGTTTCGAAATAAATTTAAATATCAAATGCAAGAAATAGTTGAATTAAAGGGCGATTGTATTAAATTTCTAACACTTATCTTTCATTTCCCAACTATTTTAAAATTTAATGACTTCTACAAAAATGTTTTTTTTTAACTTTGTAGAAAATATTAAAGTATTAAAGGGTTAGTTTTCATAATATCTTGCAGGTTATCGAAAACATGTAGATGATTATCAACAATATGTAGATGATTATCAACAATATGTAGATGATTATCAATAATATGTAGATGATTATCAACAATATGTAGATGATTATCAACAATATGTAGATGATTATCAACAATATGTAGATGATTATCAACAATATTTAGATGATTATCAACAATATGTAGATGATTATCAACAATATGTAGATGATTATCAACAATATGTAGATGATTATCAACAATATGTAGATGATTATCAACAATATGTAGATGATTATCAACAATATGTAGATGATTATCAACAAATTTAGAGTTTTCAACGCTAAATGTGCTATTGATTCACTTTTATCGTAGCTTAGCGTTAATAAAAGATTCTGCTAAATACCTCACTGCGTACAGTTAATTTGTCATTTTTCTCGTAAAGCAATTATTCTAGTGAGAATTGAAATCACGAAGGAGTTGATTCGAAAATATTTTGAATTATTTTTATCCCATAATTTTGGAAATTTTTATCATGTAATTATCCTATAATTTTTAAATTTTTTATCTATTATTATCCTATAATTTTGAATTTTTTTTATCGTATTACTATCCTATAATTTTGAATTTTTTATCGTATTATATCCTATAATTTTGAAATTTTAATCATTTAATTATCCTATAATTTTGAAATTTTTACGCTTTTATTATTCTTTAATTTGAAAATTTTCAATCTTTTATTGTCCTAAAATTTTTATCATTTAATTATTCTATAATTTTTTTAAATTTTTATCCTATTATTATTATTCATTAAATTGGAAATTTTTAATCTATTATTATTCTGGGTTAGTACACGACCTGGAATACCTGGAAAACCTGGAAAAGTCAGGGAATCTGAAAATGTTTCCAAAAGGTCAGGGAAAAGTCAGGGAATTTGAAAATGATTCGCAATGGTCAGGGAATAGTCAGGGAAATTTAAAATGGTCCGAAATAGTAAGGGAATTTTAAAATTACCCCAAAAATAAATCGGGAAAATAAATTTTTGAAAAATGTCTTAAAAATACATAATTAACATTTTTCAAGATTTTACCTCAAAACATAAATTTATTCTACAAAAATGGTCAGGGAAATTTGGCAATTTAGTCAGGGAAAACCTGGAAATGTCAGGGAATTTTATTCCGGAAATTTTGTACGAACCCTGTTATTCATTAAATTGGAAATTTTTAATCTATTATTATTCATTAATTTTGAAATTTTTATCCTGTTATTATTTTTTAATTTGGAAATTTTTATCCTATAATTCCTATATATTTTTGAGAACTTTTGGCTGGGAACCCCGTATAAATAAACAAATGAATCAAATCGCGTGTAAGGTGAATTTATTCTTTCGTTATTCGTTCTTAGATTTCTAAAGTGCAGTGAATTGTGACGAAATGGGCTTGATTACAGAGTACAAAATCAAAGGCGTAATGGCCAAAACATATTTCGAAATATTTTCCCCACTCTTAAAAAAACGCGTCGTGTACTTCTACTTGAAAATAAAACGCTTCAGCCTAAAATAAAGTGGAGAAAAACACAAGAAAATAAACATAGACATCAACGCGTCGTCCTACTTTTCAAAGAGACGAAATTGACGCCTTCTCAAAGAGAGTACATCACCCGTCGCCTCACTCCTACACGAACCACCGTCCTCCATCTTTGAACAAAACAACAGGCGAATCATTCTGTTTCCTGTTTCCAACGCGACACCTACCGGCGGGATATTTCCCTTCTTGGCCTGCTTATTTTAACAAACCAATTCCCTGGAACTGACTCTACTCATACGAGTATAGATAAACATTAGCACCGAAGTGATAACACAGTGATCGACTAGCGTTGCGTTGTGTTTGCGAGTTAAAGGGGTTTCCCCTTTCCATAAAAAAATGTGGAGGTTAACAGTAATAGTTAGTGTAGCGAGCTGTGACATGAAAGGCTTGCCACCACCCTCCTACACTTTGTAACCCAGTTTAAAGGCATTAAATCTCGCCTTGGGTATTAGCCTAGCTGTTTATTACCAGCAACAGAAAATGATAGTTTTCTTGTCAGAATTTAAAAATATTCTTGTTTAAAAAACCAATTTCCATATTAACGGTAATATTGCAAATTTTGTAGTAATTATTTTGAGTTTAAAATGTCGTACAAACGGTCAAATTATCGTACCCAATGATAATAATCGCGCGGGCTGGCAACCCGTAAGGCATATGTGAAGAACGCTCATCAACAATAATAAGGCCACCTGTTTAGACTTAAAGGCAATAAAAGTCGATAGATGTCTGGGTCCCTTGGATATTAGCCTAGCTAATTGACAGCATCAGTAAAATATCGTTGTCTTGTTAGAATTATTAAAAAAATCCTTTTAAAAAAATAATTTCCATAATAACGATATTATTGCAAATGTTGAGTAATTATTAATTTATCGGTCAAATTATCGCAAAAAGCGATAATAATCGAGTGGGCTGGCAACCCGTATGACATTTGTGGAGAACGCTCATCAACAATAATATTCCGAAAAAGATCGGCGGTCACATGATTTGGTTACTTTCTGGCGATTGGCTTAAGTAGTTTGAGCGCACGCTCGGTTTTTTTCATTTTCAACGTGCGCGCGAGTCACGATCTACTAATATATTAACTCTTTTTATACATGTATTTGTCGACATTATATTTCGGAATCACTTATTGCTATTTCCTTAAGCCTCGTCAGAATTCCGGGAAACCGATGCTGTCGATCGTAGCTCGTGCGCTATTAGTGCCGAGGGGGGGGGGGTGGGGTGGGGTGGAGAAAAAGCGCGGGAAATCGTTAAGAGGAAGAGATTCTTAGTCACGTGCCCGTAATACTGACTCCTTTTATTTTTCGAATGACGCAAAAAGAGGCAGTCAATTTTCGTTGCCTATTCAAGCGTGCATTTCGAGTAAAGTAGCACGCGCGAGTCGTATTATCCCTTTTCTCGGACCTAGACCCAGAAAGTAATCCGTTCGCTTTTTTGCGTCTCGGCGTTAATTTCCCGCAACCGTACTCGCGTCGGATCGTTATAATGTCATTACCGTTCGGCTGACTGGCTCCGCACGCCCGATACACGCCGGGAGAGAGAGATATAACCGTAACTGCATACCTAGACGAGGGTTGTACGTGTTTATGTCGCGTTTTTCGGGAGCCAGGTGAAGGTGTATGCCTACCTTCTCCACCTACGCGTTTAGTCGACGTCATGTTGAACGCGATTTTGACTGACTAGTGACTACTACTTTCGCGTCTGTTTTTCTATCGATGTTGGATGCTTCGAGGGTAGCTGTCGAGTCGGTATGGCGTAATATTGCTGGAGGACTTAGATAACGAAATAACAAAAAATTGATTGTGATTTGTATCGGCGACAGAAGTTCGTTAGTCGTTACGCCATGATAAAGATCTATACCTCTGCCGCGTAACGGTTAAATTGTCTGATAAGTGTTAATATCATTCAAATTCGGTTTTGTTGGATTTACAATGGTCGTGACTAGTCCCAAAATGAAAGGGCGGGTGCGAGCTAAGAACAGTACGTATTATTTATTTATTTTCGATAGTTTTATTTAAATTTCTTCGCTGTTTATTTTGCCATAAATATCGCAGCTGGCATTTCAAATATGGGGTCGTAAACATTGACTACTTTAAGCTTACGTGTCCTTAGTTGGAAAAGTGCGGCTTTGGCAAAATCGGCGTTGTACGATCATTAATCATAGTCAACTGTCAGACAGTATTACGTAAATATTTAACTTAGCGGGTTGACGTCGAGAAGATGGACCCTATTAAAGAAAGGTTGAGGTGTTTTAATATCAATTTAAAATAGGCAGTTACCGACTACGTTGGTATTTTAATGATGGTGCTGTACGAAATAAGATGGATCAGCTTTTATCATTTTCTAAAGACGGGCCAGTAAAATTGTTTTATACTTTAAGGTCATTTCAATTTTAAATCACACATTTAAAGGGAAATAGTTCATAAATAATTGTTTAGCTTTTAAATCGCATATTTAAAATGAAATAATTGAACAATACTTAATTGCTTAGCTTTTAAATCATATTTAAAACGAAATAGTGGAAAAATACTTAATTGCTTAGCTTTTGAAAACGCATATTGAAAATGAAATAGCTAACGAAATAATTGTTTCGCTTTTAAATCGCAGTTCTAAGGTAAAATAGTTGAAAATTAATAATTATTTAGGGTTAAATTTTGTTACGAATGAAAAAAAAATAAAGCTATGCAAATTCAAACAAAATTAAATGAGTATCAATTATATTAAAATTTAGTTTAATTTCTAATTTATGTTTTTGAAAGAAGCGAAAAAATGTTGTTTTAAAATGGAAAAGTTACTTTAATTTAATTAAACGTCGTCTTAATTTAACTTTAAAATTTAACAATAATAACCTGTAATGCAAACTTTTAAATTTTCCAACATATTTGTGTTTGTTTGACCCCAATGGTTTCGTGAATCGAGTTGACCCTTGACCTCTTTGAAGCCAAATAATGTGAATCTCTGGTACAGGTTTGTTGTGGCTATTTCCAAGTCTGCTTTCGGGGCAGTTGAAATCGGCCGAAAGGCACGTTCAAACGAAATGCAAAATCTATTTCCCTTTCAAAGCCTGAAACGTGTAATTTCACTTTCCATTTCAAAAAACATTTGAGCCTCGCGTCCCAAAGCTTAAAGTCAACGCCCTATTTACTACTTAAAGTTTTAAGTCTTAAGCCATAAAACTGGCTGAGCTTAACGGCTGTTAGCGCGCTTGCCGCAACACTCCTGGTTGACTTGGCCTAATAGTTGGTGCCTTACCTAGCTGATTATTACTATATGACAAATCAGTATACAGTGATTGCATTCGATTCACTTTTTCGAATTTTAAATATGGGCATTAAATACTGTAAATCATTTATGAAAATATATTACTTATCATAATCTACCATTATTCACCACTTTTTCCATTTTATACCATAACATTATTTACCACCTGTTAAATACCACTTCAAAACCCTGATAGGCTTATTATAAATTATAGAAAGTGGTATTTACAGTAGAGAAGGCTTATTGGCTAATCTATAAACTGATATTTATATTAGATAAGGCTTATTGAAAAGCTATAAACTGATATATTAGAGAAAGCTTATTGGAAATTCTATGAAGTTTGAAATATATATTACATTGATCTCATTAGAAATTCTATGAACATTGATTGATCTCCTTAGATATTTATATTAGAGAAGGCATACTTGAAAAGTTATAAACTGATATTTACAGTAGAGAAGGCTTATTGGCTAATCTATAAACTGATATTTATATTAGAGAAGGCTTATTGGCTAATCTATAAACTGATATTTATATTAGAGAAGGCTTACTTGAAAAGCTATAAACTGATATTTACAGTAGACAAGGCTTATTGGCTAATCTATAAACTGATATTTACAGTAGACAAGGCTTATTGGCTAATCTATAAACTGATATTTATATTAGAGAAGGCTTACTTGAAAACCAAAAACTGATATTTACAGTAGAGAAGGCTTATTGGCTTATCTATAAACTGATATTTATATTAGAGAAGGCTTATTGGCTAATCTATAAACTGATATTTATATTAGAGAAGGCTTATTGGCTAATCTATAAACTGATATTTATATTAGAGAAGGCTTACTTGAAAAGCTATAAACTGATATTTACAGTAGACAAGGCTTATTGGCTAATCTATAAACTGATATTTATATTAGAGAAGGCTTACTTGAAAAGCTATAAACTGATATTTACAGTAGACAAGGCTTATTGGCTAATCTATAAACTGATATTTACAGTAGAGAAAGCTTATTTGAAAATCTATAAACTGATATTTATATTAGAGAAGGCTTATTTGTAAAGCTATAAACTGATATTTATATTAGAGAAGGCTTATTTGAAAATCTATAAACTGATATTTGTATTAGAGAAGGCTTATTTGTAAAGCTATAAAATGATATTTATATTAGAGAAGGCTTATTTGAAAATCTATAAATTGATATTTATATTAGATAAGGCTTATTATAAAAACTTGTAGGGGTTAACGGTAATAGTTAGTGTAGGGAGCTGTTGGCTCGATCTCGTGGCATGCAGGACTTGCCACCACCCTCCTACGCATTGTAACCCGGCCACCTGAATTAAGGGCTTCAAAAGTCGCATGATGACTTAGGCCTAAGGTGGTGCTTTGGGTATTAGCCTAGCTGAGTATTTCTTATTGAAAAGCTATAAACTGATATATTAGAGAAAGCTTATTGGAAATTCTGAAGTTTGAAATTTATATTACATTGATCTCATTAGAAATTCTATGAACTGCTATTTATATTAGATTCATCTTATTAGAAATTCTATAAAGCTAAATTTTATATTAGATAAATCTTATTAGAAATTCTATGATAGATAAATCTTATTAGAAATTCTATGAACTCTATTTATATTAGAGGTCCTATGAGAAATTCTATGAACTCTATTTTTATTAGAGGTCCCATAAGAAATTCTATAAACAAAATAATCTTCCTTTGCAAACGTGTACGTGCACTTTATTTATTAAATTAAAGATTAAAATTATGTTGGAATTTATATTCCGTTGTTTCCTTATTTCAAAATATTTGATTGCGTTTAGTCCTTGAAACAGGGACAACGATTTTCATTCGAGTAATTTCTCGTATGGCTTGCCATCCGTAATCTCTAATACACGGAGTCAATTTAAATAGGACTAGGATGAGTCCATGAGAAACCTGCGAGGGGTCTGACATACCGAAAAATCCACTAAAAATTACGCAATAATTTTATTTTAATAAAAAATCCAAGAGATTTTTAGCAAATTCACAAAATTCGTAATATATTCATAAAATCCGTAAAAACGGCGAAGAAACCGTAAAATTGTCAAAAATCCACAAAACCAAGAAAAATACAGATCATTGGATTTGAGAAAAATCTCCAAAACAGGGTTGGCAAAATCCTTGTTTTTTTTAAAAAGAACAAAAACAATGTTTTTTATTGTTTTAAACAAGATTCATTGTTTTAAACTGTTTTTAAAGCGAACAATAAAAAACACATAATAAACAATAAAAAACTATGTTTAAAACACGTTTTAAACTAATCATTATACTTATGAATCACGAGTAAACTCATTTAAAGAAATATTACGTATCATTAAACGTATTGTCATAAGTGGCATAATTACCCTAAGTGTGTCAATAAGATGAATTTTTCCATGATACCTTGTTTAACGAAATTGACGTAAATGACGTCATTTTTCCAGTGACGAAATTTACGTAATGTGTTTGCGAAGCGGCGTCTGCGGCGCGAGCATTAAATATACCATAAAGAGTACTTGAACGGAATTCGCGAGTCCTACGGTTCTTTGGTCTGTTTAGAACAAGCTCAAATTGAAGATTTTCTGTGGGAAAGGCTCCTATTGGCACACTTAGGGTAATTATGCCACTTATGGTATTATAAATAAACTCACATTGAGAAGAACCAATGAGTACACGCTTATTTAAACGAGCCAAGAATTTCGCTAAGCGTTGTTGACCAACCATTGACGGCCTTAGGGTTTTCGATGCCCCATGCAAATACTACCTAACCCGTAGTAGGGTTTTTAATATAGTTATCATCCTGAAATTTTTGGTCGCATAGAACTAAGAAAAGGGAAAATATCCACATATTGTTTTTAGTTTTGGTTTATTGAAATGTGCACGTCTGCAGTCATAAATCATCACAAATAAACAATGTTACATAAAATAAGATTTTAGGTACCTCTATAATCTTAAAACTTCCATCACGTCATAAAATTTCTAAAAAATCGAGAAAGGGGACCGAAATCCCTTGATTTTTATCTTGGAGTGCCGCCTAGTCGGTTTTAGCCCGATCTGTCCAGACCGGCCGTGTTTCTTGTTACTTAAAACCCGGCACAACCCGACTAAACAGCAACCCTACTTTTATCTCGTGCATAGGTAGTGTCCCAAATAGATGTATATTGGCAGCTATATAAATTCTATTTAAACAAAAAGACAAAATTCAATGCGCTCGTAGGATTTTTGCACTGGTATGAAATTTATGAAATCATATCGAGCCTTTTCAGTCGCTCTTTTCAGAGAATCTTTAAATCAAACTACCGTTATAAATACAATTTACCTTTCTTAGAGCCTTGGAATGGTTTTTTCTACCTTTTCCCTCATATTGAATAACGAAAATCTTACAAAAAACAATGAAAATTTACCTTATAAAAAACATGTTTAAAACAGATAGTTTAAAACGTTTAAAACAAATTGGTGTTTGTTTAAAATAATTGTTTTAAACGTGTTTTAAACACTTGTTTTAAACCTTTTGTTTAAAACTTGCCAACCCTGCTCCAAAATATAAGAAAAATACAGATCATTAGTTTTTAGAAAATTCTACAAAATATAAGAAAAATACATATCATTAGATTTTAGAAAAATCTCCAAAATATAAGAAAAATACAGATCATTGGATTTGAGAAAAATCTCCAAAATATAAGAAAAATACAGATCATTAGTTTTTAGAAAATTCTACAAAATATAAGAAAAATACATATCATTAGATTTTAGAAAAATCTCCAAAATATAAGAAAAATACAGATCATTGGATTTGAGAAAAATCTACAAAATATAAGAAAAATACAGATCATTAGATTTTAGAAAATTCTACAAAATATAAGAAAAATAAAGATCATTGGATTTTAGAAAAATCTACAAAATATAAGAAAAATACAGATCATTGGATTTTAGAAAAATCTACAAAATGTAAGAAAAATACAGATCATTAGATTTTAGAAAAATCTACAAAATATAAGAAAAATACAGATCACTGGATTTGAGAAAAATCTCCAAAATATAAGAAAAATACAGATCATTAGATTTTAGAAAATTCTACAAAATATAAGAAAAATAAAGATCATTGGATTTTAGAAAAATCTACAAAATATAAGAAAAATACAGATCATTGGATTTTAGAAAAATCTACAAAATATAAGAAAAATACGGATCATTTGATTTTAGAAAAATCTACAAAATATAAGAAAAATACGGATCATTGGATTTTAGAAAAATCTCCAAAATATAAGAAAAATACGGATCATTGGATTTTAGAAAAATCTACAAAATATAAGAAAAATACAGATCATTGGATTTGAGAAAAATCTCCAAAATATAAGAAAAATACAGATCATTAGATTTTAGTAAAATCTACAAAATATAAGAAAAATACAGATCATTGGATTTTAGAAAAATCCACAAAATTAACAAAATCCAAGATAAAAACCACAAAACCCGGCGCGTATTTTTGAAAAATTAAATTTTTTTTAATAATCCACAAATTATTTTATACAAGTCTTATGTATTTTAAAAAAATCCAATTAATTTTTTTAATGAAGAAATTTCTTTGAAAAAATCAGAAAAATCAAGTTTATTGGCAAATCCCCGAAATTAGTTTGCTGAATATATGATCCCCGTGAAAGCAATGTGATCAAATACTTTCCATTCAAATCCACCGGCGCTAACATTACGCAATCGGGTCCCACGCAAATATGTTCAATTTCAATGTAAATAACCGGCGGCAAAGCAATTAGACATTATGGAAGCAGTTACGCGAACTTGGATTTCCATATTCCGACGTGGAATAATTTGTTCCGAAAGCGGCGCCGCGAATACCTGGAAGATGCTTATATCTGAGAATGCCGTTCATTCCCGATTTGAATTTCTAACCGTCATCCGGGACTCCGACGTTGCGTTGCGTAGATAGATTAAATTTACATAAGAACGAACATATTTTTTTAGGAGTTTTTTTTGTATTTTTAGTCTTAGTCACGATTTATGTAAGCGTTACTGTCGATCGTTGCTACTTCGTAACTTCGGTATCCCGTCGAAAATGTAGTGTCTGGTATTCACCCGACAATTTTTTTTTATTTTATCGTAGATTTCTCAGTGTATAAGAAAATAGGCCTAAAAAGTAAGGGACTGAAATTTTAGCTCGAGAATTCTTAAGGTAATCACCCAGGGTTCGTACACGACCAGGAAATCCTGGAAAAGTTAGGGAATTTGAAAAGGTTTCCAAAAGGTCAGGGAAAAGTCAGGGAATTTGAAAAGGTTTCCAATTTCCAAAATGTCAGGGAAAAGTCAAGGAATTTGAAAATGGTCACAAAAAAAATCGGGCAAATAAATTTTTGAAAGAAAATATTTTCCAAGATTTTTACCTCAAACCATTCATTTATTCTACAAAAATGGTCAGGGAAACTTTGGCAATTTGGTCAAGAAAATCCTGGAACTGTCAGGGAAATTTTGGCAATTTGGTCAGGGAAAACCTGGAAATGTCAGGGAATTTAATTCCGGAAATTTCGTACGAACCCGGTCACCGTATTAATATATTACTTTTAAAATTCGTGGTGTAAAATATCTAGAAATGGTCAGTTATAATCACAAAAATAGCATCGATATTTGAACCTGAAAGATTGAGCATTGAAACTATATTAATTTTCCACCTAACGGCCAAAATATAATCGAATTAAAAAAGTAAATTTAAAATTAAATAAATTTTGAAAACGTTTTCAAAAAACGGTTTCTTTCGTGGTAAGAAATACTCGCATCGGAAAATTGCTCATTACCTTCGAAATTACGTTCAGGACCTCCCACTAAGTTAAATGGGTATTTAATGGATTCTTTTGATCTGCCGCTTAGCACGGGAAAGGGATGTATAAAAAAAAATAAATTTGTTTCCAGAAATTGAATAATTTTAAAAATTCACTTTTTGTGCTTCTAAACAATTCTCAGATACCAGTTGCATCGAGATAATAATTGTGATGAATCAGATATCAGGTTATCGATATTTACGTGCAGATATTATCAGATCAGTTGATAATAATTAATAATTTCTAAAATGTCCTATAACATCCGACATTTTTAGCAAAATCTCCAAAAAGTCTTATAAAATCCTATAATTTAAAAAAAAATGTTTTTTAAAGGGCAATATTTTTAGAAATATAATCCTATAATTTAAAAAAAAGTCCTTTATAGTCCTATATTTTTAGAAATATAATCCTATAATTTGAAAAAAAAAAGTCCTTTATAGCCCTATATTTATAGAAATGTAATCGTATAATTGAAAAAAAAGTCCTTTAAAGTCCTATATTTTTAGAAATATAATCCTATAATTTGAAAAAAGTCTTTTAAAGTCCTATAATTTTATAAATATAATCCTATTTTTCCTATAAAAAATTGAAGATTCGAGTCGGGGCCCTGATATGGCTCAAAATTAAAAACTAGGTAAACCCGAAAATAATCTGAATTCCTTGTCATTGCGTTTCAGCCGACTCACAGTAATTAATTTTTACACATCCGCCGATTAAATTATTTTAAAAATTTTAATTACTGTTTATTTTGATTTGCTAAACGTAATAGTGAACTTGGGATAATAAATCAGGTACAATTTGCGATCAGATTTTCATTTGACTAACTGATTATCTTCAGGTATCTGAAAATTACTATCTTTGGGGGTGGCGGAGTGGTTAGCACTTTCGCCTCGCAGCAGGAGGAGCCGGGTTCGATCCCAGCTTGTGGCACTGGGTGAACACTCGGAACAACTCCTCTTGCGTAGAGTTAGTAAGTTCTCTCCCCACTGGTTAAAGGGGTTTTCCCCCGAGATCTTCGGTTTCCCCTTCCCCAAAAACTTGTTGAGGTTAACGGTAATAGTGAGTGTAGGGAGCTGTTGGCTCGAACGCGTGGCATGCAGGGCTTGCCACCACCCTCCTACGCATTGTAACCCGGCCACCTGAATTAAGGCTTTAAAAGTCGCTCGATGACTTAGGCCTAAGGTGGTGCCTTGGGTATTAGCCTAGCTGATTATTATTATTAAATTTGATTTAATTAATCATTAATTTAAATTACTTAAACCTCAATGTTTTTACGAATATTTATAGCAATGTCAATTTGAATCACACGGAATTAAATTTAGATTTTAAATAAAATTAAGATTAATTTAATTTTTAGTTAACATTATCTTTTCACTAAAATTATTAATCAATTTGTACAGAAATAGGCAATAAAATCCGGTTCTAATCAATTAATTCTAATTTTTCAAAACTCTGAATATATCCAAACTACTTCATAGTTTTTGAAAAACAGGACTCGATGACGCCATCTTTATAATCGCCGTTTAGAAAGTTGCAACGAAGGATGATTTTACGGTTTGTCTTTTACGTAAAAAATTACCCGAATATTTTATTGGGACCCCCGCCGAGAAGTGGCGACCTGCGACGATCCCCCATTACCCGTGGTGCTCTTCGGTCAGCGACAATTTTATTTTACAATTTATTTTAATGAATACGAAATCAGTTACATAAATTTAAAAATTTCCAGAATCAAAAAGTTGTTAAAAGACTAGATGAAATGGTATTTATTTCTAAACTCGGGGGTTAAGTAGACCTTCATGTACCTTAAAAAATTATTTTGACTGTACATTTTAATTACAGTTCTAAAGAAATGATATATAATTGTAATTGTTATCCTATAGGAATTTCTAAATTATATAGAATTAAGGTTAATTTTCCAATATAATTCCAAATATAATTTAAAAAATTTCCTTGGAAATTTTTGTAAAGTCATTAATCTATAGAATATTAATATTTAGTTTAATTTAATTTAATTTAATTAATATTTAATTATGAACTAATCTACTTTTTCGCGTATTTTATCATCCTTCTCACAGTCCATAGGTGGTTTCTTCTAACTTAACTTATAGAATATTCAAAAGACTAGAAATTTCGAATGGTTTTCTGTAAAAATATTTATAGACAACTCTATAAATTATGAACTTCAATTCCTTTAAAACCAATTGTCCATTATGTATCCGTTTTCGGATACTTTTCCTTAATTAAATCAACCTACAATTTGACACTCTAGTTTTTATTTCCCTTGTTAAAAAAATCTTAATTTCCTTATCTAAACCAAGCTGAAAACGATACGGAATAATTTCGATTATTTACACGCTTCTACAAAATTTCCTTTCAATCCTGGAAACATTTGAGGAATTTAAAATTAAAACCGCGAATTTCGTCCTCGATCTTGACCTAATTAATTTCCGTTCCCAGGCGCGGAATTAATCACGGTTGACGGACCTGGGACGCTGTTTCGTTTTCCTATCGCGAAATCCGTCAAGCGTTCCCCGAATTATAGCTTTATCAAACACAGAGCGAGGTTGACATTAAAATTCTGCTCCCAAAGAAAGTTTTTTCGTCCGTTTCTTATCTATAATTTAGAGCATGCAAACTTGTACTTTTTATACGACAGGATTAACTTTTTCTGTCTCCTTCGCGGGTCCCGCTTCACCTTTTTTTATATATCCCTTCTTCGCGTGTCCCGCTTAATCGTCCCAAAATAGATTTCCTCTCTTTTTTCACTATCGGCATTACTTGGTGGTTAAATACATTTTTCAGTGGGTATTTTTTGGTGGTTTAGCGTAGAGCTAGCCAGGTTAATGTACCATGGACAATGGTTTTTGCCAAAAAAAAAATCGCTTATCTAAACATTGTGGACGGTGATAGTGGGCTATAGCTATGTACCTGTATTGTTAGAAAATGATAAAAAGGACATATTCATCAAACTTGGAGTAGTGAAATTTTATTTAAAAAAATTCAGTGAAACTGGTTAACTTAGATAATTTATTTCCAGTTGCTTGCACACCATCTTACCAAATGTAACTGAACTACATTTTTCTTCGTTTATAGTCACTACTGACAAATTGAAATCAAAATAAATACGAAATTGATGAGTTTAAAAAGTAAATTTAAAATCAGCCAATCTAATAGTACTCGCAGAAGATATTTATCTTGTACAGTAAATTTGATCAGAGAAAAGATTTAAGACGGTCAGGTTTACTTTACCGTTGCACTCAAATTATCATTCATTTAATTAATAATTCATTTTAATAAAATTAAATTTAAGTGTACTTTACCGTTGCACTCAAATTATCATTAATTTAAATAATAATTCAGTTTAATAAAATTAAATTTAAGTTTACTTTACCGTGGCGCTCAAATTATCATTAATTTAAATAATAAAATTAAAAAATAATTAAATTTAATAAAAATACAATTTAAATCGAATAATCTTTTTCGAACAATTTAAAAAGTCCAAAAATTAACAAACCTCACTGAAGCTCACGCCCGTGACGTTTTTACTTCCCCCCTCTTGTGCCAAGGGGGAAAATTCGACGATAACATTCTTGTTAATACAGAGAAATAAAACTTAACTACTTGTTGTCAGTCGAGATGATTTAATGGGACTTTTAATTGGAAAGCCAGACGTCGCTGCTTGGAAACTTTCGCCCGAACTTTTTAATTCGACCGCCAGGGGCGCTGCTCTCGCTTTTTCGTAATCATGCTCGGAGTCTCTTAATGAGTGGGCGCTCGCCAATTTGTGGATTAAGTGCTTAGATCCAACCGAGTCTTCTTAAGAGACGCTCATCCAATTTAGATTTGCTCCAGCCAGCGCTTGAGACGATTATAAAGTTACCAGTCCCTCGCAGTTCCATATTCGTGAGATTTAGAAATCGAGAACGTCTACGTGTAAGGCAGACTTATTTAGTTAATATTTAACACGGAATTAATGCTTATTATTTACAATACAAAAATATTTTCTAACGCGAAATTCACGCCTAAAATTTACAGTAAAAATTAATTTTAACGTAGATTAACGTTTAACATTTACGTTACAAAAATGAATTTTTATTACAAAATTAACGCTTAAACTTACGTTACAAAATTAATTTTTAACCCGAAATTAAGCCTTAACATTTACATTGCTAAAATTTATTTTTAACGCAAAATTAACGCTTAAAATTTATTGTACAAAAAATATTTTTACACAAAATTAACGGTTAACATTTACAGTAAAAACAATTTAACGGGAAATTAACGCTCAACATTTACTGTACAAAAATTATATTTAACGGGAAATAAACGCTTAACATTAAAGTACCAAAAAAAAAACAAACATGGCGGCGTTTACGTCATTAATAAATGGTATTTTTAATTTATCATTTGGTGACGTCATCGTCGTCTTGTTTACGCGTCTGCTTGACGCCTATATTTCGTATTCTGCCTAAACGTATAAACTGCTTCCGCAAAGCCACGGGTTATATTAGCTAGCCGTTGGCGTCCGGCGGTCTGGTCGGTGTAGCTGCACCTCTGTCTGACCTCCCCGCCGAGGGCTACCTGTATTCACCGCCCTCTTCCCGCTGTCGTATCGATTTTAGCGGATGTTGAAACATCCACCAAAAGCAGGGATGGGCATGTTCCGCTCATCTTAGAGCGTATCGGAGGAACTCTCAAATAATTGAGATGAGCAGAGCGCATCTGATAGGACTTTGTTAGACTACTCATAAGCGAGAACCTAAACTTAAGATCTTAATTAAATTTAAATTTTTTAATTAACTTATTAAGTTTTCTATGCTTGGTGTGCTGTTTTACGAATCGAGCGGAATGTATAATTTTTAATTGAGCTGAGCGTGAGAGAGCTTAAGCGTTATTTTTTTCGGGTATATATATAAATTTTAATACAGAATTAATGCGACTGTACATTCTTAAGAATTGGGTTCGATATTGAGTGAATGACAGAGCAGAATCACCACTTCGAAATTGAGCTATCAGTATAACGCGTTTGATCTGAGTAAGAGCGTACGAGACATGATCTGAGCCGCTCTTGAGAACAGCGGGAGAGACATGATCTGAACCGCTCTTCGAAGAGCGTGAGAGACATGATCTAAACCGCTCTTGCAAAGAGCGTACGAGACGAATGTCAGGCTAACACGAGAGGCTAGTGAGCTGAGAATGTCCGTTCTTGTGTAGAGCGTGAGTTGAGAAAAGGTATCCAGAAAATGCCCATCACTGGCCAAGAGCCTAGAAACGCTTCTGTAATTTGAGCCCCTGGAAGTTGTCTTCCCTCCGCCCTTTGCCTCGGCAACAGCCATCAACGGTAATTAGGAATATTGTTTTCCTCGGCGAAAAATGGCGGGGAACTTTGGAAAACAAAGTTTTGCCCTTTTCGAATTAAATTGACCACGACCGAGCCTAGCTCTAGACGAATTAAAGATTCGCCAAGCCTCGTTAACGGCGAAATTGTCTCTTTAAAAAACAATCATCGAAGAACCTTTTAATGGCTCCCATATGTACAACCGAACTCGCGACGAGAATATATTTAGATAACGATTTCTAGAATGTTAAATCAACTTGACAACTTTAATCTTTGTTAATTCGTGAAAACCGTTATATACCAAAAAAAGCTTTTTAACTTAAAAGTGTACAGATTTTTGTGGTTATAATATTTTAATATTAGAATAGCTTTTGAAATTATATGATTAAATTAGCGAAAAAGTAGATTAGTCCATAATTAAAAGGGATAATAAAGCTAAGCCCTAAACAAATTTGAAGAAATTTAAAAACTTACTAATAGCTCGTACCGATAGGTCTTCGAGCAAACAAAAAGACGCGAAACTCGGACCAAATAGATCTTCGAGTGCAAAATTAAATTAAATAGCCAGAAATTCCAACGGTAGACCGGTTTCGTCCTATTTGGGACTCGTCAGTACCGTTTATTTAGGCTTTGAAATTATATAATTATCATTTACCGCATGAGCTAAAATGCCTTTTTAACAATACATCAATTGATATACTTTTCTTTGTAAAACGTTAACGCCATTTTTGAAATTTTTTGAGTTAGTATAACTATAAAGTATAAATGCAAAATGTTCATCTACTTTAAAATATTTCAACTCCTAAAGAAATCGTAGATAAGATATACTAGTAAGTACCACTTACATTACCATAAGAAGTAATGTAAATCAAAATAAAAAACTAGAATTAAAAAAATGCGTTTACTTGGTTTTGTCATGGGGCAGCGACGTTGTCTACATAGGCACATTTAAATTTATTTTTAAATCGAAAATATCTATTTAATTATAAATTAAAAATAAATTTAGTTATTAATAAAAATTAATTATTAATTGAAATTAATTTTAATTATTAATTAACATTAATGATTAATTATTAATTAAAATTAATTTTAATTAGAAATTAAAAATTAATTTAATGATTATTTAAAACAATTTTAAGTCTTAATTAAAACAAATTGAATTATTAATTAAAAAATAAATTGAATTATTAATTAAAAAATAAAATTTATTATTTATTAAAAATTCTATTTATTTGAGTTGCTTTGAATTTACATTGCTAGAAACCTTAATTCCTACATTTTCATAAGTACATTGTATTTGATGATTTAAATTAAGGATTTTTTAAAAAAATCAATTGACAACCCTTATTAAAAACAATAGTAAATAATGTCATCTGATACCTATTTAAAAATAGCCCGGTGAACTATTTATAAATCTGCGCGTGGGTTTTAAAACAGGAACAGACGGTTGTCGTTCTATCGCGATTTCAGTAATCATTCCAAGTTTATCTTCGATTTCGTGTCTTGTTTCTCTTTGGTTCTCTATAATTGAATTTAAGCGGCTCTGTTTCAATGCGTGACCTCCTTCCAACCAAACAACCCCCATTGTTTAAAATACCAGTACGTGTTTTGATTTCAACGTTTATTAATATCTGAAATCTCTATTGAGTCAAAGAATTATAACAAATGTCGTTTCGAGCAGTTGGAAGGCCGGAGTATACAATTGACGGTCTGCGCGATAAAAATTGGTAATGCGAACAATTGAGAACCGTCCAGGGTTGCCACTCGAGCGTGCAACGACCAATTGGGAAATTTATTTAACGTTCTTTCCGCTCTTTTAAAATTTATTATTATTTTGCTTTTGCTTTTTGCGTGTATCGATATGAAACGCCGTCGTTACGCTCGCCGAGTTTTCTAAAACGCATGGCCAAATACAGGGGTTTGAGGGGCTCCAGTAGTTCAAATTCCGAACAGGGTTGCCACACGTCAGGGAAAACAGGGAAATCAGGGAAAAGTCAGGGAATTTAAAAATGGGCCTAAAAAGTCAGGGAAATGTCAGGGAATTTTAAGAATTTGTAAATATTCAGGGAAAAGTCAGGAAATTTAATTTTATCTGGGCACTTTTTGAAGGTAATTTAACTCTAGATGTATGACAAATTCCACGATTATCATTTATTTCCTTGAATGTTTGGCTAATTTTTTCAACATTGCAATAACCTTTTTACTGAAATATAAGTCCATCCAAATTTATTAACTCTTAATAAAAGTAAAATATAAACGAAAAATTTTGCCCTTTATAAGTCAGGGAAAATCTCTTAAAATGGTCAGGGAAAACAGGGAATAGTCAGGGAATTTGAATCTGAAAATTTTGTGGCAACCCTGCCGAAGATTTTGTATTACAGGGTTGCCACACGTCAGTGAAAACAGGGAAAAGTCCGGGAATTTCAGAATGGACCTAATAAGTCAGGGAATTTTTAGAATTTGTAAAAAGTCAGGGAATTTCAGAATGGACGTAGTAAGTCAGGGAATTTTTAGAATTTGTAAAAAGTCAGGGAAAAGTCAAGGAATTAAATTTTATCTTGGCACTTTTTTGGACCAGATCTATGACAAATTCTATGATTATCATTTATTTCCTTGAAAGAATGGCTAATTTTTTCAACATTGCAATAACCTTTTTACTGAAATATAAGTTCACTAAAATGGTATGTTCCCATTTAACCAAATTTTAACTTCTCCCAAAGTTATCAGTTCTCCCAAAAACATGGTGTCCCATTTGTCCCAATTCCATTTCTCCGAACCGGAGTTTATTTAACCCAAAAATATGTATTCCCCCCAACGATCAAGTTTCCCAAAAAAATTGATTCCCATTTCTCCCAACGATCAATATTCCCAAAAATATGGATTCCCCTTTCTCCCAATCATTATTTTCCAAATATATGGTAATTGCGCGGTTTTAGATCTCATCGGTACGAGTCGATATGTCGAAAAAAATACAGCGTAACATTTTGACGGCATTATATTTTTTGACGACATTGTCTAATAAAATAGGAAGGGGCCCATATGTGAATTGACTTGGCGTTAGGTTAGGTTAGGTTTACCATATTCATATGGGTAAAATTTGATGTACTTGCATATTAAAATAAAACTTAGATTCATGTTTATACCAAGTGTAATTTTGGGACAAATGGGATTTGGGATAACTATTTTGGGACAAATGGGATTTGGGATAACTATTTTGGGACAAATGGGATTTGGGATAACTATTTTGGGACAAATGGGATTTGGGATAACTATTTTGGGACAAATGGGATTTGGGATAACTATTTTGGGACAAATGGGATTTGGGATAACTATTTTGGGACAAATGGGATTTGGGATAACTATTTTGGGACAAATGGGATTTGGGATAACTATTTTGGGACAAATAGGATTGGGACGAATAGGATTGGGGGAAATGAGATTGGGAAAATGGGAATTGGGAGAAATGGGATTGGGATAAATTGGAATTGGGAGAACTATTTTGGGCGAAATGGGGGTAAACCACTAAAATTTATTAACTTCTGATAAAAGTCAAATATAAAATAAAAATTTGGCTTTAAAAAGTCAGGGAAAATCTCTTTAAAGAGAAAATAAAGGGAATATGAATCTCAAAATTTTGTGGAAACCTTGGTATTAGTTTCTCAAGGACACATGATACGTCACTCAATTTCTAAATATCCTGTCCTCGCCGGCGTCGTTAAATTAAAATTTGTGAGATCAAGGGCCACGGTAGTAAAGCATAGCGCCGATTTAATTTCGGTCGGCGTCGGCGTTTGGAGAAAAATGTCGTCTTCCTTTTGAAAATGGCAAAAACAAATTCTAAAATGTTTTTGAAAAAATAAAAAAAAGTTTTTAGCCAGTACTGATTATTTCTGAACTACATTTTCGGTTTCATTAACAAATTTTAACTGAGATTTCTGGCCAATTTGCGGGACCCCACAACCCGCGTACGCGCTATTGTCATATTTGAAATTCGCGCCAATTGATCTAACTTCAAAAACATTGGCATTTCGCTACCTTATTTCTAAAACCACGTTACTCGAAAAATTATTTTTCGCAAAAATTCCTCTTGGGTTTATTAAGTTAATGTACAAGATGTTGGAAAATTTTGTTCAAAATTTAAATTTAACATTTAAAATATAGTTAATACTTCGGGTGATTGTGTGTACTTAAATGTCCGTGACACGGTTGGCAAAATTTGGCCAAGGGTGGAGAAAACCACGGTTTTTTCTAGGAAAAAACGAAATTTTTCCGCAGTTTTTCCACCTATTGTTTTCCTGTTAAAAACCGTGTGGAAAATCGTACTTCCATGGTTTTTTCCACCTCTAGTGGCAAAATTTAATAAAAAATAAATAAAAGCAGGATATTCTTCTATTCTATTCACTCTTCTTCTGGCCTTGTTTTCATCTCTCCTATTTGCAATGGCCAAATTAGTCACTTGATAGATATATCAATGATTAATTTAGCATGAAAAGAGTGTTTTCCACTTTTTTCCGGTTTTTACCAGTTTTTCCCACATGTCCCGCCAAAAACCTGTTTTTGGCGGGTTTTTGCCCACCCTGCCGTGACATCTTGTTAATAGAATAGAGTTTAACAAATTCAGTATCTTACTAAATAATTTTCATTACCTATAATCTTAGTTTATAAACTATAGCTTAATTATATAAATAAATAGTTATATATAATTATATATGTTAGTTATTCTTTCTGATGGTATTCGTATTTTATCCTTCACCTAAAATTTTATATATAAATGTTTTTGTAAAATTATAGACCGTTATGTAATTTTTTAAATTTGTACGACCGTAAAATGTGGAGGGTACAAAGTACCCTGTACCACCGTATTCCCCTTATTTCTCTTTCACTGTATGGGACAAACCTCCACTATCGCCATCTTTAGATTATTTGGTGAACTACTGATAGTTATTATCCTTAAATATCAAATTCATCAAATTATCATTATAAATAGATAACCAAGCTTCATATTTTTGTGGAGGGTGTAGTTATTTTAGTATCCACTTTAATTAGCCAGTTAGAACTCATTTTGAGTTAAGAAAATACGCCCCTAAATTTGTTCTTGACTTTTTCACCCTGTACTAAACAAACTAATTTCGTCTAAATTGCCTATTTTGGGCGAAAATTCAAATACAAGGGTGACTTCGGTATTTACACGTACGGATTACGTCGTTGACATGTGCGATCTGTTTTGGGCATTCGAAATAGCGCGTTGCGTAATTGTTAACGAGCAGGAAACGTAGAGGTACAAAACGAAATCCTCATTAGTGCGAAAATGAAAACAATGGAATGATATTTCCTTTGATAGAAATGTTTCCTACAAAATTACGAAATTGTTAAATTTTATTAATTATGATAGAAAGTCGACAAAATGAGTGCGTTTCACTCTTTATTATGACCATTGGTCGTTAGGAGTTTCCTTTTAATAAATTGTCTCGATTAAATGTTGGGGTTTGTGACCGCCTGGGAAAAGACCATTTTCGGGGAAAGTTATAAATTACTTGTTTATGAGAAATTTTTCATTTACGAAATTACAGTAAGATAATTAAGAGATGAAGAATAATAATAATATGGATACGAAATTACTGAAATTATTTTTATACTGAAGAAAATATTAATAATTTGGGAACTACGTGATCAAGGTGGATATTGAGAAAAATAATATTTAGAAATAGAAAACGTTTTTTTCAACCACTGTAGAAAAGCCTATTAATGGTGGTTACCAAGTCAAACACAAATTACTAATATTTAAAAATAAAACAAAATTTTAGAATATAAAAATTAATTTAGTTAAAACCAGAAATTAATGAACCGAAGTTATCAGACTGCTATACTCCCCACGTTGGAGGCGTTTTCCTCATGAAGTTTTACCTCGAATTTGAAATTTGGTGCGCTCCTAGACCGAAAAAATAAAGATTTTTTATTGAAACCATTATTTATACATAGAAATCTCTATACCCTCGGATTCTGAGCGCTATTTCGATAACTTCGGTTCATTTACTTCTGTTAAAACTAATGAACAGATGTCAAATATTTAAATATGAGTAAGAATAATTAAAAAAATTAAAAATACGTAACTAAAACCAATGAAGATATTACAAATATTTAAAAATGAGAAAGAATAATTTTAAATATTTAACTAATATTAAAGAAGACATCACAATTATATAAAAATAAGAAAAATAAATTAACAATAAAAAGTATTTAAACGAGAGATTAGCAAACGCATTTAAGAAATTTAATGTGACGAATTAAAGGAAATGAACAATTTAACTGTTCACTCAAAACAATAAACACCAATGTGACCTCAATTCCTTTGTATATGGCTGTCGTTTTTGTAAGCTAACAATTCTGGATGGAGTTGCAGCCCTTTCCTGAAAGACGAAGAGCTTTTAAAATATCGATTAACGCGCCCTTTGACCTTCTCGGTGAGGGTGAATATTTTAGGATTTAATCATTTTCATCCGGGGAAGGGAGCTTCACTTTTTATTACAGCCATAAATTCATGTTTTTAAGAGGGCGTGGTACCGTGGACGAAAGAGTCAACCTCGCGTCAAATGTCCTGTTGGGTCAACGTTCAATTGACCACTAGAAGCGTAGGGCCGTAACATTGACTGTTGATAAAATTCAATTTATTATCGAACTGGAATCACATCAAGATTAAATATATTTCTGTTTGAATAAAATAATTTTGATCAAATTGAATTTCATACATTGAATATAAGATAACGCTCGGATATAATCCAATATATAAAAATAAATGTTTGTATATATATATATATATATATATATATAGAAATCTACTGTTTTCAACTTAGGTCGACCACTATCTCATGGTACCCTGACTGTTACGCTCGGCAAAACAACTTTAATTAATTGTATTAATTTTGTTAATTAGGCTTAAACAGCAGTGTACATATAAATAATTGATATTCTAGCCGATTCGAGTCCCAGTATATCGATACGTAATAATTAACGTATTATTTTTCCTATATAATTTAGTGTTCTATATTGTTCTAAAACTATCCTATTTCGTTTCCTATAATTCGCCTATTAGATTTCCTATATTTTTGTATAATTTGACTCTAAAATGGCTATTTGTCCTATAAAATTTTCAAAGCCTTCCCTGGTCACGTAGAAACAGAAACAACTTAATTCGCGGTTACGTAGTTTTCGCTCTCGCTCGACCTAATGGACAACCATCTCACAAACCTATTTCCGAATGTCTCGTTCTGTTATTTATGGATAGTTAATGAATGGCTGTCTAATGAATCGTTTCTCCTTTTGCCAGGTGGATTGGGATCTGTGGTGACGACCAACAACTCCATCGGGCAAAAGTGTTCAACCCGTTCCCGGTCGGGCTCCCCTCTCCATGCCACCCCGAGCAGCCACCCCGCGCCGCCACAGCAGACAGGCGGCTCCTTCATCCCTCAGCCCAGGGGAATCGCCGTTGTAGCGCGGGACAGGAACACCGCCGACCGCAGCCAATCCAGGTACCGTCCACTTCAACACTCGAGAACAAAGGAATTTCTAACGATGGGGATTTCCCCTTCAATTTGTTCAGGGTTGGCAAAAACCGTTTTTTTTTTTTAAATTTAAAATCCAGTATGGTATAAACCGGTTTAAAACCACTAATAAAAAATGCTCAAATTGCTTATTTCTAGCCCTCATTACTTCGAAAATGCTCAAATTTGACCGATATCAAAATTACGTTTTTGCTCGTGATATTTACATTGTCTGGTATACACTCTTTTTAGAAACGTTTACTGGGCGCCGCCATTATCGTACAGGCAACCGACGATCAAGCGCTCTACCGCAGAAATTTCATCCCCCGAAAACCGGTTATTCATCACCCTCCCCGTAGACTGTAAGGTAATGGCGGTTGATTGGGGAGGCGCGTTTAAGAGTCTATAGCAGGCTTATTTTCCCGCTTTTATACCCTAACATGACAGCGTATTTTCACGTGCAAAATTAATTTTAAGATCCCCAATTGCTTATATCTAGCCCTCATTACTTCGTGAGACAACGCAGCAGACGACAAAAAGTGAAGGTTATGTTTTAGTTTCGTTTTATATTCTGCATTTTTATTTGAAATAAATAGTATTTAAATTTTCAATATTTCTAATTCATTTCTCAATATTTTTTTAATAAAAAAAAGTGGTTTTAAATCAGTCTGGCTGGTTCTTGCCAACCCGGTTTGAAAGTCAATTTAGCTTTAAGCAGTCTGTAACGAATGGTCTTTGTGGTTTCGCGGCAGGCCTTCGTCGACATCTTCGACTTCGTCCGTGTCGCATCTGCCGCTGAAAGCCAGCGGCGTCAATGGAGTGACGTACAGACACGGTGGCGCTTCTAGGCCATCCGCTGGTGCCGCCATTTCCGGTTCCGCTTATCATCACGCCCAGCAACCGAACAACAACCTCAACAACAACAACCAGCTGAACGGACTGAATAACAACAATAATTCTATGCTGGATAAGTTCAAATTATTCAACCCAAAAGATAAAGCTTCTGAAAAATCCAAAAGTACGTTTACGTTGGTCAGGAAGTGTTAAATGGTATTGAGCCCTAACTTAAACCAACCCAAATCCAATGATCATTCATTAAACCATAATTGATTGAACTTACTTCACTTCAAACATAGTTATCTGTAATTATTTCGACTAACTAGCATACGTAAAAGCATAATTATATCTTTAAGGATTAACTAGCAAAAGGATATACAGGGTTGGCTCACGTCAGGGAAGAGTCAGGGAATTTAAAAATGGGCCTAAAAAGTCAGGGAATTTTAAATGATTTCCAAAAGGTCAGGGAAAAGACAGAGAATTTGAAAATGGTCCCAAAATGTAAAGGAATTTAAAAAGATTTCCAAAAGGTCAGGGAATTTGAAAATGGTTCCAAAACGTCAAGGAATTTTTAAATGACCCAAATAAAATGCGGCAAATAATTTGTTCAAAAATGTATTAAAAATATATAATAAATATTTTTCAATATTTTACCTCAAACCATGGTCAGGGAAAATTTGGAAATTTGGTCAGGGAAAACATGGAAATGTCAGGGAATTTAATTCCGGAAATTTTGTACGAATGGTCTTTGGTGTTCCATGGGCACTGGTTGGTTTAATAAGTCCCGCAGGGTACCCTTTTAATGGTCTGCTCATATTGACGTGGTCTTTTGTTGGCACAGGTGGTGCTGTGTCGAAACGCACGAGTAGCAGCAGTGGTTTCAGTTCCGCCCGCAGCGAAAGAAGCGATTCTTCGACGTCTTTGTGCAGCGAGCCCAAAACCACCCCCGATGGGCCGTCGTCATCCTCGGAGCCTCCATCCATCTCGAGTTCCGTCACCACGACCCCTACTTCCGCCGCTTTGACGCCCAATCCGACACACCCCGCCAGCAAAGCTGCTCATGGACAGCCCGGTGACGCTCAACCACTGAACCCGAAACCTGCCGTCAAGTCAATTGCCAAAAAACCTTTCAGTCGAACAAAGCCGCTTGGTTCGAAAGGTATTTGCTTTATTTTCTTCCGAGTATTAGAACACCATGGACTTGTCCATTATCGCATTGTTGCTTAATTAGAGAGCCCCATAGCTGTCAACACGAGCTTAGATCAAACAGTAAATGTCTGCTTAGTTGATTCTGACAGTTGTACCTAGTTAAACCATCATTTATAAAAGTAGATTGATTTTAAAACCTATGAAAATCAATTATTTTCGTAATATTTGGGAATTATATGATCTTTTCATAAAAACATCTTGTACAACAACATTGCTTAGACCTATCACTCTTGGGTGAAATCACAGGGTTACGATACGTCAGGGAATTTAAAAATGGGCCTAGAAAGGCAGGGAGAGGTCAGGGAATTCAGTTTAATCTGGACACATTTTTTACGTAATTTTACTGTAGACCTACGACAAATTCGGTTATTATTATTTAGATCCTTGAAAGGTTGTTTAACGTTGAAATAACTTTGGTACTGAAATATAGGTTGATTAAATTTATTAATTTCTTACAAATGTAAAAGTTAAAACTGTCCAATTTGGAAAATAACTTAAAAAGATCAGAGAAAAAAGGGAATTGTCAGGAAATTTGAAACTGAGAACATTTTGGCAACCCCGAATCAACAACAGGACTTGGTTTAACCCGGACTAATTATTATAATTTATTCTGTCACAGGCACAAGTAAGGAAGAAATATCGCCAAATATAAGTAGCGGTAAGAAACCGAATTCTTCCCCCAACGAGGACAACAAGAGAAGCGTCAAAGGCCTCGAAGACAGGAGGAGAGAACCGAGACAGCCCTCGTCTACGCTGACCAAGCCAGACCACGCCGTCCGAGTGTCCAAAGTGTCTAATCTCAAGAAGGTCAAATCAACGTCGACTCTGCTGCTGGATCGCCACGCGGACCAGTCCTCCAACAAAGCCAAAAACGACAAGATGGACAACAAGGGATCGGAAACGGAGATGTCCTCGCCGAACGGAGGCCCCAATTCGGGCATCCCCAAACCCACGGCCGCCATCAAAGGCACCAGCAAACCGCCTTCGAAGGAGGACGCCAAGAAGCTCGCCGAAGACTCCAACGTCACGACGCTCGGCAAAGGGGCCGCGGACGACGTCTACGTCCCGGTCACCATTGCAGCCCCTCTGACCCTCGGCGACCCCGCGGACCCCAATAGCGCGGACAGAGCCGCCATTCCTCGCTCCAGAAGCGACCGCGGCAGAGACGGTATCGCCATGGTGTCCCCGATCATGAGCAACGCTGGCTCGACCAAACTCGACGCTCACAGCTTCTGCTCCGAACAGTTATCGAGCAAAAGCAACGGCGATAAAGAAGCTATCGTGAAATCCGCCACGTCGTCTTCCACGCACGATTCCGGCATCTCGGGCACCAACATGGCCACTTCCGCTTCCACCAACTCTTCTTTGTCCGATTCCGGTCAGAGAGAAGTGTCGGAAGACGCCGACGAAGTGATGCTGAACATTAAGCCCATGCTGCCCATTCTCAGAGCGTCTCCGTACGGATACACGCGCAGTTTGGGACCTTTGCACTCTTCCACGAACGGAAGACCTTTGTCCTCGCGCATCCACGGCTCTTCAACGGGGTTCTCGTCTTCGTCCTCGCCCTCGCAACAACGGCTGGCCAGTTTATCCCGGCAAGGCCTGCAGCCGAACCAGGAGTCGTCTCGACTCTTCGGCGCCGGTGTCTCGTCGCTGAAGAGGATCTTAGACGCGGATTACGGCGTCGAAGGCGACATTATCGGTTCCAACGCCGACATCCACGCTTCCGGGTACTTGAGCGACGGTGACGTCCTGAGAATCACTTCGAATTCTTCGGTGATGTACGGGTCGTGCTCCCCCGGCCGGAACCAGCAACAGCAAGAAGAACTGTACAGTTGCGGGTACATGAGCGAAGGTGGCGCCTCCCTCTACGGAAGGAGAGTGATCGTGGCCGGAAGCGGAAGTAGGTCGGCGCCGCAAAACCCCAAAGGCGCCGGCCCCGGATCACCAGGCAGGAATGCCAAAACCATCAACGTCTTGCAAGACGACAGGTTAGTCATTCTTTCGTCCCTCTTCACATTGTTTAACTCTTGTTCTCCTGATTTACAAAACCACAAAGCAAAAGACACGTTTAGGATAACCACGTAACTAAATAAATACAGAAACATAACCGGTCATTTACATCGTATTTACAATTTAAAATTAACGTACAATACCACAAAGAATAACACTCCAACAATTATATTTCTTGAGATAGTAATTTGGATCACACACGCATCATGCATAGGGCTCGGCGTTCGGATAAGAAATTTTCGGTTCATTTGTTTTATATCCATTTCCGAAAATTATCCGAATAAAAACTTATTTGTTGCATATTAAATTGTATAATATTCGTCAATATTATCCATTAATCGAATTTTGTATGATTAATTGATATTTCTGCGGTTAATTTATCCGTTTCCCCGAGCTCTAATCATGCACTTCTGTCTAGCGGTCATTATTTCTTAATAATAACCACATGCTAGAACTGTAAACACTTTAAGCCTTTTGATAATATAAACATCCCAGCACTGCCATAAATACCTAAAAAAGGCTGGAGGTCGAATCTTTTAAGTACTTTGATAAACTGTGAAGTATTTTCCCAATTTCTGGAAGATGGTGTTTCCGAATCGAAATCAATTTGGGCAAGTCTCTTATTTTCCCCGAAGGACCCGTTATTGATGAGCAGAGCGGTCGCACCATTATCGATTCTCCCTGGGGCCGAGCGACTTCGCATTGCCTGACCACCGGAGATTTCTGTTCAAAAAGTGTTTTCGACCGCGTGACTGCAGAGAATTGGGGTACCTGTCTAGTCGCGATAAATGGTGAAGTTTAACTTCTGTTTTTGGTCAGAGCAACGTTTTCCCTTAAATTTATAAACGGAAAATGGCGGTAAAAAGGTCCACGAGCTCACTTAATGTTGCTCCGGGAATAAATGGTTCTGATCGTTAGAATTCGCTTAGAGGCAGCCATCTTGTTTTCGCACGACCCTGATAATAAATAAACGAGTCTGTATGCTGATTGCCTGCTTTACTCAATGATGCTTTCCCGCCTTGTATTCAAAAATACTAGTCTGAATATAACGAAAGTGTCATAAATTTAAAAGTTTTGACGTGGCTTAGTGTTATGTAAATACAAATCTTGAATATCTGGAAATTTCGTGAAATTGGTTTGTTGACGAAAACAATCATGGGAAATATTTCGTAATTAGTTTGTTGACGAAAGAGTCAAAATAATATCAGGAAGTTAGTTTGTTGACGAAACAATTAAAGGGAATATCAGGGAATTAGTTTGTTGACGAAATAAATTAGGGGAATTTCGGGAAATAAGTTTGTTGACAAAAACAATCATGGGAAATATTACGTAATTAGTTTGTTGACGAAATAAATTAGGGAAATTTCGGGAAATTAGTTTGTTGACGAAAACAATCATGGGAAATATTACGTAATTAGTTTGTTGACGAAAGAGTCAAAATAATATTAGGAAGTTAGTTTGTTGACGAAATAAATTAGGGGAATTTCGGGAAATAAGTTTGTTGACAAAAACAATCATGGGAAATATTACGTAATTAGTTTGTTGACGAAATAAATTAGGGAAATTTCGGGAAATTAGTTTGTTGACGAAAACAATCATGAGAAATATTACGTAATTAGTTTGTTGACGAAAGAGTCAAAATAATATCAGGAAGTTAGTTTGTTGACGAAACAATTAAAGGGAATATCAGGGAATTAGTTTGTTGACGAAATAAATTAGGGGAATTTCGGGAAATAAGTTTGTTGACAAAAACAATCATGGGAAATATTACGTAATTAGTTTGTTGACGAAATAAATTAGGGAAATTTCGGGAAATTAGTTTGTTGACGAAAACAATCATGGGAAATATTACGTAATTAGTTTGTTGACGAAAGAGTAAAAATAATATCAGGAAGTTAGTTTGTTGACGAAACAATTAAAGGGAATATCAGGGAATTAGTTTGTTGACGAAATAAATTAGGGGAATTTCGGGAAATAAGTTTGTTGACAAAAACAATCATGGGAAATATTACGTAATTAGTTTGTTGACGAAATAAATTAGGGAAATTTCGGGAAATTAGTTTGTTGACGAAAACAATCATGGGAAATATTACGTAATTAATTTGTTGACGAAAGAGTCAAAATAATATCAGGAATTTAGTTTGTTGACGAAACAATTAAGGGAAATATCAGGGACTGAGTTTTTGGACGAAACAATTAAGGGAAATATCAGGGACTGAGTTTTTGGACGAAACAAATCAGAGAATTAGTTTGTTGACGAAACAATTAAGGGAAACTTCAAGGATTTAGTTTGTTGGCGAAACAATTAAAGGAAATATCAGCGATTTAGTTTTTTGACGTAACGATATGGCAATTTCAAGGATATCACAAATCAAGGGTAACTCTGAGGGCTGAAAACGGTGGCTCTAATTAATAAAAGTAACGCTAATTTCCCAACGATTCTTCGGTTCTTACGTCATTTCCAATTTCAGTTCACATTAATTGTAAAACTAATATTCGATTTTATTTGATCAAAGAATAAATTTGCTGTGGAACCTAGCATAGCTAACCTGTATCACGAGATCGGGACTACATTGTTATTGAATCTTCATCAATTTCTCTGAAAGGTCTGTTTCGAAAATAGCTTGTTGATTCAAGCAAATAACATTATTTATATGTATTATATACTTATGATTAAACCTTAAACGGAAAGGTTATTGTCCCAATATTGTCTCGGTCGGACCCTAAAAAACCTTCGAAGAAAATAATTACTTAAGAGAATGGCGTGGAAAAAGATAATGGATTTTCCTAATAAGCACACGCTGATCCTTTAAAGAGAGCTAAACGTTAAAGCAAGTGTCGGCTCCTATTTTAAGGTTAGTATAATTGGCGAGCGAGAGATGTCACTAACGTCGAGTTTAGTCGAAATTGAAACAAGTTGAGCAAGCAAATTATTTCCTCAAAAATAGGTGCCTCGACGTACCCCTTTATTTGATTGGCTTCGCGTAATCACGTGCGCAGTCAACTTAGCTTGGATTGGCATTTCTGCAATCACGTGTTTCAATCACGTCATCGTTGACTTTCAAATAAATGACAATACGTTTTTCAAAGTCAATAATAGATGGAAGCACCTTCCCGGCGATCTAAGCAATCATAGCCATCTTCGTTACATAGACCCAATCAAAAATACAGAGGGCAACGACAGAGCCGACACTTGCTTTAAATAAGAGGGATCTTTTCATCGGGAATTTGCCGCGCCGCATTTAGGCTAATTACTATTTTTTTGATAGATCCTCCTTTGTACATTTTGAAAAACTACGACGTTAAATGAATGTTCTTAATTTAACACACCCCCCAATTTTGTTTCGTCGCATTAAGGCCCTAGACGCCTCTCCAGGAACCATAATGGTCCAAGCGTCATCATGACGGAGCGCCATTTATCACAGTTAACCTTTTCTAAATACAGAGCTGGAAGAAAAACAAGCCCGCGAGAGATAATGACGGCAAATAACTCTTCCGAATCATTACCCGGGTCGTATTAACCCCGGGGGCTCTGGTCGTTGGTTCATTCCATTGTTTTGGCTGCTGAATGGACGCTAAAAATGATGGCTTGGCGGAAAACGATCTTCCGAAAGTGGCGCGTAAGGCGACGGTGCCCTTGGAATGTCCTTTATAGTCGCGATTGTTCTGGTGTCTCGTTTTATTGACCTAAATCTCCAGATTGCTTCTGATAGAGTCGACCGTTTCGCCAATTGTTATCTAGAAAGGGCATAAATCTTTTGATCTCTTCAACGCTCGTGATGTCTTATAACCCGGAGAAACTGTACAGAGGCGAATAAGATTTCAATTTCCCTTAATAGCCGCCGTTTCTCACCGTCATTCGGGGCTGAATGGATTCGTTTGGTGTTGGTTATTGCTACCGTATGATCCGCTTACCATGGCTTCTTGGATGTATTTTATTAGATGGCCAATCCAGATTATTGAATGCCAGTATTTTCTGGACGCGTTATGGTTGGACATTTGCTTACGCGTCACCTTGTTGACTTTTAAAAATAAATATACTATAGTTAAGTATACTTAACTATAGTTTATTTATTTTTAAAAGTCAACATTTGTTAAGTCGAAAACATTTAAAAAACAGTTAGCGGAGAAAAGTTCACTTGCTATCTTCAATATGTTAAAGCTATCTGAAAATACATTTTAATTTTGAATAAGAGTTTTGCGTATCTTTTGAGGTGCCTTTCGAAAAAGTTACTTTTTACTCTAAAATTTCTGTCCGACGTTTCGTTCTACAAATCATTTAGCAATAAATATTTAATTAAGTTCAGGATTCCACAGGTCAGGGGAAATAATGAACTTTGGCAAAGGTCAGGGAATTTGAAGATTTTTTAAAAAGTCATTAATTTGGAAAATGGGTTTAAAAATTAGGGAATTTAATTTCGGGTCCAACTGGGAATCCTTTAACTATAGTATAAGGTTCAAAATACAAAATTGTAGCACAAAATAATTTAGGGAAAAATCTCCGGAGTAGGTCAGGGAACTTAAATCTGAAAAAGCTGTGGCTACAATATTTAAACTAAAATAGCAAATTCATTAATTATCGTTAAAAGTAAAATATAAATTTAAAAATTATCTAATTTTCGTTGTCAAGGAAAAGTCAGGGATTCTAAATCTGAAAATAAGTTCTACAAAAATTTATTTCTCAAGTTTGAAAGCGAAACTTCGTCTTTAGTTTTGAGCGCCAGAAGTTTCTTAATAAGCGGAGGTCGTTTGTCTTTGCTCTGGCATTGTTTCCGCGAAATTCCCGCTTCACAGTTGTCGGGGGGATCAAAGAGGAGGTGTGCTGACGTCAAAGCTCGAGAGTGGTTGGCTGCGGCGTCATGGAAACAACGTCATTTCCGGTCCCCCCCCCCCGCTCTGTCGCCGTTCCAATTCTGTTGTTTGATCCTGGAATTTAATTAATTTTCCTGAATTTTGACACGCTGACGACGGTGGTTGCGATTTTGTGGAATTGAGCAATTGCCCAAATGTATTCGTTGGAGACTTTGTTTCTTTATTTTATAAAGTTGAAAATGCATTTTCCACAGTTAAAAACGTAAACTCTGTGACTGATAAATTAATAATTATTACCTTAAAAGTCATTGTACGGTCAAATCAGAAATTAATACATTACACTAGGAACCCTGAAGGTAGATTACATTGCGAACTTAGCTAAAGATTTTGCGAGGAGTCTTACAAATGGGATTTTGATTTTTAAATTTCTTACAAAAATCTAAATCTGATTTTGAGATTTCAGAGTACGATTTTAGTGTTGATTTCGGGGTTTTTTATTCTGATTTTGCGATTTTGGAATCGATTTTCGGTCAGATTTTGGAATTTTTAATTTTGTTTCCAGTTTTTTTAAATCATTTTTCTCTTGAGTTTACGGTGTCATAATTTTACGTTTTTATTTGTTATTTAAAATATAAATTATTCCTTAAAAGGAATGTACTCGTTCACAAGCGTTTGACCGATCTACATATTACTTATAGGGGTTAAGTTTTCACGTCTTTAAGGCAACTGTGGGCTTTATCATTACCACCTGTATTATAAAAAGGCCCCTGTTATTAGAGATGGCCAGGAATCTATCCGATTCTTCGAAAAACGTGACTTTATTGGAGAGAGTGGTCCCATCTCTTTAAGGCAAAGGAATCCATAATTCAAATTAGCCAAATGATAACGTCATCAGAAAGCCTTTTTAGAGTATTATATTTAGGCAACTTATACTCGATTCAGTGGACTTTTACCTAAATTATACGTCCCATGTAAAAATATTGTTTAAAATTACTTTAATTTATGTTATTGACCAATTTACAAACGATCCAATAAACGCGAGGGGTACATATAAGTATACGCCTTTTGGGTCAAAATTTTAGTTAACTATCTTGTTTTGATGTCGGCGCTAGCGACATCTGTTGAAAAAGTATACGCCTTTTGGGTAAAAATGTAGCTTAACTATCTTGTTTTGATGTCGGCGCTAGCGACATCTGTGGAAAAAAGGGCTACCGCACTTCGAATATACTGGGAATAACTAAACACCAAACTTCAAGTGAATAAAATTTTTTTGATTTACTACAAAATAATCTACTTCTAACACCATTTAAGGTGATGTTTGATGTCAAAACAAAAATTGGTACTCAGGAAACATTAGAAATAAAATCAATATTTTTATGGCGTTTTAAATATTATTTACAATTTCGACAGTGACTGCTGGCGCCATCTGGTAAGTCTTCGGGTACTTAAAAGTCGCGCTTTCATGGCGTTACCTCTGCGAAAGTGTCTTCTTCCTTGACAAATCCTTATCGACCTATACAGTGTTGAACGGAATCCGCTTCCATTTCGACTTGGGAGATGTATATTGCAAAGCCGTTACGTTTACGATGCCTTTTTATTTCGGTGCGTCGGAGTACGCCAAATTACCTGGCTTACGTTTTCATGTTGGGGCTTATTGGATGAGTGCTCTCGCGCAGGTCCTGGTGGCCCCGAACCCTTGATGCGCCGGCGTCCACATATACTGAGCAATAAAATTTGGGTTTTACGACAGACAACCAAATATAGCAATTTTCCATGGCAAAACATAGTAAACGCCATTTTTAATTTTTTTTATATATTTTATAACCAGCTAGGCTAATACCCAAGGTGCCACACCACCTTAGGCCTAAGTCATCAAGCGACTTTTAATGCCTTTAATTCAAGTGCCCGGGTTAAATTGATGTAGGAGAGCTTTGACAAGACCTTCACGCCACGCCATGGGCCAAATAATGATAAATCCAGGACATGACTCTCGTACCTTCACGCGTACTAAATCGGCCGTCCACTAAAAGACACAGGCGGCCATTTTAGTAGGGGGGAAAAGGAGGAAAAATAATAAAAAATTGGGGGCAAAATCAAGCAAGTTTCCGGTTTCCCGAACGCCATCTAGTGATGACTGAGTCGGAATTCGGAAATAAGTGGCGGTTGTAATTCGAAAATCCTGCCATATTTCGCCCCTCATTTTTTGATAAATATTAACGATTCTTGGAAAGTATATGTTTAATATTATATAATTATATATATTATACTAATTATGAACTTAGTACGTATAAAAATAAGTACTTACTTTAATAACCACACTATATATGATAACTGTGAATAAATATTCCAGGATATTTACTACGACGACCACGTGTATTATTTTTGAAAACTGTCCCTAAAACATTTGCCCCCAAAATGACGTAGGTCCGCGATCGCGCGTTTTTCCCAATAGGGGGCAATAGTGATCGGGTGTTAGCGCTGTTGGACGGGTTTTTCGCATAGAGTCATGTCCTGGATTTATCATTATTTGGCCCATGGCCACGCGAGCCAACAGCTCCCTACGCCTACCGTTATTGTAATGTTTAAAATAATCAGCTAGGCTACTACCCAAGGCACCACCTTAGGCCTAAGTCATCATGCGACTTTTGAAGCCCTTAATTCAGGTGGCCGGGTTACAATGCGTAGGAGGGTGGTGGCAAGCCCTGCATGCCACGCGATCGAGCCAACAGCTCCCTACACTAACTATTACCGTTTATTTTGATTAACATAATTTTATTTGGTAAATGTATTCCAAGAATGTTTTTGACTGATCGAATTCGTTCAATCGGAGCCTACGTTAATAACGTAGGCTCCGGTTCAATACAATCATAAGTAACATATTAAGATTAAAACGTTTCACATGTAAACACGAATAGAAAACTTTATTTTTACGATGGAATCAAATTCTACAACTCTTTCCCAAACCATATCCAAACTCTAACAAGTATTATGTTCTAATTAAATATGTAATATCGGGGTTTTTTATTTAATTTTTTTTTTCCTTTTTTCTATTAATTGTCTAAAATTAAAATTGTCACTGCCAGCTAGGATCAACAAACACAAGGAGAACGCAGCTAGCCTTTAAACAAGCTAACTCAGTGTTGTGTACAAATTTCATTAACTCAGTGTTGTGTACAAATTTCATTGGACCAACCTTTACGCTGAACATTTTATGGGCGGGGAGGAAGACAATTTCCGAATTTTCCCCTTCCGATGGCAGCAGGCGCTAATGCGTCTAACCTATGAAAACTGTAACCAACAAAATGCACGACTTTTGACGGGTTGCGTTCTCCTTGTGTGGAATGCTTTGTTTGTTGCTCCCAGCTGCCAGTTGCGGGGCCCAAAATCTCTTTAGACTTGGCAAATAAATGATGTAAATTTAGAACCTGAAATAATTTGAATTTTAAGTACGACAATTATTACCGAACTGATAAACTATTCAGTTCGTTTGCTCAAAGAATATAAAGCCCCAGGAATGGAAGGATTGATATTTTTGGCCGCGTGTTTTGGCTGAGCTAGAAACTTCCGGCAAAGCAAATCAGAGTAACCGGAAACGTTTAACTCAACCTGGTCTCTCTTTAAAAACGAGAGGCGCAAAAGTTCCACTAGACGGATCACCTTCCATTCCTGGGGCTTTATATTCTTTGCTAGTCCAAATTTGGAGGTGGGTGAGAGTTCTGGTACCGAAAACAATGTTATAAAATTACCATAGGAACTGTCATCCTTATTATTATTACGTAACTTACGCTACAATATAATTAAATTTATTAGTAACTCGACATTTTCGAAATGGGCGTTTACTAGGTTTTGCCTTTTAGACAGCCGAGCTTATTGGCAAGTTCGTCTTCTCCAGCGTTGGCCTACTACCCGAGTAGAGGTGACTGAGTAGAGGTGAGAAGCTTAGCCTGAATGTCTGAGAACGCGGGGGATGGTATCCATACATAGAGGGATCTCCCGCTCGCCGAGACATACCTCTCTGGAATCGTGCAGGCGTAATTACAGATTTCCCCTTCAATGGCGGCGCGTAATGACGATGGCCGCAGTCTCCCAGCAGCCCGCCTGGTGATTAGTCTTCCTCCTCTGACACTTGCTTCCCAGTTTATTCGGACGGAACTTGACTGCGTGCTCCAAGACACCCGCTGTCGTAACTTTTACGACGTGGGTTGCCGGTTTAAATCTTTTCCCGCACAAACGGCGGGATTTCGAAATATCCACTTTGTAGATTTTCGTGAGTGAGACTTAAAGCAACTGTCGGCTCTATCATTGCCACCTGTATTATGAAAATGCCCCTGTTATTAGAGATGGCCATGAATCTATCCGACTCTTCGAAAAACGCGACTTTATTGGAGAGCGTGGTGCCATCGATTTATGGCAATGGAGTCCAAAGTTCAAAATAGCCAAAATGATAACGTCGTCAGAGTCATTGTAGACTATTATATTTCGGCAACTTATACTCGATTTAGTGGACTTTAACCTCAATTATATATCACATGTAAAAATATTGTTTAAAATTACTTTACAAACGATCCAATCAACGCGAGGGTACCTATAAGTATACGCCTTTTGGGTAAAAATGTAGCTTAATTGTCTTGTTTTGATGTCGGCGCTAGTGACATCTGTTGAAAAAAGGCTACTTCACTTCGAGCGACACTTGCTTCAAGTCGGGTAATTGAGACACCTAGCGACTATATTCTGATATATATTTTTAAAGTTTTTACCAATCATCCACTTCACGTGCTTCTTCCCCCTGAACAAAATCAAATCAGCCCTGTATCTGACGTCTTCTGGCGCTATTGAAGCTCACGGTGTTGACGTTTTTCACTCCCCCTCTCGTGTTAGGGGTAATAACTCATTTTCCATAAACATAGAAATAAACTACTTGGTGAATATTTAAAAAGGTTATAGCTGAAGCTATGCTACCGGTGACTACTTCTCGTGGTAATATTTTACATAATAGCCAAAACTTTTGATACGTCTGGTTTTCGACACGGAGCAAAGATGAAATTAAAGCGGCCTAGGACTAACGAATCTAGTGAGCGCTATATTTTGTCTTTGTAGCGAAAAAAAAGTTTGCTCTCCAAAACGTCGTTCGGCAAACCTGAAACGTAGGCATAGATCATCCTTGGTTTAAAACCATTGAGTTGGGAATAAATAGAGGTACAAATAAATCTGGCTGGCGCGGGACCAATTTCTTTCAATAAGGAAACGTTATCAACTTTATCGTTCTACCGTGGCGGCATCTGTCTCTGATAATGGCCACTATATGGCAATTGAATTTTTGAGCGAATCTGACGGGAAATTGAAATTTATGATTTCTCGTAACAAACAAACCTTTGAAAATGTTTAAAAATAATTTTAATCTGTCAACACGATCCTTTTTAACACAAGTTACGGTGAGTTAGCTAAAAATTATTTATTTTTAGCCATATATCTTTACAAAATATAGATGGCGCTACCGCCTAATTATAAAGATAAATTTCGTACAGTCTTCTCAGAACAGGTCCCGCGTAACCATGGCAACCGAAATCGTAATTGTATTTCTAGCAGTATTATTCCCAATAAAATGTTTAAATCTTTAAACGCGAAAGGCGGGCAAGGCTTATGGTTATTCAAAGCGTATTGAGAAAATTATACGGAGATATCGCCTTTAGTATGTATATTTATGATAGCAAATAATAGTTTTAATATTTATTACCTTTATTATGTAGAAATTACCAAGTTCAATCAAAACGAGGCGAGACTCAAATTTAAAATCCTATTTGAATTCTACGAGCTAAAATGTAAAGAATCGTCTACATTTATCAAATGTTTCCTCCGCTACTGCTCGCGTATGAATCGAGGGGCTATACAATCATTCCAATGTTAGAAATTTCAGATTTCAAGTGATTTCAATATTTAATTGATTAAAGTTATTAAAGCTACTAAATTTACGTGATTTCAAGTGATTTCCCTGCTGATTTGTACACCCGAAGTTCCTCGGTAGGAATATATCGAGAGGATTATATTATCTGGCCAAATATCGCCTTAACAAATCTGTATCCCTCCGAATACCTCTAGTTCCAAACCGAGACCTTTCATGATTTTAGGCTTCTCTTATTATAGGCGTTAGATAATATCTAAATATTAATATTTTAATATTGATATAATAATCTATTATTATACTCAATATTTGGAAAATTACCAAAGTTTACAATTTTCCCCAATAACAATGGCGCACTTTTGAGTGCGTTTTATTACTTTAAAGAAAATAATTTGGGCGATTTTCGATGTTGGCTCCTTCCTGCGCGATTCACGGCGAAGGTTACACTCCCTGCAGCGGTAGACCGTTCTTGTTTCAACTTTGGATGTCTCTCCCCTCTCGGCTCTCAGTGATATTGGCCTCCCAGTCTGGCCTCCCTGCCGCCGCGGTCCGCAATCAGGCCATCACTAAATCATGGTTAGCGAGAGCCTGTCCCTAGGTACTATCCCTGGTCGTCTCCTCCCCGGATCGACCCTTACGAGAGACCTACTTTTATTATTCCTGCAGCCTATCTAGTAATGGAATCCTCTCGCTAACCGCCATAACGACCTACTGTTGCTTGAATACGCGTTTTTGGGATTATAGAAATGTCTGGAGCGCTGTTTCGGGGCTGCCAGAGGTCAGGGAAGACAAGGAAACGTCTTGGAAGTTGAAAATAGGCCTAAAATCTCAGGTATTTTTAAAAATATACCAAGAAGTCAGAGAATTTGAATATTGGCTTATAAGGGAAATGTCAGGGAATTTGAAAATCGGCATAAAAGTTTAGAGAATTAGAAATAGACCTATAACAGGGTTCGTACACGACCTTGGAAAACCTGGAAAAGTCAGGGAATTTGAAAATCGGCATAAAAGGTTAGAGAACAGGGTTCGTACACGACCTTGGAAAACCTGGAAAAGTCAGGGAATTTGAAAATCGGCATAAAAGGTTAGAGAACAGGGTTCGTACACGACCTTGGAAAACCTGGAAAAGTCAGGGAATTTGAAAATCGGCATAAAAGGTTAGAGAATTAGAAATAGACCTATAACAGGGTTCGTACACGACCTTGTAAAACCTGGAAAAGTCAGGGAATTTGAAAATCGGCATAAAAGGTTAGAGAATTAGAAATAGACCTATAACAGGGTTCGTACACGACCTTGGAAAACCTGGAAAAGTCAGGGAATTGGAAAATTGGCATAAAAGGTTAGATAATTAGAAATAGACCTATAACAGGGTTCGTACACGACCTTGGAAAACCTGGAAATGTCAGGGAATTTGAAAATCCGCATAAAAGGTTAGAGAATTAGAAATAGACCTATAACAGGGTTCGTACACGACCTTGGAAAACCTGGAAATGTCAGGGAATTTGAAATTCGGCATAAAAGGTTAGAGAATTAGAAATAGACCTATAACAGGGTTCGTACACGACGTTGGAAAACCTGGAAAAGTCAGGGAATTTGAAAATCGGCATAAAAGGTTAGATAATTGGAAATAGACCTATAACAGGGTTCGTACACGACCTGGAAAACCTGGAAAAGTCAGGGAATTTGAAAAGGTTTCCAAAAGGTAAGGAAAAAGTCAGGGAATTTGAAAATTATTCCAAAGGTCAGGGAATTGGAAAATGATTCCAAATGTCAGGGAATTTGAAAATGATTCCAAAATGTCAGGGAAAAGTCAAGGAATTTGAAAATGGTCCAAAAAAGTAAGGGAATTTAAAAATGGTCCAAATAAAATGTATTAAAAATATATATTAAATATTTTTCAATATTTTACCTCTAATCATTCATTTATTCTACAAAAATGGTCAGGGAAATTTGGGAATTTGATCAGGGAAAACCTGGAAATGTCAGGGAATTTAATTCCGGAAATTGGGTACGAACCCTGAATAAACACAACGTTATCCGACTCTGTGAATAAAATATTCGAGCCAAGACGTTCGGTGGGGAATAGTAAACAGGAAACTGTCCTCAGTGTAGGTTGAAAGAAGGACACGAGATGGCTGTTCTCCGGAACCAGTCGCCTTCGTCGCGTAAACATTCGCGGTTTCGCTCTGTCTGGGCGGGTCACCCCAGACGCCAGTTCCAATTTTATCATCGTCGTAACACAGACCCAGATCTCGTTATTATATTGCTCTTCTTTGCTCGCGGGTCGATCGTTTTCGTGGCATGAGATATTCTTGGATATTCATACGCCATAAGCAACGTAACAACGATAAGTATGACAATTAGCCAGCCATATCATATTTTCCTGCTTAGGGATTTTTTCAGGGGTACACCAAGAATGAAATTAGGCAATAATGGACTAGAAGAACCTCTTTAATTCAATAGTGAACCTATGCTCGAAATTTCACTTAAGGTGTGAATTCTAGAGTTATAAGTCGAAAAATGACCGAGGCCTTTTTCCGGAAAATTTTCAGTATTTTTCCCAAAATACTAAAAAAAAAGGTTTCATTCCATGATTAGTCTATTATTGATTGAAAATTTAAATTCGCCTCATTTTTTCAAATCTAAAAGTAGAACTAAACCTCTAGACTAGTTTAAACTGATTAACAATGTAGCACTTAATGTTTTGAAGTATGTTTACTGATACTAGACATTTTATATCCATAAAAAGTTAAAAACATAAAAAACCCTTAAAATGTATTTTTTGTGTTTAAATTTTTTATTTTTCCGATTTGCGGAAAATTTTCCGCATTTTATGTTTTTTTATAGATTCCATAGAAAGTTTTCTTTGCGTCGTAAAGAACAGTTTCTTTAAACTTCTTACAAGTTTTTCTTCATTTCTAAATAATATTTTCCCAAGTTTTCTGTAAGAATTTAATAGATTTTTATCAGAATTTGTTAATTATTTTATTTCAAATTTTATCTAATAATAGAAATTTTATAACGACCTTTCTATCAGTTTTTCTATAGAACACCATTCACCCTCCATAGAGCTATTAAGATTTCATAGAGATTGGATAGAAAGTTTTTTTGCGGGAGATACATATTCTCTATTAATTTGAAAACATAATCGACCGTTTGTTTCCAATTAAAATAGATACTATATTCGCCACGCCCTGAGTGATTACTTCTTTCCTAGTAGTAAATACGAATTCGTGCGATTTTTTAAAACGACCCGAGTAGCATTTTTTTTTTTCATTTTAAAATTGAAATATTCAAAGCTTTGTCCAATTATATTTACTTAGGAACACAACGCGCATATAACACGTATTTAGATGAAGTGCATTAACCCCGCTTGAGTTAAAAAAAAAAATTTAATTAAGGTACTTTAACATCATGGCCGCGAGATAGGAAAAGCAATTCCCACTGAAACATTTTTTCATTTGGTCGTTTGCCAGGTGGCCGAGAACCGACACGGGCGCCTGAGTGCCCGTATAGGGGGCGCTATGAACCGAATACGTTCATCTCCCTTATTCCAAATTTGCCGCTGTCTGGCTATGATTAAAAATACCTATTACCTGAAATAAAACGGAATAAAAAATAGTTTAATACCGGACTATAGATTCGAAACATCGTAACTCGAACTTGATCGAATAACTCAGTTTTGAGCATTTTACAGGGTTTCCATAGTACCTGGAAGAGTCGGGGAAATTGAATGTGGGTCTAAAAGTCAGGGAATTTGAATGTGGGTCTAAAAGTCAGGGAATTTGAATGTGGGTCTAAAAGTCAGGGAATTTGAATGTGGGTCTTAAAGTCTGGGAATTTGAATGTGGGTCTAAAAGTCAGGGAATTTAAAAGTGGGTCTAAAAGTCAGGGAATTTAAAAGTGGGTCTAAAAGTCAGGGAATTTGAATGTGGGTCTAAAAGTCAGGGAATTTGAATGTGGGTCTAAAAGTCAGGGAATTTGAATGTGGGTCTAAAAGTCAGGGAATTTGAATGTGGGTCTAAAAGTCAGGGAATTTGAATGTGGGTCTAAAAGTCAGGGAATTTGAATGTGGGTCTAAAAGTCAGGGAATTTGAATGTGGGTCTTAAAGTCTGGGAATTTGAATGTGGGTCTTAAAGTCTGGGAATTTGAATGTGGGTCTAAAAGTCTGGGAATTTAAATGTAGGTCTATAGGTCGGGTAGTTGGAATGTGGGTCTAAAAGTCGGGGAATTTGAATGTAGGTCTAAAAGTCGGGGAATTGGAATGTGGGTCTAAAAGTATGGGAATTTAAATGTAGGTCTAAAAGTCAGGGAATTTAAAAAATTGTCTATAAATCAGGTAATTTAATTTGGGTTGCAAATAGCAATCCTTTACTAAAATATAGGCAAACAAATTGAAAATGGCACAAAATAAGGCCGGAGATGGTTTAAATTCTTGAAAATTGTTCTGAAATGTTTTTCAGGGTGCAGTTTAATCGACATTATGAGGATCGAACTCAATAGCTTTGAAAAAAGGGCCCTAAATCCTTCTAAGGGCCCCGAAAATTATTAAAATAGGGTCCCTGTTGTTCTTGGTCTACCAGACCAAAAATCCGAACTATTTTCCCATGGATACTCGCTGTTTTATCGTACGGACAAATACCCGAATGTGATTGGTCGGATCTCATATGACGAAATAGATAAGAGGGAGGAGCAACCTTAATGTTTCAAATGATTTTGTGGGCCTTCAATTTGAATATTAGTTTTAATTTTGAATTTAATTACATATAAATTAACTTCCATAATTAGTCTAATATTGTTTGCAAATTTAAATAAAGTGGCATATTATGATTAACAATGTAACAGTATTAATGTTTTGTAGTTTTGTTTACTGTTATTAGACATTTTATATCGATAAAAAGTAAAATAATTAAAAACCTTTTAAAAGTAATTTATGTTTCAATTTTTTTTTCCGATTTGCGGAAAATTTCCCGCATTTTATTTTTCCGGAAAATTATACACTCTATTGTCATTGTCGCTAGTTACGTTAGCAGATAATTTTCCGAATCAGTGTTAATACTCCTTTTGAAAGGGTTGATTTTCCCAAAAACCCGATATATGAGAAGTTACTACGTTTTTCTTCTCGACGTTTTGTGGAAAAATGAAAAAGAATCCTCGCCGCGGTACCATCTCATTTCGGCGGTGGCCGCGCTTTCGGTTCAGCGCTCCGTCTTGCGGGAATATTAAGCACTTTTCTTTCGTCCGTTATCAGAGAAGAAACATTTCATATTTATCGATTCACATCACGCTCTGGGATCGCCCCCCCCCCTGGTGGATCTCGGGGCCATTACTCCTCCCACGTGACACCTCGAGCCCCCCCCCCCCCCGCAACCACTCGTGATTTCGCCCCCCTCGCGCCCTGGGGTAACCTCACCCCTGGTCCTGCTTCAGACAACCTGAGGTTATTTTTACAGCCAGGGCTGCTTGTTATTGAATGTCCTAAACGCGTACGGGGCACCCTCGGTCCTTTCAAGTCGCTCCTGACCCTGATATTTCATTGGGGACGTCCAACTCCGAAGAGTTATTACCCGAATTGCAACGGACTTCAAAGCGACGCCGACATTGGCGGCGTGCCTTTGTAGTCGCCCAACCGTGCTGCTCTGCTATCTGTCCCTTTTTTAAACACCGATATTCACCTAGTATAATATTCATTATTAATGTTTCAAATAAGTTGATTTAAGGTCGACGTACTTTTATTAAAAGTCCAGCGGTTAATTACGTAAATGCCGTTAACTTTGCATATATATAAATATTATTTGGAAATGTTTGCTAAAATACAGGTTAAAATTTGTCAAATTTTGGCCTGAAAATGACAGGGAAGACCTGGAAAAGTCAGGGAATTAAAAAGTGAATCTAACAGTCAGGGAGTATTCGAGTGGAGTAAACGAGTACTTGATTAAGGGGAAACTTTATCTTATTCCAGTCGAGTTTCGACCTCAAAAATGGCCGAGTACTCGATGATGTTCGAATACTCGCACAGCCCTATCCTTCAATACTTTCACTTTAAAACGAGGGGTCGGACACTTGCCATTATTTTGTACGGGATTTTGGGATTTCGTAGAGATTTTGGCGATTTTAACATTACTTTTTGAAGTGATTTTGGGATTTCAATGTTAATTTACCATAGCGAGAGTTAAAAGATTTTGTAATTTCAGACAATGTGTACGGGATTTTGGTAAGTGTCCGACCCCTCGCTTTAAAAGATAAATTAGCAGCGCCCTTAAACATGTCCACACTTTAACTTTTACGTCTGAGATAGACTTTTCCTTGCTTTTGGATTTTTAATGGTTCCCATTCCTTTGGATTTCTTTATTTAATTTAACCGTGAAATGCATATTTCCTTCCATTTGGAAAGAAAGATGCATTTCCCGGTTAAATTAAATAACGAAATCCCTGCATTTTTTAAAAAGTCAAGATTGTATTAATTTCTACTTCGTGAGAGTGGCTATGCTGAAACGATTTTTGCCGTTTCTTACAACCCCCTCCTGCCCTAACAGTAAAGTCATTTCCCCCAAATGAAACAGTTTAGTTCAACTGACTCCATTGAAGCTCACGCCGGTGATGTTTTTCCTACCCCCTCTCGGGGCGTTGGATCATCTCAACACAGAAATTATCCCGAAGTAGAGAGGTTAAGCAGAGCACTTAGAAGTTTGAACAACAACGTCAGGAGTCAGGTGCACATTTTAGACGTTTCAATTTTACAGTTGGTCGAATATTTAACAACTTCAAAACGACGTAATTTATTTCTAGTGTTTAAATACAAATACTGACAATTATAATTTTCCAATTCAACAAATCGAGACAGAGTTATGACAACAAATTATTTATCAAGTGCTCAGCATTCTTTTTAAAAAGCGTAAATTATTGTTTGAATTGAAAACGTCTAGACCTTGTGCAATTAAGAGTATACAAAGAAAGAAATTTGTGGTACAACCGGGCACACGAAGAAACAAATAATTTTATCTCGGCAACACTCATAACGCTTGTTTTAGTATTGTTCAAACGACGTTTTCAATTCTTCGTGTACCCTGAGTCAGCGAAATGTGAGCAATTTGTGAAAATTCGATTGCAAACTTACTTGTTAGGTTTTTGCATTATTTTCAAACCAAAAACGCATTAATGTGTTTATTTCTTTAAAAGCCAAATCAAAACGCATTTTTTTCGCAATTTAAGACATGGTTTTATTGATATTTCTGAAATATCGTTTGGCCCGTAAATTATTTAGTACCAGAATATAATTTGAGTTGAAAAATCTAAGTCTACTATATAAACTTGAAAGAAGTAAGTTGGGGTATCTTAAGGCAAAGAAAGTTTGAATTGCGCTGGTTTTCTCCATATTTTGGTTTTGGTCGTTAATGCTTTTGTGCTTTGCACGGCAGAGCGGTTCCTAATTTATTTTTTTCTTGGAACCCTAAATGATCCACCTAATTCTGGCGGAACACCAACTCATTTTACTTATCTAAAAAGACTCTTGACACAAACAAAGATGGCTGCGATGCTAATTCCTCGGAACCCCAAGATTCCTCTAAACACCTTTTGGGGACCGCTGTTCTAGAGCACTTTGCTTCACCTCTCACTTATTGAACGAACTTAAACACGAGGGAAAGTAAAAAGCGAAAGATTCTTAAAATCTTCCTGATGTCTCCAATCAGGGTTCGTACACGACCTGGAATACCTGGAAAAGGTGGGGTGGCGGAGTGGTTAGCACTTTCGCCTCGCAGAAAGAGGAGCCGGGTTCAATCCCAGCTTGTGGCACTGGGTGGAAACTCGGAACGACTCCTTCCGCGTTGAGTTTGCAAGTTCTCTCCCCACTGGTTTAAGGGGTTTTTCCCCGAGTTCTTCGGTTTCCCCTTCCATAAAAACTTGTCTAGGTTAACGGTAATAGTTAGTGTAGGGAGCTGTTGGCTCGATCTCGTGGCATGTAGGGCTTGCTACCACCCTCCTACGCATCGTAACCCGGCCACCTGAATTAAGGGCTTCAAAAGTCGCATGATGGCTTAGGCCTAAGGTGGTGCCTGGGGTATTAGCCTAGCTGATTAAGTCAGGGAATTTTAAAATGATTCGAAAATGTCAGGGAATTTTAAAATGATTCCAAAATGTCTGAGAATTTTAAAATGATTCCAAAATATTAGGTAATTTAAAAATGACGCCAAAAAAATCTGGCAAATAATTTTTTTAAAGAAGTATTAAAAATACATAATCAATATTTCTCAAAACATTAATTTATTCTACAAAAATAGTCAGGGAAATTTGGCAATTTGGTCAGGGAAAGCCTGGAAATGTCAGGGAATTTAAATCCGGAAAATTTTCTACGAACCCGGCCAATTCTGAAATGCCCTCAAATCTTCCCTTTCAGCAAATAACGAAAAAGATGGAAAGAGAAATTGCAATAATCGCGAGGTGAAACTCATCTCTCTCTGCTCTCTTTGCGTAGATGACGCTTCATTTCAGTTGCAGGCACTCGTTGGATTCGCTTCTAGAGAGAGAATGAAGATGCGAGTTGAATTCTAGTCGCTGCTAGTTTATTCCGACTCGTGAATTCTTAATTGATCAATTATTATTCAGAGAGTTTCTTCAATCCCGCCTCTCTCTGGCTACGAGCACACTTCTTATCCTTTCTTTCTGTTCGGTGTCGCTGTATTAAATGACAGTCCAGTGTCTTCTTTTTGATCCGATTATGACCCCTAATTGAGCCATTGTTCTCCTGTTTTGTTCATTCGCGTTGAAAGGAACGATTTATGGCATTTTTGTATCACTTTTCCGTCGTTTGGTTTTTGGAGATAATATTATGATATTCTTAAATTTGCCTGAAGCAATTTTGTTGATTAACTCTTCAATTATTTAGTAAAAAAATCTAGTACTTCACAAACCAGCTGTAAACCGTACTTTTTTTAATTCATGAGCGAAGTGGTAGCACTTTCTCATCGAAGCAAGAGTCGGGTTCGATCCCGGCTTGTGGCACTGGGTGCAAACTCACTTATTAAATAAATTTTGAAGAAACGTTGTATCAAGAATGTATTTATTTATACCTAGGGAGAATGTCTATGTCGAGACCGTTTTTAGCCTTTCTCTCAATCCACCCGTTGGTCCCCCCAGTACGCTCCTCCGCTTAAAATAAAATGAATAGTCCCGGTATTTCATTGGCTGCTTAAAATTTACGTCACCTAACGCGATGGTAATCAAACGCCGGTGACGTTTTGTCTCCCCCCCCCCCCCCGCGCGAGACGTGGGAAAGGCGTTCAACGTGCCCGGCGATTGTCGCAACATAATTATTCTTCCTAAATATAAATAAATACATTCTTGGTTGTATATATCTCTCGTAAACAAGATACGTTAATATTCACCAGGGAAATAAAATACAAGTACACTAAAGCTAAATTATTAATTTAAAATAAATAATAATGGGACTAGGAAATCCATTTTACATATCACACTCAATATAAATTATTAAGCTTTAAACAATGATCATCTCAACAGAAACTCTTGGCGAAGAAACCTTTTTACCATATAACATAAAATAAAATAACCTAACGTAACGTTACCCAACCTAACATATCCAAAATGCACATGTTTCACACTTTCGAAAAATAATTTAAGTGCTTCCAACCGATTCTCAGATGACAGTTCTGTGGCTATATCAGGTATCAGATTATCCGGATTTACGTTAGGATATTATCAGACCAGTTACTGGGTCAAAATGATAACCAGCTTGATTAAACCCACAGACAGATTGTAAGCAGATTTTCGATGCCCCACAGTTAACAAGTTCCTTTCGAAATTTTGATTACTGTTTAATTTGATTTGCCTTTATATATATACTGAACGTATAAGTCAGACATCTGTTTGACTAACTGAATCTGGAGATATCAATTACATCAGATCAGTTATTTGGAATGATAAATCAGTTATTACAATTTTGTATCAGATTGATTTTTGAGGGGAATATAAAAGATAAACCTACTCTGACAATGTGAGTAACTGATTACCTTCAGATAATCTAGGAATATAAAGGATAAACCTGCTCTGAGTAAATGATTACTTTCAGATATCTAGGAATATAAAAGATAAAACTTGCTCTGAGTAACTGATTACCTTCAGATATCTAGGAATATAAAAGATAATTCAGCTCTTGGTAACTGATTACCTTCAGATATCAAGGAATATAAAAGATTAACTTGCTCTGAGTTACTAATTACCTTCAGATATCTAGGAATATAAAAGATAAACCTGCTCTGAGTAACTGATTACCTTCAGATATCTAGGAATATAAAAGATAAACCTGCTCTGATTAACTGATTACATTCAGAAATCTAGGAATATAAAAGATAAACCTGCTCTGAGTAACTGATTACCTTCAGATATCTAGGAATATAAAAGATAAACCTGCTCTGAGTAACTGATTACCTTCAGATATCTAGGAATATAAAAGATAAACCTGCTCTGATTAACTGATTACATTCAGAAATCTGGCAGTATAACAGTTATTATGACCCGAATAACCCAATCAGTAGGCCGTTGCAAGTAGTAACTCTACATACGTACACTAACACTAATCCAACACATTTATTCGCCCAATTATTAAGTGTTTTTTATTTCTCAATCCTTTCAATGTTTTTATTTTGATTTTGTGTATTTTTCTTTTCATTTTACACCCGTTTTTGTTTTGGTTGTCCACTCGTACAATTGCACTGTTTTATCACTCGATCTGCACTTTACACTCAATCACCACTGCGTCTTCGCACTCGATACAGTCAACACCTCACTCTTCCACGGTAAGTTCAATCAAAACGCAATGGCTAAAAGAGGCAGAAAAAGAAACAGAGCATTCTGGTTAACTTTTGTGCTTTTCAAAAATGCGTAGAATATAGTGGTGTGTTATTTATGCATGGCTACGCCAAATTACTTTTCCCGCTTTTCGAACAGAAACAACATTATTTGTTCGTTGCTCGCGCACTATCTCAAAACCTTAAGTGTATTATCAATAATGTATCCAGACAATACGTGATTGCAAGCTAGGAGCCACAAACGCAGCATCCCACACCAGGAGAACGCAACCCGTCAAAAGTCCTTCATTTTCTTGTGTACATTTTTCATTGGCTAGACGCATTATCGCCTGCTGCCGTCGGAAGGGGAAAATTCGGAAATTGTCTTCGTCCTTTCCGTAAAACGTGCAGCGTCAAGGTTCGTCCAATGAAATTTGTACACAGCACTACCTTAGCCTGTTTAAAGGCTAGCTGCGTTCTCCTTGTGTTTGTTGCTCCTAGCTGCAACCAAGAACCGATTTATTTATTCATTAATTAATTAATGGCTTTAAATGTTGCTTGATGACTTAAGACTAAGGTGGTGCCTTGGGTATTATTATTATTATCAAGTTCAAGTTTATTTTATTCTTTCTGATTTAAAATATACAAAATTCGATGCAAGGGTGAAGTCATGAGTTACTTATACAGGGTTCGTACATGACCTGGAATACCTGGAAAACCTGGAAAAGTCAGGGAATTGGAAAATGTTTCCAAAAGGTCAGGGAAAAGTCAGGGAATTTGAGAATGATTCCCAATGGTCAGGGAATAGTCAGGGAAATTTAAAATTGTCCGAAATAGTAAGGGAATTTTAAAATGACCCCAAAAACCAATCCGGAAAATAAATTTTTGAAAAATTTATTAAAAATACATACTAAACATTTTTCAAGATTTTACCTCAAAACATTAATTTATTCTACAAAAATGGTCAGGGAAATTTGGAAATTTAGTCAGGGAAAACCTGGAAATTTCAGGGAATTTAATTCCGGAAATTTTGAACGAACCCTGTTATAGCCCTGATTCTTATTATAACAATGTTTAGATGATTTTTAGCATTGTTTGAATTCCCCCAAAGCTCTCTTTCCCCCTGAACAAAATCAAATCAGTATGATATCTCATTGGTTTCCTATTTGAAGCGCTGGGGGGAGCTAGACCATGATGTCAGCGGAATGGGCGTGGTCTATCTCCCGGCAATCTCTATAGGGTGCAGCCCACATATTATCCGTTCACTCAAGTACATACTGGCGTGTATGTAGGAATCCAATTGGGTGGGTGGGCGGTACGTGAATCATGTCGGTTCGGCCAATCTTGGTATCCTTAAACACCACGAAATGGAGCGATTGAGGTTAATATTTAATGCGCGCCAAGGTTTTCCCCCGTCTTGCCCATTAATTATTCTTCTGGTTTGCAAAGTGCGGTTGGCGCTGGACCATCCATCTTCCGATGAGCCGCGAGAGTCAGCTGTTATTTGATTTATAATTAAAATCACTTTCCCCGGAATTGATATTACACATTTTAACGTTGCGATATTTTTACTCGCTTAAATCGACTTGGGTTAAGTTGTATTTTGACAATTACTGATAGATAGTATATTGATATTCGTTAAGTTTATGATGTCTTTGTAGAATTTTATAAGTCAGTTATTTACAAATCTCATTTACTGAACTATACTTTCATGGGGTGGTCACAGTAACTGGAATAGTCAGGGATTTCCTGAAAAGTTAGGAAATATTTACACAAAAGTTACGGAATCTTAAAAGTCAGGGATTTCCTGAAAAGTTAGGAAATATTTACACAAAAGTTACGGAATCTTAAAAGTCAGGGATTTCCTGAAAAGTTAGGAAATATTTACACAAAAGTTACGGAATCTTAAAAGTCAGGGATTTCCTGAAAAGTTAGGAAATATTTACACAAAAGTTACGGAATCTTAAAATTCAGGGATTCCCTGAAAAGTTAAGAAATATTTACACAAAAGTTACGGAATCTTAAAAGTCAGGGATTTCCTGAAAAGTTAGGAAATATTTACACAAAAGTTACGGAATCTTAAAAGTCAGTGATTTCCTGAAAAGTTAGGAAATATTTACACAAAAGTTACGGAATCTTAAAAGTCAGGGAAACGCAAGGGAATATTAAGAACTGGTATAAAAGTCAGGGAATTTTAAGAACTAGCATTAAAGTCAGGGAATTTATTGAACTAGTATAAAAGTCAGGGAATTTTAAGAACTAGTATTAAAGTCAGGGAATTTATTGAACTAGTATAAAAGTCAGGGAATCTTAAGAACTAGTATTAAAGTCAGGGAATCTTAAGAACTAGTATTAAAGTCAGGGAATTTTAAGAACTAGTATTAAAGTCAGGGAATTTTAAGAACTAGTATTAAAGTCAGGGAATTTTAAGAACTAGTATTAAAGTCAGGGAATTTTAAGAACTAGTATTGAAGTCAGGGAATTTTAAGAACTAGTATTGAAGTCAGGGAATTTTAAGAACTAGTATTAAAGTCAGGGAATCTTAAGAACTAGTATTAAAGTCAGGGAATCTTAAGAACTAGTATTAAAGTCAGGGAATCTTAAGAACTAGTATTAAAGTCAGGGAATCTTAAGAACTAGTATTAAAGTCAGGGAATCTTAAGAACTAGTATTAAAGTCAGGGAATCTTAAGAACTAGTATTAAAGTCAGGGAATCTTAAGAACTAGTATTAAAGTCAGGGAAACGTTAGGGAATATAATTTTTGTTGGAAATGCATAACGGTTACTCAAATATACCTTCAAAATTCAAACTTTGTTCCACGCAACATACCTCGAAATTTCAACCAAATAACCCAGAAACATCCTGTATTTTCATAACCCCTGATAGTTCACTTCTCCCGGAACAGCGACGCGCTGTGGTTGGAACACTTCTACAGGCGTTCGACCTAATCCGAGGCCTACTTCCTTACCTCCTCTAGCAGGGTTCATACAAACCTTGAAATCATTGAATCATCCGGGAATTCGACTGTCGACAGAAAAGTCAGGGGAATTCCATTTTTTTTGGTAAAAATCAGGGACATTTATGAGGGTTTAGAAAGTCTACCCTAATTAATACAAATTTACATCAATAAGTTTTTATGATTAAAGATTTGACTTTATTTCTTCTTAGTTATAATATTGCACCAATTTAACCTAAATGACAATCATGAGAATTTATCCGTAATTCTTTGTTTCATTTTATCTTGCACCTGGTAAAATCGGGGAAATATCTGTGGGAAAACCTGGAAATATCAGGGAAAACGGGTTTAAAATAGCTGCATGAACCCTGTCTAGGCATTTCACACTACTACCTTAAACTCAATTCACCGCGTCGACCGCAACAAAATAAAAAAAAAAATCCATGGCAAATTCGACCTACAGGTGCAAATACTTTTTTTGGCTGCTATTTATATAAAATTACAGATGAAAATGCCCTTCTCCAGCTAAACCCCACCACCCCTTCAACATCCGCCCCAATTGGTATCGTCCAATCGGTAAGCCTCTCTCGGACTGTTGGCACAATGGGCAGACGGAGCAGTGAACGACGAGGGGGGTGGGAATCGGGGGTCATGGAAAGCTCAGTGAAACGGCTGTGAAAACCCGGAGTGTCGCTGGGGGGCTGGCAACTCGGCGCCTACTCCGGGAGAAGCCGCTATCTAGGGGCGACTGAGGAGATTCGCGGAGGGGAGGTGGAAGGGACTGAAGCGCGCGTGGAGAGGAGGGAGGAAAGAAAGAGGGGTGGAAAAGAGTGAAGCGCGCGCGGAGAGGGGGGAAGGAAGAAAGGGGGTTAGGCGAAAAAGCGTTCGATGGGCGACGCACGCGCTGAGATAGGACAGAAAACCCCCGAAGCGTCGGAAAAGGATTTGCCCGGCGCGCGCTGACGGTATTCGCGCGTCCCTTCGCTAGTCGCCGCTAAGCCTTGGCGCTGGATATTGGTCTGATCCTCTCCGTGTCGATACGCGTTTGACGGAAACGACTTTCTCTCAAATCTATTTTTACGGCTGTTTTTTTACCCGCCAAACAATTCTTACGGATACGGACGATACTTGGTCGAGGGAGAATTAGGTGAAAAATGTCCACCGGCTCCGATCAGAGCGTAGAAATAGCTCCCGGATAAGGTTTTTTTGTGACGGGTAGTTATGTAATTTCGATTTGAATTTTGAACTCAATTGGAAAGCGCTGTTGTCTGTTCGACATGTATCGAAGAAGGTATCCAGATTATACCAGCAGGTAAGCACCAAGTCGTTCTGGAAAATAATTAGCTTTTGACGTTTAGATCACTGGAGGTCAATATCGTGGCATGCAGTGATACATTTTCATATAAATTGGTTGTTGTAATATTTTGACGTGAAGTCCGAGGAGAGACACACTCTAAACTGCGTACACCGATTACGCGCTGATCAATGCCCGTAATTGGTGTATACACCCGTGTAGCTTTGTCTGTACTAAAATAATTACGGAACCGATGAGAGATTTCGTATTAACCTAGGCAGTAACCGGTGTTCACAGTTTTAGGAAGAACGCCGATTACGCCAAGATTACGTAATAATTACGGGTAGCGTGCACAGCCATTTCTCCGAGTAATCATCACTTAAATCTTCATTAACTTAGTTCGTTTTAACGTTAGTATTACCAAAATCGTTATACCTTGCAATCAGGGTTGCCACGGTACCTTTAAAACCTGGAATTCCTGGAAAAGTAAAAAAAAATTAATATAGGGAATTTTAACTAACTTCTGTTGCAAATAGCAAACTTTTACTAAAATATAGAGTTAAAAAAAATCTTGCCACAAAATAAGTCAGGGAAAATCTCCAGAGCTGGTCAGGGAAAACCTGGAAAAGTCAGGGAATTTGATTGTGAAAAAACTTTGGCAACCCCGTTTAAATCAGGTTTATTTGCTTAAACCAAAAAAACCCTCGTTGTTAATTAGGTTTTTTCCTAACCCTGCCTGCAATCGGTGTACATAATTGTAACCTAGTAGCAGCCTTTGGTAATACTACATTTCCAAGTAATCAACCTCTTTAATTTTAATATTAAATATATCTGTTCCAAAATAGACAGGATTTAATTTTAATCCATATTTGTTAAGTGAATTAAAATATTAATAATAAATGAAATACCTAAATAGCCCAACCTCTTTGTGAGTGTTGCCAGGCACTTGAGGTAATGTTCCATAAAAACCCCAAAAAATGAAATTGAAAAATCTGGAAGCCTCATAACTTTTAAAATCAGATCCAAAAATCTATAATTCATGACTTCAAAATACAGAACTAGTTTTAAATTGAAGAAATATCGAAATCCATTTTATTATTTGGCTTTTCGAAAACAAAATTAATAACGCAAAGTATAAAAGATATTGAACAAAAACCCGTATCGATTGACCAATTTTAAAATTCCAAATAAAAAGCAGCAGTGTTTGAGTTTTGGCCGATGGTCAATAAAGCAAATTTGGAAAGTGCTCTGGGCCAGGCTGGCTGTTGCAGGTTTATTGATATTTTTGGAGAAACCGTACGGAATCCATTTTCTCCTCGAAATAACATTAAAAAGTCGTTTGTAGATTCGCCAAACCTTCCAAAATGATCGCCCAAAGTTATAAAAATGTAGAGCTTATACAGTTACGCTGTACCGTATTCAGATCGCATCCCACGTCGTTGGAGCTGTAAAAATATACGATATCAATGCTCCAGGACCTTCGGGTTAAGGAAAACAATGATCAATAGCAGATGTCTATAAAATACCTCTATTTAAGAAGTATCCATAATGCCATAAATAATTAATTATAATATCTAATATATAATTAAATATAATAATATATAATTAAATATAATAATATATAATTAAATATAATAATATATCATTAAATATAATAATATATAATTAAATATAATAATATATCATTAAATATAATATAATAAAAAATAACATTAAATATAATATGATAAAAATATAAAATATATCATAAATATAATATAATAAAAATATAAAATATATCATAAATATAATATAATAAAAATATAAAATATATCATAAATATAATATAATAAAAAAAATGTATCATTAATATAATATAATAAAAAATGAAATATATCATAAAATATAACATAATAAAAAATGAAATATATCATAAAATATAACATAATAAAAAATAATATTTCATAATAAAAAGTAAAATATAATGTATCATTATCAAAAAATAAAATATATCTTAAAATATAATTAAATATGCTCTAACACCAGAAAGATACTTCTATCGTAAGACATCTTATCTACTTCTGATAAAAGTGGGAAATTTACCCGCAAACCATTATCTGAAACAAAAACTCGTCATAAATTTCTTCTTAACATAGTTTACTCTTTTTTTATATCGGCCAGAAAGTCATTTTTAAAAGTTGGTAACTCGATGCTAAGTTAAGTACGTCGATTGAAACTCTTGAACGTCAAAATTTCTTCTTTGTTCCACGAGGTATTTTCTATCAGTTCGAGCCGATGCGAAGTTGTAGAGCCCAAAACAAACAATGTCCCGAAAAATACGATAAAGAAAAATTAGAAGGATTATCTATTGTTCTCTTCGAGACACACGACCCAACAATGGAGAATTCTTCTTTCGTCGAGACGGGGATTTAAAAACATTGTTTTTGTCTTTCGGTGCAATAGATTTTACGGAAAAAATCAGAATTTTCATTTTGAAATGTCGTAATGTTTTTGAAATTTTTTATATGATTTTGAAATGTCATAATATTTTTTAAAATATCGGAATTTTCTTTTGAAATGTAATATTTTTGAAAATATCGGGATTTTATTTTGAAATGTCATAATATTTTTGAAACTGATCGATTTCGCTTTTGAATATATCGAAATATTTTGAAATGCGGTAATATTTTGAAATGTGGTAATATTTTGAAATGTGGTAATATTTTGAAATGTGGTAATATTTTGAAATGTGGTAATATTTTGAAATGTGGTAATATTTTGAAATGTGGTAATATTTTTGAAAAGATTGGATTTTTATTTACAAATATCTGAATTTTAAACTAACTTGAAGATACAATATTTTTGAGAATGAACAATGTAAAATATCATTTCTTGTTTTCTCCATAAGATTTAAAGTTTTGTAATCGGTTTAATTGGAGTAACCTCATTTATACCCAACAACTATTTGCATCGAGCTATAATGTATTTATCTATACTTAAGGGCCGATTTTTTTTTGGGAATTGGAACGACGTTAAAATTCTTCTAAGCATAGTTAATATCCCTAACTATTTTAATAATTACATTATTATATTGAATATTACTTACCAAAAAACTTTAAGGGTTAATTTCGGCAAAACTAGACTTTTTAAGTTACGATTTTTTCGTCCTCAGATATTGGTTATGCCTTTTTTTTCCACCGACAACAAATGGCTATTTTTTTGGGTAAGAAAAGGGGACGGCTGCATGTAGAAAGGGTTGAAGGGGGGTAAAGTGTTTTATCTGAGTAATAACAGAGGGCGGCACCGTGAGAGCACGTGCCTAGCAACGCGTGACTATCTCCCTCCTCGCGGCGATCCACTTTTATTACCGAAGAGAAAGGATTCCCCCCCCCCCCGATATATCGAAAACTTAATGCAAACATGAGTTAAGTACATTTTACCCCGATATGTATATATTGTTATTTTTTGTAGAAAATAATTGGTTTTTAGTTTGGGACAAATATTTAAATATACACAAAGGTTGTTTGTAAAAAGTCGATCCCACTAGGCCTTGGTTTTCATATTACCGAAAAATATAGCCACTAGTTGTACAGGGTGCCATTAATTTGTATTTTGATTAAAAATTATGAAAATGGGATTCCCTGCTTCTGTATTATCTGAGATCTCAGAACGCCCTGAGGACGGTCAATGGAACTATAAGAAATCCATAGAAATTATTAATTTTTAAATATTCTTATCAGCAGAATGTAAGCAATGTTAGTGTTGAACACTTGGTGAATTGATCAGAAATATTATATGTTGAACCATAAGTGTATAATATTATTACATAAGTGTTACACTTCCAATTCTTCACATGCAAAAGTTTTACTGAGAGCTATTCTCCAGAAAGATTGCATTACGGGCTTCATCGCCGTTTTTCCCCTCGCTAGGGGGAGATTTTCTTCTTGTGATGATGTCACTCTGTTACTACCTCTCAGTCAAATATTCCCCAAAGTGACAAACTTATGGAACAATATTATATACTTATGGTTGAACGCAAATAATATAAAAATGGAAAAATATTTTGTAACAACAAATTAAAATTTAAAAAAACAACAGTATTTATGGCACAATTCAAATAATTATAATATTATATTAATATAATATTATTATTTAAATTTTAATTTTATATTATTAATTATAATATTACGGTAGTGTAATTTAACTTTATCTTTAAACAATCCTTATTATATTAATATAATTTTAATATTTAAATATTAATTAAAAGACTCGGATGTACTCCTTCTGCGTTGAATTTGCAAGTTCTCCCCCCACTGGTTAAAGGGGTTTCCCCCCGAGTTTAACGGTTTCCCCTTCCCATAAAAACTTGTAGAGGTTAACGGTAAAAGTTAGTGTAGGGAGCTGTTGGCTTGCCCGCACCCTCCTACGCATTGTAACCCGGCCACCTGTTTAAAGGCATTATAAGTCGCTAGATGACTTGGGCCTAAGGTGGTACCTTGGGTATTAGCCTAGCTGATTATTATTATTAAAAAATATTAATATAATATGATTAATTATAATATTAATTTAATATGATTAATTATAATATTAATTTAATATGATTAATTATAATATTAATTTAATATGATTAATTATAATATTAATTTATAACTTTTACTTCCATACTATTTATCTATTGCTGTACATTTTCATAAAAATGCATTTATGACATTAGTTTCACCATTGTATATTTTTCTCATTTGTTAAAATGTGTATCAACTAGCTGATCTTGTAACCAGGATTGTTTTGTTACACAATAAACCCCACGTTCATTCATTCATTCATTCAATTTAATATGATTAATTATAATATTAATTTAATATGATTAATTATAATATTAATTTAATATGATTAATTATAATATTAATTTAATATGATTAATTATAATATTAATTTAATATGATTAATTATAATATTAATTTAATATGATTAATTATAATATTAATTTAATATGATTAATTATAATATTAATTTAATATGATTAATTATAATATTAATTTAATATGATTAATTATAATATTAATTTAATATGATTAATTATAATATTAATTTAATATGATTAATTATAATATTAATTTAATATGATTAATTATAATATTAATTTAATATGATTAATTATAATATTAATTTAATATGATTAATTATAATATTAATTTAATATGATTAATTATAATATTAATTTAATATGATTAATTATAATATTAATTTAATATGATTAATTATAATATTAATTTAATATGATTAATTATAATATTAATTTAATATGATTAATTATAATATTAATTTAATATGATTAATTATAATATTAATTTAATATGATTAATTATAATATTAATTTAATATGATTAATTATAATATTAATTTAATATGATTAATTATAATATTAATTTAATATGATTAATTATAATATTAATTTAATATGATTAATTATAATATTAATTTAATATGATTAATTATAATATTAATTTAATATGATTAATTATAATATTAATTTAATATGATTAATTATAATATTAATTTAATATGATTAATTATAATATTAATTTAATATGATTAATTATAATATTAATTTAATATGATTAATTATAATATTAATTTAATATGATTAATTATAATATTAATTTAATATGATTAATTATAATATTAATTTAATATAATTATAATATTAATTTAATATAATTATAATATTAATTTAATATTAATACTTATAATATTACTGTAATATTATTCATCTTTATCATTAAACACCCTGCACAATGCCTCGGGAAAAGGCTTTTGATAAAATGGTGACTGTCGCCGTGGTGGTTTGTTTTAGCGCGTGGTCGCCACTGCAGGTGCCCCTCTGTCTCGCGGACTTGAAATGCATTTTGGCGCCAATTGTGAGTCACCTGCTAGCGCGCGCTCCCAATCTCACTTTTGGCTCGTGCCGTGACGTAGTCTTTTGATGATTCGCCGACGTCGCCTAAAAAATCGTTATAATTTCCTGTTTGATGTTTCACTCAATTTAGTTTCTGACTGTTTCAGTAATGCGAAATTGGTGATTCAAATTGATTTTTAAACATTTTGTTCCACATTTATTTGGATTTGTTGATTGCGTGTAGCGGTTATTTAAAATAAAATAAAAATAAATCTTAATTTAATTTAATTTAATTACTACTTGTAATGCAGTATGGAAAATATAATAAATTGGCGATTTAAATAAATATTTTTAAATGATTAGTGGGATAATTATGACTGTTTAACAATGAAATAACATTGGTTTACTCTCTTTGTCTCTAATATTGGAACAAATTGCGTTTTATACCCCGCTTTCGGGTATAAATAGACGAATCTCTAATTTCAACTCTACTTAGAAGTGTTTAGTCAAAGGAGTTTCGTAAAATGTTGGCTTCTCCGAGAGCACTGGTGCAATGCGGCTCGAACACTTCTACAGGCGTAGTAGATCAATAATAGATCTTACTTTTAAATTACTTGGTTTTAATTGAAATTTCATATTTATCTTAACACGTATAATGTGATTATTTATATCATCCAAATGACCAGAAAATATGCTGTTAACTAGTTAAGGTAATTTTAAATCAAGAAATTATCTAGTTACGAAATCCACGGTTTGTAAATGAAATTTAGTTTTGAATGCTCTTAAAAGCAGCTACAATCAATTTATATCATGCACAGTGCGTGGAATAACCAATTGTGTAGTTCGTTTTTCATTTTGAAAATGGGTCCGAAAAGTCAGGGAATTTGAAAATGGTTCCCAAAATACAGGGAATCTGAAAATGGGTCCCAATCGTTAGAGAAAAGTCGGAAAATTTGCGAATGGTTGAGAAAAGTCGGGGGTTTTGAAAATTACCCCAAAAAAGCAGGCAAATAAAATTTTAAATATGCATTAAAAAACCAATAAAATTTTTGGCAAGATTTTTACCACAAACCTATCTTTTACTGTACAATAATGATCAGGGATAATTTAGAAAATTAGACAGGGAAAACCTGGAAAAGTTAGTTAAATTAATTTCAAAAACATAGTCATTCTAACTAACAAGGAGAGTACCCGAGGTGTTTATTGCCGATTTTGTTCAAAGTCGGGCGGAATGTAGACCTGTATGAGATATGAAATTTCCCAAAAGGAGACGTTGCACTACCCATTCGATTTGCCATGGCAACCGAAAATGTTTTTGACCACTTAAAACATAAAATCTCCATTTAAAAAAGCATGGGATTTTCTTGGTTTCACCTACCAAAATTTTTAAATAATTGGAAAATCTCGAAATGGGTAATTTGGACCACATATAGGTTTTTATAATTTTTGGGGTAAATTTTAAACAATTTTTGGATAAACTAATGAAAAAATCTTATTTATGTTTTAAGTGGTCAAAAAGATTTTCGGTTGCCATAGCAAATCGAATGGGTAGTGCCAACGTCTCCTTTTGGGAAATGTCCTATCTCATACATGTCTAAATTCCGCCCGACTTTGAACAAAATCGGGGAGAAACATCTCGGGATGTCTCCTTGTAAGTGTAAATACATTATTATACGTCAAAGGCTTGATTCACGGCAAACGCGTTTACGGGCCAATTATAGAACGCGTCATCAGGCTTAATTTGTTTGAAAATCTTGAAAATTTAATAGTTCGCTCCTCGGCGTCAGATCCCGGATGCAGATCCTTTATCCATAATTTAGTGTCCCTGCCTATAACAGCGCCTGCCCCCGTTTCGTTCATCTATCACTTAGGTGGCGCTTGGCTCGAGGCGCGACCAGGAACCCACCTCGAGCCGCCTCCCCAATGTTTATACCCCGGTCCATTAGCGTACCCTTTCATTTGCGTGGAAGTTATTAATTACATTTTTCGTCCCTGGATCCATTCTTTAGCGGTTTAACGTGGCCAAAAATGATTTATATCCTTTTTACTAAATTAACTACATCACTCCTAATTGCCCAGTTAGATTCAAACCTGTAATGGAAAGTTGATTTGTATATATATAATTGTTACCGCTATCAATAATGTAATTATTTCTACTTAGCTAGATTGACTGTGTTGAGACATTTTTTAGGCTTACTTCCCTCACGATCTAACAAGGCTCGTACACGACCCGGAAAAGTCAGGGAATTTGAAAATGGTCGCAATAGGGTCTAAGAATTTGGAAATGGTTGGGAAAAGTCAGGGAAATATAATGTCAATAAATTTAATATAATATAATAAATAAATATAATGTAATATAATAAATAAATAAATATAAGGTAATATAATAAATAAATAAATATAATGTAATATAATAAATAAATAAATATAATGTAATATAATAAATAAATAAATATAATGTAATATAATAAATAAATATAATATAATAAAATTAAATATAAAAATTAAATATTCAAATTAAGTATAATAATATAACCCAAAGGGGTTTTCGCCATAGCTTTTCGGTTTCCCCTTCCATAAAAATCTGTTAAAGGTAATAGTGAATGTATGGAGCTACTGCGTGTTGTTGCCCATGCTTGAATTAAATGCATTAAAAGTCGCTAGATGACTTGCGCCTTAGGTGATGCCAATGGTATTAGCCTAGCTTATTATTATTTTAATCATATACTATAATATGATAAAATAAAATAATAAAATAAAATAAAAAATAATAAATTAAAATAAAATAATAAAATAAAATAAAAAATAATAAATTAAAATAAAATATAATAAAATAAAGTAGAATATAATAAAATATAATAAAATAAAGTAGAATATAATAAAATATAACATAATAAAAAATAATATAAAATAATAAAATAGAAAATATGGCATTGTAGGGTTTATTTAAAAAGAATTAGTCCTTTTTTCGAGATAAACCGAAGAAGCCGTGATCTGTCTTCGAAGAAGTGATTCGTGATAGAATTCGCGCAGACCATAAAAAGCAACGAGCGTAGCGTGTGCTGTTGTTTCCTCTCTGATGGTCCGATCGCGTGAGAAGGGACCTCATTTGGAGACGGTGTTTTTGCTTCACTCTCTCTCCATTGCTTCGGCCCTCCGAGTTGATAATGATGGCAGTGAAAAATACCACTTGTTAGAACTTAAGCGTCCTAATTACCTTTTCCGTTTCTCTCAAATGAAGCTTTTTATTTCGAGGTAAATCTTCGTCAGATCGACATAAAACGTCAACAAAAATACAGAGCTAACGCCATCTATTAGATTTCACGTATCTTTAGAAAATTAAGTTTAATGGCTAAACTAAATTTTGATCAAATTCAAAAATACTTTAAGCACTAGAATTTTTACTCTCAATCAATTGGTGTAACAATGGTCTAAATAACGTTTTTGTTATCAAGTTGAACTGGAACTACGGTGATTGTTTTAAATTAATTATATCTAAGTAACGATAAAGTCAAAATCCACCAAAATTATTATAAGCACTAGAGGAATTAAGGGCGTAAATGTTAAAACGAGCTCGTTTCACTGTTATTTTTAAAGCAGGTCCTCCAACCTAGTGTATTACGTTTGATTGGAGCAAATTTAAAAAGGTTACGAACTGCGAGTAACTGCCATGTAGTCTCACGAATTTAAGTCGTTTATCGTCTTATAATTTCTATAAAATCCTATATTTTCAAAAATGTCCTTTAACATCCTATATTCATAGCGAAATCCCCCAAAGGTCCTATAAAATCTTATTATTTTGATATTTTGCGCGTAGTTGATAGCGTTTACCCACTTCCGGTCATAACTCTAAAAATATTACATCCATGGTTACCTGGAAACTAACTATAGATAGTGTATTACAGTAACCGATGGACACCGATTTTACGGAGGCCACGTACCGGAAGTTGGTAATCGCTTCGTTACAAAACCCTCAATCGGAAGGATCTCTCGGAATTATTTCAATTTCTCATAAAATAAAATGGAAAAAATAACAAAATCCAATACATTTAAAATCTTAGCGCGCGCGAAAATCCGAAATTCCTCTTGACTTCACCACGCGCTCGTAGCCTTGTAAATGTAAGAGACAACGACGTAAAAGAAACGCTCAAACAAGAAAGCCAAGTTCATTTGCAGACAGATTTTAAGTTGCGAGTTTTCGATGAAACATAATCCACACGGCCGTACACACGGTACCAAATTACAAATTCATTTATTTGGATCGAAGGGGGAAGGAAAAACCGTCCCCGGCGTGGGCTTCAATCGCGTCGGAAACCGTCAGCTTCAGGGAACCAATGAGATAACCGTGCTGATTTGATTCTGTTCAGGGGGAAGAAGCATATAGCGTTTTCCATGTGACTGCTCTCGAGCGCTCTAGATCCCTCTCATCAACATTTTATGTTCCATTTGGGTGCTCAGATTCGCTCCGATCCCTTTCCGGCACTCGGGTGCTCCGAGATTGCCCGAAACCGATCTGCCGATTTCGACAGATCAACGGATCGAGATCAGAGCAAATTTTTGAGTGTTCATGGAATATTCCATTTGCTGTTTTACTCTAGTCGATCGGGCCGTGATCTATGACGTCAGAGATAGATTCGGAGTTAATCTCGAGCAATCAAACGGAAACCGTTATCGCTGATAGAGCGTGAGTGGATATCGTCTCATCAGAGTCAATATTCTTAACGGCGTCTAGCAGTATGAAAATCGTGCTTTTAGTATAATTAAAATAATGGTACTTACACTTTTATGGAGGTACAAAATTGAATATCAAACGGTACTTATATTTATTTTTGTTAATTTTCTGATATTTTTCTGGCTATCCTGACACTTTGCGAGTGACTTGGCTTTATATATTAAAACTTGTGATTACCGTTTCCCAGTAAGACATCCATTTTAATCTGTGTTTTGTTAATTTTGTAGTTTGGACGACAGTAGTTCGATCAGCAGTGGCATCAGCGACACCATAAACGAATTTAGCACGGACGACAACCTGACGGGTTCATCCTTGAGTTCCGAACCGAACAACCCGTACGGCAGCCTGAAGAGGGGACCCAGGGAAGGCTTGTCCAGCAAGTCGCTGTCCTTGAGCGACCACCATCATCGCCACCATGAAAGTAACCACTCGGAGAGTTCGTCGCGTTCATCGCGCAAACAGAACGCCGAGACTCATCACGGCTCACCGGCCAATGCCAGGATCTCCAAGAGTTGCGTCAAGAAAACGGACAGTTCGATGCAGACCGAATCGAGCGCGTTCCATCATTCGAACGCGACCTCTTCGGCGGCCTGGAAGAAGTACACGCAACAACAGCAACAGCAACTGCAACAACAACAACAACAGGCCGCGGCGCAAGAGGCCATCAACGCGCAAAACGGACACGGCCATCAAGGAAGCGGGAAAAAGAAGGGATCCTCGAGTTCCTCTTCGTCGTCTTCCGGCAGCAAGAACAAGAGCATGGCGGTGGTCAACGGAGTCACGGAAGCCTTTAAGGGTAAATCGTCGAAGCTGACCTTGTCGAAAGACGACTTGAAGCAACGGCCGCCCGTCGAAGGAGGCGGAAGTGTCCGGGGAAGTTGCGAATCTCTGCAGACCACCGGCAAATCCTCCAGTTCCGACAAGAAGGGTCGATCCTACTCCGTTTCCGGAACGGCGTCTCCCGCGGCGCAGGGGCTGGTGGCCTACGGGCAGATCAAGAGGTCGTCGGGGTCAGTCAGCAACGGCAGCGTCCTCGCGTGTTCGTCGAACGGCCCCGTCAAATCGAACGGGGTCTCTAAATCGGGGAGCTCCAAAAACAGGAGCGTCTCTTTGGACAAGGGGGGCGACCTCGCGGCCTCCGTCGCTCAGAACCACGTCGCTGCCAAGAACACTCTGGAACGTAAAGGCAAGGTCAAGGTGTGTGCCAACACGCAAACGACCAACCACGACCTGTACGTGACGGGAGCCACGGCGTTGTCGGACAGCGAATACAGTTCGTTGAGTCGAAGACACCCCGGCTCCGGCACCTCCGGGACCAAACACCAGTATTTGCTCACCTCTCCGACTCTGGGAGGTCTCCGAGAGCGTTCCTACGGCGGCCGGTCTTCCAGCTTGACTAACGGCACGCAGAACTCCGCGGACTACGTGACCTTGGCGGGATTGCACTCTCTCAACGCGGCCAGGGACAGTCGAGGGCCGCGTCTGTCCGTTCCGGGCTCGGGTCGCTTGCCCGGCGGCTCCGAGAGCGACAACTACGTCAGCCTGGACTTGTCCTCCAACTACGGCTCAGCCAACAGCCCGTACGCCTGGATTCGCCCCGGAGGCTCCATTAGTTCGGCCGCTTCGGTGGCTTCCGCACCCGCTGGACGGTACTGCGGCGGAGTTCTGACCGGAGGACTGACTGAGGCCGACAGCATGGAGTCGCTGGCTTCCGCCGGGTCTGCTGGAGTCCACAGTCAAGTGAGTCTTACGATTTATTCGAAATGAACAATGAGGTTGATTTGTACTTAACTCACTCGGTGGGGCATTCTCGCTTCCCTTTAACAACGGCGCACGACGCACGCTCGGTGTCACGTGCTAATTGGAACGCGCCACCGACCTTGCGTCACGCGCCGTTGTTCAATAGTAACAGTCGGAGCGCAAATCGAGAAATCCATTTGGCACCTCCAGGAAGGCATGGCAAAGACAAGGAGAACGCAGCTAGCCTTTAAACACGCTAACGCAGAGTTGTGTACAAAATTCATTGGACGAACCTTTACGCTGCACGTTTTACGGAAAGGGTGAAGTCTATTTCCGAATTTTCCTCTTCCGACGGCAGCAGGCGCTAAAGCGTCTAACCAATGAAAAATGTACACAAGAAAAAGCACGACTTATGACGGGTTGCGTTCTCCTTGTGTGGGGTGCTGTGTTTGTTGCTCCTAGGTGGTACTTAGCAACCTTCCAATGTCTTCCAATTGCTCTAAGGTAAAGAACCTTTCAAAGGCTCACTGGAAGTAGCTTAGAATAGTTTATTATAAGCGCCCAACTACGAATACCAAAATAATTATTTAATAATTAGCGTTTTCAATTACTAAAGAGCGCCCACCGCGAATAGTTCACAAAGTTGCTTTAAATCTTTTTAGTATACGCAGATGCTTTGTGTTTTAAATCGCCAAATCCAATAAGTAATTGAACTTCTCGAGTTCACTGCTAGGTGACTCTATAATAACTATTAATAGAAAGAATATTACTGATCTTAACATGTTTTGGAAAATTTTAAATATTTTAATATAAGTTTTAGCACTAGGGGGCTCTGGAATGTGCCTCTGAATAGAAGAGGGAAAGACAACTAGTGTTGTGTGGCGCCATCTTCAATTTCGGAAATAAGGCTTGAAAAACGCCAATATTTTATTGCTCATATCTGCTATTACAGGAAATATTTTTCGAATGATTCTGTGGTCCTATAAGAAGACATTTAACTATTCTTATATTTAAACAGGGTTGCCACACGCCAGGGAAAACTGGGTAATCAGGGAATTTAGTGTTATCTTGACACTTTTTCAACGTAATTTTACTCTAGATCTATGACAAATTCTTTGATTATCATTTATTTCCTTGAAAGTTTGGCTAATTTTTTCAACATTGCATAAACCTTTTTACTGAAAGCAATAACCTTTTCAACATTGCAATAACAGGGTTGCCACGGTACCTGGAAAACGTGGAATTTCGGGAAAAGTCAGGGAATTTGAATATGGATATAGAAATTAGGGAAAGTAAGGTAATTTTAAAAATTAGTCTAAAAATCAAGGAAATGTCAGGGAATTTAATTTCGGTTGCAAATAGGAAGGGCTTGCGACCACCCTCCTACGCATTGTAACCGGGCCACCTGAATTAATGGCTTTAAAAGTAGTTTGATGACCTAGGCCTAAGGTGGTGCCTTGTGTATTAGCCTAGGTGATTATTATTATTATAGGAATTGTTTTCTAAAATATAGGTTAAAAAATACAAAATAACTTAATAATTCAGGGAAAATCTCCGGAGATGGTCAGGGAAAACCTGGAAAAGTCAGGGAATTTGATTGTGAAAAAACTGTGGCAACCCTGAATAACCTTTTTGCTGAAATATAAGTCCATTGAAATTTATTAACTTCTGATAAAAGTAAAATATAAAATAAAAAAAAATATTTTAAAATGGTCGTCAGGGAATTTCAATCTCAAAATTTGGTGGCAACCCTGCCGTGGATCGTCTTAACCTAGCCAAACCCTTGAAAAAATGCAACTCATCATCGAAGCAGTGAAGCAGGAATATTCCTCAATTCGAAATATCTTACACGCAGCGAGGGGCTATTTTTGGAAAACATCTCGTATTGATCCTCCGAGTAAAAGGGAGAAAGAGCGACCCCTGGCGTCGTCGCCGGGGGTTTCCGATGACTGCCCCGGCCTGAAGAAACCATACACGCGCCCACCTATCACTCCCCATCTCTCTCTCTCTCTCTCTCTCTCTCTCTCTCTCTCTCTCTCTCTCTCTCTCTCTCTCTCTCTCTCTCTCTCTCTCTCTCTCTCCGTCACGCGCGCCCATCATATACTAGCTCTCTACCTCAGTTCATACCTTTCGCAAAATGCCTATTAATTCGTTTGCGGGGGTCCCTTCGGGCGATCCAAAAAGCAGCCTGGGATTATATGGCTCCCTTTCACGGAATTGGAGGAGTCGCCGATAGCAACGCAATGCGCGGCTACCAACACGCGACATGGATGCTCCTCTCTTTTACGAGTAGCCTGCTGAAACCGAGATAGATCAAAACAAGTGGTCCTTGATCACAATACACGTACGGCGTTCAAATCATTCAATTCTCATATTCGCTACAGCATATGTAACAGAACCTTCTCATCAGTGTACGCCTCTGCGTAACCTTCCTTAAATGCAAAATACTTTATCCATAACTCAATGTGTAAAATGCAAAATACAAAATAGTTTTTCTTTAATTTTGTTTTTTCTAAATGCATAATGTAAAATAGTTTTTGCAGCTCAAAATAATAATACAAAATGTTTTTACAAATGCACACTGTTTACTTTTAAATTTTAATTAATAATAATAAATTACTAATGGATTATTATTATTATTTAGTAACTAATAATAATTACTCAAAAATTTCAAAACTATCCTCGCAGCGAGCGTGGAAAATAAAGCGGTGGCACTGTACGAATGCTCGTCTGAGTGAGTAACTGAGTATCGCCCTCTATGATTACTTGGGAGTAAATAGCAGACGAACGTTCTCTACAAGAGCTGCGATGATGGTACCAAATTAAAACATTTTCAAAATGTTTTTCCACATATCAAACCGACCAAATGTAAAATTTTAGCCTTTTTAAAATGAATTTTGAACAACCCTGAAACGATGATAAAGCGCGCTCTCCCATTGGCCGTCCGCGCGTTGGCGGGCAACTTGAGAAATAGAGGTAGAGAGCGCGTGCTATGGCCAAGGCCCGTTCTAAACGAAACTAAAAATTTAATTTAAATTATCTCGTAACGTGAGTATCATTTTTGTACTTCTTTTGGGAGTAGGAATCGATAAAATATATTTTGTATAGGCTATTCACTATCCCTTTGATTTAGATTATACCCCTTTGAGTTTCTCTAGTCAAGCTTCGGTCAATGTTCACACGTAAGAAGCCGAAACATGGCATAATAACTAACTTTACCATAAAATGGTGCCACACGGAAAAAAATGTAGAGACGCACTATAACTATTCTTTCGATCATAAAATGGCGCCACACGTAAAAAATGTGGAGACGTGGCGTAACTAGTTTAAAATTGCGCCACACGTAAAAAATGTAGAAACGCAGTAAAGTAATTCCTCTACCATAAAATGACGTCACACGTAAGAAGTCTAGACACGGCATAATAACAAGCCTTACCATAAATTGGCGCCACACGTAAAAGTTGAGACGCGGCATAATAACAAGCCTTACCATAAAATGGCGCTACACGTAAAAATGTCGAGAGTGGAGAGAGAGAGAGAGAGAGAGAGAGAGAGAGAGAGAGAGAGAGAACGTGGCCAGGCTGCCCGTCGAAGCGTGCACATATCGTCATAGAAAGAAGCCTTCGCTGCGTCTTCCCTCCCAATGCGATCGATGCAACGTCGTCTCCTGCTTGTATTTTTATGGTTTCTTCTCCTCCGTGCCCCCATTCAAAAATGGAACCCCCCCCCCCTTTTCTATAAACCAACAGAATCTCCTTCTTATTAAGGAACAAAAGGAAAGATGATTATTATTTGCGTTTTTCTCCAAAAATAAAGTGAACGCATTAATTTATACGACTGCTTTATAGATATTTTTCGCCCTGTCACGAAGCGTTGAATTTAAACGTCTTCGAGCAAATACACTTAAATTATTAATGAATTATTATTTATAATATTTATTAATTATTTTGATTACTCATTGCATTAAAATCACAAAAAATATAATCAGGGTTCATACAGATCTGAAAAATCTGGAAATATCAGTGAATTAGATTATTGACTGAAAAGTCATGGAAATTCCATTTTTTTAATAAATATCAAGGAAATTTATGACGGTTCAGAAAGTTTCCCCTAAAGAGAACAAATTTACATCAATAAGTTTTCTTATTAAAGATTTGCCTTTATTACATCTTTTATATATTATAATATGGAACCAACTTAGTTTAAATCTCATATCACTACATCTTAGTTTTAGTTGAGGTTATCTTGCATCTTAAAAAAATCTGGGAAATCGGCTTCCCAATATTTGTATCAGGGTTGCCACGGTACCTGGAATACCTGGAAAAGTCAGGGAATTTGAATATGGGTATAAAAATCAGGGAATTTTAAAAATTAGTCTAAAAGTCAGGGACATGTCAGGGAATTTAATTTCGGTTGCAAATAGGAAACTTGTACTAAAATATAGGTTAAAAAATACAAAATCATGGCACAAAATAAGTCAGGGAAAATCTCCGGAGATGGTGAGGGAAAACCTGGAAAATTCAGGGAATTAGATTGTGAAAAAACTGTGGCGGGTTTGTTGTATGAACCCTAATGAAAGCTTGATATTTTAATTGAATCTTGTATAGTTATAAGATATGACCTATTTTTTAATTAAGTTAGAAACTGAAAAAAAAATCAAATAGTAAATTGTGCCTCAAGCTTCGTTTCTTAAAGGTAAACCAACATAAATTTCTAAAGGCTAATTAGGTTTATCCTTATTTCGTATTACGTATAATTTGTTAATTTAAGTTTGTTTGGTTATTTTACTTGTATTTGACTCGTTTCGAAGCGTATATTTTGTTTATTTTTAGTTATTTTGGACTTAATTTTGTCGCGAAACAGGTGAATGGAATATCAGGCAACGGCCCCCTTAGCGTGCCCACGTCGTCCTCCAGCGGCGGGCTGGTGGGCGTCGGTGGGCGGGCGGGGACCCCGTCGGCGGGCTCGGGGTCCGGCACCGCGCTGACCCACGCCCGCCTGATGCTGCACCAGAGAGAGCTGTCCCCTTCGCCGCGCGTCTCGAGGTCCAGCTCCATCCGCTCGACCAAATCGGAAAAGCTGTACCCGTCCATGCTGACCAGGTCCTCCACGGACTCCGAGCGGCCCACCAGCAACCCCGCCGCCCTACAACCACTCGCCTCCCCTACCACCGCCACCGCCACCGCCTCACAGGTACATCGGACTGCTTCCAAATGATATCGTTACCTCGATACCTCCTTGACACTATTTCGCAAACAGTTGTTTACAAATTTTACCTTTACTTCGTGGTATTAGACAATATATATATATGGTTAGATTATCTTGAGCAGGGTTGCCACACGTCAGAGAAAAGTCAGGGAATTCAAAAATGAGCCTTAAAAGTCAAGGAAAGTTCAGGGAATTTAAAAATGAGCCTTAAAAGTCAAGAAAAGGTCAGGGAATTTTAAGAACTTTTGAAAAGTCAGGGAAGAGTCAAGGAATTTTAAAATGAGCCTAATAGGTCAGGGAATTTTAAGAATTTTTAAAAAGTCAGGGAATTTAAAAATGAGCCAAAAAAGTCAGGGAACTTTAAGAATTTGTTAAAAGTCAGGAAATTAAATTTTATCTTGAAACTTTTTTAAGGTAATTTTACTCTAGTTATCTGACAAATTCTATGATTATTATTTAGTTCCTTGAAAGTTTGGCTAATTTTTTTCACGTTGCAATAATACTTTTGTACTTAAATGATTTCAATTCATAAACATCTGACAAAAGTAAAATATAAGGCTAAAAATTGTCTAATTTTGGTATTAAAAAGTCAGGGAAAATCTCTTAAAATGGGCATGGAAAACAGGGAATTTGAATCTGAAATTATGGTGGCATCCCTGTTAAAAATTAAGTTTGAAACGTTTACTAATGATATTAACCAATTATATCCTTATCATATAAATATCTTAAGATTGTCAAATCTCTAGCTGCTTTTCTTAAAGGGAAACAAACATACGTTTATACAGGCTCGATTGTAAATCTTTTGTTTAGGATATGGTGGACAATTAATTTATATCGTAGAAAATGGTTACTCACTGGTTTATCCCATAATTTGAGACTGTTGGCGCCATCTGGTATTTAAATATCGTCCACTAATGCCCTTTAAGAATCTTTTCCCTTGCAATGTTAAAATTCGATCCCATAAACAGTTTAATTTGACCCTATGTAAAGGAAGAAAACGTGGAGGTTTCGTTACCACGAACTGGATATCATTTTGAAGCTCGTCTGAATTGGAGTGGATTTGATTTGATTTTGTTTGCCGTTTTTATTATTTTTTAACTCTTCTTTGTTCAGCTTGTTTATCAATCTATATGGTCTCGCGATTATCATTGAGTCGTCTAGTTCAGCGGTTCACAATTTCTTATCTGCTATGGAACCATAAATTATCCACCTAATTCTGGTGGAACCCAAACTCATTTTTTTACTCATCTTAAAAGACTCTTAGTGTTGTTAATTTTCCGGATAATTAAAATGCGGAAAATTTTCCAGGAGAGTTTCCGGAAAATTTTCCGCAATTCGAACGCCACCTAACGGAATAGGTTGCAAGTCCAAGTTGGAGCCCGGCGAGAGAGTTTCAGTGTAGAAAAGATATTACAGGCAGAACACGTTGGTCTACCACCAGGGTATATGTTTGGCGGGAAGTAAACTTAAAGGGTGACAGGCAGAAGAATACCTAGGCGTTTAAACAGGAATTATACTATTAAAGAACTAGCTAGTATCGTACTGGGGTTTTTTTAATGTTACTTACGCTATTCAGGGTAGGGCTCGGCGTTCGGATAAGAAATTTTCTGTACATTTCTTTTAGATCCATATCCGAAAATTATCCGCCAATAATATCCATTAATAAACAGTTAATCGAATTTTTATGATTAATGGAAATTTTGGCGGTTAATTTATCCGTTTCATCGAGCTCTAATTCAGGGTTGCAACCATACCTGGAAAACCTAGAATTTCAGGAAAAATCGGGGAATTTAAATATTTCCCTCAAAGTCGGGGAAATTAAATATTTCCCTCAAAGTCGGGGAATTTAAATATTTCCCTCAAAGTCAGGGAATTTCAAACATTTCCCTCAAAGTCAGGGAATTTCAAACATTTGTATAAAGGTCAGGGAGTTGAAATTTGGTTGCAAATACGAAACCTTTACGAAAGTATAGTTTAAAAATTAGCAAAGTTTGATGTAAAATAAATCAGGCAAAAATCTCTCGAAATGGCCAGTAAAAATTGCAGAAACCTTGCTAATAATGGCTGTAATTAAAAGTGGAATATCCAAAGTACGCAACAAATAATAGATAATTTAAACCAGCATCAGCAAACTTGTAGCTTTACACACGCAAAGTTACATCTACACGCCCACAAGGTTCCCCTTACACGTTTTCGGGCGCTGTCTTAACCTCTCTTCGTAACCTTCCGTGCCGAAATCGTTTTACAGGCCACCGCTAAACGCCGTTGTTTTCCGTACGCGGAACTTAGGTAAATCGTTTAGTATCTATTTTTCAACCGCAAAATTAAGATCGAATTTGGACGTAGCGTGTACGCTAGTCATCCATTCATTTTCTTAAAAAAAAAACCCCCTCTTTTTCACGCTCGATTAGTTCTTTGATCATTTCTCATGCTCTACACCTCAAACTTGGCGCTTTGACTACACCCCGACGACACTTCATTTCTTATCAGCCACTCTTTGTAGTTTTCTTTACGCTTAGAACTTACAAGGAGAGTACCCGAGGTGTTTATTGCGTAATGTAGACCTATATGAGGTTTGAAATTTCCATTCGATTTGCCATGGCAACCGAAAATGTTTTTGACCACTTAAAACAAAAATAAGATTTTTTCCTTATTCTACCCAAAAAGTGTTACAATTTCACCCCAAAAATGTTCCAATTTACCCAAGCTTGATGAAATTTACCTAATTGTAGTCCAAATTACCCATTTCGTGATTTTAAAAATAAAATTAATATGAAGTACTCTGCGAAACCGAGAAAATCCCATGCTTTTTTAAATGGAGATTTTTTGTTTTAAATGGTCAAAAACATTTTCGGTTGCCATGGCAAATCGAATGGGTAGTGCAACGTCTCCCTTTGACAAATTTCATATCTCATATAGGTCTACATTATGCCCGACTTTGAACAAAATCGGCCCTAAACACCTCGGGTACTCTCTTTGTTAGAAATTAGGTAAACCTGGTTTTTCGAACCATTGAGAAAGTATTTATCTTGGAGTAATTTTACTTCGGCGTTATCCTTAAAAAGACTAAAATTAAAACTAAAATTATATAATACATCTTGTAATGACATGAAAATATGGGTTGCACTTTCGCCTCGCAGCAAGAGGAGCCGAGTTTGATCCCAGCTTGTGGCACTGGATTAAAACTCTGAACCATTCCTTAAGCGTTGGGTTCGTTAGTTATCTTCCATAAAAACGTGTAGAGGTTAACGGTAATAGTTAGTGTAGGGAGCTGTTGGCTCGCGTGGCATGAAGGGCTTGCCACCACCCTCCTACGCATTGTAACCTGGCCACCTATTTAACGGTATTAAGAGTCTCTCGATGACTTCGGCCAAAGGTGGTGCCTTGGGTATTATCTTAGCTGTTTATAATTATTTAATTTATCCTCCCTGTATGTTACTCGCTTAAATCTAGTACCTAAACAATCTACCACCGAGTTTTCAAAATAAATCTTGGAAGAAAAAATTGTACAGTACGAAATACATCATTATACTAATATAGGAAGTTTCTATGACTATTACATCGGGGAAAATTTATAAAATAATATATTTTTTTACAACATTACTCGCTCGTAAAATATATTTATGTACTTCTGACAATGGCTGATGAAAATTCTTGGTATAATCATCAGTAATAGCTAGTCATCACGAATTCGAAGAATGATTTCTTAAAAGTCCGATTTGACGATTTGCGTCTTTATGACTCCTATTCTAGAAAGGGGACATTATCGCGACTTCGTCCTATTCGCAGATAAGAAATTGTGTCGCCAAAAGCTCGTGTCGTTAAAGCGGAGAAATCGAGTTTGACGACCGAAAAGAGAAATGAAACTTAACGTTTTCCCCATTCCGACTCAATCAGCAACTGCTGCTACCCGAAGAAGCTGCTCGTAGTTCGACAATGGCCGCCAGTTGGCGCCACTGTTTTTTCTCTTTATTGAGGGGGGGGGGGTAAGCGTGGATGACGTCGTGTTACGTGGAACCGCTAAAATCCCGGATAGTGGAGGGGAGAATATTTCCATCGCAACTGCTGTCACCCGATGCCGTTTCTCGTTAAATTGGACAACTGCTGCTTGTCTTCAAACTAGATCAATCTCTGGATGGCTCCCCCTGGTGGCGAAAAGTAACAATTCAATTACGTAACCAATTGCTTAACCCCCATAATTGTTAATTATAAATAAATATATTATAAATTAAAACAGGGTTGCCACTCGTCAGGGAAAAGTCAGGGAATTTAAAATGGGCCTAAAATGTCAGGGAATTTTAAGAATTTGTAAAAAGTCAGGGAAATTTAAGAATTTGTAGAAAGTCGGGGATTTTTAAGAATTTGAAAAAAGTCGGGGAATTTTAAGAATTTGTAAAAAGTCAGGGCAAAGTCAGGGAATTCAAGAATTTGTAAAAAGTCAGGGAATTCAATTTTATCTACACACTTTTTGAAAGTTATTTCACTCTAGATATATGACAAATTCTATAATTATCATTTATTTCCGTGAAAGTTTGGGTAATATGTTCAACACTGCAATGACTGAAATATAAGTACATTTAAATTTATTATTTTCTGTAAAAAGTAAAATATAAAATAAATATTTTGGCCTTTAAAAGTCAGGGAAAATCTCTTAAAATGGTCAAGGAAAACAGGGAAATTTATATGGCAACCCAGTAAAATATTTCTTTCAAAATTAAGCCCTATATGTGAGCAGTCCATTGAAATTTATAGTGAAATTCTTCAACAATTATTGGATGTCGGTCGCTATTCAGCAGACATCTTTTACGCTCGGGCTTCCGTTGAATTCCAACGTTAAGATAATTATATCATCTCTGGCTGAAATTTTGACTTATGATATAAGTCCATTTATTTATTGAATCCTAATCATATCCCCCACCTACGGATGTTCTTAAACAAGCTGAACACTACGAACAGTTAATTTTAATTACTGTCTGAACACTCGTTTCATTTGTGTGTGTGTGTGTGTTTGACGTGAAGTGGTTGTACATTCACCGATGTTTTTATATTTGGTTTCAAAATTATTTTCTGTTGGTTGTTGTCTTTGCCGTGGTATTTCAAATATTTTTTATGGTATCAAATAAGTTTTAGCAACAATTATAAATGCATAAACGTGAACGTCTACGTCAAATTAATAGATTTGAACTCCAGTATCTAATCTATTAAAATTATAACAATTTATCAGACAAATATTTATTTCGGTAAAGCAGGACACGCGATGACGAATTTGTGTTTGGACAGTACTACGTCAGATAATCTGAACAACGTACTTTCGTCGTGTACCCTGCGGTACCCAAATGATTTTACTATGCTAAGCATTTTTTACAATTAAATTTCGTGAGTTGCTAAATCTCTGTAATTAATTTAATTTAATTTAATTTTACTTTTTTAATTTAATATAATTAAAATATCAGATAATATTAGTAATTCATTTAGATGGTTTCACACTCGATGGAAAATTATCGGCACCGTTAATAAATCGAATTTAAACAAATTCTTAAATTTTCCGTTTCATTTTTCCTCGAGCGTGAATTTATTAAATGTCAATAAGTACTCGTTGTGAAATAACGCGCGAAACTTGGCCAAATCCTTTTTTAAAAATTGCAATACATTTGTCACGAACAATAAAGCAATTTAACCTTTTCGTGTTTTATCATAAGTTTATAAACGTTTCACATAAGTGTGTCAGTTACCCTATCTTCTGCTTGAAATTTTTAACTGCCACTTCATCAACACTTATAGTAATTATTTAATTATTCAATTGTACTTGTACTTCACACCAGACAAGGCAAATTATTATTTATAATTTTAATTATTTATTTTTCTATATTTTTAATGTTTTCCCATTTTTCCCTTTATTTGTAGAATTTTTCGGAAATATGTCTTTTAATATCAAAATCTTTTTGAGATATATTCGTTCGCTCAACTAATTACTAAGACTAATTCCCTTTAAAAACAAAGGATTGTTTTTTCCTTTCAGAGTTGGTTTTAGTTTTCGATTAACTGACACACTTATGTGAAACGTATTTATAGGCTTGATTTGCGTTATCCAATACACCACTTCATAGGCTGCCGCGCCATCTACCACTAGAAAAACGAAACGCTGAAAACGTTATTTAAATTTCAACCATTTCTAAAAAATTTAAATAGTATCTACCGTCTACCACTACAAAAACGAAACGCTTAAAACGTAATTTTAAACTATCGCATAATTTAAAAATCTTAAATTGGTTTTTTTTTTTTTTTTCAAAAATAAGAAAGACTTTATTGGTGTATATGGCAGCGGAGGCCTTCACACCATGTGCATCATACAGAATTAGACTACAAATTGAAAGAATATACAAACAGCGATAAGAAGATAAATACACAAACCAAAAACAAAACTATTGTACCCGGCAAAGTTAACGAATGCCAACGTACGAAAACATTCCGTAGATGGCGCCACCCCTTCGTTTACTGCCGCGCCATCTACCACTATAGAAATTCAACGCCTAAAACGTAAATTAAATTATTCCCATTTCTTAAAACCTTAAACGGTACCTATTTCCAAAAACCTTCCGTAGATGACGCCACAATAGTCCCTGAAGTGGTGTATTTGAATAAAAGGCATCGGCTAGGTTTCACTTTGGCTGTTTGACAGTCAATGAATGAAAGAAACGTTCGATTAGTTATCGGCGTGAAAAAACCCGATGACTTAATTAGGAGATGTTTGCCTGACTTGTTCCCGATAAGAAAATTATCTTTGGTGTTCTTGTCTCTCTTTTTTTCCTTTTTCCTCTTCGGCACTCCACGTTAATCTGACCCACTGTCGCCCCCCTCAGCACGCTGATCCCCGTCCACTTATCTTCTTAAGCCTCGGCATTTAATCACGCTCAATACATTTAAAACCTTTTTTTCCGCTTCGCTTACCTAACGAAAGGCCCGTTCGCATTATGACCCTTTGGAAGGAAAAAACTTAAAATATTACATCATACGTAACGTAATCACTCCTGTTATTATGGTAGTTTCTTTAATAATAATAATAATAATAATAATCAGCTACCTAAGCGACTTATATATAATGGAATTTCAGGAAATATCAGGGAATTAGATTGTCGATATAACATCCAGGGAAATATCAAAGAAATTCCCGTAATTTTTGTAATCATCTGTTAATAATGGAATTCCCATTATTAAGAAATATCAAGTTAATTCCAACAATTTAGTGAAATATCAGGGAAATTCCCATTATTAAGAAATAAATCAGTGAAATATATGGTCAATTCCAACTTTTTAGTGAAATATCAGGGAAATTCCCATTATTTATTGAAATATCAGGGAAATTTCCATTACTTGGTGAAATATCGGGGAAATTATCGTAATTTAGTGAAATATCAGGAAAATTCCCAATGTTAAGTGAAAAATCAGGTAATTTCTAATTTATAAGTGAAATATCAGGGAAAATTTCACCATGTAGTGAAATATCAGGGAAATTCGCATTATTTAGTAATAATCTGTGAAATAACAGATAAACGCCAAATTTTTTTGTAGTTTAGTAGCTCATCGTAAGTTGGTTTAAATATTTGGACGAATCAACACGTTTTACACATTTTAAAATGTTATTGATCAGTTTGGCTTCTGTCAACAAAGATAATAGAAAGAACGAAATATATAAAATAAAGTTAAAAAGTTGTGAAAACAACCACTACGTTGATCAGTAGCGTAATTAACTTAATTTGAGTTTAACCTGATAATTCTGTTCCTAACTTGATGGGAACGGGTCTTTAATCCAAGCGAGGGTTGAGATTCTCTTCTGCTTTAATCCGCAGAGTTTGAATTACCTTCTTTCATCGTCCTTGTCATCCGCTAGAACTCACCGCGGGAGGGCGTTTAATACCGTTCTTCCTCGAACGCTTCTGCCTCCCCCTGCCGGTCGTGGGACGTACGACGATTGATTAATTATCTTTTTTCTTTTTGCAACGAGGCTAATTTCGCGAAATAATTTCAATTTTTTTTTGTCCAACTACAACTCCTCCTACTGTATTTTTTCTTCACTTTTTTATGTGGCGTCCGAGGGCGCCACTGTACTACAGCCGCTAAAAAGAGACGAAAGGCCTCATTATAAGTGTTTTCTTTGGCGCGAACTTTACAGTTTCGGAGAGCGCGTGGGAACTTCTAGCCGTTTTAAAGACGAAACTTAGGAATACTTTTAACAGCGCTGACAAAGTAGCTTGACTAAACGTTTGGGAAGTACCGTAGAAAGCTAGACAATCCCGTTCGCAACGTCAGGAGTTTAACTTAAACTCTCTAACTCTCGGTAAAAACGGTGGGTTTTTTTAATATACGTGTAAACCAAAATCGTGATGGGCAGGTTTGAAAAATGTTAGGTTTTTTTGTGGTCGTAAGAGTAACCCATTACGGGTTTTAATGAGTGGAGAATTATATTCGGAATTACACGAAATTCGAATGCTGCCTGGGCGTTTTTTGTTAAACCGGCGCGTTTGAAATATGGGATTTCTGATATTTACTTAACATTCATTTTAATATAAACGCAACAGATAGAATTAGCATGTCACCATTTTTTATAATTATAAATTATATAATGTTATATCACGTTGGTTTTGAATTGACATTTGTACATTAAATTTAATTACTATTTAAAAATAAATTTAATTTAGTTTGTTTTGAATTGACATTTGTACATTAAATTTAATTACTATTTAAAAATAAATTTAATTTAGTTTGTTTTGAATTGACATTTGTACATTAAATTTAATTTAGTTTGTTTTGAATTGACATTTGTACATTAAATTTAATTACTATTTTAAAATAAATTTAATTTAATTTGTTTTGTCATAAAGAATAGTAAAAACTACTTTAATTACACAGTAAAAACTGTGTAATAGTTTTTACTGTGTAATTAAAGTTGTTTTTACTATTCTTTATGACCATATACACAGGTGTTTTTAATTTTTAATTATAATTTGTTTTGAATTGAAATTTGTACATTAAATTTAATTACTATTTAAAAAATTTAGTTTGTTTTCAATGGACATTTGTACATTTAAGTATAATAGAGGATTTAAATCAATAAAAATAAATTAATTTAAAAATTAAATAACCCTAGTTATAAAAAAATATCACGATAAAATGAACCGTTAAATTTTCCGCCTGACCTCGTGTTATCAAAATCCATGTCGAAACCTTAATTATTGAACTGTCAACGTGACATTTTTATCTGACAAAATTTACTAAAAATTTGATAAGGCGGCATTATCGGGCTGTGTCGGAAATCCAATACTCATTTATGAGCGCGTTTAACTTTCGTTTCTAATCCTTGTTCTCCGTTTCACTCCGTCAGCGCTCTCTCGACTCTTCCAATCTGCGAATGTTATTGCTATTGTATCTTGTTTCTTTCCGCGTTTATCCGACGTCTTCTCATTTTACAAAGATATCATTTCTTATCGATTTAGAGAAATATACAATTAGCTAACTATTGGTTGCGCGCGCTAATCAGAAATATTATCGAAACTTAATCATGCCAAGAACGCGTAGAAATTACTAAGGACTATGAAAATATTCAGTGCTGGAAAACTAGTGGAATTGACTAATAATAAAAATAATAATCAGCTAGGCTAATACCTAGCCTTCTTGTGTCTGCATTTTCATATAGAGTAGTTTGAGTGCTGGATTTTTTCTCTATGGGAAAAAGCATGTGACGTCGTGTCACGTGATACTGAAATCACTGTATAGTTGTAAAATCTCTAAATTATAATTTATTATTATTATTTATAGTTATAATTTATGATTATAAAAATATTAATATTAGAGTGAATGAAAATTATGAAATTATATTAAAAATGGAATTTTTAAAAATATTTTTATTATTTCTTTTATTTATATTATATTATATTATATTATATTATATTATATTATATTATATTATTTTTTATTTTTTTATTTTTTTTATTTGTACTACTTTTATTTTATTTGTACTATTTTATTTTTATTTCATTTTATTTTTATATCTTTTATTTATATTATATTATTTTATTTTATTTCATTTTATTTTTATTTTATTTTCTTATTTCATGTTATTTTTATTTTCTTATTTTATTTTATTTTATTTTATTTTTTTATTTTGTTAGTTTTATTCCTTTTATCTATATTATATTATATTATATATATTTTTTTAAAATGAAATAATTGACTGACAAATTGAGTTGGTGACATTGATATATTTTTGTGATAAAATGTTTTCTTTTCCCTCTACCAGGGGGCTCAGCGCTACATGTTCCCGCTGTCTCCGGTCAATCCGATGTCGGCAGCGACCCCCAGCGGCACCAGCAGTCTCTCCTACGGCAGCAGCAGGAGCTCGGCGGCCATGTCGCACTACATCGGGGGCCTCCTGTCCCGCATCGGAAACAAGGACGAAGACGGTAAATGCCACGCAGCGCCATACGGCGGACCAATAGTACACTAACCTAGTCCAGGCCCCCCGAATGGCACGAACTAATGTCTCCTTGAGACTTGACTGCCTTTTGGTCTGTCGCTTTTGACGCTTAATGAGTAATATCTCTTTTGCGACTCTTACGAGACCAGTGTTCGTAGCTACATACTTTCGCCTCGCAGCCAGAGGAGCCGGGTTCGATCCCAGATTGTTGAGTTTGCAAGTTATCTCCCCACAGGTTAAAGGGGTTTTCCCTCGAGATCTAAAATTCCTATTTTTCCTATAAAATTTTCTAAGCCTTTCCCTGGTCACCCTGTCTTAACTTCTTAAGATAAATATTATTTACCTCTGGCTGTATAAAATTTTTACAAAATTTATTTTAGAATCTGCCCTGATGTCCAAAGTACGTAGAAAATAATTTATAGTTTCAGAGTTGCCATAATACGTGTAGTTAGTGGCGTAAATAACGACTCCGCAGTGCGGGGCCCATAATGGAGGGGGGTTAACGGGGGGGGGGGCGGAGACCTTAGCTACGCCACTGCGTGCAGTAGTTGTAAATCTGAGAATTTTAAGAACTAGTATAATTGTCAAGGAATTTCATTTTTTGATGCAAATAGAAGCTTTTACAAAAATATAATTGAAAAATAGCTATATTTTAGCTTGAAATAAGTCAGGGGAATCTCTGTAAAGCTGGTAAAACCAGTTAAATTTAAGAATTAGTATAAAACTCATTGAATTTAATTTTGATTGCAAATAGAAAACGTTTGCTAAAATATAATTTAAAAATAAAATCTCCGGAGATGGTCAGAAAAACCCTGACAAAGTTAGGAAATTTTAATCTGGAAAACTATGGCAACTCTGTATTGGAGATACTAATCCCAATCAAATATACGTGTACGGGGAACGTGATCAAATAGCCTTAACGCGCCCATTCTACAAGTAGTACGAATTATCCACAAAAACAAGGGCTTCAACTCTCGCTAAACCTATTATCAAAATAAATGCTGAAAATGAGAGGTCTCGATCAAATTAAAGGATTTCCTGCTTAGAACACTGAATTTACAAATAGCACTAATGCTCTAGATGACAGGGCTCCCAGAGTTCCTATAATTCTATAAATTCCTATAATTTCAATATGCTCCTATAATCTCCTAATTTTTTCGAAATTTTATAGTTTTTCTATATCTATATCCAGTAATTCCTATAATTTTAAAAATAATGTATTAGAAAACAGCCTTAACGTTTGGGAAAAATTTGCCTTCTAAATAGAGCTTAGCTCATGCTTAGGTCCGGTGTTCCCGAAAACCTCAACGTCTGGGCTCCCAGAGTTCCTATAAATTCCTATAATTTCAATATACTCCTATAATTTCCTATTTTTTCAAAATTGTTCGTATAAATTCCTATTTTATGGCTAAAAATGTTCCTATAAATTCCTATATTTTGGCTAAAAATGTTCCTATAAATTCCTATTTCTTGGCTAAAAATGTTCCTATAAATTCCTATTTTTTGGCTAAAAATGTTCCTATAAATTCCTATTTTATGGCTAAAAATGTTCCTATAAATTCCTATTTTTTGGCTAAAAATGTTCCTATAAATTCCTATTTTATGGCTAAAAATGTTCCTATAAATTCCTATTTTTTGCCTAAAAATGTTCCTATAAATTCCTATTTTTTGGCTAAAAATGTTCCTATAAATTCCTATTTTATGGCTAAAAATGTTCCTATAAATTCCTATTTTTTCTATGAAATTTCTTATAATTCCTTTATAGGAAAAAAAATCGCTGGGAGCCCTGACATGACCATAAATACAATAGCTTTAGATTTAACTTATTGCGTAAGAAATTACTCGTTAATGCCATTAAAATAATGGACATTCTAATTCATACTGATATTAACCGACTAAAATACGTTGAACCATAAAAACCAATAAAATTATATCACAAGTAACATAATAACAATAAGTATGACAATTACCATAAATTATCGCCGAACTCATTTTCAAAGCTATTGCGCCATCAAGGTTCAGTTCTCAACACAGAGCCTCCTAGTGTCTAAACACGCCCAACTCGAAATAATCTCCTACCAAGGACGATAACACGCCACTAACTCAATTCGGTTGTGAGTTTAAGTTGGAGCTGGGTGATCGTGTCAGTGTTAAATAAATATTTGGTCAAAAAATTAGCATAAAAACAGAATAAAATGCCATACTTATAGATGTCACTTTACTTATGTTTACAGCAATAGATCGTTAAACCAATAGCATTAAAACAATAGTAAGTGTCATCCTTATAATTATTACTTTACTTATTATTATAGTAATAGATCTACAGACAATTAGCTTAAAAAAAGTAAATGTCATACTAATAGTTCTTACTTTACTTATGATTACAACAATAGATCATCAAACAAATATAATTAATAAAATAGTTAGTGTCATTCGTATAGTTATTACTTTACTTATACAGGCAATTAGCTTTAAAAAAATAGTAAGTGTCATACTTATAATATTATCTTACTTATGTTTACAGCAATAGACCGTCAAACAAATAGCTTTAAAACCATAGTAAATGTCATACTTATAGTTAATATTTTACTAATGATTAAAGCAATAGTCGGTGTCATACTTATAGTTATCAACTTCTTTGATAACTAAACGATGTCTTTAAGGTTGAAATAAAGTTATCGAGATTATTGAATTTTATCACGCGAAACAAACCTTCCCAGTGAAATATTATTATTATGGCGTTTTAATGTTTTCCTGGTATGTTATCTGATGAAACCAGTCTGGGATTTTAAAATGACTTCATTAGTTCCGCGGTACACCGGGATTAGTGGAATTTTCCTCAAACGTTTTAAACAAGACTTTTTTCCCGTGTGTGTGTATGGTTTTTTTTGGTTCATTTTGAATGTGAGAATGATGCAAATTAAGCTCTCCACTAATGAGAGTTTTTTCTCCCGAAATCTAGTTCATGGTTCTTCGTTATCTCTGGTTTCTACATCATCGTCTCTCTATTCAACGGTAAGCTTCCTCCCAGATTCCAAAGTGACGTGTATCACGCATATGGCCAGTAGATCAGGAAAGAGTTAGGCCTAGATTAAGCGTGCGCCACAAAATCCATAACATTTTTCTTACAATATATCCTGACAATGTTTTTGCTAGAGTTGTAAGTCGGAAAATTTTCCGGAAAATGACCTAGGCCTTATTTTCGGAAAATTTTCCGTATTTTCCAAATATAAATAATAAAATACGTTGTCATTCCATGATTAGTCTAATATTGTTCGCAAATTTAAATAAAGCAAAATTTTTAAACATTAAAAACCCTTAAAAAAGTAATTTATGTTTCCGGAAAATTAACAACTCTAGTTTTTGCAGACGAAATTATTATTATTTTATTTTGAATGTATTTATTTACGCTTTGAGAAAATTACCAAATTTCAAATTCAAATCTATGAAAGTTTTAGCTGTACAAATTAAATAAACGCATTTTCCAGTTCTACAATTCTAATTTGAAAAACGTAAATTTTATGCAAAACATTTTCGGCTGGCAATTAAATAATTTTAATGAAATACTTAAATGAATAACACTGCGTCTAATGACTGGGGAGATATGAAAATTACTCTTAAATTGAGGTCGGCACCATTAAAATGTATTCGCTAGTTTACTAGTTGCATCTCTTTCTTATCATTCATTAAACTACTTTTTGAGAAAACGTTTTCAAATATTTCTCGCCAATTTGTGTTACATTAAGAACCAGCCTATGCTGCAGTATATAATGGTTCAGCTGACAAAATAAAAAAACGTAATAATAAAATTATTTTATTTCAACATAAATTTATTCAAACAATTTTAGTATAATTCAAAGATATTTGTAAAAGGAATATTATTATTGAATATTAAATGATAATTTTTATTAAAATAATACAAGTTAAATTAAATAATAATTTTTATTAAAATAATACAAGTTAAATTAAATAATAATTTTTATTAAAATTATACAAGGTAAATTAAATAATAATTTGAATAAAATAATAAAAGTTAAATTAAAAAGTAATTTTAATAAAATTATACAAGGTAAATTAAATAATAATTTTAATAAAATAATACAATTTAAATTAAGTAATAATTTAAAAAAATAGTACACGTTAAATTAAATGACTACTTAAATTTAAAATTAAAGCAAGTTAAATTAAATAACAACTTAAATTTAAAATTATAGCAAGTTAAATTAAATAACTACTTAAATTAAATATTAACAAGTGAAATGAAATGTCAATTTCAGGCCGAAGAGAAGCAAGCTCACGAGATCCGAAAGCTCCGAAGGGAATTGGAACAAGCCCACGAAAAAGTCGCCACTTTGACCTCTCAACTCACCACCAACGTAAGTCATTGCACTATTTTCAATTTACGAATATCCTCTATTCCTTTTCTTGCACAATGTTGGCTCCATTTATTAATTATATGCGCATTTATTCACAAATATCTTAAGTTGAAACTAAATATGTTATTTAGTTGTGATTATTTTTAAATTTTATATCATCAAAATCTTCTGTCTGCAATTTTTAATTGATAGATCATAAACTTAACGAGGTAATTTTTCGGTCCATAATGATATGCAATTTGTATTTCAAACTATATTTAGAAATGTTAATTTATGCCCGTTTGGTAAAATTGGGGGTAAATATCAATTTTCTGTCACACGATATCATCTATAATAAATAATATTACCCGATAGTCTGCGACCAGTGTGTTGTGGGGCCCCTTCTTATCTTGGGGACCATTTTTTCCGGAATTTTTGGGTGTCCGTCCGCGACTTACAATTATTCTTACTTTGTTTACAATACATTTTATTTTTGATATAAGCATTTTATATATATATATTATAATTCAATCTTTAAGTCATTTTTTTTGGTAAAGGTCCAATTATTTTTTTAGTCAAAAGCAGGGCTTGCCACCACCCTCCTACGCATTGTAACCCGGCCACCTGAATTAAAGGCTTCAAAAGTCGCATGATGACTTAGGCCTAAGGTGGTGCCTTGGGTATTAGCCTAGCTGATTATTAAATAGTCTTCAATTTGACCCCTAATAAAAAACGCCTTGTCGTCACCAATGCCTAATGAATCCTGCCCTGGTGACGATTGTGGACATACCTTTAATTCACAGCCACAAAAATTTATGACCAAGAGATGTCGCCTTCCTTATAATTTGGGCCTATTGAGAGATGTCATCGCGTTCGCAACTGCTAATTATAACTTGTAAGACTTTATCACTGCAGGTGTGTGCTGCCGGAAATTAATTCCTTCTTAATTGTAGAGCCCAGAAAGAGAGTAGGTGTACTGTTTATAGGAGGGATGAAAAATTCTGTGAAAATAAATCCCCCTAGTTTGCAAATGAAAGTTCCGTTTGCCCCTAGCGCTTTATCCGTCCAAGTACGAAATTTAGCTACGTTCACATTATACAACTATTGTGGCTCAACTTGATTCACTATTTTGGTTTCATCCCAACAAACATTATGGCTGCGACACCAATATTATACTATGCTGTCTCCCAGGTCCCTGCCTAGATTATGCAAAAGTTCCTATTTTCCTTCAAGAGCAAATTTGGCGTACGGGATTTTGAATCTCAAAGTTATTTCAGAAATTGATTTTCAAATTTCAAAGCACAATTTTCACATGGAGGCTTTTTTTTTTAACTTAATTCGAGATTTGAAAACTGATTTTCACCCAAATTTCGGGATTTTCAAGTTGATTTCAAGATTTCTAAAATCATTTTTCGCTAGAGAGTACGGAATTTCTACGATTTTCGTTGAAGAACCCTAAACCACCCTAGCATCGGAATATACGTCCCTAAAATACCAAATGTTCCTTAACAAGGTTGCCAGGGATCAGATGAATCAGGGAAGAGTCAGGGAATAGTCAGGGAATTTAAAAAAGGCTTGAAAAAGTAACAGAAAGGTCAGGGATTTCTTTGATTATTATGTACTTCTTTGAAAGTTCTGGTAATTTTTTACTTTTAAAAAATAGTTTTATCGCGAAGTCAGGAAAAATTTCTTAAAAAGTGAAAATAGTAAGGGAAAACCTTAATCTGAAAATATTGTGATAACCCTGCTTAAAATATATTTATATTTCTGCTCATGAGAAGTTTACCAAATGGTTAAATAATTAAAAACAAAGTTCGTTTTCTGATAATTAAAATATTATTCATATTTTGAGATCTGATTTTGATTTACATTGGCCTGTATTTGGTCCCAATTTTAAGAAATTTGTTCGTATTTTTATTATTGAAAAGTAAAAATTGTTCCTTATTATTTTTAGCATTTATTAATTTTAATTCAAAATGTAATAATTAGATTAAATGTATTATTTTCAACCCCAAAAATTATTGTATTATTAGAATTTAGTTGTAAGGACAAGTTGACCAACAAAAATGGTTTATATTTTAAGAAATTGGACTCCTACAGGGTTCGTACACGACCTGCAAAACCTGGAAAAAAGTCAGGGAATTTAGAAATGTTTCCTAAAGTTCAGGGTAAATTCAGGGAATTTAAAAATGATTCTAAAATATCAGGGAAAAGTCAAGGAGTTTGAAAATGGTCCCAAAAACTAAGGAGATTTTATAATGACCCCAAATAAATCAATCAAATAAATTTTTGAAAGAAAATATTTTTCAAGATTTTTACCTCAAACCATTCATTTATTCTACAAAAATAGTCAGGGAAAACCTGGAAATGTCAGGGAATTTAATTCCGGAAATTTTGTGCGAACCCTTTCCTATTATAACATATTTTTCTATCATCTCTAATTTCGATTAAATTGTATTAAAATGATTAAATATATAATATTTGTTATTTAAAAAATTGTATGATTCGAACATAGCTAAAAGGACATTTAAGGTCTCTAGATGACTTAGGCCTAAGCTGGTGCCTAAGGTACCAGTTGACTAATAAAAATGCTGAAGTGCGAACGGCCCCTTTACAGGGAGTTAATTTTCCTTTCATTAAAAGAAGCAGAGAAATTCTGTCTTTTATAATTCCGAAATGTGGCACGAGGGGGAGCGGCACTCGGCAGCTCGTATCCACTTCTCCCTCTGCGCTAATCTCCAATTTCCTTCAATGATGATTACTCCAAAAGCGCCGAAATTCCCCAGAAATTAACAAGTCGGCCAGGGCCCAATAGATCTTCGGCTGTCACTAATTATTAATTTGAGTGCGGACAAATACCAAATAATGAAAGTATGAGACTATCACGTTCTCATGTTATTCAGCTTCAATTTTAATATTTTAAAAATTTTGTGTTATTCAAACCTAATTTTATGTGAAAAATAGAGTGCTTTTCGAAAAACTTTATAAATTTTTATTCCAAAAATTATAATATTTTTTATTCGAAATGTATTTCCATTTTTATTCAAAATATAAATAAAATTTTGTTAAGTAATAATAATTTTTATTAAAAATATATTATTTATAATTTTTTATTGATTACTATATAATTTTATTTTAAGTTTTTATTCATAAATACATTAATTTGTTTAAAATGTTTTTCCACAATTTTATTCAATTTTTTTTTATTAATTTAAAATTTTTATTAAAAAAATATATAATTTTAATATTTCTAATATTATATAATTTTAACATTTTATTCAAAAATTATATTTATTTTAATATATTATTCAAAATGTATATTAATTTTAATATTTAATTCAAAAATTATATTAATTTCAAATTTTTATTAAAAAATTATTAAATTTTATATTTCAAAAATTATATAATTTTAATATTTTATTCAAAAATTGTATAATTTTAATATTTTATTCAAACATTATATAATTTTTATATTTTATTCAAAAATTATATTATTTTAATATTTTATTCAAAAATTATATTAATTTCAAATTTTTATTAAAATATTATATTATTTTAAAATTTTTGTTCAATAATTGTATTTATTTAAAAAATTTATTCAATAATTGTATTTATTTAAAAAATTTATTCAATATTTTTTTTAATTTAAATTTTTCTTAAAAAAATATCCTTAAAATTCATTCAAAAACATATTAATTTTTTTCAATATATATTTTTATTTTCACAAAATTAATTCATAACTTAATACACCCAAACAATAAGAAATTTTTCAAGAATAATAATAAACCCAAATTATCCAACTATTCGAGAAATAAACGGCCTTGCCTTCAAAGGCGGAAGTGGGAACTTGGTGTCGCGAAAAATGTCTTCTTCAAATTCCAAAATGTCGCGGCCGCAGTAAAAATAAGGATTAGGCCCCTTTCAAAAGCCTCTGCCGACGCTCGGCTTAAAAAGGCAGCATTTCCATGAATAACTTTTCCATAACTCGTTTCTTTTTCATCTACAAGAAAAAAAATCAAGAGCTAGCTAGGTCTCTTTAACCGTCGAAAGATGCTTTGAGAAATCGATTGGTGACCACACCTCCTGTATTGAATAATATTTCTCATATTTTCCATTTGTTCCTATAACGTAAACTTACATTATTTTCCTAATTTTTGTGTGGAATTTTTGGGCTTCAAATGTTGCAATTATATCATTTGATATCAAAATTTATAAAGTTAGAAACAATTTTATAAATATTATAAATTTTTGCTCGCTCAACAAATTATTAAACCAAATTCGAATTAAAACCATGAATTTTCACTTCATAAGTACTACACACTTTTCCTGTAATTTTATTGGAATTTATCCTATATTTTCCTTTAATTTTAATGAATTTATCCTATATTTTCCTGTAATTTCAATGAATTAATCCTATATTTTCCTGTAATTCTATTGGAATTTACCCTATATTTTTATGGAATTTATCCAATTTTTTAATGGAATTTATCCTATATTTTAATGGAACTTGTCCTATATTTTAATGGAATTTGTCCTATATTTTAATGGAATTTATCCTATATTTTAATGGAATATATCCTATATTTTAATGGAATTTTTACTATATTTTTATGAAATTTATCCTATATTTTAATGGAATTTATCCTATATTTTAATGGAATATATCCTATATTTTAATGGAATTTATCCTATATTTTCCTGCAATTTTACAAAAACAACTCCTATAAAATCCTATAAATCGATTACATATTTCCTATCAGATTTTTTTTTTGAGTCGGCCGGATACTTTGAAGGAAAGATCATAGTTTAATAAACGAAAAGAATGATTTTGGAGGCCGTTGATATCGGAGATACCGGTATATTTTTAATGGGTTCTCTCTGATAATTACAATTGCTTTAATCACCTTATTTGCTCTCCCTAATTACCGCGACCCAAAACCGGAATTGGACTGATGGCGAAAATGAATTTCATATTTTTCATCTATCCATATCCACAGGATAGGTCCTTCGACCAAATTTCTAAGGAATATCTTTTTAGACTTAAATCACCGTGGAGCCCACACGTTTTCCGCGGAGTAATATTTACCGGCTAGACGCTCGTTATTCTCATCATTTAATAATAGCGTGAGTCATACGCGAATACATAGGAAAAAAGTATCTTTGGTGGCGGACGTTGAAATTTGGATGTCGTTAAATTCGTATGAATTTCTGCGGGTCTTGAAAAAGTTCTCTCAAATTTTGAATGATTGTCTTTTCAATTCTTGGCGTAGCTCTGCTGTAAATTTCGATTTTATAAATTCCGTTCCATATTATATTTATCAAATTTGTTTAAAATTTAATTTAAGTAAATTAAGATGGATTTTTTACGAAAAACATCTTTGAACGAAATTGTTAGTCTTCGATTCTTGACGTAGCTCTGCTGCTAATTAAATGGGTTTTCCCCAAGTTCTTTGGTTTCCCCTTCCATAAAAACTTGTTGAGGTTAACGGTAGTAGTGAGTGTAGGCATGAATTGCTTACCACCACCCTCCTACGAATTTGTTACCCAACCACCTGAATTAAAGGCCTAAGGTGGTGCCTCGGGTATTAGGCTAGTTGATTTGGGCCCAGGCCCGTAGCCAGGGGGGGCCCGACCTGGAGTTTCTCGAAGTAAATCTATAAAGACGGCACTGAATACTACTCGCCCCTCCTAAATTACGGTTCGCCCGGTCTACATCTATAGCCTGGCTACGGCCCTGTTTGGACCTAAGGTGGTGCCTCTGGTATTAGGCTAGCTGACTTAGGCCTAAGGTGGTGCCTCTGGTATTAGGCTAGCTGATTGATTATAATTTTTAATTCATCCGATATGATTAATTTTCGATCGTGCGAAAAATCTAAATAAAAAACTTATGCAAATTGTTTAGATTTATAGGGAAATTCAAAACGTAACTTTAGAAATCACCCCGTGAAAACAGCGATTACTTAGCAGTCAACTTTATCTGGTAAAAAAAGGGCACTAGGATCTCGATTCATTGAAGCGACAATAACCGAAAATAGAAATCTCTCATCCACCAGGCAAGGAAAAAAATACGATAAAAAAGTTTTTGGGTCCATTGAAGGAAAAAAAACCCATATATTAAGTTCCAACACAAAATGTCACCTGCATTTTCAGCGTCAATATCAGGCTAACGGTGGCCAAAGAAACCCCAGGAAGTCCCGGGTTTGTTTATATCTTTGAACCACAAGGTCTCCTCAATTCGTTCCTCTTATTGTCAAAAGTGAAACCCCTCCTATAGCCAAGTCGACGTTTCCCAAAAATGGGGCAACCGAACTCGCGAATTCTCCCTAAAATTGTCGCTCGATGTTGGACTAGACTATAGGCGTCGTTTTCTCGATTTCTATGAGCGAACGAAGCTTAGTGGAACTTTTGACCCCGAAATAGATGAAGATGGTCCCTTTTCAACTTCCCATCCCCCCGCCAATCTCGGAGTAGTCTTGAAAGGGGATTTGCATCGCTGGCGACTGCTCGCTCCAGAAACCCTTATTGCCAGCAACTCGAGGCGTTTTTTTAACGACAGCTTTTCCTTCGCTTTCTCGATATCAGGATTTTTCTTTTTAGATCACGTATTTTTTGTTTTCTACATTTTCCAAAGTTACCAACTTTTCTTTCCGTATTATTAAATTTCGCAATGCGCCTTTGCACAAAAATTTCTTTATCGTAATAGAATTTTCCTTAGTGCCACTTATCAAATCAAATGCTCTTAATTAAGTACGTACTATCACAAGTATATAACATTGTTTTTACGACATAAGTATGCATTTCGTAAAACTGTCAAATCATACACGCGATTTAAATCAAGTGATTTTTTAAAAAACCATTATTGATTTAAATCACGTATTTTCAATGCATTTATGAAAATATACGAAATTAGGTTCTTTAGAAATTCCAATTCATAATAAGATTTAATTGCATTTTCTCTTAATTAATAATTCAATTTAATAAAGATTGACATAAAATATAGTTTACGTTATCGTTGAAGCTCTGCATGACAGATAAATTAACTTACAAAATTTCGATTAATCGTAAATATTTGGGTTAACTGTTTATTTATGGATATTATTTGGATAATCAACGATTTAGCATGCAAAAAATAATTTATATTTTCGGATAATTGTAGGTTATGGATAAAAATAAATAAGTGGTTAATTTTTATCCAAACGCCAAGCTCTAGTTATCGTTGCACTCAAATAATCTATCAATTTGTCAAGAGAACGGTCATAAACCCATCAAAATCAATAAAAAAAACAATAAAAATCAGATTTAAATCAAATAAATAGTTTTTTTTTTATTATTTTTACTAAAAATCAAATCAACAACTCTGACTTTAATGTTTGCATCTTTAAGGATACTTCACTATGAAGAGTTATTTCTCATTTGATGTATTCAGTCTATGAAATTTTAGCAGGATTATCGCAACTCCTATGTTTTTATAATTTTTTTCCTACGTTTCAATGTGTTCCCATAATTTCCTATAATTAAACTACTTTCCTATTTGTTTCCTATATTGTTTTGAATGTTTTGGGCAATTATGTGTTTTGATATCTGATATCAAAATCAAAAAAGTTAGAAAGAATTTTCGAAATATTAGAAATCTCAACCCATTATTAAAACAAATACCCTTTAAAAACCCTGTAATTTTTATGGAATATATTTTATATTTTCCTTTATTTTCCAAAACAATATCTTCTATAAAATCCTATACAATATAAATCGACCAGCAATTTCCTATAAGCCATATCAGCGGTTTGTGAGACCCTGTTTTAGTCCTATTACGCCACGGTCTTAAGAACGTGTTGGGTTAAACTTGTAGGAGTTTTTTTACAGAGTGGCTAATATTTCAATCCGAATGCTATTCACGAAACGAAAAGATTGGCTATAAAAGGTTCATTAAAAATGTCAAAAACGCCTGATAAATCTTCGTAAATTTCCTCATTAATTTCAAATCGAACGTTAAATGAAGCGTTACTGATTGGGCGACACCTGGTGGCCTTGTCCTTGAGATAACTTCCATCTTTCATTTCTTTAATAGTAGATATTTTTTTAATTTAAACTAAGTTAAAAAGAATTATTTCTAGTTCGCGCTAGAAAATTTTCAAAATAATAAACTTATTAAAAGTTCAATCATTTTATTTCAGTTTTATTCATATTAATTAACACCCAAATATTTAAAATATAATTAATTTCCGAAAAATATAGTTATTAACTAATTTTAATAATAATTGATCTTTAATCATGACTTGGTTAAATGATTAAATTTAACTCTTTTTATTTATGATTTTATTAATTTAATTATGACAAAGCCCATTTATTTATGATTTTATTATAACTTAGCCCATTTATTTGTGATTTTATTAGTTTAATTATAACTTTTCCCATTTATTTTTTATTTAAATATGACTTAGCTCATTTATTTGTGATTTTATTAATTTAATTATAACTTTTCCCATTTATTTTTTATTTAAATATGACTTAGCTCATTTATTTGTGATTTTATTAATTTAATTATAACTGGGCCCATTTATTTGTGGTTTTATTAATTTATTTGTGACTTAGCCCATTTATTTTTGAATTTATTTATTTAATTATGAATTAGCCCATTTATTTATGATTTTATTAATTTAATTTATTGGATATAAATGAAACCCTAAAAATTGAACACGGAAATAATTTTATTTTTAAATCACAATCACGCTTTATAAATATCACAGTTCAATTTATTCTCTATTTTAAAAATCGTTAAGCCTTTCGAAATATCAATGATAATTTGAACAAACTTTATTAATTAAAGGTAATTAAAAAATCATGGTTAAAAGTACGCTGTGTGCTAAGTGGTAAATACGCCTTTCTAATCTAGACATTTAATCAATTTTATTCGTAAAATTGATTCGGATATTGAATAAATTCGATCGGTTCCGCAACGTCCATCGCATCTACCGTCACAATCATACAATGAATGAATATCTTGGATGAGATGAGATTGACGTATTTGACATTTACAATTCAAATTGTTCGACCAATATCTCCGTAGATAATCGGTGCAATAGAAATGCTGATAACGTCAAGTCTATTTCTAAAAAAATATATAATTGTATTTCTGCCTTGAGACGATTTTAGCATTACTCACATCCCCTCACGCTTTAACTGTAACAGGGTTGCCACACGTCAGGGAATTTAAAAATTAGCCTTAAAAGTCGGGGAATTTAATTTTTTTTTAAAAATTTAGGGAAAAGTCAAAGAATTTTAAAATAACCTAAAAAGTCAGGGAATTTTAAGAATATGTAAAAATTCAGAAAAAAGTCCGGCAATTGAATTTTATCTTGACACTTTAAAGGTAATTTCACTCTAGATTTAAGACCAATTCTATGATTATCATTTATTTCCTAGAAAGTTTGACTATTTTTTTCAACATGGCAGTTACCCTTTTTACTGAAATATAAGTCCATTGGAATTTATTAACTTTTGATAAAAGCAAAATATAAATAAAACAATTCGACCCTAAAAAGTCAGGTAAAACTCTTGAAACGGTCATGGAATTTGAATATAAAAATTTTATGGCAACCCTGTGTTAGCTCATTCGCACTAAACAAATTAAACCGAAAAATGACATCCTTGGACGCGATCGAAGCACAATTAGGGTGACCACAGTTCCTATATTTCCTATTTTTTCCTATAAGTTAATGTTTTTCCTTTTTCTCCTATAATTTCATTACATTTCTTATAATACCCTATATTTTAACTCAAACGTCTGAAGAAATTAAAATAGTTGATATTTCAATCGGTTATCCACTTTATTTTGAATGTTATTCCCCCTTTAAATAATTTTGACAACCGTTTTCTCTTATTTTATAATTAATTGGCTTTATTTCCCCAATTTTCTTCCTTTATATTTTCCTATATTTCACTGATAAATTTCCTATAATTCCTTTAAAGGAATTAAAAATATTCTGTGGTCACCCTGCACACATTAGTGACGTATTTTTACCCCTGCCCTTTCGTGACGGAGGATAAACCGCACCACGAATCGTTTCCATATAGTGAAGTTATTGGTGATACTAAACGACGTGTTACGCCAGAAAAGTAGAGGTTTAGCCAAAAAAAAACCCTTAAAATGTCGATCTTCATAGTTGATTTCGCGTAACGCGTGAGAAGAACCATGGCGAAAAGTGGATTTCATCGACGTCCAACGTGGCTGGTCAGAGCGTCAGAAGCCCGCGAGACGCGTTATTGACGACGCCACAACGGTGCGCCGCCCCTACTGACAAGTGAGTTTGAAAGGGGGTTCGCAACCCGGCCAAGTGGAAAAGTCATAGAGAGAGAGAGGGGGGTAGGTGAAAGTGTTATTCTGGAAGGAACCGAGCTTAGCCAGGAGATAGGAGCCGAGGGAACCCCTAATTCACCCGCCGCCCCCCGTCGTAGTAACGTTCTTAGTCCCCCTGCCATTTCCCCCCACCCGACGGTGGCAGCGTTGCATCTCGGCCTTCTCAATGCTATTCTGATCTAAGAAAGATCTATTATATGGCAGCGAGGGGGGGAGGGCAACCTCATATTTTTTGCTCGCGAGGGGGAGACGCTTCTCTAGCGGGTTTAGTGCTGTGGTGGCTTCGTAGCGGACGGGAGTCAGTGTACGCTCGCGATATGGAATTAGTAGACGCGGTCGTTGAGGATATTTTCTTCTTTTGATCGTTGCCTTTTCGAATAATTCCCCGAGGCCCGACGAAGCTAACTTCCAACTTTGCGTTTCGTATTTCGAGTCGCGTTGCGGGAAACGTTTTCTAGGTGCGTGGTCCAAAAGGTTACAACGATCATCTCTCGGTCAAATTACGCCAAGTTCACCAGCCTTATCTCTCTTATCGCGTGCACTTTTTGAGAACGGTTTACTCTATTGACGTTCCCAGGAAACCCTTTTTGGAATAAAACTCATTGAATCGCGCTGTTGCGTTTGGGCATTGACCTATTAATTTGGTCGCCACCCAACTACATTTCTCGTTTAGCGATGTATAAAGTAGCGAAGAATGTGTTCGCGTCCAAATTGACGAAATGGAAATAGATTGATCGTGACGGAGGGGGAATTTGCCAGAGGATTTTGATGAAAATCTTGGCCACCAATTCGTTGGAGTTGACAAGCGTCAGTATGTCTTCGTCGTACGAGCAACGGAGTTTCTCGCTGCCACATCCATTCCGCAAAAAAAGGTTGGACAAGAACCGCAGGAATTCCTCGTACTTCGTCAGCAACAACAATCTCTTCTCGTTGAAAAATTACAACGATAACATCGAAATACACGGGTTTTGCCACGAAAATAGCCAAGACGTCGGTTCTTTGAAAGAATCCAAACTGAAAGTGTACACTCGCAGTCAGGATGGGGCCACTTTTTACGGCTTGGACCGTGTCGAAGACGCCTACTCGATCGAACACGATAAAAGGATATCTTTATTCGGAGGTTCGCGAAAGATTCCCGATTTCTACGGAGGGGAATCCGTGGCCAACAACGCCTCGGACATCGACGAGGCCGTCGTCCGTAAAAACTGCCAATCGCCGCTCTGTCACGAAAAGGACGCTTTTAACGACGCCAACAGAAATATCCCCAAGTTCTTTTCCGACCAGAAACTGCACTCGAAACTTATCAAATCGTTCGACACGCTCTTCGAGAACGGAAACCAGAACTTGGTCGACAATCCGAAGACGATCGACAACCGAAATAACCGAATAAACGACCCCCAAAGCGGTGTCGCCTCTTTGCACCCCTGCGGCGTGTGCTGTTGTTGCTACAAGATAAGACTGTCCAATCCTCCGACCTTGAACCGAAACGAGGTCAAGAAGAACAACAACGCCAACCGGAGGTTCAGTTCTTGCAAAGCGGGCGATTGGCACAAGCTGGAGCCGCTCTGGGAGATGCCCGTCGGGGGCTGCGGACGCTGCTACATGTGCGTGGCCGGACACGCCGCCGAGTGCTTGGACTTCCTCTCCATCAAGACGGAGGCTCCCAAAGAGATCAATTGGTACGACCGGAAACGAAGGCCTCGTTCGTGTCCTCTCGTTCAGGTAAACAAATCCACCTTCCTCCCTCGTACGACGGCTCAAGGTTGATCCCCATTCTCGGGTTTCTTCGCGAAAGTTATTTGAATCCTTCACGCAGTTACAACGATTCATTTTATTCCAAAAGTCGTTTTGGGAGTTTGATGTTCGACACCTTTTTAGGTAACTTTTCGTTTCATTTGGGGGGCCTACAAAATAATCTAATGTAAATAACGGATACCTTCGGTTACAAAAACGAAAAAGTCTTAGTGAAATTCCGATTAGCTTCATTATTATATGAATTTATCGAGCATTATCATTCAATACTATTAAAAGTAAAATATTTATCTAATAGATAAATTATCATTAAATTTTGATATAATTTAAAAATCGATTTTATTATCAGAAGGTAATAATAATTTATTTTTAAATGCATTTTGTTATCAGAAATATTAGAGTAATTTATTTTTAAATGCATTTTGTTATCAGAAATATTAGAGTAATTTATTTTTAAATGCATTTTGTTATCAGAAATATTATAATAATTTATTTTTAAATCAATTTTGTTATCAGATGTTTTTATTAATTTACCTCTAAATTAATTTTGTTATCAGAAGGTAATAATAATTTATTTTTAAATGAATTTTGTTATCAGAAATACTAGAATAATTTATTTTTAAATGAATTTTGTTATCAGAAATACTAGAATAATTTATTTTTAAATGAATTTTGTTATCAGAAATACTAGAATAATTTATTTTTAAATGAATTTTGTTATCAGAAATACTAGAATAATTTATTTTTAAATCAATTTTGTTATCAAATGTTTCTATTATAATAATAATTTACATCGATATAAATTTTACTAACAGAAGCTAGTAATATTTATTTCTAAATCAATTTTATTATCAGAAGCTAATAATAATTGACATTTTATTATTATAAGATAATAATAGTTAACATCAAAATTAATTTATTATCGGAAGTTAGTAATAATTTATTTCTAAATCAATTTTATTATTAAAAACTTTATTTATTTCTAAATTAAAATTAATTTTATTATTAGAAGCTCTTATTTATTGGTTTATAAATCAATTTTACTTTCAGAAGCTCAATAATTTACTTCTGATTCAATTTAAATATTAGAAGCTCTTAATAATTTATTTCTAAATCCATTTTATTAATAATCGCTCTTTATAATTTATTACTAAATCAATTTTATTAATAAACGCTCTTAATAATTTATTTCTAAAATTTACCAATTTTATTATCAGAAGCTCGTAATAATTTATTTCTAAATGAATTTGTTTAATAGAAGCTCTTAATAACTTATTTCTAAATCAATTTTATTATCAGAAACCAATTCTAATTTACATCGAAATCAAATTTATTTTCAGAAGCTAATAATTATTTATTTCGAGCTATATTTCATCCTTAAGTTCGTTAGGTTGACGCCAGGCTCGAAATACGTATTTCCTTCTTAACATATTACATAAGTTAAATTCATCCACTTTCCCAGAATCTCGGAATCAGAATTCCTGGGAAAGGAAATACCTGACTTAATTTGAATAAATGATAATGAAGACCCTTTGATCATCGGCGCTGTAATGCACCCCGACCGAATTCCCTCTCCTTTATTCAAATCGTGAGGATGCCTTTGTTAACACCTGCGGATGTAGAAAAACTCATCCCTAATTTAGTGTCTAATTGGCGCCAGTAATCCCGCCGTGTTTCTTATTGATTTGTGCATGCGTGCTCGAAGCTAAAGGAGTTGTGGCGAGATTATATCAGACGCGTATTAGATAACACCGATGGCCTCCGAAGAACAATGGACTGTGATTTTCCTCTTTCAGCTGCTGCGTCCAATTAATCTCGGTTCGACGTTTTTTCAAGAACAAGGCTTAGTGGGATACTTTTCTCGATTTACCCGTTTGCGGACTGGCCCGTGCAATATCCTCTTAAACGCCAAAAGTGAACATTTGTAGTCTTACAGGTTTTTTTTTCATAAAGTTTATCCTCTATAAAAATTTAGAGTTCCATACCCCCCTTTCCTCGTAAAGAAGAATTGTAACGAATAATAGCAATTGGAATGACCTCCTTAATTTCCTAACAAAATACTACTAAATTGTATTAGAAAAATAAACAATAAAATTAATAATTTTCTTTCAAAACTAAACCTATTTATTTAATTGTTTTAACTATAGAAATCTAAACATACTGAGTATTGATATATTTATGGAATATTTGGAATTCCTTGAAAAGTCCGGGAATTAATTTTATTATTTTACTAGCCAGGGAATTTGAATCTGAAAAAACTGTGACAGCCCTGTATTTTGAAGTCCTCTAGCGCAACATTTTAACATTATATATTTATCAGAGTTCGTACACGATCTGTAAAACCTGGAGAAGTCAGGGAATTTGAAAATGTTTCGAAAAGGTCAGGGAAAATTCAGGGAATTTTAAAATGTTTCCAAAAGGTCAGGGAATTTTAAAATGACCCGAAAAAATCATACAAAGAAATTTTTGAAAGAAAATATTTTACCTCAAACCATTCATTTATTCTACAAAAATGGTCAGGAAATATTTGGCAATTTGGTCACTGAAAACCTGGAAATGTAAGCGAATTTAATTCCGGAAATTGTGTACGAACCCTGTTTAGTATAACAACATTTTAAAATTATGCTAAACTTATGGACGTACTTGTTATGGTATCAATAGTGTCAATAGAAAATGTTATTATATTTAACTGGGGAATTATATTTTTGGACTGAAATTTTCACAAAAACTTTGAATTCGCTTTCAAATTCAAAATTTCGAGAATGGCGTTTAATACGTGTTTCCATCAAGTTAGCAGAGACCCTCACGCACTTATAACAAACCAGTTTATTTTTTGTTGGTACCCGTATTGCGAAACAATGATTTCGCGTGGACTAGTTGTACGCTGACCTCTAATCGAAGCGCTATCGCTATCGCAGGTATCAAGTTTGACGTGGGAGTTTCTCGACCATATTGCCAGCGAAGTTAAAAAGATACCTTCTTTTAAAGCAATTTCTTTACTATCTCAAAAGCTACCCACCCACTGCAATCTAAATTCCTGGTTTCAGAAATCAACGGTAATTGATACTGCAGTCCAAGGCTAAATGACCATGGTACTTCTAAGTGTTCAATCTCGAGGAACATTGGGTTTTAGAGTAGCTGTGTGAAGACAAAGCTTAGTAACAACCATCAGACGCGTATATCTAGCCATTCGTTGCGGTTATTTACAGGCCGAAAATAATCAGTCCCTGTAACCACTAACCGGTACTGATTTAGTTTTACGAAACGCAGTGCTTAATTCCATTTTCCTGTAATCGGTAGACAATCTAGTATTTCTAAAGGCTGTGTACATTTTCATATTTCTGTAATCGATTGACAGATTTAGTATTTACAAAGGCCATGCTAATTTCCTTGTTCCTGTAATCGGTGGATAGATTTAGCTTACTAAAAGCAGTGCTCAGTTCCATATTCCCTTAATCCGTGTACAAAATTAGCATTACTAAAAGCAGTGTTCAGTTCCATATACCTGTAATTCGTGTACAGAATTAGCATTACTAAAAGCAGTGTTCAGTTCCATATTCCTGTAATCCATGTACAGAATTTGCATTACTAAAAGAAGTGCTCAGTTTCATATTCCTGTAATCGGTGGACTATTTACCATTACCAAAAGACAGTGTTCAATTTCATATTCCTGTAATTGGTGGACTATTTACCATTACCAAAAGACAGTGTTCAGTTCCATATTCCTGTAATCGGTGTACAGATTTTGGTCCAGTATATTTAGCTCCTCGTCCTAAGCGTCTATTTTGATAACAAACAAACGTACAAGTACGCGTTTCTGGCTTCAACATGTAAAATGTTAACAACCATAAATGGGACGTTTTGGGTTTGCAATGAACGCAAAAGAGTTATATAGGAATGAATATTTTAATTCAGGATCTGGTTGTTGGTCGATGGGAAACACTTTAGAAATGAAGCATCTTAACCTACTTCTCCCGAGAACTTTTCCAACACATTTCAACCGCCTTTTACAATATTTTTTACGCGAGAAAATAAATCTAAAATTTTATGACCAAGATAGTTTTCGGCCACATAAAAGCCTGTAGTAAAAAGACGTGTTCGCATTTTTTGAGCCAATCCCAAACCATTAAAAGATAGTTTATGATAATCGATAAAGTGTACTTCGAGACTTATGAAAAACTGGTTTGACGTCTTCCTCCGAGTTCAAAATTGCCTTTTCATTACTGATAACGATTTGGCTTTCTCTGTTGAATACGTTTGAAAGTCATTCATTTTAAAAGCACGATTTATTCGAATTTGGAACGAATGTTTTTACGCGATTATGGACCCAAAACTCTGCAATTCATTCAATTCAACAAATTTAATATGAATCTGTCCTACAAAGTTTAAATATGAATGTGACTCAATTCAACAGTTCTTAAGACGAGTCAATTCCACAGTTCTTAACACGACGCAATTCCACAGTTCTTAACACGACGCAATTCCACAGTTCTTAACACGACGCAATTCCACAGTTCTTAACACGACGCAATTCCACAGTTCTTAACACGACGCAATTCCACAGTTCTTAACACGACGCAATTCCACAGTTCTTAACACGACGCAATTCCACAGTTCTTAACACGACGCAATTCCACAGTTCTTAACACGACGCAATTCCACAGTTCTTAACACGACGCAATTCCACAGTTCTTAACACGACGCAATTCCACAGTTCTTAACACGACGCAATTCCACAGTTCTTAACACGACGCAATTCCACAGTTCTTAACACGACGCAATTCCACAGTTCTTAACACGACGCAATTCCACAGTTCTTAACACGACGCAATTCCACAGTTCTTAACACGACGCAATTCCACAGTTCTTAACACGACGCAATTCCACAGTTCTTAACACGACGCAATTCCACAGTTCTTAACACGACGCAATTCCACAGTTCTTAACACGACGCAATTCCACAGTTCTTAACACGACGCAATTCCACAGTTCTTAACACGACGCAATTCCACAGTTCTTAACACGACGCAATTCCACAGTTCTTAACACGACGCAATTCCACAGTTCTTAACACGACGCAATTCCACAGTTCTTAACACGACGCAATTCCACAGTTCTTAACACGACGCAATTCCACAGTTCTTAACACGACGCAATTCCACAGTTCTTAACACGACGCAATTCCACAGTTCTTAACACGACGCAATTCCACAGTTCTTAACACGACGCAATTCCACAGTTCTTAACACGACGCAATTCCACAGTTCTTAACACGACGCAATTCCACAGTTCTTAACTCGACGCAATTCAATAGTTTTTGATTCGAGTCAATTCAACAGTTCTTAACTCGACGCAATTCAATAGTTTTTGATTCGAGTCAATTCCACAGTTCTTAACACGACGCAATTCAACAGATTTTAGTAAAAGTCAATCGAACAATTTTTAAGGATCCTAGATTGAACATAATCTTAGGTTCATTGATACTACCTTCAAATCAAATTGCAGCGGGTATTAGCGCACGATATTTCGATTCTAAATATTATCCCTTTATGCAAAAGGTCACTAGTTCAAGTCTCGCAATCTAGATGTCGCTTTTCAATCTTTACAGTACAACAACTAAAAACTTGACTTTGAAAATATGTGGGTCTTTTCGTCTCGCTCGGGAACTACAGACATTTTAAGCACGCGACCGACGTATTGGGTTACGCTGACCAAGGCCAAGGGACCAGGGTCTAACGAGACGCGCCCTGATATATTCGGGAACGCCCATTAGAAACAAAACTCGTAAAAGATTTGCATTCCTGACTCGAATAAAAGCACGACATTTATTTATTTTCCCGTATAAGGGAGAGGCTATTAAAAACTTTGAGCTCACGGAAATTACCATTTGCGCGAGAGAGGAAACAGAAACAAACGAACTCTTTTGTGGCAGAAAGAAAAGTGCATTTCTTATCGACATCGGGCATCTTTCGGGTGGTCCCTCTTTTTTGGTTGGGTACTGTAATCACGATCTTGCAAGCAGGCTCGAAACAGGGGTGCCACTTAATGGGCCGAATTATTATTTTCATTTGCCAGCGTACCCCCGCACACTGGAAATTAAATTTCGATTAAATGCAGAAGCAGAGGGCCATTTGAGGAAATTCTTAGGAAGAAAATGGAATAAGAAAAACAATCAACTTTTTTTCCGTAACTGTTTTCGTGGGAAGAACTATTTATATATATATATATATATTTTTTTTTTTTGAGAAATCGAACATTTCATTGTGACGACAATCTGTTGATTTTCTTGGTCGTTGTTTTGAGACCAAAAACATCTTAACTCGATTTCGAACCTTTCTGTAATGTAAATTGAAGTAATCTTTCCTATAATACACGCTATTTTATTTTACGGATGTTCGACTCGGGGGTGGTCTTTAATCAACGTCGATCTTTACCTTCAAATTGGTCATCTCGATCTTCAAAATGTTTATCTCGAAGTATACTAAAATAGTCTTATCGTAAACAATTACTACCATACATAGAGCGATCTCTGACCTTCAAAATGGTCATCTCGACTTTCAAAACGCTTGTCTGGAAATACACTAAATAAGGTCTTATCGTAAACAATTACGATAGTCATACGAGGCCTTATTCTGTGAGCCCAAGCTCGATTTGAGACCGAGCTTAAGAAAAATGCTCAAGCTGAGCCCGAGCTCTAATTAAGACCGAGCTCTAATTGAGACCGAGCTTAAGAAAAATGCTTAAGGTGAGCCCGAGCTCTAATTGAGACCGAGCTTAAAGAAAATGATTAAGGTGAGCCTGAGACCGAGCCTAGGTGTGCATTTATTACTACAATCGATCGAATGATCTCTGACTTTCAAAGTAGTCATCTTGACCTTCAAATTGCAGTCTCGAAAATATATTTAAGTCTTACGATTTACATTAGGCGAAAACTATTCGCTAGTTTTGGAGTAAATGTTTAGGAAATAGCGAGCAACTTCAAAATACAGTTTGGCTGTTATAGTATGGAAGAAGTTGGTAGTTTGGGGTAAAAGGTGTATTATTTTCGTCCCAAAGCGAGCGAATAGTTTTGGCCTATTAGGTGCAATAGATAGATGACCTCTGACCTTAAAAATTCTCATGTCGACCTTCAAAATGGTGAAAACGTTACCATAAGAAATAACTACATTGAATAGGACAACATCCGACCTTGAAGATGTTAATCTCGACCTTCACAATGGCGATCTTTGAAATTGGAAACTCGCGCATACCGGATTTAGATTTTGCGATATTAAGAGTAACAAAAATGAAGTAACTGGTTTTAAAGGAAAGATTCAAGTTTTCCGCAAAGAATATTATTTGTTCCAAAAATGCCCATTAATTTTAAGAGATACAGTTCGTCAAAAAGTTTAATTAATTTTAGTTGATGTTAAGACATTTGGATAAAAACTGTTTGCTAGAAATATAGTTATTTGAATCTTTGTTTGTGAGTTATCTTTAAGTGGCTGAAACGTGTTTGCTACCTCTTTTGAAACCTAAAACTTTCAAGGTCGATTTTCCAGGGTTCGTACAGTCCTGGAAAGAAAGGGGAAATAGATTGTCGACAGATATCAGGCAAATTCTCATTTGATTAGGGGAAATCAGGGAAATGTATGAGGGTTCAGATAGCTTACCCTAAAATATTAATTTACACCAATAATTTTTGCTTATTAAAGATTTGCCTTTATTAATTTTCTGATGTTATTGCCTCTACACGAAAAGATTGGTTAAATTAGCAATGGCATGGAGAGTTACGCTAGGTAGGTGTTTACGACATAATAAGACCAATCTTTAGGTTTTATTGAGGTTATTTTAAAACATTGGGTACTCTGTCATCTGGAAAAATCAGGGAAATATCTGTTGAAAAACCTGTAAATATCAGGGGTAAATCACAGAATTAACAGGGGGGAAATATCAATTAAACAATTCTGGAAAAATTAGGGAAATATTAATGGAGATAATAAAGGGAAATATCAGTGTAAAAACCTGTAAATATCATGGGGAAATATCAGTGTAAAAACCTGTAAATATCATGGGGAAATATCAGTGAAAAAACCATGGAGATATCAGTGAGAAAACCCTGTAAATATCAGTGGGAAAACTGTAAATATCAGGGGGGGGGGAATTGTGGAAATATCAATTAAAAAATTCTGGAACAATCAGGGAAATATCAGTGAAAAAACCTGTAAATGTTAGGGGAATATGGGTTCAAACATTCTGGAAAAATCAGGAACATATTAGTAGAAATAAAAGCGGAAAAACCCGGTAAGTATCAGGGAAATCAATTTTCCCGATAGCGGTATGAACGCTGTTTTATCAAGACTTGATTTTTCGAAGTTACGACGTTTTCATTCTCGGTTGACGATATGGTGTTTTTGTAAAAATCCGTCTAACGTTCCGTGACTCGCCAGGGTCGTAGCCCGAGACAGTTGCGATTTATTTTTGCGCGTCGTTTCGCGGGTTTGAAATTTGTCCGACATGTCGCCACGACATTTGATATTAGACAGCCGTTGCGCCTCCGCCCAGTCCGCAAGGCCACGTCTCATCCATCTCTGTCTGCCTGCCTTTGCTGGGCTCGCCTCTTGGACGAAGCTGATAATTGCCAGAGTTTAAACCTTATTCACGCTTATTTTTCACACTTCCTCTCAACAAGAGCTTATTGTTGACGTTGTCCAAGTGATGGGCATTTTTAAAAAAAATCCAATCTCAGCTCGGTGTGTCACGCTCTGCTCAAGAGCGGTTCAGATTACTTTTTTTCTCTCTCGAATAAAACGCGTTTAGTGATAGCTCATCTTTACTTTCAATTTGCTTATAAAAGTGGCTGCTCTCTCATTTACTCAATTTCAGGAATCCGTAAGCATGAGAGTAGTACAAATTGTCTCAACTTAGTAACGGTAATAGTGAGTGTAGGGAGCTGTTGGCTCGCGTGGCATGTGCTTTTCACCACCCTCCTACGCATTGTAACTCGGGCCACTTAAATTAATGGCTTTAAAAGTCGCCTGGTGACTTAGGCCTACGGTGGTGCTTTGGGTATTAGCCTAGCTTATTATTATTGTTATTATTATTATTATCCCTAAGTTGAAACAAATGTATTCTTGGTAGCACGGAAAATGGAAAATGTCGGAAAAAAATGATTCGGGTTTTTATACCCCGGACCAGTGACCCTACAGGCGGGCAGGAAACTGCTTAGTAGATAAGCAGGAGTGATAATATTCGAGACACGTACGACTAAATAGGCAAAGCTACCCGTATTTATGTTTAGCTCTGTTTTAATAAAATCAATTTGGAGAATCTAAAGTAATTCTAAACAAAAGCGTTTCTAATCAAGATTCGTGGTTGGAATTCATTGCACGCGGGCTCGCTACACGGACAAACTGAACCGAAACGTCAAAGAAAAAAACCATAAATTCTAAGTAATTCGAGTTATTCGTTTTTTATGGACCATTTCGAAATGACTTGGAACTATATTTCGTGTTACATTAATAAAACTAACAAAGATAAGTAAAAAAAACTTTCGACTAATAGAGCGCCAAACTAAAATGGTCTACAATAAACGTGAAATCAGGCCCACCCAGGGGTCCTATAATTCCTATAAAATCCTATATTTTCAAAATTGTCCTATAACATCCTATATTTTTAGCAAAATCCCCCAAAAGTCGTATAAAATCCTATAATTTTGATATTTGGCCATTTCAAATCCAACCACTCAGTTAAATTGCTAGATTTAGCAATAGGATAAATTCCTATACCAAGTCATTCTAGTCTATACTTTTGATATTGTTAACATGGTTAGCTACTTGTATATTTTTGTGATAAAATGGTTTTTTAAGTGAAAATCAAAGATTTATATCTCTAAATATAGATTTTGTTTTTAAATGCATAAAGTTAGTAAATTAAAAAGCATATATATTGCTATAAAATCCTATAATTTTGTAAAAATAGTCCTATTCATTCCTATATTTTTAGAAATATAATCCTATTTTTCCTATAAAAAAATTGAAGATTTGAGTGGAGGCCCTGTGAAATAAATATGGCTATTAAAGGGACTTTCATGTGGGGGTTGCTGAAGTAAATTTAAAATGCGTCATTCGGTTGCCGTTCGTCGCAATTACAAAGATACACTGATGAAGTTTTTTGAATCGACTTCCCTTTAAGGAAATACTGTACTCAAACTACGTTCATTAGCTTCTGGCATCACTTTCTTCATCGGTTAGCGCGTAAAATTAAAAAGCTGTTGAAGCCCTTTAAGCGATGCACCTTTGTTAATTTTTTTAATCTAAAAAATCGTTTATTTGATTTAAATCGGATTTTCATTGATTTAAAATCCTTTTATAAGTAATCTTCACAGATTTACTATTTGAAAGAATATCATTTATATCCGTTATATTTTTAGATTTACCTTTGTAAAGGAATAAACATTGTTCTTAAGTTAGAAAAACCAGTTTTTACCTCTCCGAGGGGACTTTGTACCCTAGGAGGGGTTATACAACCACCGTGTCTGTCTGTCTGTCGGTGGGTCTGTCTGTCAGGCCTGCGAACGCGTTCGCATTTTCGAGGCAAAGGGTAATCACTGCGTAACCAGTTTCTTAGAATCAGGGAAAAGGTTTTTCCAAAAGCGCCCTCTTTTTGTCATTGGGTGTAGTATAATTTTTAACCGGCCGGGATTCGAACCCGAGCCCTCTTGCAGACAGGTGAGCGTTCTACCGCAGAACCACGGATACAGTTACGCTTCACTGAAAATTAAAAACTCTTCCGAGGAGAGGTATATTTTGGCTTGTCAACTTGTTGTATAATACATATGAAAGTACAGATACAAATGTCTTTCGGCATCCAGATCAAGATACGGAAAAAGAAAACAAACCGCTTTTGGCGGGGTACGCAAAAATAAAAGACTAGTTCTAGATTACAAATTATTTCCAGTCGTGATGGGGAATTAATTGAAGGTTAACCGCAACGAATTACATTCAATAAATAAGGAACAGCTAGAATATATTTATAGACAGCGTAACTGATTGACTTGTACGTGCTCGCCGCAGAGATATTTAAATTACGAACCAGATAGTGACCAGATACCAAATTGGTTTTTTCACGATTAGTAATTCAATAATCATGGATAGTAGATTTTAGAGGATCGTTAAAAAGCCTGGTTTTTAGCCCCCGTAAACCAATCACACTAAGGGAGTCGTCCAAGGTTATTTGAAAAAAAAACAAGTATCGCTAAGAGTGGACGATACTGTTCGAAAAAAGATAAACACGAAGTACATTTTTACGCCAAAAGGTATTTTTTCACGTTTTTATAGATTAAATATGATATACTAAATATCAGTTGATAGTTTTTATTGAATTAAATTAAAAATTACTAAAATATAAAGCGCAAAAAATTATATAACAATATCAACCGCATTAGATTGCCATTTTGAAATTTTAAGATCACGTGGTACAAACGACCTTGCAAGACTCCCTCGGAGTCTCTCGAGCTGATTGTTACGCGGGGAGAAATAAAATGCACTGGGGAAGGCTATCGAAAACCTATCCTCTTAATTTACTGTCCATGCAATAATGAACTGACAAAAGGCACCGTTTCAAAATAAAAAATATAAACGAAGAAGTAAAAATGACTTTTATTTAATAATAAATACACCGATAACTTGTGTATTTATTTTATGTATTTTGGCAAGATTGGGAGTTAAAATGTTAAATTACCAAGTAGAAGTGATGGCGTTCATAATACAATGTTTCTGGATTCGCTTCCGGCGTGACGAGAAAAACTAATTTTCATTCTGTGATTATGAACTCTTAGTTTTACCAGAAGTATATAATATAAATATACAGAAGTGTCGATGCTAGTGTTTCAAAATATGTTTTGAAGAAAAAAATAGCGGAATACTACCTTTTTGAAACTCTTACATCAGGAAAGTACAGTGTTTACTACGAAGTATAGTTTTTATACTTTACACCATTTTACAGCGTGGTATATTTTAAGCGCTATCCCAACAATCCTGTTAAATTTCTATATTTTTACTATAATTCTGAAATGTCCCATCATATAATTCCATTTTTAATCCTATAATTCCATTTTTAATCCTATAATTCTGTTTTTAATCCTATATTTCATTTATTTTTAGCATATTCGGTTAAAACCCAAACGAATTTTTTAATGACTTACACAGAAACAAGACATGTAATTAATAATTTTAATTTTTTTTGGTTTTAATTTAATTTTCACGAAGTTGGAAAGATTATTACTACTCCTTTTAAATACTTGCTATAAACTTGTTTATTTTAAACCTATAAAACTAATTTAAATTAGTAATTAGTTTTATATATTTTAAAGCACTATTGGCTTTGAGTCCTGTCACGTTGTAAATCTGGCTATGGCCGCCATGCTGATATGTTTTGTTTTTTTTTTCAATTGGGAATAGCATTGGTGACGTATTATCTACGTTAGCTGCCAAATCCCTATATTGAAATACTCCTAAAGGCTCATTTACTTTTACATTTCCTAGTCAGAATTTCCCCCTTAAATCCGGGTGGCGCCATCATCCGTCGACGAACCCTAATAACCCCCCTCATTGGTATTCCTTACTTCGAAATTTACGTGAAATTTGAGCCCTTTTTACGCGTTTCTTTATATTTCTTGGCAAATTCTCTACTTGCAATTTTGCATCTTTCCGAGTAAAAAATGCGGGACGGGGAGTTTCCGAGGAAAGGAGTGGCAGCGAGCGCTTTTCGGGAAATAGCGAAGACCTCATTTAGCCCTTGGCTAATTAACTAGGCACGTTGCGTTGGAAACACAATGGGCGCGTTCTGTGGCTCCCACTCTTATAAAAGCGACTCCGCCTAAATTACGAATTCGATTTACAGCGCGCGCCGTATTTTTATTTGCAGAGTTTCCTTTAAAGTATGATATCGTCAAATAAAGCGACAAATTATTCCTTTAAGCGTATAGTTTAATTGCTTAAAAATACGAAATACAGAGATTAGAATTTTCTGCTTGGAGCTATACGGGCAACAGAACCATAGTTAAACGAAGAACGTATCATTGGTTCCCTGCAACGTACATGTACGTCTTCCGATGCGATTGAAGTGCATTCTGGTGACTTATTTCCCCCCCCCTCTCGAGGGCAATGTAGATCAATGTAGTCAACATGTTTGGTACATGCATCGTTTTTCTCATTTTAAATTATAATTATTTCAAAGGTTAAAGGGCCACAACGGCGTTTGAAATTGAAATGTTTCACGCTCTGGTATCCGGGAGTAGGATTGGTCGTATCTGCTTGCACGTGCTTTTCAAACGTCTGTGTGGCCCTTGAAACGTATATTTAGACAGGGAATTTTAAAAGATTTCCAAAAGGTCGGGGAAAATTCAGGGAATTTAAAAGATTTCCAAAAGGTCAGGGAAAAGTCTGGGAATTTGAAAAGGACTCCAAAATGTCAGGGTAAAGTCAAAGAATTTGAAAATGGTCCCAAAAAGTAAGGGAATTTTAAGATGACCCGAAAAATCAGGCAAATAAATTTTTGAAATAAAATAATTTTCAAGCTTTTTACCTCGAACCATTCATTTATTCTACAAAAATGATCAGGGAAAATATGACAATTTGGTCAGGGAAAATCTAGAAATGTCAGGTAATTTAATTCCGGAAATTTTGTACGAACCCTGTTAGAAGTGACTGATACAGCGTGGTTTAAATTCAATTTCACTTTATCTGTCTCTAGATAATTATTAACTTAACTATGTATTTAAAGCCTGTATAATAAATTATATGTTGATTTATTAGTAGGTAGAGTCGTGTTTACAAAAATATGAAAAAGCGGTTTTTAACTTTTGTAAATTGTCGTGTTATTTGTGTACACAGCGTATATTAAAATTCGATTCTACGCTGCCGCTTTCCAAATACAATTAATTTATTCATTTAACCATGGTTGGGAAATATTATTCTGGTTAATTAATAGGTAATGACATGTTTTCAAAATATGAAAAAAAGCGGTTTTTAACGTTTTGTATATTGTCCCTTTAACTGTGTGTTTAAAAAGCATAGTTTAAAATCAATTTAAACCGAACTAGCCTGTTAATTATACAGTTAAGATATTAATTTAGTGGCGTTTTTAAATACGTCAATTTATAAAATAAATCCATTCCAGGTCCCACCAATTGATATCCCTTACGAGGAAAATTAAATTTTTAGCGTGGATTTATATAATATCAGTTCAAGAGGCTGTACTGATAGAGAAAAGACAGTAATAATATTTAATATAATGAAGTATTTGCAAAGACCACAATCACTGACTTGTGAGTTGAATCCATAATGTTTTTATTTATTCCTCCGCCAAAACTAAATTTTTTTAAGCTCTTGGTCGTTTCACATTCGACGTTAGGTCGCGGTCGGTTTCGTAAGACCCGTTACAAGAAGATCGATTAATAGTTGAGGCACGCAATCGGCAGCTGAATTAATTTGTACAAATGGGAAATGATAATTAACCCGTGATAAATGGATATATCAGAGGTATTTCAATAGTCCCGAAATTTGGCTCCAGGAAAAAGATGAGGAATGTCCCGAAGATTGTAGATAAGACAGTTCTTTGGGAAAACATGTAAGCAAATGGCATCCTTTAGCGATTCTCTGACACAGATTGTTGAGAGAGATAATTACTAGTGTGTTCTTTCATGGACCAGATTGTCGATGGCTTATCACCTGACAAATTCCATAAGATATCTAGCAGATATCTATCTATTGAAGATGTTTCAAAACCTATTAGGTATTCGAGTCACGATTGTAGTGTTTTTTTAGTAATACGACAGTGAGCTCATGCATTTCGTGAACTGTTTTAACCCCTATTTTAGGAGCAGTTCAGGTCCTTTAACCACATTGATCCAATGTCAAAAGTTTTAGTTTGAAACGGTGAAGGATTTCTGGATACGACGCGGTATAATTTCGTTATTTCTAGCTCTAAAGATGAGACCCCAAATGAAAAGGTTCATTTGAACCGGTAACTGGGTCATACATATTTCGTTACTCACCTATAAACATATTCGCAAATTACGTAAACAAATATTTAGAACGGTACGGTTTTACGTTGTTATTTATACTCAACGACGTCAGTGTAAACATTTTAGCAGGAAGGTATTAAATTGAGATTTATTACAGAAACCATTTGAAAAATATAATCCTACAAATTGAAAAATATAATCCTACAAATTGAAAAATATAATCCTACAAATTGAAAAATATAATCCTACAAATTGAAAAATATAATCCTACAAATTGAAAAATATAATCCTACAAATTGAAAAATATAATCCTACAAATTGAAAAATATAATCCTACAAATTGAAAAATATAATCCTACAAATTGAAAAATATAATCCTACAAATTGAAAAATAAAATCTTATAAATATTATCCTTTAAATTGAACAATATAATCCTCTAAATTAAAATCCTATTTATTCTATAAGGGATTAATATTATTGGCAAATGTGAATGACCGAACGTTTTTCTGTTTTGTTGCAGGCTCATATGGTGGCAGCTTTCGAACAAAGTCTTTCCAATATGACGACTAGACTCCAACATTTAACAGCAAGTGCGGAACAGAAGGTAAATCTACTTTTGATATGTTATGTTATAGGTCGAAATAATGAGCGACAATTTTGTATAGAGTGACGTAGAATTGAAATAATCAAGCGACTTTTAAAGCCATTAATTCAGCTCCTCTAGTGTTAAAAATACACAACTTAAACAGCGTCGGTCATAACCCTCCCTGCACTATCTCACGTTGAAAATTTACAGAAACTGCTAATTTTTATCCGTTAGAATCAGCAATAGGGGTTGCCATAAAATAATAAAATGTCGAAGCATTCTGTCTTTTCCCTGACTGTTTTAAAAGATTTCCTCTGGCCATATTTAGACCATATTTAACTTTAGTAAATGTTCAAATTAAAGTAAAATTCCCAAAATTTTTAGAAATTCGTAACTCTTGGAAATTAACCAGAAGTTTAAAAATGTTTAAAACTCCTTTACGTCTTAGACCTATTTTCAAATTCCCTGACTTTACGCTGTCTTCTTACCAATTCTTAAAAATTAGGCCTAATTCCAAATTCGCCGACGTTTCTCTAACTAGTTAGAAATGGTGAAAAATTCCCCGAATATTTAGAAATTCTGAATAAAGTCCGTCACCTCAACCCCGTAGCTGTGGGTCTCAACCCGGTAGCTGTGGGTCTCAACCAAGTAGCTGTGGGTCTCAACCAAGTAGCAGTGGGTCTCAACCCCGTAGTGGAGGGTCTCAACCCGGTAGCTGTGGGTTTCAACCCCGTAGGGGAGGGTCTCAACCCCGTAGTGGAGGGTCTCAACCCGGTAGCTGTGGGTTTCAACCCCGTAGCAGTGGGTCTCAACCCCGTAGTGGAGGGTCTCAACCCGGTAGCTGTGGGTTTCAACCCCGTAGGGGAGGGTCTCAACCCCGTAGTGGAGGGTCTCAACCCGGTAGCTGTGGGTTTCAACCCCGTAGTGGAGGGTCTCAACCCGGTAGCTGTGGGTTTCGCAGCAAGACGAGCCGGGTTCGATCCCAGCTTGTAGCACTGAGTGAAAACTCGGAACAACTCCTTCTGCGTTGAGTTTGCAAGTTCTCTCCCCACTGGTCTAAGGGGTTTTCCCTCTAGCTCTTCGGTTTCCTCTTTCATAAAATTTGGCTGTTGGGCCTTGTTGGCTCGCGTAGAATGCAGGGCTTGCCACCACCCTCCTACGCAATCGCATTGTAATCCGGCCACCTTAATTAATGGCTTTAAAAGTCGCTTGATGACTTGGGCCGGAGGTGGTACCCTGGGTATTTGCCTAGCTGATTAACCCCGTAGTTGAGGATCTCAACCCCGTAGCTGATAGTCAACCCCGTAGCTGTGGGTCTCAACCCCGTAGCTGTGGGTACTATCCGTGGCGCATTTGTTGACTGGGTGTTGGTATTTTGTCAGGACACCGAGCTGATTGAGCTGAGGACGACGATCGAGGCGCTGAAGCAGCAGAGCGCCGAGGCGGGACTGACCAAAGCGGCTCTGCAGTCGATGCAGGCCGTGCAACGAAGTACGCCCAACAACACCACTGCCCCTCAATTAGTGCGCAGGCACACTTTTAACACCACTAAAGACTCGGGTGAGGCTTGCGATGCTGCGCTTTGGGAACCACTGATTAACCACTGATTTTTTTGCACGTTATTAATCACCGGCTAACCGACTCTAGGCATATTCCTAACGTTTATTTTTAAAAGTAATTATTCTAACTTAAAATGTCACAAAGTGGGTGAGTAATACGAACGTGAATTTTATTTGTGGTCTTGGGTGGTTTATTTTATTTTTTGCTTTGGTGTAGTTTGTAGTTCATTTGGAATTGGACTGCTCGAGATTGCTTTCATTTGAAACACCTTCATTCCCCATTTGACAATTAGAATAGATTGATTACGAGTTTTGTTGTCTTAACACGCTAGAATTTTTGTAATGATCAAATATCGAACTATTTTCCTTAGTTTAAGTTGAAAACTTTGCGATGCTCTTACAAATTGACGAATCAAAAACTAATTTATGACACTCCGTACGGATCAAAGACTGATAAACTAACTTATGACACTCCGTACGGATCAAAGATTGATAAACTAACTTATGACACTCCGTACGGATCAAAGATTGATAAACTAACTTATGACACTCCGTACGGATCAAAGATTGATAAACTAACTTATGACACTCCGTACGGATCAAAGATTGATAAACTAACTTATGACACTCCGTACGGATCAAAGATTGATAAACTAACTTATAACACTCCCTTACGGATCCAAGATTTATGAAATAACTTATGACACTCCGTACTGATCCAAGATTGATAAACTAACATACGATATTCCGTACGGATCAAAGATGTATTAACTAACTTATGACATTCCGTACGGATCCAAGATTGATAAACTCATTTATAACACTCCGTGCAATCGAAGTACCTAACTAATGTATGAGCAAAAAGTCATGAGAGCAATTTGTTTGAGCTACGGGTAGTGCCAACCTGGGTGTTAACGCAAAAAAGGTGAATTTAGCATGTTGCAACTTGGGTATCCAGCGCTTTGGTTGCTTTGTATCGCTGCAAGAGACTTATGGTGTTAATCTTAATTGTAAGAGTGTCACATATTCGAAAGAAACTAGCTAAACCAAATGGAATACAGTTGGAACTAACGGGGAGGTTCTGTGTATTTATATTAATGGCTTCTCTCGCGACTTAGCTCTCCAAGAACACAGGATTTCGAGGCAACTTTCGACGGACTCGGTGTCGAGTGTGAACTCCATGTCGAGCGCTTGCAGTACGGCGTCCAAATCCGGAGACGACAGCTCCAAGAAGTCCAAGAAATCCAAGAAAGGATGGGTAAGTCGTCTATACCAAGTACTATAAGTATGACACTTTCTATTGTTTTAATGCTAACCTCCTGACTGAACCTTGTTTTCGACTGTGACATTCTCGCCTTGGTAGTAGTGTATTTCGTCTTAGAGGGGCTCTGTGCTGAGAACTAAACCTAGATTAAGCAATAGCTCTGAAAACCAGTTCGGTGATAATTTTTCCTAATTGACGTACCTAACATTATTATGTTACTTGTGCTAGTACTGCCATTTTTTCAAGTGGTTAAAGTTCCGCGGTATCGCTTGAAAAATCTTGGCAGAAAATCGAGTACTTCCTGCCTTTCGTTACCTTCGAGTAGCAGATCTGACCAATCATATTCGGGCTTTTTTTTCAACCATTGTTCCGAGATTCTCGGGATATATATTGAATTTGTATAAATGTAATTGAAAACAATTTTTGGTTTTTATGGAATACTTTGGTATTTAATTTAGTTTGATAATATTGCGAAAATCAGGGTGTGTTACCGCAATCGAGTTCAACGCTTTTCGCTTAAAATATGAAATTCGATGTATCCAATGAGGTAGAATAAATAAAACCCCAACCAATCTGGGATTCGCGGGACACATTTTAGTTGAGTACGAGAATTAGGCTTAAGTTTCAACTTAATCCAATCGTGTTGGTGCCATCTGTTTCAATAAGCAGACTCTTTTGCCAAATATATTAAAGTTTAGTTTTCCAATAACACGATCGATGGCGCCAATACGATTTGATTAAGTTCATTTACTAGGCCTAACTCTCCAACTCAACAAATACTGTCCCGCGAAACGGTAGGTCCTGGAAGGCGGATTTGGATCTCTATTTATTCAACCTCATTGGATGTATCTTTAACTTCGTCAGGGAGGTTAAACCGAAACGCAAGCCTGCTGAAAAATATCAGATGCCTAATATTGGATTTCATTGTTTGTTAGTTGCGAAGTTCATTCAGCAAAGCGTTCTCGAGGAGCAGAAAGAATCGACACGGTTCCGTTTCCGACGTGGAAGACCCGAAGCAATTCCTGTCAGATTCTTCGACGCCCAACTCTCCGCTCTTAGGGAACTATCTGAACGGACAAATTAATCAATTCAACAACAAGATCACCGACACGAACAGAATGGCCGAGTAAGAACGCGACTAACAGCCAAATTCCATTGAGCTCCTCCGAGTACGCTAAGTCGAAAGCATCTTCACGATCTGTTTATTGAAAGGCCGTCACCAACGTAATTTGATCTTGTTGAGAGAGAAGGGGAGTATATTGAGTTGAAAATACCACAACGTCTCGTCTAACGACTAATAAATCCTGTTCACTACAATGCGTCATCTATTGAATCTTGACATTTTAATATAGTCTATAACTCCTGTTTAAATGTTAAGATATTGAAAATTTAAAACGAAATAATTATATTGATCTCACGAAATAATTTGTTTATATAATTTATTATATCAGGGAATTTGAATATGGGTATAAAAATCAGGGAAAAGTCAGGGAATTTGAAAAAATTGTCTCAAAATTGAAATTAAGATCCTTGACATTTTCAAGGATCTTAATTTCGGTTGCAAATAGGAAACGTTCACTAAAATATAGGTGAAAAATTACAAAATCTTTGCACTAAATAAGTCAGGAAAAATCTCCAGAGATGGTCAGAAGAAACCTGGAAAAGTCCGGGAATTTGATTGTGAAAAAACGTGGCAACCCTGTATATGTAGTTTGGGGTACCAGTATAGATGACGTGAACAGTGTATTGAGTTTCACCTCGCCCTGAACGAACGAGTTGCGCGATAAACCTGACGGTGCGCCGACCCATCAATAAAATGATCGTGGTATCTTTAGCACTCTGGCGACACTAGGAGGGGGCCAAATGGAAATTTATCTAAGTGACCGCTCAAATGTGAACGTTAAATTTAAAACTTTTCGCTAATAGTGTACACTTCGATTACCTCAGAAATGGTAAAGAAAGGAGGGATAGTGAATCAAGCGGCACCGAAAGCAAAGACGACCAGGCGGAAGACCTCAAGAAGCAGTTGCGAGAAAAGGACATGGTGCTCACGGACATCCGCCTCGAAGCGTTAACGTCGGCTCATCAATTAGAAGGGCTACGAGAAACGTTAAACAAATTAAGGGTACGACCGCAAATTTCATTATCTCTCATTAAGGAATACAATTTTGTTGAAACGTGGTTAATTAAACCCTAAGTAGTAGTTCAATGTTACCTTGAGAAATCCACCTGTGTGCAAATTAAGCCATTAAGCCTCATCAGAGCTTTATCTCGAATTAAAAAATTTCCGTGATTTAACTAATGGTGAAGGACCTTCGTTTAGTTCCTACATCGAATTAAGCGTGAAGAATTAACGTTTCGATATAAATAAAAAGCGTAAAATTTTCTTTGCAGAATGAAATGGCTGGGTTGAAGCAAGATAACGATCGACTTCAAAGGCTGGTCTCCTCCAAATCATTGGCTTCCTCGCAAAGCTCACTGCCGTTGAGAAATAGCGTCGAAAGCTTAGACAAAAGACTGAGCGTTTCGGAGCAGTCGGAGCATCAAAGTGTCGGTAAGGTCCAACTCGCTAATTACGCTTAAGAAATTTTTCGCTGATTTGTCAATGTTTCCGTCAGATGTGTACCTCAATGATGCAGCCAACGATCGAGATGGAAAGCGAGTGGTCATTTCAGTGTTTCAAGGATCTCACGGCGATTTCGACAAGTTTAAAACTGTGGCGAACAATCGGGTGTTAATTGGCTCTGTGATAGTTAGTGGGAAAACCAAATGGGACCTTCTCGACAACGTCGTTAAACGAACGTTCAAGGTAATATTACCCCCGCCTCCGTTTTTCAGCAGGTTAAGCCAGTGTTAGAAAACGTGAATGTACACGCTTATAAGGTTTTCTGTTCACGTTTTCGAAGGGTGGCATAAACTGTGTTTCCCATTTAGTATTTGCCCACTTAGAATGCCCGTTTCCATTGCAAAATACATTCAGGGTTCTTACAGACCGGGAAAACCTGGAAATATCAGGGAATTAGATTGTCGAGAGAAAAATTCTGGAAATATTAAAATTTTCTAGCCAGGGAAATCAAAACATTTATGATAGTTTAGAAAGTTTGTCTTAAAGAGTACAAATTTGAATCAATTACTTTTTTATTAAAGATCTAACTTTGTTACTTTTCGTTGATAGTAATACGGAAGCCATTTAGCAACCTCTTCATGAAAATATTGGTTAACATAAGGTGCCATTACCCATAAAAAATCAGTGAAATATCTTTGGGAAAACCTGTAAGAATCAGGGAAATATCACTGGAAAACTTGAAAGAATCAGGGAAATATTTTTTAGAAAAGCTAGATAAATCAGGGAATTATCCATGGGAAAACCTGTATATATCAGGGAAATCAGTTTGCTAATAGTTGTTTGAACCCTGTACGTACTATTAACAGTTACGAATATGTTTTTGTGCAAAAACGATATAGGTAAATATTTTTTTTAAATTTAAATTATGGAATATGTCAATTGTATAAAGTTGAATCCCTAACTTATAGTCAACCGTAGTAGACGTTTCATATTAAACAGAACAAAGAACCATATCTAAGGCCTTAAGAATTTTCACATTTCTAAAATTTCATTTGAATTTTTCTGTAGGAATATGTCTTGAGAGTGGATCCAGTTTCTAATCTGGGTCTGAACGCCGAAAGCGTTTTCAGTTATCATATTGGAGATATCGTTCGTTCTAAAGGTAAACTCTTTAATCTTTATTTGCATGTTATAAAAAGTATTATTCTTAAGGAATTTTCTATTTAGAATCTGAACTTCCAGAGCTCCTTCCGTGTGGATATTTCGTGGGAGAAAGTTCCGACATTCAAGTAGTCATTAAAGGTACATTTACTTATCATTAAATAATAGTTCTGCCATTTTGTCGTTAACTCGAAAATCCGTTAACTTTAAAATCGATTAACTTTGAAATCTTTAACTCGAAATTTATAATTTTTACCAAATTTTAGGAACGAAACAAAATTCTGTGGATGCCTTGGCATTTGAGACTTTGATACCAAAGTCAATCGTTCAACGGTACATGTCTTTGTTGACCGAACACAGGAGAATCATCTTATGCGGGCCAAGTGGCACCGGAAAGACATATTTGGCGCAAAAACTAGCCGAGTTCTTAGTTCTCAAGTACGTTAACTTTAACAGACAGTTTAAGCAACTCACGGAAAATATCGAATCGAATATCAACGTCTAGCCACGTCAAATACCAAACCAAATATTTAAAACGTCGAATAGTTTGATTAAACTGATTAAATACCAAATTCGAATGTTTTGGTCTTGGTTTTGGACTATTTGAAATACTTAATATTGTCTACCTCCTTTCCAAATATTCGACTATTTGATTAGCAAAACTAACATTTTTAAGATGTATTCGGTCGAATTATTTCTTTTAACCAGATATTTTGCGCACTAATTCTGATGGGTTGCTAAAACTGTTTCATTATAACACTTATCAATTGAAATTAACTCAAACAAATCTTGATATCAATTAGAAATGGTAAAGATTTGGTCCCAGGTACGGTAGCTACCTTCAGCGTTGATCACAAGTCTGCCAAAGAACTCCGCCAATATCTTTCCAACGTCGCCGAACAGTGCGAGAGTAGTGACGCCGCCGATCTGCCCACAGTCATCATTTTGGATAACCTGCATCACGTTGGATCTTTGGGTGAAGTTTTCAACGGATTTCTCAGTGCCAAATATCACAAGTGGTTAGCTTTCTTATTTTAGTGTTCAATTTTAATTTCTGAAAATCTAACTTGTCTAATTGTTCATAGCCCTTTCATCATTGGAACAATGAATCAGGCAACATGCTCTACTACAAATCTACAACTACATCACAACTTCAGGTACTTTTTATCTTTAAAATACGTAATATGACACCTTAAGTTTATATTATTGTGCCAGACACCCAAAGTCTATATTATTGTGCCATAAAGATGACACCATAAGTCTATATTATTGTGCCATAAAGATGACACCATAAGTCTATATTATTGTGCCATAAAGATGACACCATAAGTCTTTATTATTGTGGCACTATAAGTCTTTATTAGTTTGCCATAAAAATGTCACCTTAAATCTATATTATTGTGCCATAAAAATGACTTTTCCTATTTATTACACACAAAGGTTTTACTTAAAGCTTTTGTGACACATACTTTGAATCTCTTTTACGTCAGTCTACTTTCGACAAGCCTTTCTAGACACTATCTCTAAGAATTGTTTTAGCTGACACCATTAATGGAATAACATTATAAACTTATGATGACACCATAAGTACCATAATTAACTTACGAAAAGCCTAATATTGTAATTTCCGCTTAGGTGGGTTCTTTGCGCGAATCACATGGAACCCGTAAAAGGATTTCTGGGCCGCTTCTTAAGGCGGAAACTTCTCGACGAAGAAATTCGAAACGGAAGTAGAAACCCAGAACTGACTAAAATAGTAGATTGGATGCCAAAGGTTTGGCAGCAGTTGAACAAGTTCCTGGAAACCCACAGTTCATCGGACGTCACGATTGGACCACGACTGTTCCTTTCGTGTCCACTAGACGTGAATAGCTCCCAAGTTTGGTTCACCGATCTCTGGAATTACAGTATCGTGCCCTACCTCCTGGAAGCCGTCAGGGAAGGCTTGCAGTTGTACGGGCGAAGGGCGCCCTGGGAAGATCCAGCTGGCTGGGTCATCGAAACGTATCCTTGGGCCTGTTCGCCCGGCTCCCGAGATTGGCCGCAGCTCTTAAGGTTGAGGCCGGAAGACGTTGGTTACGAAGGACATCCAGGCCCTGGAGGAATGGGGGCCACGAAAAATCTGCACTCAGGCGGAAGTGACGTCGAAACGGATCCTTTGGTAAGACTTCCAACTGGTTCGATTCTGTCAAATGAAAGCGGCGATTTCTCAATAGTGCTTTCAACCATCAACTGACCAAGATATTCACGTCGTCATTTTCAGATATCTATATATATATAAATTAGGGCTGTGCGAGTACTCGGTCTCGAGTCCGAGTCGAGTACTCGGACTCGGACTCTGACTCGAATATTTTAATTTTTATTACTCGAATGGACTTGCGAGCCGTTCACCGAGTCCTAAAAATTACTCGCAAGTCCAATTTTCTTAAGACGAGTCCGTTATTTTCCACCGAGTCCGTCATTTTTATTTGTTTATTTTTTTTGTAAAAGTCCCGTATTGGCGCTGCGGTAGCGTTAACGCAGTTTGTTTAGTCAGAGGTCACATGACTCACATGGTGAATAGTTCTTGTAGTAAGTTTTAGTAACCAAAAAAAATCCAGATTCCAGATATTAAAACATTTTTGAAGAAAATTTTAATTACTTAAATTAGTAAATTAGTAAAATTACTTCTTATTATAAAAATTGTAGATAAGTAAATTAAGTATTTTAAATATTAATTACTGATTTAATTTTTAGGATGATTCTGACTTTTTAGCAATATAAGGCTTAGATAGGGCTCAACTGCAAATTGGGGACTCTGAATTAATTTATGACTCGAATTGGACTCGCGAATAAATTTAAGACTCGAATTGGATTCGGAATAAATTTAATGCTCATACTGGACTCGTTCGGAAATTTAAGACTCGAATATTGCTCGTGGCTAATTCTTAGGGACTCGAAGACTCGAATGAGTACTCGAAAGTGGGACTCGCAAATTGGTGAGTCCAATTTTTTGGGACTCGGACTCGACTCGAAATCCAAAAAAGAGGACTCGCACAGCCCTAAGATCAGGTTTATCTTTAATATTCCCCTCACCCAGCAATCTGATTTCCAATTTTATCGGATTCATTTTCCCAAAATTACCGATCTCAACTGATTTGCTATATATCATCGGGTTGCGTTAGCCGAACTGTTATCTGACTTGCAATATAGTGCTAATCAAAATAAACTAATTAAAATTTCGAAAGGAATTTATCGAGGGATGTGTAAAATCTTAAACCGTGAGGCATTTGAAATCTGCTCAACTTCTATCTGTCGAATTTCAATTTTTTTTCGGGTTTCAACTATCCGGTGTGCATTTTTGACCCATGTCCACTGATCTGATAAAATGTGAGCGTAAATGCAGAAAGGTGAAATATATCCTAGCAAACCTAGCTTAATTCCTAACTCGAAAGGTTAAATACCCCTTTGCAAACCTATCTAAATTCTCATCTTCAAATGTTTAATACACCTTTGCAAATCTAGCTTATTATCAACTCGAAAGGATAAATACCCTTTTGCAAACCTAGTTTAATCCTCAACTCGAAAGGTAAAATACACCTTTACAAATCTAGCTTAATTCTCAAATCGAAAGGTTGACACTATGTCGAAAACGGTGTTCTCTCATTTGACAAGATTTAAATAAAATCTGAAAATATCTTTCAAAATGTAACAAAATTGATCGAATTTCAGCTCAATATGCTGATGAGGCTTCAAGAAGCCGCGACGTATTCCAGTCCTCACAGCAACGACAGCGATTCCACGAGTCAAGACGGTCACAGTAGCTGCAGCGGCGGAAGCGGTGTTCTGCACGCTGACGACGTACTCAACGCTGGAATTGAGTCTACTCTTTGAAAACCTACTTTCATTTTCTCATTATATTTTAAATAATTAGTGCCTTAAATTACTTTAATCTCCCTACATTTATACCATAAGAAACGCACACGAATGGCCCTAGAATGAAATTAGATCGGTAGGAAGTGTATCGGAAGCGTAGCGGAACGAAATTTAGAGAGAGTAATAGTGAAGGGATTGTATTTTCGAGGGGAGCTTACAGATCCTAACGACGGAAAAGCTTTTAAATGCGCGCTGAAGGTGAGATTTTTAGATACTGGGAATATACATATAATTAAACCCCATTTTAGTAAAAATAAAACACAAGATTAAATTTCGTAAAAATGAAATGGAAATTTATATACTGTATTATTAACATTCTTTACGTAGTATTAGTCAGATGTTTATAAAATCTAAATGAATGAAATGAAACTAAACATCAAACAACGTGAAAGAAACGTCATTTTGAATGTAAATTTTCACCCTTTTTACAGGTGATCGTTTATATTCATTGGCGTTCTTTCGGTATACATAATTATATATAAAAAAAACTTTATTCTTTCTTACTTTCTAAAAAATCATTTTTTATCACTTAAAAAAACGTAAATCGTTTCTTTAAATATGTAATGAGTATATTAGTCTAGCGTTTATTTATTTCATAAATTTTAAATAACCTATTGTGGTTTAGTATATAGTGTTGTTTTTAAATAACACAAAATATTGCCAAAGATGTTCACTGTAAGAAACAATAAATGTTCTTGCCCCAAGAAATGTCTTTTTTCATTTAAGTGTCAAGATCATTGCTTTCAATAAAATATAACAAGATGTCACAACCATTTTGGTGCACACAATGAACTTTGAAGTGTTAAGCATATCTTACATATTATATTAGAATTTAAACTGTATAATAACTTAATAAGCGCATTATAACAACCTATCATACATACCTTAAAAGCATTATTTCAAACACCTTGTACTTGATCGTAATTAGAGCATTAAGTATAAACATCTTGACCATTCCCTACACTAACTATTACCGTTAACCTCGACAAGTTTTTATGGAAGTTGAAACCGAAGAACTCGGAGAAAAACCCCTTAAGCAAGTTGGGAAATAACTTGCAACTCAACGCAGGAGTTGTTCCGAGTTTTCACCCAGTGCCACAAGCTGGGATCGAACCCGGCTCCTCTTGCTGCGAGGCGAAAGTGCTAACCACTCCGCCACCCCAGTAAAGGTTCCCAGTAATTTAGTCGATTAATTTAAACTACTTCAATTGGAGTAGTTAAAAATTTTGGCGTGAGGTAGGAAGAATTGAAACAAGTGTGGGACACATGAAAATTGGCAGCATTTTTAAAATGGTCCAGGCTGCTTCATGTATTCTGCATGATACTGGGGAGGTAGAGAGAGGGTTTTCTGAATCACAAAAATGACTTGCATCGGACAGAACTAATATGACATTAAAGATGGAATAAGGCCGTCCATTAACACGCAAATAATTGTTTTTAACGGTAATTAGTTCCAGTTAAACCTGGTGGCCGAAATGTAAAATTAGGTGAGCAATGATAAATATGGAATTTGAATTTTATACACTCCCGAATAGTAATTGTCAAGTAAAGTGATTTCTAAAGTAATAGCCCAGGACAGATAGACTAAAAAAGGGCTTGACCCAGAACATTTTCCCATAAAGATGAAAATTGGTACATAGGTAGTTTTGGACCCCAAAAAAATATACTAAAAGTCCCCTCCTCTAGAACGTGGGCTTCCGACGCCATCTTGGAAAATGGCCGCCAAGCACGCCTGACGTCATAAATTAAATGAAAGTGTCCAAAAATGTTAAAAATTGGTACATTATACATTTAAGGCTTTCTGAATAGTATGGTAATTTTTTTTTGGTGTACAACCGTTATTTTGGCCGCCATCTTGGAAAATGGCAGCCAAAAAGGTTTTCCACGTAACTTTCCACTATATGTTTCAATATGTTTGAAAATTGGTAAATAGTTTTATTACGGCCTTTGGAACATGGTTACAAAATCTTATGTATCTGCGACTATTATTTCGTCCGCCATCTTAGAAAATGGCGGACTGCAATGCCGAATTTCGCATTCAAAATTGAATGATATAGTCCGATTGTTTTCAAATTTGGTAAATTTTTTTATTATGACGCTGAGAACACTATTACAAAATCTTAAAGGTATCTGACGGTTACTTCGTTCGCCATCTTGGAAAATGGCCGTCTGGAAAATATTCACCTTGTCGATAGCATTCTTATAACTATTTCGAATCACTTTAGGGTTAGATTATTAGCTTTTAAAATCTGGAAAATGAAAACCGGTGATACAAATGTATATGTATATATAAATAATATAACACATTTAATAATAATAATATAACACATTTAATTAGGAAATGCCCAAAACTATTTATATATTCTTAAAGGGAATATAACCCGCAAAGCAATCTTTATGGAAGACCCCTTCAATTTTTCAAATTTACCGTACAGTGGCGCCAAACATTTCTAAAGCCAAAGGCAATAGCGGCCAGAGCTGCAAACGTTGGTGTTCCACACCAAATACCTAAGGTTATATTCCCTTTAAAATATTCAATTAAATATTTATCAGTTGCTGCAGCTCGTACCAAGAAACATCCATCTTTCTTTGTCCAAATAATAATAAATGTCGTTACCCATCTCTCTAGCAAGACATTTCGAAATTAAAACACACCGGTTTATATATGTAGATATTAAAATTTAAAATCTATTAGTCGTTACATGAATAATACTTAGCTAACTAACCATTCTGGAGCAAGTAACCGTTTTCTGATTTCAGTAGTTCATAGAGAGTAAGGAAAGCGTTGCGAGTTACTTCTTTACGGTTACAGAATGGAAACAAATGATATGGTTTCAAATATCTCTAACGATTAATATCAATTTTTGTGAGCTTAAATTACTTTTAAATTACCCCTTTACGAATGAGCGTTTGCCTGTAAAACACGTACACACATATTCACACTCATTTCGTGTAACTGTAGAACGACTTGCCCTAAAAACTGCGATTGCAAAAGATCTGGTCTCGTTTGCTCTGCAATGTGTGGTATGATCTGAAGTAACCCTTGGAAATATTTGATTGAAGAAGACGACGAGATTATAATTTGCGATTTGTAAATATTAGGAAGTATCTGGGGAGCCCGACCTTCGACCGCGTCCCACATAGTTGCATTGATCGTATAATTCGTAAAGCCATCAATTTAATCACTGATATATTTAAGTATTGTATCTCCATATATTTTCTCATGTATAAAACGACGATACTTATCGTACACCGAGGTAAAGGATTGCACCAAAATTGCTACACAATATCGCGCAGTTTCCTAACAACGATCCAGTGGCGCACCCAGGATTGTTTTCTGGAGGGGGCCCGTGAAGATCAAAACTCTTTCGACTGCTTTAGTTGTAATAATTAGAAAAAAACCGAGTTTTCTTTTTGTTCTTGGAGGGTGCCCGGGCCTTCTGCCCCCACCCGCGTGCGCCACTGCAACGATTTGAAGAATCAAAATGGCAGGATTGAATAAATATGGTTTTTTTCTGGTTTAAATTTAATCACTGATATATTAAAGATTTTGTACCTCCAAAAATAACCGTGTACCACTATAAGAAACACATTTGATCGTTTAGAACCGGTTTATTAGATTGTATAACGCCTTTACTCTAAAATTTAGAAGTACTCCTATAGACTCCTCTAAGAAACCTTTTAGACTGCTTTAGAACTCGTACTCATATCAGTAACCTAGCTGACCCCTTTAACGTCGTGTACCGTGTACCTCTATAAATATCAGTGTACTCCTATAAGGAGCCCCATGAACCTCTTTACACTACCGCCAGAGCCGTGCTATTTTTTTTTGGGCCCGGGGCAAATGTTTTAGACCCCGGGCTCCACTAACGTTTTCAAAATGTTATTGACTTTCTCCCCCTCCTTGACCTAGGGGCCCCAATCAGTACCTCATGAGCCATATACTGCCAGGACCCGGGGATATAGACCGTTCTCTATTAAATTAAAACACGTGGCCTGTAGAGAGAAAGGAAAGCTCATCGACAGTTCAAATATAAATGATGAAAAACGATACATCGCCAAAGAAAACATCATGTGCTTATTATATAGTTAATTAAACAGATTTGGGCATTTCCCAATAAAATGTTTTCTACAAATAAATGTGTTATATGTTCATTTTCCAGATTTTAAAAGCTAACAATCTAACCCTAAAGTAATTCGAAATAGTTATAAGAATGCTATCGACAAGGTGAATATTTTCCAGACGGCCATTTTCCAAGATGGCGAACGAAGTAACCGTCAGATACCTTTAAGATTTTGTAATAGTGTTCTCAGCGTCATAATCAAAAAATTTACCAAATTTCAAAAAAATCGGACTATATCATTCAATTTTGAATGCAAAATTCGGCATTGCAGTCCGCCATTTTCTAAGATGGCGGATGAAATAACAGTCGCAGATACATAAGATTTTGTAACCATGTTCCAAAGGCCGTAATAAAACTATTTACCAATTTTCAAACATATTGAAACATATAGTGGTAAGTTACGTGGAAAACCTTTTTGGCTGCCATTTTCCAAGATGGCGGCCAAAATAACGGTTGTACACCAAATAAAAATTACCATACTATTCAGAAAGCCTTAAATGTGTAATGTACCAATTTTTAACATTTTTGGACACTTTCATTTAATTTATGACGTCCGGCGTGCTTGGCGGCCATTTTCCAAGATGGCGTCGGAAGCTCACGTTCTAGAGGTGGGGACTTTTAGTATATTTTTTTTGGGGTCCAAAACTACCTATGTACCAATTTTCATCTTTATGGGAAAATGTTCCGGGTCAAACCGTATCTGTCCTGGGCTATAAAGTAATTGCTTTCGGTGCCGGTTTTTCTTCGAAACGAGCGAACAGTTTTTTGACCCGGAGTACATTGCATCATTCGAATTATACTGTTGAATGCATCATTAGTGGTTTTCTTGTCCGTATAAGGAACGAGAGTTCTTTATTCTTTAGTTTTTTAGTCTCATTTGTTACAGTGAAACCTTCTCAACCCCGAAGCACGACATCCTGAAAAGGTCAGTTATTTCTTTAGCTTGTTCGTGAAATATTTTCCTGACAGAACTCAACCAAAAATGGAACAAATAGTATTATATGAAAATTGTAAGGGCTTCCAACCTAGCGTATAGCTACGATTGTTTGAGATTTCCAAAGCGAGGAATAAATATATTTGCAAACGAAGAATGTGGGGTTAAGTCCTACTCAAGTCATATTTTCCATAGGTGCACAGGCTCGTCTCAAATTACAAGGCACACGTCGAGGATCCAAAGGCGTTTTTGGTACATCCTCAACCTTTAAAATGAGTAGGTGATTCCGGCTGTTGCCCAACCCTGAAACCATTGAAAAAAAGACAAAAAACAAAGGGAGACAAGAGCCAATTTGCAAAAACTGTGTCGTTCTGTGTTTAAGAAAAGTGGCTTTAAATTTAGTAGGATTCCCATTGCCATTTGAGTGACTGGTGAGAAAGACCTCGCTCCAATTACCTGTGTTCATTTTGGTCATTGTTATTTTAGGAATGTTATTAACATTTGCTTGTAAAGCCTAATCTCCTGACGGAGAATCAGATCAGATTCATGGTGGTAATTGTGGACTACTTAACGAAGTACGTGGAGGTCTTTCTTATCACGTCCATCACCGTCAGATAGGTCCTGGTTCAGTATTTCTCACGCCATGGCCTTATGCGGGCGTTAGTATCCGACAATCGTCCGCAATTTATTTCTGGGTTGTGGGCTAATGTGTGTAGCCTTTTGCATATTCAGCCTAAATTTACGACTCCTTACCATCCTCAGCCTAATCTAACAAAGCGTATTACCAGGGTCCTTGGGGAAATGATTAGGATGTATGTGGAGAATTGACATAGGATGGGGATTTTCCCCTGAATTAATTAGCCATCAATAGCGCAGTTCACCAGTCCACGGGATTTTCACCGTTTTATCTTCACCATGGTTATAAGCCTGTGCTTCCTTGGAATAGTGGTAGTACTCCTGGGGTTGTTTACTTCTCATAGGGGGAAGTGGTCGAGTATGAGCGGTGACCTTCAGATGTCCTTGGATCGGGCTCAAGAGCTGGCTGCGACTTGGCATATTAACTAGTGGAAGTTGTATCTTTCTACCGAGTCGCAGGAGTATGATATGCAGCTGGAGGACTTCCCGTTTGCCTCTTTACATCCTGTTGCCCTTCCGGGGGGGAGGGGGGTAGTAAGAGTCAAGGTGTCTTTTGGGGCCCTAGTTGACTTGGGGTCCTGTGGTGATGTCTCCGAGGGGGCGAATCCTGTGTTGATGTAGGTCATTAGAATGATGGCCCTATGGCGGTGGTTCCTGTGCAGGATAACGTGGTGCTAGTCCCTGAGTGTGATTCTTTAATCAAGCCGGAGCTCAAGTTCAAGTTCAAGTTTTTATTGGAATTAACTGCTGGTTTGTCGTTAGACGAGGCGAGTGGGGGATAGAGTCAAGTTACAGTCCCGGACTGAGGTGGTAAAACTTTTGCGTCGCTTCCCGGAGTTGCGTGGGGATCTTCGTTTTGATAATTTTACCTTTCCTCCCCGAGCGCTAGGGGCCCTTCTTTTGAGTCACAAAATAACTTAATAACGAGCGCATCTCTAAAACAATGGCTTCTAAGAAGTGAAAACTATAGCTCAAATCCCAGGAACAAATAATTAGTTGACCGTAAATGGAAAATTCTTAAAATCCTTGAGCCATTGAATAGGTTTCTATTGCCCCCCCCCCCCGAAACACGCGAAAAATTCAACTCGTTTTCCAATTCAGCTCCACTAACTTCCGTTTCCCATCTATATGACTGTACGTTCAGTAAAGATACGAACCATTTACATTTTATTCATTTTAGAAAAATATCAATACATCTAAACGCAAGAGGGTCGGTTCCTTATTTCAACTGATAAAAGAAACTGATATTTCACACAGACTGCTTATTTCTGGGTTTAAACAAAGTAACATTACATTTAATCGGATTGCCATTCACATTTTAATATTTAGAAAGTCCTCGATATAGACAATTCAACTAAAACTAAAAACCTGTTGGGAACGCCAGAGCCCCCTTAAATCCTATAATTCCTATAAAATCCTACATTTTCAAAAATGTCCTATAACATCCTAACCCAAAAATTCCCATAAAATCCTATAATCTTGATATATTGTGCATATTTCAAATTCCAACACTCACGTCGTCAGTGAAATTCCTAGATTTAGCTACAGGTTAAATTCCTATACAAAGTCATTCTAGTCTATACTTTTGTTATTGTTAACATGGTTAGCTACTAGTACATTTTTGTGATAAAATGATTAAATAGTTTATTTTTTAAGTAAAAATCAAAGATTTATTTCACTAACATCGTAAGTATAGATTTTGTTTTTAAATGCCTAAAGTTAGTAAATGAAATAGCATATATAGTTCTATAAAAAAACTATAATTTTGAAAAAATAATCCTTTAAGCAATTTTTACTAATCATTATATCTTTGTCATTTTCAAAGAGTGCGAAAAAAATCGGACTGTAGCGATTCTTCGTGCAAAGGTGTCGCGAAAGATAAAACCGAATGCTTTTCAAGATTTTACGTCTCTTTGCAAGGAAACTGCGTCGGCAAATGTCTAGTATTTGAAAATAAGGTTTTAAATAAAAACAGCAAATTTGTGCGTCGAAATGACTGTTCCAAGCATCAATGGACAAAGCAAAAAATTGACCCTGGACCCGATTATGGCGAATGTAGTTAGATGTATAGAGACTGTTCAAAAATAAATAAATAGCAACGGCTAGTTCCTACTCTTCTACAATTAATGATTAATTATTTCATTGATTTCCCTACTTACAGTGGCAGAGTTGGTGGCGATTCAATTCGATGGTGAATTTGGTCAGCATGACGCCTACTAATGATTCAATCAGTGGAAGACAAACGATACGATAACAGACCGGTAGCGTCAATGATTGTGGCTGGTGCCCAACGCGGGCTAGTAGAATAATTGCAGATGTAAACGGGTTCGTACCGTTCGTTCGGTGAAAAAGCACAAACGCGTTGTTGAGCCTGCGCTGCAGATGCGATGTCTTGTTGTTTCTCCCTCATGGTTTTGTTCAGATCAGGGTGATGATGATCCAAGAGTGAAGTATCTCAGTTGACCACGAAATGGGTAGCTGTTTAAGGGTCGACTTTGAGTCGATAAGGTCTTATTGCAGTATTTCAGTCGACCATGAAATGGGTAGCCAATTTTTAGTCGGCTCAGAGTCGACAGGGTCTTATTGCAGTATCTCAGTCGACCACGAAATGGCTAGTCGTTTTTGGGTCGACTGGGAGTCGACAAGCTCTTAATGCAGTATCTCAGTTGATCACGAAATGGCTAGTCATTTTTGGTCGACTGGGAGTCAACAAGGTCTTATGGCACTATCTCAGTCAACCACGAAATGGGTAGCCGTTTTTGGGTTGACTGGGAGTCGACAAGGTCTTATTGCAGTATATCAATCAACCACGAAATGGGTAGCCGTTTTTGGATCGACTGGTTATCGACAAGGTCTTATTGAAGTATCTCAGTCAACCACGAAATGGGTAGCCGTTTTTGGATCGACTGGTTGTCGACAAGGTCATATTGAAGTATCTCAGTCAACCACGAAATGGGTAGCCGTTTTTGGGTCGACTGGGAGTCGACAAGGTCTTATTGCAGTATCTCAGTCAACCACGAAATGGGTAGCCGTTTTTGGATCGACTGGTTGTCGACAAGGTCTTATTGAAGTATCTCAGTCAACCACGAAATGGGTAGCCGTTTTTGGATCGACTGGTTGTCGACAAGGTCATATTGAAGTATCTCAGTCAACCACGAAATGGGTAGCCGTTTTTGGGTCGACTGGGAGTCGACAAGGTCTTATTGCAGTATATCAATCAACCACGAAATGGGTAGCCGTTTTTGGGTCGACTGGTTGTCGACAAGGTCTTATTGAAGTATCTCAGTTGACCACGAAATGGCTAGTCGTTTTTGGTCGACTGGGAGTCAACAAGGTCTTATGGCACTATCTCAGTCAACTACGAAATGGGTAGCCGTTTTTGGGTTGACTGGGAGTCGACAAGGTCTTATTGAAGTATCTCAGTCAACCACGAAATGGGTAGCTGTTTTTGGGTCGACTGGGAGTCGACAAGGTCTTATTGCAGTATATCAATCAACCACGAAATGGGTAGCCGTTTTTGGATCGACTGGTTGTCGACAAGGTCTTATTGAAGTATCTCAGTCAACCACGAAATGGGTAGCCGTTTTTGGGTCGACTGGGAGTCGACAAGGTCTTATTGCAGTATATCAATCAACCACGAAATTGGTAGCTGTTTTTGGGTCAACTGGGAGTCGACAAGGTCTCATTGCAGTATCTTAGACGACCACGAAATGTGTCGTGAACAACGAAATAAAAACGCGAACTTTTCCGACATAAAAACCGGTAAACCTTTTTCCTCTTATTTCATAACAGAACTGGCCGTTAATTTATTTTACACACGCAAAAAAAATCTTTTTTAACAGCAACCAAAAATTCACTTTCACGCGCGCGTGCGCTATACAAACATTTGAAAACGAATATAGGTACATGTACTATGCAAATGTGTACAACCGAACATTCCGCCCGCCTTGAAATAACGAATTTCAAATGAGATACTATAAGTCCGAAAAGTTACATTTGCCTACATAAATCACCCTTAGTAAACAGTTTGAATACAATTAAAATCAGTCTAGTGGTAACTGGCATAATTTAACTACGGGTCTTTTCAGTGATTTGTCCGAGGTTCTGACAGTTACGACGCGAACTTGATTGTTTTGTCCTGGATGAAGTTCAGTGATTCTTGCAATTCTCCACTTGGTTGGAGGTAAATCTTCATCTTTGAGTAAGACCAAGTCGCCGATTCGTAGATTCGGTTTTGGTGTAGTCCACTTTGGACGTTGTTGAAGGCGAGAGAGGAATTCATTTCGCCAACGGTTCCAAAAGTGCTGCAGTACTTGTTGGCCCAATTGCCAACGTGACAGGCGGTTGACGTTTTCAGAAGTCAGATCGGGTTCGGGTATTACGGTGAGTGCATCTCCGATTAGGAAATGTCCAGGTGTTAACGCATACAAGTGGTTTGGGTCCGAGCTTAACGCCGTTAAAGGACGTGAATTTAAGCAAGCTTCGATTTGGCAAAGAAGCATTTACATTTCTTCAAAGTTTAGAACCACGGTGCCAACTAGGAGCAACAAACACAACACCCCAACTAGGAGAACGCAACCCGTCAAAAGTCGTGGATTTTCATGTGTACGTTTTTCATTGGCTAGACGATTTAACGCCTACTGCCGTCGGAAGGGGAAAATTCGTAAATTGTCTTCCCCCCGCCCGTAAAACGTTCAGCGTAAAGGCTCGTGACGCTCGTCCAATGAAATTCGTACACAACTCTTCGTTAGCGTGTTTAAAGGTTAGCTGCGTTCTCCTTGTGTTTGTTGCTCCTAGGTGCCAAGAACTCGCTTCAGATGATAATTGACGGACTTCACCCCTGTTTCCCAGAGGTCTCCTAAATGTGGCGCTGCAGGCGGGTTGAAGTGCCAATTAATTCCTTCGTGATACTTGATCGTTGTTGTTTGTAGAGACGATGAATTCGATGAATGTTTTCATCTCTCGATCAGCCCTTGTAAAGTTGGTTCCACAGTCGCTGTAAATGTCGGCGCATTTTCCTCGTTGAGCAACAAAGCGTTTCAATGCTACCAGAAATGCTTCGGTGGTCATGTCACTGACAAGTTCAAGATTAATTTATCTTGTGGTAAAGCTAGTGAAGACGGCAATGTATCCCTTAAACCGGAGGTGGTTCGTCCCTTCAATAGTTTAAGGGTAAATGGTCCTGCGTAGTCGACTCCATACTTCAAAAATGGCCAAGCAGGATTTACTCTCGCTATTGGTAAATCGCCCATAAGTTGCTTTACAGTGACTGCCTGCTGTCGTACACACGAAACACATCTTCTGATATGGAAACGTATGGCATCACGAAGACCGACGATCCAATAACGTTTCTGTAAGACAGAAGTTAGTAGTTGGGCACCTCCGTGAAAATGTTTTTCGTGCTCGTGTTGTATTAGAAGTTCTGTTAATTTGCTCTGTCTCGGTAACAGTGCCGGATGGTAAGTTGGAGTGGCAAAGTCTGCCACAAACTCTTAGAATCCCATCTTGATCGATGTACGGACGCATCGAAAGGATTTTACTTTTCAGTGGTAATTCCTTGTTTTCCCTTATGAAAAAAAAAACAATATAAGCCAATTCGTTTCAAATTGTGACCAATTGGTCTCTCATTTGACTCAATTGGAATATGATGGCTCTACTTGGGCATCAATTGGAAATACAAAACCCAACTTGGAAAAATCATATACCAATTGGAACTCAGTGGTAATTATTGATTTTTCTATTGGAATATATGTACCCCAATTGGAACCAATGCATCCTCCATTGAGTCCAATTAATCCCCGGTTGGGATGGTGGAATACCAATTGGTACCAATATATCCTTATGGAAAAAAAAACAATATAAACCAATTCGTTTCAAATTGTGACCAATTGGTCTCTCATTTGACTCAATTGGAATATGATGGCTCTAATTGGGCATCAATTGGAAATACAAAACCCAACTTGGAAAAATAATATACCAATTAGAACTCACTGGTAATTATTGATTTTCCAATTGGAATATATGCACCCCAATTGGAACCAATGCATCCTCCATTGAGTCCAATTAATCCCCGGTTGGGATGGTGGAATACCAATTGGTACCAATATATCCTTCAGAAAAAACAATATACACCAATTGGTTTCAAATTGTAGCCAATGGGTCTCTCATTTGGCTCAATTGGAATATGATGGCTCTAATTGGAGATTAATTGGAAATACAAAACCCAACTTGGAAAAATCATCCCAATTGGAACTAATACATCCTCTACTCAGTTAAAGTTTTTTTGTAAACCAAATGGGTTCTAATGGTTTCAATTGGAACTCAATGGGCTCCGACTGCGACTGGGTTTTCTTTAGGGTACCATTTGGAAACCTAATGATCTCTAATCATTGATTTAAATCACCTATTATATTTCAATGTAATTTTAAATGTCAATTTAGTGAAAATTCTAGCTACAGCCCTGGGTTAGTGATGGCCCACTGCCATACTTTTTCAGACATAATTACTGTCAGTAAAATTAATTTTTCAAACAAATACCCAACTTGTTTTTTTCTATTAAAGTCTCCTCAGATTTGCTTTATCATCCAACTAAACTGACTGTAATAAAAATTAGATAAAATTTATCTTTAATATTTCCTTGCAAATTCACCCGTCTTAAAGGTAAATGCAAACAATAACCAATCGAATGCTCTCCCTAATTACATTTCTTGTATTGTCACAGTCATATTAATTAACGTAAACTGTAAAAATATAATGTTATTGGCAAAGTGTTACTCAATTCATTAACTACTTAATTATGATAATATCAGAACGGTTTTGGTAAATTCAATGCACTATGCAACGATTATTTCCTGTGTGAGTACGAAAACCACGTATCATGAAAAACATGTTGAGTTCTTATACTGGGGTTTCTCGACAAGTGTACAAATCGCGTAAGTATGTTGATCTAAATCCAATTTGAGCCATTGTAAAAATGCAATTGAAACTATTATCGACCTCCATATGAAAACACTATTGACCTCCAGTTGGAACCACTATAAAACTCCAATTGGAACCACTATAAACCTCCAATTGGAACCACCATCACTCTCCAATTGGAACCAGGGTAAACCTCCAATAGGCTTTTCTCAATAATTTCATTTGGATATCCGAATGAAATTATTGAGAAAAGCCTATTGGAATATTTTGTGATATCACCAAATATTCCAATTCAAACCATCAATAATACCATTTGTAACCAAATGGAATTGGTCCAAACCATGTTGTTGACAATTGGAAAAAACCAATGAGATTTCATTGTTTTTTTTTCATAAGGGTTTTTTAAGGCGAGCTATCTCTTCTTTAAAACTGCTGCTTTTGGACGACCCGAATCCAATGGGATAGTGCCTTTTCGTTCTCTTCCTTCGATAAAGGTCCAGTAATCCTCAATTCTGTCGCATTTCGCGAATTGAAGACAAAACGTAGAATGTAGGCGGTTACATAAATGAGTTTTTTAAGCGCTGAAAATTTGGAAAGGAGAGTAAAATCCATTTGATGATGTGTTACTAAAGAAACAATTCGCCTTTCCTCGGATAAACATTCATTTGGCTCTAAGAGTTCATGTAGTTCTGGCGTTGTTGTGACGAAGATAAAGCACTGAGGTCCATGTCACCAAAGACCACGATTTCCCAGTTCGCTAGCGGATATTTCTCGAGAAGCTCAATCTGCAGGGTTGCTGTCTCCTGCAATGTGATGCCATTTCGCTCTCGGTAGTTTTTCGTGGATTTCTGACACTCGATTGGCTACGAACGTTTTCCAACGTTGCGGTGGAGCTTTCAACCAAGCTACAACGATTGTTGAGTCCGACCAGCAATGAACATCGGCTATATCCAATCTGAATGACTCCCTGATAAGTTGAATCAGAGAAGCCAAAGGTAATGCACCAGATAATTCCAGTCTCAGAAGTGTGATTTGTTTGAGCGGAGCGACTCTTGTTTTCGCAGCGATCAGTTGTATTTTTATTTGTCCGTTGTTATTCACCGTCTTCAGGTATACGGCAGCTGCGTACGCTTTCTCCGATGCATCACAAAATCCATGCATGCTAATTTCTGTAGCATTAGCTTGCGAAATGTGCCGTTGAACCGTAATGTTTTCAATTTCTGGTAAATCGGTTCGAAACGACCTCCATTTAGCTTCAAGAGGTTGGGGAAGTTGCTCATCCCAATTCAGTTTTAGCTGCCACATTTCCTGTAACATCAGTTTCGCTCAAACGGTTACTGGTGCCAACAGTCCCAGAGGATCGAATATCTTTGCTGTATCCAAAAAAATCGTACGTTTAGTGATTGAACTTCTTGACGCTGGAGAAGTAACCATAAACGAGAAATTATCAGCCGAGAGTCTTGACTGATTCGTCGTTCTCGATGCATAGTGCCTTTTGTAAATCCTTCATGTTGGCTGGTAGTGTATCCAATAATGCAGCTTCATTCGACGCCCATTTCCTTATTTCAAAGACCTATCGGTACGAACTATTAGTAAGTTTTTAAATTTCTTCAAATTTGTTGAGGGTTTAGCTTTATTATCCCTTTTCATTATGGACTTATCTACTTATTCGCCAATTTTTTCTTACTTATTTCAAATCCTACTTGAGATGTAGCTTGAATGATTTCTGACTGAAGTTTTAAATTTGTCTCAATCGTTTCGTCTCCTGACATTAGATCGTCCATGTAGAAGTCATTTTGTAAAGCCAAAGATGCCAACGGAAGTGTCTCTTTCACGTCTTTGCCCAGTTGCTTCAAGACTTTAGTTGCTAGGTATGGCGCTGATGCGGTTCCATATTTAACCGTTAGCAAACGGTATTCGAGCAAAGGTTTGTGTGAGTTGTTTCGCCAAACAATTTTTTGATCGGAGTCGTCTGGATGTACACGCTAAAAAAGGTTGGGTTAAATTTTTTGGGTAAAATTTATTTCGACCCAGTTTGAGTTAATTTTAACCCATTTTGGGTTGTTCTAAAACTTTTGGGTTTTTTTGAAAAGGGTTATGTGTTTGGGTTATTTCTTTGATTTGTCTTATTGCCCAACTTGGGTTCAATGTACCCAAAAACTAGTAACACTCCATAATGTCGGCTGCTAAACGTTCTGATTGTTTGAATGTTGAGTTATTATTGGTTCATTTAACGTTTACGCGCTAAATAGTCGAAACTAAAATTTTAATTCTAGAATTTTCCAGGAACGTTTGAGTTTTTAGGCCCACAAAACAACCATAAACTGCCGGGAGTAGTGGCTCACTCCTGTAATCCCAGGCGCCCGGGAGGCAGAGTTTGTGGATGGCCGTGTGAGGACGACCACCAATCTCCTAACGGGTGGTCGGAATACTTCCGCCAAGGGTGTCCCCACGTATCCCCCCGTTGGCGTGGCCGTTACACATATCTCGCCCTGATTAATCAGTTATTGTGTGTGTGCTGGTGTCTAAGGCCTCGGGTCGACACCGATGTGTGTGTATCTCAAAAAAAAAACAACCATAAACTGAGCTGTCGGCACTAAAATAACAGACGTAATTAAATTGTTATTTTAAATTATTCTTCTTTAAGTTATAAGCAGTATGAACTTCGATAAAATTCCCAACCCTTAAAAGTTAGTACTGTTCTCCATTTCAGCCTTTTCCTTTTTCGTCATCAGTCCTACGTTCTCCAAAACGTATTAAAATCTAGAAATTTAAAGAATCGTCCATCTGATCAGTCCTACGTCATCAATAAACAAACAAATCTCGAAATATGTCGTATTTCCCGTTGTAAAAATTGCTGGCAGGTAACAATTTTACATTGATCATATCTTTTTAAACAATAAATTGCGGATAAAACTTTTTGCATTGTTAAAAAATCCCGTTCTTTGAGGTACATATCATTAACATATTCAGTTCCCTCCCAAATCCCTTATTTGTAAGAGTTAAGTATAGTCTACCACCGTCAATCTGCCAGAAAAAAAGGGGGAAAGCAGTAAGAGACGTTTTCATATTTATATTCTGGATATCGCTGGACTCCTGCAGCACCAAAAATAAAATATCAAAAACCAAAGACTGAATTAAACTATAAACATTTTTTTTATAAACGAAAAATGAAACGTTTTTTCTAACTCTTACAAAAACTAAGCGTTTTTAAAAATTAGGATAATTATATATTATTATTTTGGTTTATATTTTATATATTAATGTGTTTTCTTCTCCTAGCAGAACAATTTTCGCTATGATAATTCGCAAATAGAACTGACTTCAATTTTCGAATAGTACTACAACTAATCTTCGAAACAGAATAATTTTTCCGTTTTTACATGAACGCCTTTAATCACAAATAGGAGGGAGGGATCAAATTTGCCCGTTATAGCGCCATAACCGCACATAAAACCGACCTGATATTAAAACCATTAACACTACTATTTGTACCGTTTAGAATGTTACCTTGCTTGTCGAGTTACCTCGCACGGTTTTCAAGAAAAATAATTTTTGGCGTTATTACATAAGCGCGTTTAATAACCATATAACAAATTGAAGGGAGGGTTCAAATTTGGCCCTTTATAGCGCCATAACCGCACATAGAACCAACATGATATTGAAATTACTAACACTACTATTTGTACCCGTTAGAATGTTACGTTGTTTGTCGAGTTACCTCGCACAGTTTTCAAGAAAAATGATATTTAGCGTTTTTACATAAGCGCGTTTAATAACCATATTACAAACTGAAGGGAGGGATCAAATTTGGCCCTTTATAGCGCCATAACCGCACATAGAACCGACCTGATATTAAAACCATTAACACTACTACTTGTACCCTTTAGAATGTTACCTTGTTTGTCGAGTTACCTCGCACGGTTTTGAAGAAAAATAATTTTTGGCGTTATTACATAAGCGCGTTTAATAACCATATTACAAATTGAAGGGAGGGTTCAAATTTGGCCCTTTATAGCGCCATAACCGCACATAGAACCAACATGATATTGAAATTACTAACACTACTATTTGTACCCGTTAGAATGTTACGTTGTTTGTCGAGTTACCTCGCACAGTTTTCAAGAAAAATGATATTTAGCGTTATTACATAAGCGCGTTTAATAACCATATTACATATTAAAGGGAGGGTTAAAATTTGGCCCTTTATAGCGCCATAACCACACATAGAACCGACCTGATATTAAAACCATTAACACTACTATTTGTACCGTTTAGAATGTTACCTTGGTTGTCGAGTTACCTCGCACGGTTTTCAAGAAAAATGATATTTAGCGTTATTACATAAGCGCGTTTAATAACCATATTATAAATTGAAGGGAGGGTTAAAATTTGGCCCTTTATAGCGCCATTACCGCACATAGAACCGACCTGATATTAAAACCATTAACACTACTATTAGTACCGTTTAGAATGTTACCTTGGTTGTCGAGTTACCTCGCACGGTTTTCAAGAAAAATGGAAAAATGATTTTTGACGTTATTACATAAGCGCTTTTAATAAACATATTACAAATTGAATGGATGGATAAAATTTGCCCCTTTATAGCGCCATAACCGCACATAGAACCAACATGATATTGAAATTACTAATACTACTATTTGTACCCTTTAGAATGTTACCTTGTTTGTCGAGTTACCTCGCACGGTTTTCAAGTAAAATGATATTTTGCGTTATTACATAAGCGCGTTTAATAACCATATTACAAATTGAAGGGAGGGTTCAAATTTGGCCCTTTATAGCGCCATAACCGCACATAGAACCGACCAGATATTAAAACCATTAACACTACTATTTGTACTGTTTAGAATGTTACCTTGGTTGTTGAGTTACCTCGCACGGTTTGGCGTTATTACATAAGTGCGTTTAATAACCATATTACAAATTGATAGGAGGGTTCAAATTAGGCCCTCTATGGGTCAATACGAGTTGAAAATGTCTAATGAACCATGGTCCTAAAATGTACCGTTTAGGAGATACAAGCTTTCAAAATTTGACCTAAAAAACACCGAAATTCACGCAAATGTGAAATCCTTATTATGCCTTGATCACAATTGTGGTCTTAAAATGATGGTTTGTTTTTTAGAGATAAAGTGATAAAAGGATCACCGAATATTAAAATACTATTACAATATCGTACGGAAGTATGCCCTTCCTGATTGTGAATTTACGAAGAAGCTTTAAAAACAAGACTTGTAATAGTTTTCGACGTTTAACTGTAACCTAGTCGTGTTTGATAGTAGGAAAACCAGCAGCACATAATTAATGGTATGTTTTTATTTATCAAAACATGGTTACACGCACCGTTCACATTATTTACAAGAGTTTTTCGAAATGCCCACCTTGAACTCTAATGCACAAACGACAACGTCGTAAAAATGATAGACGAACCAGGGGCCTTATTCTATCTCTCTCGTTATCGTTAAAAATGGCTCGTTACTCGTTAAATTTTACGAAAATCGTTAAGTTTATCGAAATCTGATTTTTAGCAATTCTATCTCTTAACGGTAACGAAAATCCGTTAGGCTTATTCGTTAAAGATAACGAGAGCTATTTTGGCTCGTAAATGGTTACGACTGTGCTCCCATTGGACGAAAGTATTTGGTGGTTTTTTAAAGGTTGAAGTTCACTAGGTTTTTTTTTAATTTTACATCATTTTTGTGTGAAAATATAGATTATAATGGCGGTACGTGGTGTCTTTAGGATGGAGTTTTTAAGGCAATTATTTGAAAATGAAAATAACAATGCATGGGACCAGGAATTCATACCACGAACTTGGAATGGTTATCCGGCCGTATTCCCTATGGTAAGATCTCGGGGACCGTTTTCAGTGACGTGTATGAAAAAAAAAAAAATCGCCCCCTCGCACGCGTCTCCCCTCTTTAGGAGTTTTTACCCCGCGCAACCTCCCGTTTTTACAACTGTAGTTTTTTGTTGTTCGACTCTCCGGCCATTTCGAAATTTAGGGTTTGAAACCCCACCATTGATAGCGACGGGTCAGCTCGCTCTCCCGACCTCTCCATGTGGAAGGATTAAGTCCGGCATTGTTAGCGCTGTCAAATTGGCAGCAGTTACAATGCCCTTGAGAACCGCGAAGTCCGAATGACGAGATGACCGTCGCTACATGGAGAACGTATGAGAAAACACGTATGCTCTGACGTCAAAATGATGAAAAAAAAAAGGTCCCCTAGATAGAGACGGAAATCGGGCGAGATAACCATTCCAAGTTCGATGTATGAATTCCTGATGGGACTTAAGTGAATATACGCTCAAAAAGCTGTTCAGACTTCCAAGAATTTTGGTTTTAGAACTTTGTCAAACTTTGGAAAATCGCCTTTCTGGCTCTCTGAGTACTGCTGTTCCAGTTGATAGCAAAGTATACGAAAACATGTTTAATATTTTAAAGAATTTATTAATATACAGGGTGTTTCAGAAGTCAGTACAGTAATTTTGAGGTGTTATAGAGGTCGAGTAAAGATGTAGGACTGTCTTTGTCGCGATCCTGTGCGCCGAATAGGAAAAGCGCTAGAGAGCGTTAAAGTTTGGCCTAAAAACGCCTAAATGTAAGCTTCCAACGAACACAAGAACTCAGATAGAAAGCCGGTTTTAAAGGGGCAGTAGGAAATTGTACTACCACAAAAAACTCTAAATTTTCGAGTGCAAAAAACTTTTATTTTTTAAAGCAAATGCTCAAAATGTCGTCCTCCAGCTCCTAAACAAAGTCGGCAGCGATGAAGAAGGGATGAACGTACGGCCTGAAACACTCCAAGTGTGGTACGAATCTTTTCCGATGCTGCGTGTATTCTTGCGACCAAATCCACCTCCGTCTCCACTGGTGTCTCGTAGACAAGTTCCTTCATCCACCCCCACAGGAAAAAGTCAAGTGGGTTTAAATCCGGTGATCTTGCAGGCCATCTGACTGGACCTCCTCTGCCAATCCATCTCCCGGGATATTGCTCGTCGAGGAACGCTCGTACCCGCAAGGAAAAGTGAGCCGGAGCCCCATCATGCTGAAACCACATGTGTCTTACAATTGCTAACGGGACGTCTTCAAGAAGGTCAGGTAAGACGTCACGAAGGAAAACCATGTACGTCGTCCCATCTAGTCTTGGCGGCAACATGTACGAACCAATTAACACATCTCCAACGATTCCAGCCCACAAATTTACGCTAAACTTTTCTTGAAATCCACGGGTAAATGTCGCATGTGGATTGACGTGGGCCCATTCATGCTGGTTGTGCGTGTTGAATATGCCCTCCCTGGAAAATGTGGCTTCGTCACTAAACAGTACAGATCTTGGAAAAACAGGATCTTGGGCGGTTTGCTCGGAAAACCATCGTGCGAACTCCAGGCGCAATGGGAAATCGGTCGCTTTGAGATCTTGCACCTTTTGCCGGTGATAAGGGTGCAGTCCGTCATCGTGAAGAACACGCCAAACGGACGAATGATTGTACCCCAAGGAATGCGCGACAGCTAGCAAGTGTGCTGGTTGAAGGGTTGTTATGAAATGCCTGCAGGACATCTGCTTTCATCCGGGGATTGCGCATATCCCTTGGGCGGCCAAGGTCTTGATTGATTGCCTAAAGAAATATCCTAAATATCTCGTCTTCAAAATAAAGTTAACAGTAATTTCTTACCCGTGTTGCACCTGTCTCGCGCAGTCGCTGATGGACATTCGTGAAAGTTCTTGGATTTGGGATATTTCTGTTCGGGTACCTTTCACGGTAAAGTTGTTGAGCAACATTTGCATTACCATCCGCTCGTCCGTTCGTTAAATGAATGTCCGCAAGTTCTTCAGTGGTATATCGATAACGCTCCATGACGGGTAGTAATCTCAAACTGATGGAGAAAATACAGGACCAACAGGCCTTTAAATACCGTTTTTAGTCGCAGCGAAACAAATGATTAGACCTGTTGCTAGGCGGTTTCCAAACAGGACTGGACATTTCTTCTAGCAACATGTCTACTCATTTGTTTCGCTTCGACTAAAAACGTTATTTCAAGGTCTGTTGGTCTATTTTCTCAATTGTCTCTGCAGGCCTTCCTTAACGAACCTTCGACCAGCACACGTGCTGTCGCGCATTCGTTGGGGTACAATCATTCGTCCGTTTGGCGTGTTCTTCATTGCTGCCGACTTTGTTTAGGAGCTGGAGGACGACATTTTGAGCATTTGCTTTAAAAAATAAGTTTTTTGTGGTAGTACAATTTCCTACTACCCCTTTAAAACCGGCTTTCTATCTGAGTTCTTGTGTTCGTTGGAAGCTTACATTTAGGCGTTTTTAGGCCAAACTTCAGTCATACATCTTTACTCGACCTCTATAACACCTCAAAGTTACTGTACTGACTTCTGAAACACCCTGTATTATTATTACCTAACTAGATATTGATTGCATTACGCTTTTACGCTGTGGGTTGCTATCAGGTTCCTATTATTGGGCAGGAGAACTTAAAAAGAATGGGTTATGAAACAAATGATAAATTTGATAAATTTTAAATAATGTTAAAAAAAGGCACCTTTGTAACACCATATTTCATTGGCTTATCAATCGGAACTACGTCATCACTCGTTACCAAAACGAATTCGGAAATAACGAGAAAAATTTAACGAGAGCTTAACGAAACTCGAGATAGAATACGTTTTTAACGAAAATTCGTTAAGCGCTCGTTAAAAGAAACTCGTTATATTTTACGAGTCTCGATTTTACTAAAAAGATAGAATCACGCCCCAGGGGCGTGATTCTACTCTTATCGTTAGGAGTTAACGAAAGAAAATTTTCGTTGGCTCCATTGAAATTATATTAGCTAACGAAAAATTATTTTCGTTAAGTAGCTAACGATAAGAGTAGAATCACGCCTGGTGTGTTTCGAATTGTCTCACATGCATCGACAATACGCTGGCGCAAGTCGTCAACATCTCGGACCTCTGTTTTATAAACTACGTCTTTCAGATGTCCCCAAAGATAGAAGTCACAAGCGTTCAAATCGGGAGATCGCGCTGGCCATGGAATAGTTCCTCCTCGTCCTATCCACCTTAAATTAAATGTCGCATCGAGGTGGTCTCTCACGGCACGGCTGAAATGTGGTGGTGCTCCATCGTGCAAGAACCACATCCGCGGCCTATAGTCGCTAACGGAACATCTTCCAGAAGCTCTGGTAGGGCTCGTTGCAGAAATTCCAGGTACGACTCTTCATTCAATCTTGGCGGAAGGAAATAGGGTCCCACTAATCTTCTTGCACTCTGTTCACAATCCACTGACAGAAGTTGCGGCGGTGTGTATAGTCGGCTTCGCTCAAGGCTTGAACATCTGTAAGTGGTAAGGGTGATAACGATGACCAAGAAGAATTCTCCAGACCATCACGTGATTTACACCCAGCTGTCGTCCCGCTTGACGGGTACTTGTGCTGGGGTCATCATTGAAAATTGTCAGTACCTGAAACATTCCAGATGGTTTTTTCAATGAAAACACTATGTTATAAACTACATCGCGCAAACAGAGATTTCAAATAATAACCTGTTCTTCTACGTCGAGTGGAAGTCTCGCACTCCTTCTCGAGAGGGTTGAAGTTGACCAGTTTCTCGTAAACGCCAGTCCACACTTTCGAAAGTTCCTCTATTCGGTATTCTTCTGTTAGGGAAAGTTTCTTGGTACAATCGTCGGGCTTCATCTCCTCTTCCTTCGGCTCGTCCGTACATCAAGTGCATGTCGGTGTATTCAGCGTTGGTAAAATGCGCCATCATTATCGAAAGTCCGGTGTCAAAGTAAGTACATTTACAAATTAACACGACGTTTTATACCGAAAATTGCAACATCACTAGAGCATCATTTACGATTAAACGTGTTGATTAAAAAATAATTTGTAGATGTATTCACAAACCCTCTTTCTTGGCGTAGCTTTGACTGTACGAATTTTCCACCCGGGCCCCTTCCATCCCACTGATAACCCTTCCGAGTTATTTCTGGCTTCAGGTACTGCGAATTTTTTGCTCTTGCAATTTTCGGTATAAAACGACGTGTTAATTTAGAAATGTACTTACTTCGACACCGGACTTTAACCCTGTTTAACCCTGATAAATCCACGGTTCTCTATTGTGGTCCTATGAATCGTCTTTTCCAGTACCGGTTGGGTGGTTGGGTCATCAAGGCCAGCGAAATTGTTCGTGACCTTGGCATTTTGTTGGGTGGAAAATGTTGGGCACCACTCACAGTCGGGTGGCTTCTGCCCGCGGCCTACGTGACCTGTATGTTTTAAAACGTTCGTTTTCCCATTTATCTATCAAGTAATTAAAGGTGTTATATCAATCTTATGTCCGCCCGTATCTCGATTATTGTTCACGTATTTGGTCCCCTCACCTGGTAAAGGATATTGAGTGGCTTGAGAGAGTGCAACGTAAGGTCACCAAGATGGTCTCTGGCCTTCGTTCTCTCTCTTACCCTGACCGTTTTGCGCGCCTTGGTCTTTTGTCCCTTTCGAATAGGCGTCTGAGAAATGATTTGGTTGAGGCCTTCAAACTATTTTTTGAGTTGTATGACGTCCCGGCACCTCCTTCCTTACCATTCGCTGGCTGGGTAGGAAAGCTCCTACGATATGTAATGCTTGTACCTCGCGCCGTGTTTTCTTCACACAGCGAGTAGTAAACTCACGTAATGCCCTCCTTTCCCTAATTAAGATTAAATCCTCTAGTTCTGCCTTTAAGAGTCGGCTTGACAAGTTTTACGGGTGGTAATTATCTTTCTTGTACATAGTTGTATAAAACGAAAAAAAATATTACTTATATTTTACTTTTCCTAACTGTAAATTTTGCCATATCCATCGTCATTCCTTTGTCATTGCTGTTATTCCATTCAAATTTTTGTGTAACTTTCATGGTTTTTTATAATATATCCATTCCCTACTAAAGCAGGGCGCAATAAGTGTAAACTTTCATTTCCTGTTTTATAAACTTTATTATTATATATACATACTCCTGTAACACAAAAAGTCGATTTAGGGTCGGCCTTTGGTCGAAAAGTTGCTTTTGGGTCCTAGTCCAAATACCGACCGTAAAAGTCATAAACGTTTTTGAGATAATTCCTCGTAAGTACGTTTTCGGTCGCTATTAAAGTCGGTATGGTGACCTTTCATTTTGGACCACTTGCCGACTCTAAAAGTCTTAAACATTTTTTAGATAATTCCTCGTAAGTACGTTTTGGTACGTATGGTGACAAAACATTTTGGACCACTTGAAGACTCAATAAGTCTTATCATTGGAACTATTTATAGAGCGAACGCCGACCTTAAATAGCTGTCGTGACTTGAAAAAGACATGACACATTTATAGCCCGACCAACGGCCGACTTATATCCGACATTTTATTGGGCAATTAATCGCGCAAAACTGTGAAAGTTTGCGATTTAATAAAACAAATTGAAATATTTTAATAACTTCTTTTCTGTGCTCTATTTTTTTTTGCTTTTTTAAAAATCTCTCAACTCGAGTAGGTTACATTCATATAATTAAATGTGTTAGGTGAGATATTATGAATGAAGATTTATTTGTTACTTTTTCTAAATCCCAAGAAAATACAGAATTCCGCACCGTAGATTCTAGAGCTTTCCGATTGACGGTTATGTAGTGAAGTGATTGCCCACTTCCGTGACCTCCGAAAAATCGGTCTCCACCCACCAGTTATTCATTGTTTTACTCCCGTTCATGGATCTGCACCAACTATATACAGGGTGTTAAGTGAAAACGATACAGACCCAATTACTCAAAATGTGTTTTAGGTAAGAATTTGAAATTTGCAGGTTACATAGAGGGTGCAGGGGGACAAATGACAATGAAAATTTCAATGACCTTGAACCAGCTCTTCAAGGTCATTCAAATTTTATCTCGAGAACCATTAGAATTAGAAAAATGGTTCCAATTGGAAATACGTTTAATTTTAAGTCTAAACAGATTTGACATGATCTAATTTGACCAATGGGAAGCCGAGAAATGTTAGACCAAAAACCATAAGGTCGTGTGTGGTATTCTAATCAAAACACGACATTTAACGGCTTATAAATCGAAAACTACCAGAACTAATGGATCAAAATTGTCGTGACACTCTAAACTGAGTGGGGGAGTTGGAAATTTGTAACTTATGATGACCTTGAAACATTAGTTCAAGGTCATTCAAAATTTATCTCGAGAACCATTAGGATTAGGAGAATGGTTCCAATTAGAAAAATTCCCACCAAGGTTTTTTAAGTCAAATTACCTTTCACCTGAGGTAAATAAATCAATAAGACTCCAAAATAAGCATTAATTAATTGTTTTAAGACTTACCAAGTATTTTTATTAACTTTTTGAGTTTAAATTTTTTAAACACAAAAGAAACGAAACAAGTAATTGAAATAAATAAGCAACTAATAAACGTAAGAATTATTTACAAATAATTTAAATAAATAAATTAATAATGAAAAAACTGAAGATTAAATTTCCCAATTCTGCCTGAGCTTATCTGGTACTACGGTGGGGATTTGCATTAAAATACGCTAAGACATCGAAGTCTAAGTTGCCTACTTAGTTTTGTAGTCCTTTACTTTTAAAAATACTTGGTACGTCTTAAATTAATTAATTAACGTTTATTTTGGAGTTTTATTGGTTTATTTACCTCGGGTAAAAGGTAATTTGAATTAAAAAACCATTTTCCTAATTGGAACCATTCTCCTAATCCTAATGGTTCTCGAAATAAATTTTGAATGACCTTGAACTAATGTTTCAAAGTCATCATAAGTTACAAATTTCGAACAACCCCACTCATTTTAGAGTGTCACGACAATTTTGATCCGTTAGATCTGATAGTTTTCGATTTATAAGCCGTTAAATGTCGTGTTTTGAGTAGAATACCACACAGCACTTTATGGTTTTTGGTCTAACATTTCTCGGCTTCCCATTGGTCATATTAGATCGGGTCAGAGCTGTTATCACTGAAAATTAAACGTAGAACACATTTCCAATTGGAACCATTCTTCTAATTCAAATGGTTCTAGAGATAAAATTTGAATGGCCTTGAAGACCTGGTTCAAGGTCATTGAAATTTTCATTGTCATTTGTCCCCCTGCATCCTCTATGTAACCTGCAAATTTCAAAATCATACCTAAAACACATTTTGAGTAATTGGCTCTGTATCGTTTTTTAGTTAACACCCTGTATATATAGCTATATTTACGACTTTACGTGGTAATTTTTCAGTCAGATAAAATATCAAAAAGGAAGTCGGCCCGACGCCGTTAGGCAGTTGGTCCAGTGCCTTTTGGTAATCGGTCTAGGGTCAAACAGTCAAGGTCGTACAATATTTGTTGGCCGACCGTCGGCCACTCCCGATGCGGCTAGGGCATTTCGAACAGAAAAAGGAAGGTCGGCCAACGGTCGACCGATTATGCTTGGCTTTGTTCCTTTGACTGATATACATGTTGCCAAAAAAAATCAGCCAAATCGGACCATATTTTAAGGTCGCAACCAAATTCGAATTTTACTATTACGTTTCAGTCGTTCACATAACTATAATATCTCCTTTATGCGGTGGTGTTAGTGTGGAAGCGTTTGAGTAATGACGAAAACCACACGTCGTAGTTCCGCCAGTGTTTGGCTCATTGGGAAGCCTGATAGAGATTTATGTGGCTCACGGCTACCATCAAAAGGAGATGCCTTGTCTAAGTTTATGTTCCACCACATGGAGGAGAAGCTACCCATAAGCGAAAGCCTGAAGTTGTCCGTCACAGCCGTTATCAAGTTTTGGAACAAGGTGTGGATCCCAACACAGCGTCTTGACAATGCTGAGCGAAAGCTGAAGAAACTTTTTGAAAGGTATGTGCAACTGAAGAAGGGCAGGACAGTTCAGAACGACAGCTGCCGAATGAAGGAGGACATGTTCAAAGGGGAAAGAGAGGATTTATCCAGCGCTAGCTTTGGCAGCAAGGACAAGATTCTAGCTGAAAAAGAGGCAAGAACGAGGAAACGATCTATGGCAGAAGATATCAGAAAGAATAAATCAGATGTAGAAAATCAACAACTATTTAAAATTGCGTCAACGTCTGCTGTCAATTCCTCAAATTCCCCTTTGTCGACGTCAGAAGATGAAAATTAATACCAGCTGTCAGTACCGATGTCTTCTCCTGCTACACACAATATAAAACAGACCAAGAAGAAGTCCACATCAGCGACCGAAAAGCTACGTTTATCATCGCGGCAACGGCCCAAGCTCTCGGACTCGATTTACACAGTAGTGCTCTGCAGATCCGGCTCCGCTCGGCTCCGATGATAAGTCGGAGCCGTAGCCGGAGCCAAAACTCGGCTCCCTTAAAAAGTCAGCACCGGAGCCGGAAGCAAAATCCTTGAGCAGGAACCGGAGCCGGCTCCGATTGCACTAATTACTTTTTAAGCGCATGTATATATTAAGAAAACACTAATGTTTCTGTGAAATAATACACTATTGTGTTTCAAAAGCTAATCAAAACGTTAAATAAACTTCACAACATCATCATTCATCAATTCTGAAAAAAATATTTTATTTTATTTTATTTTATTTTTACACAAGATAGATAACAAAGTTATCATTAGTATTTACCAAGTTATCAGTTCAGTGTACCACTGCTACTGCTAGGAATCGTAAATTCATTACAAACAAGTTGGCAAGCCAAAATATACTTATCCTCGGAAGAATTGTCCCTAGTGGTATTAATTTCTCGAGATAACCCTTAAAGATAAATCTCCGCAATTTAGAGTTATTTGTTAAAAATGTTATCCCAGTTCTATATAAAATTTTAATTATAATAAAAATAATTGAGACGAAACGACCAATTTTAATTTATTCAGAATATCATACAACGTACTATAACAATGCACAATTGAATTAAAGCCTTTTTACAGTACAAGTTTATCAGTTGCATATAATACGAAGCAAATTTTAATGAAAGAAATATCTACAGAGGGTATTATAACGACCGTTCGCTTTTTGGTTTATAATTTTAACGGAATCGGGCCGATTTTAATTAAGCGATAGTTTATCGAAATTTTGTTAAAAGAATATTCCCTAAGGCCGCGCGATAAATTTACGAGAATAATTTCCCGTCGCCGTTATATCGAAAATTTACTTGATTCGGGATTGCCAGAATTGTAATGTTGTGGACGAGTGATTAGGAAATAAAATGGCAACCAGAATTATGCAAAATTATAAATGTTTATTTTTATTCAGAACAGTCTATGGAACGTTCTAGATTTAACTTTCATCAATAACCCAACAATATATATCCCTTCTACGTAATTGTACAGAACTGGAACTCAAGTGTCTAAGACTAGATTTGTCTTAGTTCATCGTGATTGAAAAATAAACTAAAACACACTTACACTTAAGTAAATATCATAAATTATACTGAGTCATTTTAACTAAATTCAAACTACCTAACTATAAACTGTCTTAATTAAAAGCTGAGAACTGTTCGCTACTAATTTCTTCCAATCTACTTAATTAGCCTCACAGGTTGAGTTGATAATTTCAAGGGTATAATTTGGTTATTCCAATTCAAAAAATAATAACAATCAATTTTATCTTACAGCTGACTTTAATTACTTTAACACTTTCAGTCTTAAACACGCACTGTTCATACACTTAAGTCCATTCACTCACGTTCCAAACGCGAAACACAATTTAACTCTTTTCTTGACCGAAGACCGAACATACTAATTAAAACCGCAAAGTTAACTCATAACTTTTGACCGACACCAGGACCCTGTCCTGTAGTAGTTCGTCTGACAGCCAAGAGCTAAGAAAGACTATATCTTCTATATTGATGGCAACGGCCTTATGTACTTTTATTTTGTGTTTTTTGTTGACCCGTCGAGATTTGACTGAAGTTCGAAAAATTGAAGATATTATATTTTTTACCCGGTTTGATTGATAGTTCTCCGCACGGTGGCGCTATATTATTACTTTGATATAGTTTCCGCGGGAGTTTTGAATAATTATCCTTTTTCTAAGCGTTTTTAAAAGGTAACAATGAACTACTTTTTGTGTTTTAACGAAATTTTGTTAAGAATTAAACAAAAATTTAAAACAAAACAAAAAACCGTACCAAAGAATAAACAAACAAAGTTCAATAAACAATATTTGGGTCATTCCACGTGAAATCGACAAGCGTTGTTGCTCGATAGTGACGGATTTCGCCCAAAATTTTTTCCATGGTTTATTTACGCTAAATATGAAGTCACCTGGAGTTTAGCGGGGTAATTTCAAAAATTTGAAAAGTTATGATTTTTTGAAATTTTAAGCATTTTGGCTAGAGTTTCGTTACTTAATAAACATTTTTTTCAGTAACATGATTTGTATAGCTCTTCAAAATATGAAAATTGGTACTCTTAGCTAATAAGACCTACAGATTCCGAATTTGGCTTCCAATTTACTCTATAGGCTCTAGTTTGCGATATAAGCGCTGTTTGGCGGGGTAGCGCAGAACATCATTTTTAGAAAGGGGTCCATCTCAGAATTTAATAAAAATTTCAAATAAGCACCTCCTTGCACATAGAAAGGTCCCTCTAAAATTTGGTGTTGGCGACCAAATTATTTTTATCAAAAATAATTTTTTGAAATTGGGCATTTTTCGCGTTTTTCGCAAAACTTCGTTGTACGATCTGGATAGAGGGGTGGCGCTTATCATTTAATTAACGAAATATGCCACATCCAAACTCAACGAAAATTTCCAATAAGCACCTTCTTACGTATAGAAACGCCTCTGTCAAATTTGGTGTTGGCGACGAAACTATTTCTATCAAAACGAATTTTTTTGAAATTGGCCATTTTTAGCATCTTTCGCAAAACTTCAGTCCTTGAGCTTAGGCGGGGTGGCACTTAATATTTGAAGATCCCCTCCAAAATTACCAGAAATTTCGACAACTTTTCATTTCTAGGTTACAAAGAACTTAATTTTTAATTTTCTATTCTTCTTTTTTATGAAATACTTTTGAGATGAAATATTTAAAATATTAAAAAAATCAACAGATAATTTTAAATAGACGCTAGCATAAACTCTATTTATGTCTTATTCAACTTGTTAAAAAGGTCCACGCGCATCTTGATATTTTAGCGTCAACGGGCTCGAGCGGTTTCGCGCGTGCTCCTCGAAATAAAAAAATTGCGCGAGCCTGTTACGCTAAAATATAAAAGAGCGCGCGGAACATTTTAACAAGTTGAACAAGACATGAAGAATTTATGCTCACGCCTATTAAAATCCTAATTTACTTTTTTTAAATAGTGTCTTGGCCTTTAATAAACTCATTTGAAAAGTAGTTATGCCTTCCCCTTGGCAATTTTAGACGATCAACAGGGCAAAGTATTACGCTATGAAATCGGACATTGATTTACACGGAGAAAAAATTAAAAGCAGACTTGAAAAAGCCAGAACTGTCCAAGGAACACGAACCCATCATTATTTTATCCCAATTAGCAAATCTGAATTAAAAATATAATAATAATAATAATCAGCTAGGCTTGAAGCGACTTTTGAAGCCATTAATTCAGTTGGCCGGGTTACAATGCGTAGGAGGGTGGTGGCCAGCCCTTCAAGCCAACAGCTCCCTACACTAACTATTACCGTTAACCACCTTCTTGAGCGAAGAATCCTTTTTAATAGTTAATGGATGTGATGAGAACTTGGCATTGGACACACGATCCGAATTTATTCCCGGACAGTATGTTGCCATAGTTTTTGAGCAAATGCTATATTTTGGGGTTGTTGTGGAAACAAATGACAAATAATAAGTTTCATTCACCCTCACGGTATCTTAACTTCTTATAACTGGCCCAATCGAAAAGATGAGCACTGGATTCCAGAGTGTGAAATACTTTGCCCTGTTAATCATCCAAAATCGCCAAGGGGAAGGCATTACTACTTTTCATATGAGTGTCTATTAAAGACACTATTTAAAAAAAGTAAATTAGGATTTTAAATTAAAATTATCTGTTGATTTTTTAATATTTTAAATGTTTCCTAAAAAATAAGAAATTAAATAAAAAATTAAGTTCTTTGTAACCTAGAAATGAAAAGTTGTCGAAATTTCTGGTAATTTTGGAGGGGATCTTCAAATATTAAGTGCCACCCCGCCTAAGCTCACGGACTGAAGTTTTCCGAAAGATGCAAAAAATGGCCAATTTCAAAACAATTGATAGAAATAGTTTCGTCGCCAACACCAAATTTGTCAGAGGCTTTTCTATACGTAAGAAGGTGCTTATTTGAAATTTCCTTTGAATTTGGATGTGGCATATTTCGTTAAATAAATGATAAGTGCCACCCCTCTATCCAGATCGTACAACGAAGTTTTGCGAAAAACGCGAAAAATAGCCAATTTCAAAAAATTAGTTTTGATACAAATAATTTGTTCGCCAACACCAAATTTTAGAGGGACCTTTCTATGTGCAAGGAGGTGCTTATTTCAAATTTTTATTGAATTCTGAGATGGACCCCTTTCTAAAAACGATGTTTTGCGCTACCCCGCCAAACAGCGCTTATATCGCAAACTAGAGCCTATAGAGTAAATTGGAAGCCAAATTCGGAATCTGTAGGTCATTTTAGCTAAGAGCACCAATTTTCATATTTCGAAGAGCTTTACAAATCATGTTACTGAAAAAAATGTGTATTAAGTAACGAAACTCTAGCCAAAATGCATAAAATTTCAAAAAAGCATAACTTTCCAAATTTTTGAAATTAGCTCGCTAAACTCCAGGCGACTTCATATTTAGGGTAAATATACCATGGAAAAACATTTGGGTGAAATCCGTCGCTATCGAGCAACAACGCTTGTCGATTTCACGTGGAATGACCCATATACAGATATTGTATTAATCCGTTTAGTAAAATACCCGCCTTATCATAATGGTTCCTTTACTTAAATATTTTCCCCAAGGAAGTCAATGGCTCGGCGGTAACCATCCGCATTGTTACAATGCGACCCGAGTTCAATTCCTGATCACGATCAAATTTTACATTAAAATACTAAAATATTTAATTAAATATAAGATTAATATAATCTATAAATATTTAATTAAATATAAGATTAATATAATTTATAAATATTTAATTAAATATAAGATTAATATAATTTACAAATATTTAAAGTGATGTAGAATAATTATAGTACCTAAAGTTATAACTTTGTAAAGGACATTCGCCAAAGCTGTTTTTTAGAAAAACACCGTAACTTAGCAAGCGTTGGTTAGAGTAAATCTCTTGCACGAGGCAGACCCGGGTTCGATTCCCGGCTGGCGCCAATGAATCGCAAATTAGTACTAAGACGAATACCGTGTACAATTGGTGGAAACCCTACCATTGGACGTTGAGAGGTTGCATAACACTCAGCACTCGGTCCGTCCCAAAGTCATTAAGAAGAAGTTGGAGAGAAAACGCCCGTACAAACACCAAAGACTCAACATCCACAGCCATCATAACACAAACACAACAAGCTCAACACCCACAACCGTCATAACACGAACTCAACATCCACAACGATCATAACACAAACACAACAAACTCAACACCCACAACCGTCATAACACGAACTCAACATTCACAACCTACGCATAAACATTACAATAACGAAATACCCAATCAAACTGAGTTAAAACCGTCACGACGGTGAGCGTTAACGAATAAGCAACATCCAAACCTAGCCCAACCGCAAACTAATCCGTTAACGCTCACCGTCGCACGGTGGTTTTGCCAACCCTTCGACAGTCCTAGCAACTGCGAACGCAGAGATTTCGAGAAACTGCGTACGCAATGATTAAGCTTTGCATGGAAAATGCGAACGCGTTCGCAGGACAGACACACAGACACACAGACAGACAGACACGGTGATTGTATAGCCCCTCCTAGAGGACATAGTCCCCTCGGAGAGGTAAAAAAACATAATTTCCTTAATTATTTATATTTAAGACTAGTTAAGACTAGCATTTTAGACAGAACGTAGTCTAGAATCACAGTGAGAAAATCGATCAATAAAATACTTAAATTTTAAGTATTAAGGAACTTCTAAAATTCGTAAAAGAATATTCTTTCTAATTCAGTCCACGGGGACTCATGTGTGGTCTCAAGTGTGACTACTGGAACCAACATGTCCATATGATTTTCAGTAAAATCATCTGCTCCTTTAGGCTCGCTCTGATTTAGCCACTTTAAACCGTTGTCGCTTGCACACAGAAGCTCAGTAACTCGGCGTGTCACAATCCGTGAAGGTCACACTTTGAGCGCTGGTGCAGGTGATGCTCGGTGGACCGCACGCCGGTGCTTTGCAGCTCTTGTGATGGAGGAAAAGTAGATACCGCATGTACTCTTTTTCAGATCACCACGTAATAGAGGTCATAGGGCATGCTAATGAAGGTGTGCAATTGTTGAATTACTAAATTTAACCCAGTTTTATCGCAATTTTACACTGTTTCTTGCGGAAAAAACTAACGTGATATTTGCCGACACCCACCTCTCCTCCGCCTGAGATTGGGTGAGATTCAGCTCCATCCCCTCCCTCCCCTATACGCCTCACGTAATTTATTGACGCTCCCAAAGCTAAGACATAAAAAATTACCCGGAGCCGGTTTAAAACACTTGGAGCCGGAGCCGTGGCTCCAGATCCAGCTCCGGCCTAAACCGGAACTGGAGCCGAAAGGGTTTAAGTCGGAGCCAGAGCCGGAGCCATGCGGAGCATTATTACTCAGTACTTCTTTCTCACGTAGCACTATCCGGCGATTGCGGAGATCTTTCCTTCAAACGCTTCAGGACTCAATGGATATCACTCGATCAAACAAAGTTTGTAGCTGCCTCAAACGATCTATTCACCGGTGTCCTAAGTGATCTCCGTGATGAAATGATTAGTTTTTACTCCACTGCTCTCGAAAATGGAGGGTTTCTGAGAGATGACGCTGTACTGCATTATTAAAGCCTTGTTTATCTCGGAGGGGTTCCCAATAAACAAATCGGCTTTAGAGCACCTGGAGCTCTTCACCATGCCAGATGGATGGCGAAGGCCATTTATTCTCTAAAAATCTACCTCTTTAGGGATCAGATTATACTTACCTCTCGTGAACGGAAAGGCCTGCAAATGATCTGTCAGTTGAAAACCCTGATTGCAAAGCCTCCTCGTGGCGAGAGCCGGGCAACGTATGGCTAATAACCTGCGGCTGATTTGCACAGGTATCACTGTCCCTATCCGGATTGTCCTTAATGGGGTCACTGGTGTCGTTCGCGGCTGCCGGGCCTGATTTCTGGGCTTGCGCGCCAGTTCGCATCGCCCCCTTCGCCGCCAGCCGGAGGGGGGACGGGTGTGTTCGTGGTTGCTGGGCTCGGACTTTGGGTTCGCGCGATGGTTCGCTCCATACCTGTCATTTGATAACCTTATCGGGGATGGTAATTGCAGTGAATGAGAAAGTCTCTCTAGCCCTCAGCTGTGCGAGGATGGGTTCTCGGGCAGGCCCATGGTGTCGCCTTTTGTTGGGCCGTGATGGGGGCGTTTGTTTGCCATATGTGAGCCGGTTTTTATAGCTGTCTCACTGGCCGAACGTTTGTTTCGCAAAGCGCATTTTTGTCCGGACCTGGTTGAGTGTTGTGGGCCGCCGTAGTGCCTAGCGGAACGGCGGGGTACAAATACATAACTTCATGTCAGTTTGTGGCACTCATGCCAAATATTGGCATAAAGCTCCTCTTACTGCAGAGGCTCCGTGGAATGACCGAGACTTCCTCATTACACTAACAGAGTTCCCGGAACAACCAGTGGCCGATGTGGCACTCAAAGCTTTCAAACGACATCTCTGATACTCTGCGGAAGAACTTGTCGGGCTAGCATTGTTCGACAAAGATTTCGACGTCGAAACGAAATCGAGAATGCAGAAAAATTTGCTCCTGCCGTCCAAATCCAAGGGACTAAAACGACTGGACGGGAAGTTATTTGTTCCTGCAAACACCCTAGATACCTATGTTACAGAGAAAACGGCCAACATATTTGATGTTGTCTTGGACAATGGCAAGAACATGTCCGCAGAGAGTTTCTTGCTCAATGAACCCAGTCAGTGGCCAGAAGGTGCAACCTACAGGCTGTTCCAAGAGATCGCAGCACAAATGAAGGTGGTAAACGACTGCGCCGAGAGGGGAGTCGCTCTGATTCAGCAATATAATCAAAGATTAACTTGAAAACCTAGTACGTCCATGGTAATTATTAATAAAGAAAACAGTTTCGAAAAGGTCTCATGGGTAAAAAACTTTTTATTAAAATCAAAAAGCCGTGGCAAGCTTTCAAAGTATGACAAAAGATGAGACCCAGAAGCAGTACCTTCTGCGCCTGGTGGAGCTCCATAGGAAGGCGAACCCTAACCCTTCCAAAGGCGCCTTGTTTCAAAAATGATATCATAATAACAACGTTGTTGACGATGATCATTGTGTTGGTTCCAATTTGTGAAGAAGCTATCGTTAACAATAAACATGATTTTTCGTATATTTGCTTTTTTTTCAAACGCATTCATAAAGTTAAATATAGTTGCTAGGCAAATACCCAAGGCATCACCTTAGGCCTAAGTCATCAAGCAACTTCTAAAGCCATAAATTCAGATATATATGCAAATATAGAAATGTTTTGGTGCACATTGATTTTCTTGTTCGTTTTATGGGAAAATGACCAAGGAAAAATTTTATGTAAATTTATTAATATTTAGGACTGCCTCAACGAGCTAATGTTTGACCATTATAAACACACCCATTTATAAGAAAAAAATAATTATTTCACTCAATTACTTTAACTGAACGAAATATTTAATATTTATTACTTACTTAAGTTTACACAGGGTTTATTATAGTAATAAGTACCGGTATACAAAATAATTGGCAGAAATCCCCACAAAACCAGGTCCTAACTTGTGATTTTCAGCAGTTATGACCTGGTTTTAATTTCAGGTCGGTTCTATGTGCGGTTATGGCGCTATAAAGGGCCAAATTTGAACCCTCCCTTCAATATGTAATATGGTTATTAAACGCGCTTATGTAAAAACGCTAAATATCATTTTTCTTGAAAACTGTGCGAGGTAACTCGACAAACAACGTAACATTCTAACGGGTACAAATAGTAGTGTTAATGGTTTTAATATCAGGTCGGTTCTATGTGCGGTTATGGCGCTATAAAGGGCCAAATTTGAACCCTCCCTTCAATTTGTAATATGGTTATTAAACGCGCTTATGTAATAACGCCAAAAATTATTTTTCTTCAAAACCGTGCGAGGTAACTCGACAAACAAGGTAACATTCTAAAGGGTACAAGTAGTAGTGTTAATGGTTTTAATATCAGGTCGGTTCTATGTGCGGTTATGGCGCTATAAAGGGCCAAATTTGATCCCTCCCTTCAATTTGTAATATGGTTATTAAACACGCTTATGTAAAAACGCTAAATATCATTTTTCTTGAAAACTGTGCGAGGTAACTCGACAAACAAGGTAACATTCTAACGGGTACAAATAGTAGTGTTAATGGTTTTAATATCAGGTCAGTTCTATGTGCGGTTATGGCGCTATAAAGGGCCAAATTTGAACCCTCCCTTCAGTTTGTAATATGGTTATTATACGCGCTTATGTAAAAACGCTAAATATCATTTTTCTTGAAAACTGTGCGAGGTAACTCGACAAACAACGTAACATTCTAACGGGTACAAATAGTAGTGTTAGTAATTTCAATATCATGTTGGTTCTATGTGCGGTTATGGCGCTATAAAGGGCCAAATTTGAACCCTCCCTTCAATTTGTAATATGGTTATTAAACGCGCTTATGTAAAAACGCTAAATATCATTTTTCTTGAAAACTGTGCGAGGTAACTCGACAAACAAGGTAACATTCTAACGGGTACAAATAGTAGTGTTAATGGTTTTAATATCAGGTCGGTTCTATGTGCGGTTATGGCGCTATAAAGGGCCAAATTTGAACCCTCCCTTCAATTTGTAATATGGTTATTAAACGCGCTTATGTAATAACGCCAAAAATTATTTTTCTTCAAAACCGTGCCAGGTAACTCGACAAACAAGGTAACATTCTAAAGGGTACAAGTAGTAGTGTTAATGGTTTTAATATCAGGTCGGTTCTATGTGCGGTTATGGCGCTATAAAGGGCCAAATTTGATCCCTCCCTTCAGTTTGTAATATGGTTATTAAACGCGCTTATCTAAAAACGATAAATATCATTTTTCTTGAAAACTGTGCGAGGTAACTCGACAAACAAGGTAACATTCTAAAGGGTAAAAGTAGTAGTGTTAATGGTTTTAATATCAGGTCGGTTCTATGTGCGGTTATGGCGCTATAAAGGGCCAAATTTGAACCCTCCCTTCAATTTGTAATATGGTTATTAAACGCGCTTATGTAATAACGCCAAAAATTATTTTTCTTCAAAACCGTGCGAGGTAACTCGACAAACAAGGTAACATTCTAAAGGGTACAAGTAGTAGTGTTAATGGTTTTAATATCAGGTCGGTTCTATGTGCGGTTATGGCGCTATAAAGGGCCAAATTTGATCCCTCCCTTCAATTTGTAATATGGTTATTAAACGCGCTTATGTAAAAACGCTAAATATCATTTTTCTTGAAAACTGTGCGAGGTAACTCGACAAACAAGGTAACATTCTAACGGGTACAAATAGTAGTGTTAATGGTTTTAATATCAGGTCAGTTCTATGTGCGGTTATGGCGCTATAAAGGGCCAAATTTGAACCCTCCCTTCAGTTTGTAATATGGTTATTAAACGCGCTTATGTAAAAACGCTAAATATCATTTTTCTTGAAAACTGTGCGAGGTAACTCGACAAACAACGTAACATTCTAACGGGTACAAATAGTAGTGTTAATGGTTTTAATATCAGGTCGGTTCTATGTGCGGTTATGGCGCTATAAAGGGCCAAATTTGAACCCTCCCTTCAATTTGTAATATGGTTATTAAACGCGCTTATGTAAAAACGCTAAATATCATTTTTCTTGAAAACTGTGCGAGGTAACTCGACAAACAAGGTAACATTCTAACGGGTACAAATAGTAGTGTTAATGGTTTTAATATCAGGTCGGTTCTATGTGCGGTTATGGCGCTATAAAGGGCCAAATTTGATCCCTCCCTTCAGTTTGTAATATGGTTATTAAACGCGCTTATGTAAAAACGCTAAATATCATTTTTCTTGAAAACTGTGCGAGGTAACTCGACAAACAACGTAACATTCTAACGGGTACAAATAGTAGTGTTAGTAATTTCAATATCATGTTGGTTCTATGTGCGGTTATGGCGCTATAAAGGGCCAAATTTGAACCCTCCCTTCAATTTGTAATATGGTTATTAAACGCGCTTATGTAAAAACGCTAAATATCATTTTTCTTGAAAACTGTGCGAGGTAACTCGACAAACAAGGTAACATTCTAACGGGTACAAATAGTAGTGTTAATGGTTTTAATATCAGGTCGGTTCTATGTGCGGTTATGGCGCTATAAAGGGCCAAATTTGAACCCTCCCTTCAATTTGTAATATGGTTATTAAACGCGCTTATGTAATAACGCCAAAAATTATTTTTCTTCAAAACCGTGCCAGGTAACTCGACAAACAAGGTAACATTCTAACGGGTACAAATAGTAGTGTTAATGGTTTTAATATCAGGTCGGTTCTATGTGCGGTTATGGCGCTCTAAAGGGCCAAATTTGAACCCTCCCTTCAATTTGTAATATGGTTATTAAACGCGCTTATGTAATAACGCCAAAAATTATTTTTCTTCAAAACCGTGCGAGGTAACTCGACAAACAAGGTAACATTCTAAAGGGTACAAGTAGTAGTGTTAATGGTTTTAATATCAGGTCGGTTCTATGTGCGGTTATGGCGCTATAAAGGGCCAAATTTGAACCCTCCCTTCAGTTTGTAATATGGTTATTATACGCGCTTATGTAAAAACGCTAAATATCATTTTTCTTGAAAACTGTGCGAGGTAACTCGACAAACAACGTAACATTCTAACGGGTACAAATAGTAGTGTTAGTAATTTCAATATCATGTTGGTTCTATGTGCGGTTATGGCGCTATAAAGGGCCAAATTTGAACCCTCCCTTCAATTTGTAATATGGTTATTAAACGCGCTTATGTAAAAACGCTAAATATCATTTTTCTTGAAAACTGTGCGAGGTAACTCGACAAACAAGGTAACATTCTAACGGGTACAAATAGTAGTGTTAATGGTTTTAATATCAGGTCGGTTCTATGTGCGGTTATGGCGCTATAAAGGGCCAAATTTGAACCCTCCCTTCAATTTGTAATATGGTTATTAAACGCGCTTATGTAATAACGCCAAAAATTATTTTTCTTCAAAACCGTGCCAGGTAACTCGACAAACAAGGTAACATTCTAAAGGGTACAAGTAGTAGTGTTAATGGTTTTAATATCAGGTCGGTTCTATGTGCGGTTATGGCGCTATAAAGGGCCAAATTTGATCCCTCCCTTCAGTTTGTAATATGGTTATTAAACGCGCTTATGTTAAAACGATAAATATCATTTTTCTTGAAAACTGTGCGAGGTAACTCGACAAACAACGTAACATTCTAACGGGTACAAATAGTAGTGTTAGTAATTTCAATATCATGTTGGTTCTATGTGCGGTTATGGCGCTATAAAGGGGCGTTTATGTAATAACTGCAAATTCATTCAGTTTCGCCAAGCTCGATATCATTTCTACAGCCTAGTTCTTACTTTACAATTAATTGGGCCACTTAATTAAAACCAACTAATTGTAAGCAAGAAAATTGTACAGTGTGAACAGAAAAAGTTCACACTATTTAATTTTCTTGCTTAAAATTAAATTAAGTGGCCCAATTAATTGTATAGTGTGAACTGGGCTTAAGAGTAAGTTTAGTTGTACCATTCAAAATTTTAAGTCAGTTCTGTACGCGTATTATCAAGAAAATTTAATAAAATATAAAATAATTAAACAAAATTAATTACAATAATGTAAAAATAAAAGTTATTTGTAAAAACGCTTGCAAGCTTTTGTCGTATTATAAAATATATAATGTTATGTTTTGTTTATCGGTTTGAATATATTATATTTAATAAATAATTATAGATATTTAAATTTATAAGTAAAAACGTTGACTTGTCGATTTATAAAATATATGTTTAGTTTCGACTTTCGGTTTGAATATTTTATATTTCGTTCTGTGGGAGTCCAGCGATATTCAGAGAATAAGCAGAAAACGTCTTTTACTGTTTTCCCCCTTTTTTTTCTGGCAGATTGACGGTGGTCTATAGTCTACACTACCACTACAAATTTCATTTTCAGTATTACTCCTTAGTACACACCAAACATAAATTTTGATTTCACGTGTCCTGCTCTATCTCGAGAGAAAAAGTATAGAACTCACATAGTCACATTAAACTATTGTCGAAAATGCATTGAAATTGACGGTTTTCAAAACGCGTTAACTTAACTAATTCTCATTTGCGGTAACTAAAAAAAATACCTTCGTACTCCTTACACACTGGGCTTTCATCTAAGAAAATAAAAAACCAAAAAAGGAGGGGGGGGGGGGCTGTTCTTCACTTTTGCCTAGATATTTTAAACCATTGGGCTATTTTTAAGAATAGCACCTTTTGTTTTTTTTGGTTTTAGTTTATTTTTTTAGGTGTATTATTTGTCAAGGATTACAGAAATGCCAAAAGTTTTAAGCGCAATTTATTATTTAGAAAGATATGATAAATAGAAAATTGTCACTTACCCCCACTATTTACCTCGGAAAATACCTAATATTTCGACATATCTCGTGATTTTTGTACGTTTTGGGTGAAATAGCACTGATGAAGAATTAGATGTAACGGCAAGATATTACTAAATTTAAAAAAATGCTACGTGAAATTTTTTTACGGCGAATTCAATTCGCTAGATACTAGGTACGTTTTAACTGGATACGATGTTCGTAGGTGGAGTTAATATATGCACCCATAAGGAGGGAAAACTCCTTCGTGTAGGATCGATTCATCTCACAGTCGCTCTCCCTTGTTTAATTCGCACCACAAAAGGCTATACTTGGTACTGTCCTCTAGGTTGCGTTATAGATGGCACAGCTTGATTAGCAAGAATGGGGCTGGGGTGGCGCCGCGCGCCCCCAGCGCTCGAGCGAAGTGAGTGCGCGGCGCCGTAAGGCGCCAATACTTCGTTTATGAGTCCGGTTTCACTTTTAGTTTGGAACTTTTTTTTCTTAATCAGCCCTACTTTATCCAACCCGCATTTCTTTGTTTCCATGCTTTGTGAGTATTTGATCCTCGTGTCTGTCTTTTAAACTACGAATATTGTTAATTTTCTCTGTGAATGTGAATAATGTCCGATTCGGATTCGAGTGGGAGTTCAACGTCTACCGTGGATAATGATAATTATGGTTTTGTTGAAGAGGGTGAGGTGATTACGACGTTCGAAATACACGATATGTGTAAATCAAACAAAAATATTTTAGAGTGGCTACAAGAAAAGAACCTCTTGGGTAATTCTAAAAACTGTACAAATTGCGGTCTGAGTATGACACTTTCGGAACGTAAGGATTCTCGGGATGGATTTGTTTGGCGTTGCCAGAAAAAAAGGAGGGTACAGAAGCACAAAGCCCGGGTCTGCGGAACTTCAAAGTCGGTCAGAGACAATTCATTCTTCTCGAAATCCAAGCTTTCATTCCGAGAAATTCTCTTAATCGTGTATTACTACGTTTACAATATTTCCCCGCAATCTTTTGTATCGCAAGAGTTGTACATATCTCAGGTCACTCTTGTTGATTGGCGAATGTTTTGCCGCGAAGTCGCCTACAACGCGGTTATTACGAAGAGCCAGAGTATTGGTGGACCCGGGAAAACTGTTGAAGTGGACGAGTCCAAATTTGGGAAACGTAAATACCACCGGGGTAAACGCATGGAAGGAAAGTGGATTTTAGGTGGGATCGACAGAGATACCAACAAATTTTTTATGGTTCCCGTGGAAAAGAGAGACGCAGCGACACTGGTTCCGATCCTCAAATCCTGGATTTTGCCCGGGACCACCATTTTGACGGATTTCTGGAAAGCATACGATGGTCTCGATCAAGAAGAATTTACCCATTTCAAAGTCAATCATTCTTTGCATTTCAAAGATCCGGAAACTGGTATCCATACGAACAGGATAGAGGGAGCCTGCCCCCATGCAAAAGCGGCCATGCCAAGAGGTGGGAGAAACCGCGGATGGTACGCGGGCTATTTAGCCATGTACATGTTCCGAACATGGGCCCGAAGGGAGGGAAAAAACGTTTTTTTGGCCTTTTTGGAGGCATGCGCCGAACTATATCACCCCAAAACGAAAACATTGCATTATGTTCTTAACTAAATTTTATGCATTTCCTATACGTAATAAGTTTAGGCTTGGTTTGTTTATTGAGTTAACATGTTTTTTACTTCCAAACATTGGTTAAGTTTTAGTTAGGTCTATTTGTTTAACAATATAAGCTTATTTGAATACTAAATGTGAACTGGTTGGAAGTTCTCGAAATTAATGACCGCAATTACTATATTGTAATATCCCCAATAGTCATTTATGTGTTCAGTTTACAGGCAATAAATTACTAAACGAGTTTCGTACTATAAGCATCTACTTGAAAAATGCTTTTGAAACTTTGTATTGACGAACCAAACATTCGTGCATATGGCAAGCCAAAAATTTGAGGGAAAGGCAAAACTGATATTTTTTCTGGACAGAAATGTGGTTCTGTATTTTGGATAGTATGAGTGGAATTGGTGCAATTTGGAACTTGACACATTTCTGGAAAAATTACAACATATTTTAGTGAATCAGAGAAATATAGCTAATTTTTAAAACATTCTTAGTTTTTCTTCTTGAAGTTATGGATAGGATGAGTGGAATTTTGACCTTTACCAGTTAATATATAACAGATTTCTGAATCAGAGAAATAACCTGATTTTCAAAACAATTTTGGTTTTTATCTTGAAGTTACGGATATGATGAGTTTAATTGGTAAAATTTTGACCTACACGAGTTAATATATAACAGATTTCTGGAAAAGTTAAAACTTATTTTAGCGAAACAGAGAAATATAGCTAATTTTCTAAACATTTTTTATTTGTATCTTGAATTGTGGAATTGGTGGAATTTTGACCTATTCGAGTTAATATATAACCGATTTTTGGAAAAGTTAAAACTTATTTTAGCGAAACAGAGAAATATAGATAATTTTCAAAACATTTTTGGTTGTTATCTTGAATTGTTAATTGGATGTGTGGAATTTGATCTATACGAGTTAATATATAACAGATTTTTGGAAAAGTTAAAACTTATTTTAGCGAAACAGAGAAATATAGCTAAGTTTCAAAATATTTTTGATTTGTATCATGAATTATGGATTGGATGAGTGGAATTGGTGGAATTTAGACCTATACGAGTTAATATATAGGCCTAACAGATTTTTGGAAAAGTTAAAACTTATTTTTGCGAAACAGAGAAATATAGCTAATTTTCAAAACATTTGTGATTTGTATCTTGAAGTTGTGGATAGGAGGTCATTTTATAAAGGTCTTAGCCACTCTGTGAAGAGCAGTGAGGCTTCTGTATGACAGTGGAGTACAATCAAGGTTGCAAATTAAAATTTTTAGTTTTCAATAAACGATTATTAAATGTCTTCACAAAATAAAAGATATTATGGAGAGCTGCAAATGGCTGAGTAGTTCATTCCCATTGAATATAGTTTAAAAGTAACCCAATTAGTCTGTATTATTCGGCAAAGGCCATTTATAAATTATTTGGGTTAAATGTAGATGTTGGCCAATTTTTATATTTTACCAAAGTGTTTGGGCAAATATAACTGCAAAATAAATTGGGTTATTTTAGCCCATTATTTTGTGGATTTTCCTAAATACCCAAATTTTTGGTTTGTTTTCATTTGCCCAACTACTCGGGTAAGCAAGGTTTGATCCAAGGTTGGGTCATTATTTTAGCTCAAATTGGGTTGTTTTCATTTGCCCAACTACTTGGGTAAGTAAGGTTTGACCCAAGGTTGGGTAATTATTTTGCTCAAATTGGGTTGTTTTACATTTGCCCAAATTTTTGGACTGGAGAAATACTGACCCAAATTTTTGGGTATTATTGACCCAATTTGGGTTAAATTTGACCCAACCTTTTTTAGCGTGTACTCTAATTTGACGAAACATTTTGGCAAGGTCTGCCAATTCTCACTTCTTGAAATGTTATACTTTTTGTAAATTGACCTTTGTTTATCTAACTGATTGCTGTATTTTTTTAATGTATATATGGTTTTTTAATCTTCGATTCAAAGTTAACCTCGAAAAGGAAATAAAGAAAATGATTAGAGTTCTTTCAAGGCTGGTATTGTTTACTTCTTCGCAAATACGCTCTCCGCCACGGTTCGGCAAGTATGTCAAATATATTGTAGTTCTTGAAGTTACGATTAGGCACGAACAAACTTGTTCATAAGTAGTATGAATTGAGTTGTTGGATACCGAAACGTCAATGTAGCCTTTAACATGTAGTTTCTCAAAGGTCCAGGTTCGTAGACGTTTACCAGGTACAGGTAACGAATCTGTTCAGATTTACTGTGGTTTCGTACGGCGGTATGTCTTCAGTTGATGGTAGACTATGAAAACCACTTGATATTTCATATTCTGGAACTTTAAGGAAGTTGGTAGGATTTGATGCGTTGGTTCTTTCCAAAGTCGCATCATAACTTTTGTTTATTCCTGGAGTTTTGAGCCATTGTGTCGAAAAGTGTTTGTTACCTTTCTTTGAGTAGGTACATGTAATTCACCCTCCAGAAAAAAAGCTTTTTTAAGGGTGAAATTAAGAACCTTTAATGGTGCCTTTAGAGTAACGTTTTTTAATTTTAAAATTCATAAAAGTCATGGTTATATATAACTTAAAAGTTAAAATTTAAAAATGTATAATAATGGAGACAAGATACTTCACGACTAAAATTTAATTAATAGAATTAAAATGTTAAAATTCCATTTTAAAAATGGCGAGCTTTCGAACCGAGGTTCATTTTTAAGCAGTTGCTGTATTACATTGAGTTTGTAATGTAACAACTGCTTAACTCTTGGTTATTGTAATAAACTATTGTAAATATTACACTGTTAAAAAAATTCGTTCAGAAGACGTTCAACTTAGAACAGTCTTTTCAAAAATGAACGATAGCGTTCTAAAGGTATGTAACAGAGAACGGTGTGTTCAAGATATTATATTTCGTTCAAATAAGAACGAATGCTCTTTCACCCTCTGGAGGAAGGCTTGTAAACTACACAATAGAATAGATTCGTTTCAATAGCTAGGAGATCGTTCCCCTTAGAACAGGTTTTACACACAACCCTTTATGGATTTCTTTGTATTGTCTTCATGTACATGTACTAACATATAAGCGTGACACTTTCAACCTATGACCAAAAGTAACAAATAAGTGTGACACTATTTTGCGGAAAACTTCGTGTGGCCAAAAGTAACAAAAAAGTATAACATCCATATAGTAATAAATGAGTGGTTTAGAGTGCGCTTTGTTATAGGTAGTTTTTTCGTACATTATTATGTTGTTTTAAGTTAGTGTACTGGTTGATTAAACTATTACTCGTAGTTATTTATTTACAGGGTGAGTAAGAACATGTTGTAATGAAGTTGTTTTTGTAGTTGTATGTACAGTGTGTTTGGAAATTTACCGAAGATTCAATTTCATTGTTAAAGAGTAGCTCCTTCAAATTGAGTTAGGTCTGTAACGCTGTTTCTCAGAAACTACCCCACCTATTGAAAAGAAACTTCACACAAATAACGATATAAATAACCTCCGTGTCCTTACGAAGTGGAAAAGGGTTGTGAAAGGTCCGAATTTATAGGACACGCACCGTTTTTTTTAAGTGTATTTTTATTCGATTGGCAAGGTAGACGAAATTCGTTCGGAAATGTAATTCCCCAAGTTCCAGAATTAAAATTTACAGAAAATATTTCGTAATATACTGCAATTTGGTTTGACGTTTTCAGAATAGAAATAAATTCTAACATCGTTTGTTACCAGTTCTCGGCCTTAAGGCTGAGAATAGAATGTAATGTCTTTGAGCTATGAAAAGGTTTGATTTATTTTACGCATATCACTTACGTGGTAGATATTTTAAGCTCAATAAGATGGTTGTAGTCGAGGAAACTTGAGGTTGGAACTAAATTCAAATAGTCTAGTTTTAGGCCTGGTTTTCCTATTCGGTGCGCAATGGGTTAGGTTAGGTTATTTTTATTAATTTTGCATGATGAACTGCCGGCAGGAGACATGAGCTATAATTTAGAAAGCAATAATGGTAAAGCATTTCAAGTCGAACGAGAAAATGATCCACGGCGAACGACAAAGCGTTCCGCAGCGAACGAGAAAATGATCCACAGCGAACGACAAAGTGTTCCACCGCAAACGACAAAGTGTTCCACCGCAAACGACAAAGTGTTCCACCGCAAACGACAAAGTGTTCCACCGCAAACGGCAAAGTGTTCCACCGCAAACGACAAAACGTTCTAATTTGAACAACGAAGGTTTGTTCAATATAGAACATCTAAGTTCAATATTGAACCATCAACCATCGTTCTTTATCGAACGAATCTTTTTGGTTCATATTAGAACAAAATTTGTTCAAATAAGAACATTTTTTTTTAACAGTGTATAACACGTTTAGATATTTCTATTTTAGTATGTTTTACGAAAACAAATATGTGGCCATAAAACAACCCAATGAGCAAAGTTTAAATTGAGAGAAACCCGTCAGTCTATCGAGATCGAAACGGAACGAAAATTCAAGGTCGTATAAGCTAGTGAGGATAGAAAGTAGATTGGTCTACTTTTATTACAAGGGGTGATATATTCAACGGAATGATGCGTGTTTTCGTTGTTGTATTTAGCGATTTTCAGAGATATTTCGAAAGCTATTTCGGGATTTTGAAAGCGATTTCGGGATTTTCAACGTGGTTTCGAGCAGGGCCGGCTCAAGAAATTTTATACACCCGGGCAAGGGGGATTTTTGGCGCCCCTTTTATTTTGAGACTAAATTAAACTACCCCCCCCCCGGTAAAAAACATAACCATGTCCATGTTATAAATTTACCGTTTTCATAACGATAAATAATCCCTTTAATCACTTTCTCAATACTTTGTGTAAATAAGCAAAATACTAGTCTCAAATCCATGGGTTTAAAAAGAAACTTATATCATGAAAATATTCTTAACCCCAAACGTACTTCAATACCTAGGGTCCCTCCTACAGGCTACCACTCCTAAAAGCATACGTAACATAATTACTCATAAGTATGCCACTAGCATTATTTCTTCACTAACGGTTTGTTTCACAGATATTGCGTCATACATACCCTTCGTAATATTTGATATCATATTTTATGTCATATTTGACGTCATTGAATCTCAAATACCGATAATACCGTCGCCCAAATAGCTTTACGTCTGATAAACCGACGGCCATTATTTTAGTAAACAAACCGGTTTGAACAACCAAGGCTTGGGAGCTAAAATATAGTGTCAAGTTCTGCTAATGTAATTATTTTGCCAATTAATTAAGTTCTCGGAGACTCACGTTCTAAAATAAATTTGCATTGTCAAATAAAAGAAGCAGGTTTATTGGAAAAAATAGTTGAAATTCAGGTTAATCTTTTCTGGCGCATTTAAAAGGTTGGAGTCTTTGCAGATTCTTTTGAGCCTAGGCCTAACTCTTCTAGGCTTGGTATGGCATTTAATAACGCTGGTGGAATATCCCACTTCGACTACTTATTTCATTTTCGGAAAGTGATCTCTGAACCGAACCGTATTGGTCATTTTCCTTTTATTTTTCTAAACTACTCAGTATTTAACTTCATCCGCACAAACCGAGCGAGTTTATAAATTTCAATAAAGCTACATTGGGCTGACTAAAATTCCGACGCAAAAAATTCCTTCTCAATTTAGAAGTTTTCCATTGGCTTAAATAAATATGTTAGTAGCCAATAGTGTGATTCCCAAAATTACTAGGATGAATAAAAAGGTTAAAATCTAACGTAGTCCACCTTTTTACTGGTTCGTGGTGAAACAAACCGTTAGTGAAGATTTTTGAATGGAATAAAGGTACAGTGGCATACTACTGAGCAATTATGTTACATATGCTTAAAGGTACGTCTCTAAAATATTCATATAAAGACAGGATATAAGCCAAATTCTCTTAAACCAAAGAATAACAAACTTTGTTAGTCCTGATGAACTAGCTCTATAGTCTGTATGAAACGTTTGGCCGGTTTTGGGCCTATTTGATAGAACGCTTTATTGCTTTAACAACTTAATTAAAACAGTATTTGGCGGGATTTTTTAAGGCCTACACTTAAGAACTTTTTTTAAGCTGTCGCTTTCTTTTCTGCTTCAACGGCTTCTCTTAATTTCCTTTTTTTATAATCTTAATTCAATTCAACGTGTCTCTAATTAATATCTATCTAACTAAAACTATTTAACTGAAACTAATAAATGGCTTTCTGCGCGTGCGCGTAAAATAGAAGTGACTAAAGCCCCATTTTCATGCTCGCTGGTAGCGGGTAAAAATCGTCAAAATCCGCTTCAGCTATACACTTTTTCACTTTCCGCGTCGATCTGTTTCAAACAGATATTTTAGCTTTATTTTCACGCTTGCGAGTGGCGAAAGCGAATTTTGACGATTTTTATCCGCTACCAGCGAGCATGAAAATGGGGCTTTACGCTAACCACGGACACACGACAGATTAAGGGGGAAAAATACACTAAAAACCTCTTTTTCGTTCAACGTTTAACAATTACATAATTGAATTATATTTTTTTTATTAGGCTGAACCTTCCTCTAGTGCTTAAAATAATTTTGATAATTCTGTTCCTGTTTCTCGGCCTTTTGGAGTCGCACCGGGATCTCCGGTGCCAGCTGTGGCGGGTTACTTGGGCTTCTGTGTTCCCGTCGTTCCCCTTTAGGAGCTCTCTCCAAAGGGTGTGACTCTTTACCTACGTAGGTAGGGTGTCGGCTGGAGTTGCTATAGCATCCACTCTTAATCCCACGGCTGTGTGCGAAGTGAGGATTGGTCCACCCATTGCTGCACCTTCTGCTGGGTTCAGTGGTTTGCGTCAAAGGTGCAACCATCAGTAGTAGGGTACTACTACCCGAGGGGCTAACCACTTCCCGTAATCGGTGTTCACCCTAACTGTAATCTTCGGTAATCTTTTGAACTCATTTGTAATCCCGTAATCATTTGTAATTTTCGTACTCATCTGTAATCACGCGTATTCATTGGAATTACCCCGTACTTAATTACTCATCTGTAACAATTTTAAAGATTTGGGTTGCCTGTTTACTCATCGTAATCATTATGTTCTCATCCTAATCATTCTGTACTTATCGTAATCGGTCTGTACTCATCGTAAGCATGTGTACTCATCTGTACTCATCTGTACTCATTATTGATTACGTAATTGGTGTACAGGCAAATTCTTACTGGCTAGCCCCTCGCTGGATTTGTCACCTGTCCGGGTTTGGGGGCGCTGGCGTAGGGCACTATGATGATAGGCCTCCGGTGGTATGGCCCCTGTTGTTAGGTACACCGGGCTAAAAATTCTGACACCCTTCTATTCTTGTACTATCGCCCAACCACTTTTTCTTCTTCATATTATATACCCTGGTTTAGAATGAAAATACCAGGAAAATGCTTTATCCGTCAGAACTATGCACCGTAATTTTATGGTTTATTTAGTATTGTAAAAAAATAGTCGCAAAAAACGTTAATCGACGACGTTGGACATTTTGGTTGGTAAAACAGTTTGTATTTCCAATTATCTAAAGATTTTTCAAATTATGTTATGCTTTCATTAAAATTTTTATAAACAAATCCGATTCTTGGTAAAACAAAAAGGCTCACAACTAAATTTCGGCGCCCCTCTCAAACCGGCGCCCCGGGCAGTTGCCCGGGTTGCCCGGCCCTTGAGCCGCCCCTGGTTTCGTGTTTTTGTGTGGATTTTCATTTCAAAATCATTCTAAACGATTTGATGATTTTGAGATTTTGACGTTGATTTCAAGATTTCTAAAATCAACTTTTTTGGCAAATGTCGGAGCCCTCGGACTAAATAATGATATGGACTACAAGACTAGTACAAGTGCGTATCAAAACGGCCACCGCGAGAATCTATAACATTTAAATTAACGTGAGTATTGCTATTGGCTACAATAGTATCACGTGACCCATTTGTTTTGTATTCCGACCGCCTAGGGGGCGCCGATTTGGTTTATTCTGACGTCAGAGCGTCGTCTGCTTACCGACAAGCTCTCATTAAAGCAAATCGCGGTTTGGTGTAACTCTATTTTCGTTTAATGGAGGTCGCCACCGTAGAAATCTAAACAATCACTGCCCTAATCTGCTCTTGGTTCAAATTAGGACACGTGAACATGCCAACAATTTGTTACAATTTCTTAGAAAGTAGAAATTGGTAAAATGGGTATATACCGACCAAGAAAATGGCTAATTTTAAGTTTAAACAACACTAAACACCAACATTCTTTATTCGATATTAAAGTACCCTTAATCAAGCCGCGGGTTGCTTCAAAGATTTCAGCTAATTCGCAGACTTATCTATGACCTTATGGATTACGTCACACCTATTAAAGGTTAATGACTTCAGATAATAAATACCACCGCAACGGTACAAGTACCATTCGATCCTCCAAAATGTAAGCCCGTGTCTGCCATCCATAGTCTTTATCTTAGATCAATTTATCAGTCACCGCGACGACGCGTTCTTTTGGTAAGCGCGATCGTTCAGTTGAATACGCGGTTGAAACCGTTGAATGCAGTTTTCCCTCTCTCTCACTGGCGAAGGCGAAAATTTTCGAAGTCCCTAACCCTAAAATACATAGAAAACGTCGCGTAAAATACCTAGAGAGATTCGTAAAATATCCAGAGAGAACGTCGCGTAAAATACCTAGAGAGAGCTTCGTAAAATGTGTCTAGAAAACTGAAATGGGTCTAGAAAACTGAAATGGGTCTAGAAAACTGAAATGGGTCTAGAACGCTTGAAATGTGTCTAGAACTCTTGAAATATATCTAGAACTATCTTGTTTAGTTTTTTCCGGTTTGGTGCCCCATAGGCCACGACTTTGATTGAAACCGAAAGAAGCCATTTGTAAAAACAAACTGTATATGAACACTCATGGAGCCTAGGCTGAAGTTCGGCTTTGGCGTAGAGGTACAAGCAGCGCAAGAAAGAACTAGTCCACTTAAGCCCTGGGCTGTAAGGAAGGCATTTCCAACCAGGTTCGAAAAATATCCGTCGCCAGTATTATGTTTCGTGTAGGCGTTAAATAAAGACAACAAGGTTGACTTACTATAAGTAATTATTATTCTTAACTTAAACGAACACTTTACATAACGAATTAAAAGAATTATTGGTATAACAATAGTAATCGCATAGTTGCTCTCTACGCCGCCCGGTGATTCTGTTTATCGTGAAGATTCTAGAAAACCCAGGAGGTTTAGAGGCGGTACAGATAGCGCCATCTTCCGTTCAATAAATTACATAATTGTTCTTCGACGTCTTCTGCAATATCTTCCGTCCTTTCACGATTACTTGCTGGTTGAATATGACCACGCTCTCGTAAACGTCTATCGACGGCTTCGAACGAGCGTGGGTGTGGTTATCGTCTATCGGAGAGGCCAATAAAAATATTATCCTACTAGGAGACTTCCCATCAATACTTCCCCCGCGTAAACCTGCGAAAAAAAGGATTTCTCGGATTGGTCGGAATTTACGGCCAACTTCGACGATTTTTTTGCAATCTAACGAATTCGCAATTCGCGAATCGGCAAGTTTGAAGCGATGGATTCTCCAAAGAAAAGGTTTGTTAATGTTTTTGATAAATGTAAATTAAATAGCATTTAAATGAAATTTGAGTTTAATGTATTCAAATAAAGGCATTATAGAATAGACTGATACAAAAAGTGTTTTTTAGCCATAGGAGATTTGTTGCAGTTAAAAGGTACCCGTTTTTTCAATTTTATCACATATAGAAGCTCGTAAACTTATTGGTTCAGTTGGTGCATTTAATTTATTTCGTCAGTGTTTCAAATTTGATGAATTAACAATTAATAAGAGACAAAAATGACTATGCTTATGGAGAAATGCTTGCTAGATTACGTGTAGGTGAAGTAACAGAACGGGATGTTTAGAAAAACGTTTAATTCTCAGAGCAGACAATGTTGAAGAGATTGCCATCTATTATACCACGTTGTCCAAAGAAGAAGAAAAAACCAGTTTATTTATTACCAACTAACCAAATGTGCGACACCATAAATAAAATTATGATTCAAAAATGTGGTAACCCTATTTTCGAAATAACGAGTGACGACAAATACCACGGACACCTAGGAATCCAAAAACAGTGAAAGATCAGTTAAAGAAATGGGAAAGTAATATCTCTGTTACAGTGGGTTTGGAATCGAGACTGTTGCTTTATATCGGTGCTCGAATAATGTTGCCGATAAATTTAAATATGGAAAAAGGGCTTGTTAATGGAGCCATGGGTACCGTGAAAGGGCTAAAAACCAACGCAGAAGGAGCTATTTCTGATCTATTGGTTTTATTCGATAACCATGGCACTGAAGAGAAAATTGAAAGAGTTAATATGAAGTTCGAAATTACGACAAAAGTTTCTGTTTTAAGATCCCAGTTTCCCGTTGTTTTAGCGAACGGAGTTGCCGTTCATAAAAGTCAAGGTATGAGTGTAGAATGCGCAATGATAAACATTGGAGCGAGTGTTTTTTCAAAGTGGAATGGCTTACGTAGCTCTTTCAAGAGTTACATCTTTAGACGGTGTCCATTTACTTGATTTAGACACTTCTTAAATATTTGCAGATTCAAAGGCTATATCAGAGTATAATCACCTCAGAGCTGAATTTAGGCCTGATTTGCCCCAAATCAAGTTATTTATAAAGAAGAAAACTAAATAAAATTTTGCAATACCTGTAGAAGCATTGCAGCAAACACGTGTGCTCAAGTTGGTCCTTCCAAAATTACGGTGTCTAAAAAAAGTTCAAACATTCAGAGTGAAGTTCCGCCTCTTACATTGAAAGGTTTCATTAATTACGATAACTCTTGCTATGCTATGTCTATTTTGCAAGTTCTTTTATACGTGCCAGAATTTGTTAGAAGCTTTCAAGAAAAAGTGATAGACAAGTTAGATTCTAGTTTACCTTATTTACGAACCACTAAAGTAAGGAAAACGCTTGATATTCGATTTCATGGTCTTAATCAAGAGGAAGCCGTCGAATTTTTAATTAGTCTTTTACAGAAGCTTAAAGACCAAAATGTTACTATAGAAAATTTGTTTTTGCGTCGCATTCAATATCAAGATAGATGCCAACAGTGTCCTTTAGGGCGAGTTTTTAACTATCCCCCTGAAGATGATTATGTGTACATCGTTAATGTTTTGGCTGACAAAAGTAGCTTAATTTTTAAGGATTTGTTGGAACACTGGAAACTTTTTGAAAATAAATGTGTCCAATGTCAAAATGAAGTGAAAGAACCTCGAACGACATTATATTCTTCCAGTAAGTACCTCTTTCTTAATCTGGAGTGGTTTTCTTATAGAGGGGCTGAAAGATTCAAATTCAAATTCTAAAAGTGTTTTATTTCGAGTTTTTGTTTCGTTTTAGTTAGAGGGCCAAGTCAACTTGCAACTTATAGCCCTCTTGCAATATCAGACAATAATTTAACATATTACAAAAGTTGTATAATAACACAAGAAAAGAAAAACAAAAGCCAACAAGGTGAAAGTTGAGTGCAATAAAATAAAAAAACGGAATAAAAAAAAGAAGAGATTAGAACCAGAATAAAAACAAAACTGAATAAAAAAAACAAAGAAAATCGAATAATAAAACAAAGTAAATGGTCAGCAAATAATGTGATTAATAAACAAAACTCCAATATATAAAAACAATAAGTTATTCGTTTTCATAAATTGCTCTTTTGAGGGTTTTCTTGATTTCAGTTTCAGTTTTAAAGTTTGCGATTTTATGGTAATATAGATTAAATAATTGAACGTAAAATATAGATGTTAATTTTTTGGTTGTCTTACAAAAAGGAGTTTCTAATAAATTATCTGATCTTGTTGGTTTTTTTAACGAAATGTGTTTTAAAAAGGTTAACTGGCTTGAACTTTATACTTTTATAAATAAAACATAAACACGCAAACTTATAGATTTGTGTAATATTAAGTAGTTTACTCTGTTGAAAGAGAGGTTTGGTATGCGCAAGTCAATCCTTGTTATATAAGTTCCTCAGAGTGCGTTTCTGTAGGATTTGTTTTCGTTTGATGTTGTTATTATAGTTATTGCCATATCCCATATAGCACTTGTGAATAAAAAAACCTATAATATAATTGAAATAGAATTGATCGCGGAAATAAATGTTTACATTTTTTTATTAAATATACAGTACTAGATAATTTTTTACAAACATTGTGCGTGTTCGTTCCAATTTAAATTTTGATAAAAAATTACACCAAGGTATTTATATACAGGGACCTTCAATAAATATTTTACACAGGGAGTCATTTACCGTTTTACCGTGGTTGGTAAATATTATATATTCTGTTTTTAATTTATTCAACCTAAGACCATTGTGTAAAAACTTATTCGAGGTTACTAAAAATTATATTAAAAATGTGTCGCTCTTCAATCTTAATAAAACAATTTCCTTTTAAATGTTTAAAAATAAAATCAGGGTAAATATAAAATGAGAAAATACTAAGAAATATATGCGATAAAATTACAGTTAAAATATAAAAAAAATCAAACTAGTATGATAAATCTAAACTCTAAAAAATTATGAATTTATCTTACAATTTTATCACGGGACAACGTTTAAACTTTAGCATTGTGTAAAAAATTATAATGAAACCCATGATTGTAATACATTTTCTGAAACGCAAATCAGAATGAATTTAGATTTTAACGAGTTTGGCTGCAAAGTAGCGCGTTCTGCAAAGCAGATATAATTGTTTTCTAAACGATTACTCCAAAGGAGTACAATTGTAAATATATAAATAAATAAGTATTTTAATTTTAGTGAAGTGGAGATTTATTTAACATTTGCAATTCGTTTACAAGGAAACAAGGCAACTATCGTGGTGTTTCAGTCCGCCACGCATAGTTGAAAATAAGCTCTCCCAGGCCGTGCAGTTTTCGCGGCAACACATTGTCCTCAAGCCATTTATCAATCTGGTTTAGGTACTTATTTGTGGTTCTAATGAGTGTTTCTAGACAAAAGTTTTCAAGTACCAGCATTGTATCATCGGCGTACATATATATCCAGTCCGTGATTATATTAGATAAGTCGTTGATGTAAAGATTGAAAAGCGTAGGAGACAATATTGAGCCCTGAGGTAAACCGATCTTTACGGGTTTCGGCTCTGATAAATTATTAAAATTGACACTCCAATAAAAGGATTCATTTCTGACAAAGTGAAAATTAATCTTTATTAAACTAAAGCCGCTGTAGTTCACATAGGAAGTAACTGCGAAAGTGGCCACTACATAGTTGCTATAAAAAACCCGGGGACTGGAACGGGATGGACAGTTTGCAACGACAACGAAGTATCTTCAAGAAAAAGGTTTCACAACAATTTAACTAACGTTTGTTTACTTCTATAAAAAGAGTATATTTGCGAAATATATGGAATTGTAAATACGTAAGGAAACACTATTGTGCTGAAATAAAGAATACGCTAAAAATTATTCTAGGCTAACTAATATATATTAATATGTATTGCCAAGAGTTGCAAATGATCCAGCTAATTAATGGTAAACTACTCTAATTAGTCGTTACACGATATTGACAGAATATTCGAATCTTTTAAAACCAGCTAAAGTGAAGGTTATCTCCAAGGCGATCTTTATCGTAGACCCTATAATTTTAGGGATTTTTTAGCAGTGCCGTAAATATCTAAAGCCAAAGCGGGAACTGAAAAATTTTCACCCTTTCGGGGCGACAAAAATACTAAGGCTGAATTTGCCTTTAATTAGTTTTTATACATCGATATCCTTCAAAAAAATAATAATAATAATAATATGTTGGAGGACAACCCCGCCACATGATTTGGACAGTATTTTTGACACAAAATATGGACAGTCTGTCCTTAATTTTGTTATCAAAATACTGCCATAATATTGCAAGAACATGCATTAGCATATTGATTTTACTCATTAGAATTTAAAACGATTGTATTTGCTCTATGTAATAGAAATTAGATAGAGGATAGATTTACGTCTTCCTAGTATATTTTTAGAGTAGCTGATATTAATTCCCACGGGTTTTGTAGTAGAAGTCCCATTTATTTTCGTTATTAATAATTTAACACATGTCCATTAAGAATATATTTTCTTTAAAACTGGTTTCACTTAAGATATAACTAGAGTACGTTGTTGGTAATAAATTCAAAGTATTTAAGGGAAGGCAGCTCTAAATGTCTACACAGTAGTTAATATTCGTACCTTGGCAACAAATGCAGTTTAATATGAAAAGGAAATCACCGCAAAGCAGTGTAGAAAAATCAAATTATACAGCTTGAATTTAATTATGTTCATCATAAAATAAACCATATTTAATATCATGGATTCGTCAAAGCCATTGAACTTTTGGAAGCAGCGTGTAGCATATTGGTTGCACTCTTGGCATATTCCTATAATTCCATTCTAAAGACTAATACTACTAAATTACTACATTACTTGATCAAAGTGAAGCCGATAATACCTTTAACCCATGTGGCTGTGGGAATCAGAGAATGCATAAGAGCTTATGAAGCCATTCTCTTGGTCGGAGTAGTGGTGTACTCTATATTTATTATGGTTGTGAGGTTACGAAATCTTTTCAAAGAGTCTGAAAGACGGTTCTCCAACAAAGTATTGGAGACATGACACTGTAAGGACCAGACACAATTCTTGTAAAGTTCCGAAAAATATGGACGAAATTGTTAGTGTTTTTCTCTAGTTCCTCGAAGTAATTAAAAAAAGGTTACGAAATGGGTAGAGCTGGCTTACTACCCGAAGTACACTCACCATTTGAAAAAATCGCTTGACCTCTCATTTAGTTTTTACGTAAATTAAGTTATTTCTTTCATGTGACCCGTATTTTAGTTTCCATCTAAATCAAGGGTGTTTTCTTGTTTCAATTATTTTCTACCAAGAAATTATTTTTGCCAGAAAATTTGCATAGATGTAGACTGTGCGCATATGAAATATAAATTTTCATTTTTCAATTCCAAATATGATCCTGATACAGTTGTTTAGAAATCACAGCGATCACAAGGAGGGATCAAAACTTTTAATTTAAAATAGGAATTTTGGGTAATGCTCAATTTCATTCCATAACTAAAAAATGTAGAACAACATTACTAGCTGTATTGTACTCACGCGAAAAGGTTTTTGAAAAATATAATCTTGTACTACTTCAAAAAATTTTGTTTAGAAATATAATTGGAGAAATATGTCTACGATTTTACTAAACAGTAAAACTAGTGGAAAGAAATATCATTTTTTTTGTAATGTAGTGTTATATGTTCATTAATATAGTTTTGGTATGATAAGTGTCAATGTATGCTTTAAAATATTTCTTTTCATTGTATATTTCTATGTTTAAATACGTTCATTTTAAATTGATTATCGTTTCTGCTCTTAGTTTTACACCAGAATCAAAACTATTTTATACATACTTGTAACAATAATTATAAATTAAAATTGGTAACAAATTCATATTTAGTGTTTCGTTATTTGAATTGAACTTATAACCCACAAAATATGGTCAGTGGTTTTTACGTTTTTAATTTTTTAACGACAAAACAAATCAAACCGATAAATAATAAGCAAATTTTACTGTTCAATTAAGAGAAAAATTGTTGAGAATGAACGGCAAAAAACATATTTCGGGGGCTCAAAAATGGCAAAAAGGTAAAAGATAAATCTTAGAAGATAAGCATTCAGAAAGATGCAATGAAAATATTCTTGCAATCACCAGACAAAGGGGATATCAGTGATCTATGGGGATGAACCTTATAATCAAGGTATTGCAGAAAACCGTTATGCAATGAGTGAAGTTGAAATAGTGGAAAACTTTAATCATAAGGGAAACTTTAGTTCAACTAAAGCAAACGTTAGTCCTGCTAAGGAAATCGTTAAAGCTTGCGAGATCTAATAATAATCAGCTAGGCTAATACCTAAAGCACCACCTTAGGCCCTAGTCATCAAGCGACTTTTGAAGCCGTTGATTCAGGTGGCCGGGTTACAATGCGTAGGAGGGTGGTAGCAAGCCCTGCATGACACGCGATCGAGCCAACAGCTCCTTATACTAACTATTACCGTTAACCTCAACAAGTTTTTATGGAAGGGGAAACCGTAGAGCTCAGATATCTTAGTGATTGATATTAGTTTAAGTAACGATTGTCTGCCCATTCAGCCTAAAATCACTTCTTTTCCTAAAACTTTAATTGGTGGTAAAAACCGAGGTTTCAATTCTTCTTGGTATGAGAAATATAAAATGCTCGAATACTCCGTAATAAAGGATAGAGTTTATGGTTTTGTTGCCGCCATTTTTTCAGTAGTAGAAACACGGGTTTTGTAAATGGGTTTTCGGATTGGAAAAATATGGCGAAAAAATTTGAAGAGCATTTTAGTTCACGTAAATCTTTTCACCAACAATCTTATAAGAAATACTTCGATTATTTAGAATCTACTAAATCACGTGGTTCAATTGTGTCTCAGGTCAATGACCATCATAGGCTTGACGTAATTAGAAATAGAGATGTGTTATCTGCACACGTGGAAATCATAATTATCTGCGCTCAACAAGACCTAGTACTTAGGGTTCATAGATCTAATGAAGAAAATGGAAATAGGGGGAACTTCGCCGAAATTTTAGATCTACTAAGACAAAAATGTCCTGATTTGAAAGCCAAGTGCGATAGCATGCCCAACAATGCCAAATATACTCGTGAAAAATTTCAAAATGAACTGATCAATGTAAGTGGAAATTTAGTGAGGAGGATGATTGTACAAAATGTCAATGAATCTGGCGGGTTTTATTCAGTAATTGCAGATGAAACTTGAGACAATTCAGGGGTGGAAAAATTAAGTGTTTGTATAAGGTATACTAGAAAAGAAAAGGGCGTCGTAGAAATATATTTAGGATATACAGATTTGCACAAGTTTGATTCTGAAACCATTAACGTGGCCATAATTAGTCTTCTAAGGCAGAGCGGTTTGAAAATTGTGTCGCGCAGACGTATGATGGGGCTATAGCGTAATGAGTGGATATGTAAATGGGGTCAGGGTTAAAATAGAAGCGGCGGTGGCCGGCGATTGTCCATACGTGCACTGCTACGCTCACCGTTTAAATTTAGTTTTGGTTGACTGTCGCTCCAACATATTGCCAGTTCGGGAATTGCTAGGTTTAGTTCAAGCAATCTACAACTTTCAAAGCAATTCAGTTATTAGATGTGAATATTTTGTGAACTCCCAGAAAGATCTGGATTATGACGTCGTTCTTAAAATGCCACAAAGCTGAAACACAAGGTGGTGGGGCAAAAAAAAGGCCTCCATTATTTTAGAAATTGGTAGTTTTGGCATTAGCGAATTTGGTTGAAAACGGGAAATCTGAGGAGGCAGCTGAGGGTCGTTGGTATACTTCTCAATTACAAAACTTAAGCAACTTGATTTTGATTGTGGCACTAGATTAGTGCTCGTAATTCCTACAACTTTTATCCAATGGATAAGGCCTACTGTATCCAAATGACGATTGTTTATTTGAAGAAAATAGATTTCGTTTTCTAGTGAATAAATGCATTTCTTTAAAATTTATATTTTTAAACAATTATTTATCTGAATAATATTTCGCTGTTCATAAAGAAAATGTTGTTTATATGTTTTAGGGTTTATGTTTTTTAAGAAATAGTTATTCACGGAATAAAGGTCTAAAGCAGCTTTTTTCTTTTAACGAACTCAAACCTTCAAAAACGTATATTAAGTATAAATATATCCAAATCTTAAATAAACAATAGGCGAATTCATTTACGAAAAAAATTAACGACTGGATAAATTTAAAACAATTTGAAATTTTTTATTGGTAATGTATTTTCTACAAAAGAAAAAACGGTATCGCTTTTGTTTACTTTTATCCAAATCGAGAACACTTTTTTAAGAGACCCGATCTTCATTTCGGTATAATTTGAGGTCGCGGTCGGTTAGTAGTATGATCATTTGAAATAAAATTCCCTGGACGTTTTCTATTACATCTAAGAGCACCACGGAGACCATTATAGTATCTCGAATATTTTATATACACAAAAACTAGGATTTGTCTATAAACCTACGGAATTAGTTTAGCTCCAAGGCAAGAATTTAGGTCGTCTACGCGATGTACATTGAGGATTCAGGCAATCGATGAGTTTACAATTTTCAGAAAATAAATTCTATTACTTTTTAGATTCAATTAAAAATTATCTGACATTTCCCTGACTTTTTGGGCCTATTTTCAACTTCCCAGACTTTTCCAGGTTTTCCAGGTCGTGTACGAACCCTGGACACGAATTCAAAGACGCCCCTTCTACGGATATGTTGCTCGGTTGAAGGGTGCCTTCAGAAACTTGGCAACTGTCTTAGTTTTTTGGGTTGAACGTTTTAGGGCCCCAAGTACCCAGAAAGACCCACGAACTAAATACATACAGCGACAACGAAGGAGCAATCTCCTGATGAAATTGATGTACGATTTACCTTTCTATTGTCAAAAGCATGAGGGATAGAGAGTGTCCACCTTATGGGTTCCAATGGCCCAAATTGTGAAAGCGACTACGAAGTGTTCAAGCGGAGAATATCTCCTATCGTTTGATGTACCACTTTCATATTTATCTTTTTGGGTGCGATAGCAGCCAATGCCCAATTTATGGACGAGGAAGATTGGTACGTTCTGTTTTGATAGATCCAAACATGCGCATCTACTTCGCAGTGGCGTAGATAAGGTAAGTGTGACCCAATGCGGGAATTAAGAGTGTCACTCTTGCACATTGAGCGAGGTATGATTTTATTCTGTCGTCAGATGCTCTTTGAGGTTAACACCCAGGGCGGTCCGCATCCCCGCACCCCGTAGCGACGCCACTGCTTCTTCGAAGGTATCGAGCCCCAAATCGTCCAGCAAATGGAATGTCACTCGTAGCGAGTAATGGAAATCGCGTTAAGGGCGTGGACAAGCGCTTCTAAAATACCATTAAGACGTCGCTATGTAGTTAAAATCTGTTACGTACAAAGCTACGAGACTTTAAGTCTAAGGGGAAACGGACACTACCCGACTCTCTTTAAGCTAGTGCTCCGCAGATCCGGCTCCGAGGATGTGTCGGAGCCGGAGTCAGAGCCAAAACTCGGCCCTTATAAAAAGCCGGAGCCAGGAGCCGGCTCCGATTGCACTAATTATTTTTTTAAGTGCATGTATATAGTAAGATAACACTAATGTTACTGTGAAAGAAAACACTATTGTGTTTCAAAAGCTAATCAAAGCGTTAAATAAACTTCACAACATCATCATTCATAAATACTAATAATAATATTTTATTTTATTTTTACATAAGATAGAAAACAAAATTACCAGTGGAGTGTATCACTGCTACTGCTAGGACTTAAATAATTAGTATTTACCAAATTATCAGTGGTGTCTACTACTGCTAGGACTCGGAAATTCATAACAAAAAAGGGAGCGTCCATTAATTACGTGAGGCGATTTTGGTGATTTTTCGGCACCCCCTCCCCCTTTGGTGAGATGTCGTGACATTTGGCTCAACCCCCCTAATATCACGTGATATTTTTTCAAAATGCGTATTTTTAGTTTAAATACGTTAATCTGTTCGATTGCGTTGGATTTATTTAAAAAAACATAATTTGCTTAATTATTTATATTCAAGACCAAAAATAAATAGGGGGAGAAAGTCTGGCACTTGGGTCCAGCCGCACGACGTCTTATTTGAGGGGTTAAATTTTTGGGCTTCGGAAATGACTTCCCCCTCGCCTCTTTACAGGGACACAAAGGTATCGGTTGTACTCCGCCACGATGAAAAATAGTACTCTATAAAATATGTGAATATTAAACTTTTGCTTTCGATAATTTAGTTCCTAAATAAAGTAAATATATTATAGAAACTAAAATGCGACATTTTAAAAATAATAACATGACTTTTGAAAAGAAATAAACCGTAACTAGAATAACACTCGCTTAAATCGTGGAGAGCGTGGCGCCATCTATTGGTAAATCTACGATGTTAAGGCCTAACAATTTTCAAGTTTAACTGAAATAATAGCTATAGTTACGAGCTTTTTTTGTTTATTTTACAATTGATATAGTAATTATTAATTAAAATCAACCGTTTTCGAAGGAAATAATGGTCAGCATTTGTCAGAGAGACTATTTGAAATCGCGAGGCGGAGACATGGTTGCCAGGGAATAAAATTCAAAATTTTCATCTTGAGCGCGGACCGGAATACCACAAATGCACTACTTCGCGCGTAATGTGCTATCCTTATTGGTTAGAAATATCACGTGATCACTAGCTCTTCAAAAAGGGTGTCAAGCATGGTGGAAGGTAAAATCTGAAGGCAGTGATAGACTTTCTCCCCATATTTACTTTTGTTCAAGACTAGTTAAATTAATAAATTTGAATTTAATAAATTTGAATTTGAACGTAGTCGAGAATCACAGTGAGAAAATCGAACAATAAAATACTTAAATTTTAAGTATTAAGGAACTACTAAAATTCGTAAAATAATATTCATTCTAATTCAGTCCACGAGGACTCATGTGTGGTCTCAAGAGTGTCTACTGGAACCAAAATGTCCATTTGATTTTAAGTAAAATCATCTGCGCCTTCAACCTCGCTCTGATTTAGCCACTTTAAACCGTTGTCGCTTGCACACAGAAGCTCAGTAACTCGGCGTGTGACAATCCGTGAAGGTCACACTTTGCGCGCTGGTGCAGGTGGTGCTCTTTGGACGGCACGCCGGTTCTCTGCAGCCCTTGTGATAGATGAAAAGTAGATACCGTATGTACTGCAGCATCTCAGATCACCACGTACACTAGGGCAATAGAGGTCATAGGGCATGTTGATGAAGGTGTGCAAGGGTTGAATTACTTAATTTAACCCAGTTTTATCCCAATTTTACACTGTTTCTTGCGGAGATTGTGTGAGATTCAGCTCGATCCCCTCCCCCCTCCCCTAAACGCCTCACGTAATTTATGGACGATCCCAAAGCTTAGACATAAAAAATTACCATAAAAGTATTGGAGTCGACTCCGGAGCCGGTTTAAAACACTGGAGCCGGAGCCGCGGCTCCAGATCCGGCTCCGGCCTTCACCGGAACTGGAGCCGGAGCCGACTGGAGCCGATAGGGTTGAAGTCGGAGCCGGAGCCGCAGCTGGAGCCACGCGGAGCACTACTTTAAGCCATTGTCGACATAGATAAACAGAAAAGGTTAGCGGCTCGCTCCAAATGGCGAATTTTTTTATTTGAACAATATTTATCCAAAAGCATAAGTCAGTAAAATTACCTTAGTTACAAAACACATTCAACGTAAAATATCCATTGTTTAAATGAATAAAAAATAGACATTGTTTATAAATATATAAAAATACTCGTTTCCAACTTCACTATTTCAAAGGATATGTTTAGGAAAAAATGTTGGGTCCTGAACAAAAGTGATAAGAATAAAAAATCTTGCATATATTTTACTAATAAGATAAGCGAATTCAAGTTTTATCCAAATGAATAATATTTTAAAATAAAAATTATCTTTATCTATTTAACGAAATGTCGATATTTTGTTTAGTTCGTCTTATGAATAATTGCAATTTATTCATTTCTACAGCTCTATCCTTAAAGAAGTTCTTCAAAAAACTATAAATATTTTAGGATAATGGATATTCGATTCCGAGCACTACACTAGATGAAGTATTGGGTGCTACCAATTCTCTTTCGGAATATTTGCAAAGTCCAAAAGTCATTTTCACGCAAGCGGTTGCTATTTGTGAAGCTACAGTCGCTAGGTTAGAAAATGTAAGAAACGATTTGAAAACATTTGGGAAGAAGCTTCAAAGATGGCAGAATCCGCCCTTATCGCAACAGCGAACCTTTAAGTTTACGAAAGTGGAAGATAATTCCTAACAAGAGGCTAAATCATAGTGTCATTACGTGCCCGACAGGGAGTCGAGAAATGGAAGCCAAAACCTTCATCGATATGAGGAGATCTACCTACTACGAGTTAATCGATAAATTTATATCAGAAATGAAATCTAGATTTTTTGAAAGCACTGGCCTTATCAAAGGAATAATCTGAGCACCGTTACCGACTGCTTTCTGTATTTAATAACGTTGGAAGATGTCTTTTCAAATTTAGTCAAGTACTATAAAACTATCCTGTGCATTCCCGTGCCAAATACAATTTCAGAAAGAAGTTTTAGTACTCTCAACAGAATTGAAACGCGTCTACGGACCACTAACTAGATTTCCCAGAGTGGGCAAACTTTGTTTCGCCAGCACCCACTTCAGTTGACGATAAGTTATTTTCGCTTTATTAGCGTATTCGACACCTTTTTATTTATTAACTTAATTAGTCTATATTAAATTCTGTATGTGATATTTCTTTTGGTCAACAATTCAATTCTTTTGGTCAACAATTCAATTCTTTTGGTCAACGTTGTGACAGTCACAGCCAGGTAATTTCACGCTAAACGTTGCCTTTTTTTAAATTTGTTCCACTTTTACGTTACATGCGCCATAGCTCGGGTTTCCGCAGAAATAGTGATATGCTAATCGAGATCACACGTCTCGGGGGACCGGACCTGCGTGACTGCGTCTGCAAGTGTCAATTTTTACTAACAGCAAATTAAAGCCGTGAAATTATGGTTCTAAAATTCAATGCTCAAGTAGAAAAGCGCCTATTGCAAAGAAGGCGAACCTAGGCCGACCTATTGCGAATGCGGTTAAATGTATTGAGATAAATCTAAATTGAATAAAAAGCGATGACTAGCTCGTACGCTTACTATAGTTAATGACCCTTGATCATTTCAAAGATTACTCAATGAGCAACGACGATTTTACAACTAACAATAATCATAAAGTTTTTCTCTCATCAAAGCCAACCCAGATTATTTCACGTTAGTACTTTTGCAAGTAAAAAGGGCCTACAAGTACATTTAATCAGAAAAAATAAACTTGATTGTTTGAATTATTCTTTCAACTCTAGTACAATTGTCTTTTCAAAGTATCAACGGATAAATTAATTTGAACTGAGCGATATCACCAAAGTTTAGGTAATGATAATCCGATATTACCAGCCGTTGATATTGAAAAGATAAATAACACCCAAATGCTGAGCCATTCTTTCCACCTTATTCATCGTGACCAATATTTTGAGTCATTTCGTGAACAATAACATCGTGATCAGGGGTTCCTTTATCGATATCACTCAACGTCGTTTGGATTATCTGTTTCAGAAATATCCGTTATTTTAAATATCATTCTATATATGGGTATTGGCAATTTTTTAAAAAATCCTTTTCGGTAATTATATATCTAAAACATCAATATTGGTAAATACCACTATAATTTAAAAATATGTTGTTCTTACAATCCCATGCGAGGAGCCGAGGACGCTGTTGCAAGAGATGGGGAAAATCCAATCCACAGAAATCCTTGAAGAAATCGAGGCAATTTTCATCGCAACACAGCGTTTATTCTTAGTTTTATCGGATATAAGTTATTTTCGCTTTATTAGCGTATTCGACACCTTTTTATTTATTAACTTAATTAGTCTATATTAAATTCTGTATGTGATATTTCTTTTGGTCAACAATTCAATTCTTTTGGTCAACGTTGTGACAGTCACAGCCAGGTAATTTCACGCTAAACGTTGCCTTTTTTTAAATTTGTTCCACTTTTACGTTACATGCGCCATAGCTCGGGTTTCCGCAGAAATAGTGATATGCTAATCGAGATCACACGTCTCGGGGGACCGGACCTGCGTGACTGCGTCTGCAAGTGTCAATTTTTACTAACAGCAAATTAAAGCCGTGAAATTACGGTTCTAAAATTCAATGCTCAAGTAGAAAAGCGCCTATTGCAAAGAAGGCGAACCTAGGCCGACCTATTGCGAATGCGGTTAAATGTATTGAGATAAATCTAAATTGAATAAAAAGCGATGACTAGCTCGTACGCTTACTATAGTTAATGACCCTTGATCATTTCAAAGATTACTCAATGAGCAACGACGATTTTACAACTAACAATAATCATAAAGTTTTTCTCTCATCAAAGCCAACCCTGATTATTTCACGTTAGTACTTTTGCAAGTAAAAAGGGCCTACAAGTACATTTAATCAGAAAAAATAAACTTGATTGTTTGAATTATTCTTTCAACTCTAGTACAATTGTCTTTTCAAAGTATCAACGGATAAATTAATTTGAACTGAGCGATATCACCAAAGTTTAGGTAATGATAATCCGATATTACCAGCCGTTGATATTGAAAAGATAAATAACACCCAAATGCTGAGCCATTCTTTCCACCTTATTCATCGTGACCAATATTTTGAGTCATTTCGTGAACAATAACATCGTGATCAGGGGTTCCTTTATCGATATCACTCAACGTCGTTTGGATTATCTGTTTCAGAAATATCCGTTATTTTAAATATCATTCTATATATGGGTATTGGCAATTTTTTAAAAAATCCTTTTCGGTAATTATATATCTAAAACATCAATATTGGTAAATACCACTATAATCTAAAAATATGTTGTTCTTACAATCCCATGCGAGGAGCCGAGGACGCTGTTGCAAGAGATGGGGAAAATCCAATCCACAGAAATCCTTGAAGAAATCGAGGCAATTTTCATCGCAACAAAGCGTTTATTCTTAGTTTTATCGGATATAAATGAACCGAAGTTATTGAAGAGTGCCAAAATTTTAAGAGGCATTTTCCTTAAGGTGCGGAAACACACCCTTTCCAAACCCTCACTAGGGAATTGTGGGTATCCACATTCGATATACACTACATCACCTACTAATCGTTAGATGTCGATAGTGGAGCTATGAAGGTGCAAAACTTGAAAACTTCAATTAAAGGGAGATCCGATATGGAAAATGCACATAGTATGAGAGATAAAGTGGTCTGAAAACTTCGGGTTATTTACTTCTGATTTTGAGTTCATTTGTAAATCAACAGTACACTTTAGGACAATTGATGCGGTTGGTACTGGGGAACTTACCAATGGAAAATAAATAATAAACTAATTACCAAAAGTCTTACACGATTGTTAGCTGTATGAAAAGTAACGGTTTATTGTCCAATTGTTTATTGCGGAGACCGCTTAATTAAAAACTAACGAATTTCCCATTCGAATATTTATTTTTGACAACTTTAGCTGGTATTGATAGTATACAATCAATATTTAAAATAAAGTTAATACATCGGGGGGATTGTGTGTACTTAAATGTCTGTTACATCTTTTTATTTTTAATAAGGGAAATGGATGATTATTGCAGAAACATTAGCAAAATATGTTCATTTTGTCTTGTTGATAAACGTTTATTTGTTGAAAGAGAGGTTATATAGAAGAATATGATAAGGCAACCTCCTTTAAGAATGATGAAGTTACTTCAAACAACTATTTTAGTTAGAAAAAATTGTTCATATGTTAATTTAATTGTCATGATAAATAATGCAATGATTATTGTGATATTATGAAAAAAAGGGTGATTGTAGTTTTTTTTTTAATATCCAATTTGGTAAACTTCTAATTAAGCTAAAGGGATTTAATCCGATTTCAGGCTTACAACAACAGTGCTTTTAGCAAACTACTAATAGCTAAATTATGGAAAAAAATTATATTTCTGCTTATGCGACGTTTTGGTATTTTGTTTCAATTGGTTTTCAATTATTTTCTATGATTTTGAGTTTGGAATTTCTTTTTTTTAAGAGGTTATTTATGCTCTCTAAATATTATGGGGTTTATGCTTATACATAGTCTAATTCTTTTTATATCTATTTGTTGCAGTTGTAGTTTGGGTCTCGAAATTTTAATTAATAAAATAAATTTTGGGGAGAGATTTGGGTTGTTTGCCCCAATGTTTGAAATTTGTCCCGATGTTGATAAGTTGCTTCAATGTTTAGATGTGTCCCAATGTTGGTAATTTGCCCCAATGGTTGGAATGTAACCCAATGTTGGTTATTTGCCCCAATGTTACTAATTTACTTATTTGGACTTTTTTGACTCTCGGAATTATACTTGTTTTAGCGGTAGCTCTGGTATTTGTCTACCCTGATAATTATTGTGGTAATAGCTCAAAAGACCTATTAACACTCAAAAGTCAGTTTAGGCTTAATGCGGTAGAAAAGGACGAAATGAAAAATTAAAACTTCGAAATAAAATTATGATTACTGTTAATAGAAAAATCGGCTTTCCTCTCTGGTAAAGAATGAAATGCCATTAAGTTTATTAAGCGTACGAACCAATCGTAATTTTGTTCATGCTCAAAAATTCTAAACACATTCGCAACAAACAGGGCTTCTTCTATGACATTTCACGGTTTTTCCTTCGAGAAATGGAGCTTTGAGCAGTTAGTTTGTTGCAGAAGTTTCATTAGGAAACCATTATTTTCCTTGTTTCCTTCTTTCCACTTTAGATCCTTAAAAGCTAAGCTGTGTGGACTTAAACACTAGCAGACGCAGTGCCCTCTCCCCGTGACTTGAGATCGGGAAAAGCATTTCGCTTTTTCTTTTCCGAGACCTTTGCACAGATAATCGCTACAGTCCGAATCTTTTTGGCACTCTTCGTAAATGACCAAAAAATAATAATTATTATCGCATAGAGTTTGTATTGGGAAAATGATTTTTATTGTTATCGAAACTTTTTCGTAACAATTATATAACCAGAATCTAGTTAAATCTATCATACAACAATTGAATATGTCGAGGTGTATCCTATTGACCTTAATATTTACGGTGTCCGCTTGAAAACGACTCAAATGTCTTGGACTGAAACAATTTTTTTGTTAGAATTAAAACGGAACTCGATGTTGAAGGTCTTCCGAAATAGAAATTATTAATTACGTGTTTTCAAAAAAGTCTGTCTTCAAAATTAATTCCGACTTCAGAGCTCTTCGGATTAAACTCTTGGACATTATAGATTTCATGACCTCATTCACTTCGCCCGTTATATCTCAGATTCTAATTGCCTTGATCTTTTTTGGACTTTAATCCATCAGTTCAGGAATCCAGAACTCCACTTGTAAAGATAATCAACCAAGGCTAACCAAGGCAGTCGCATGAAATTTTCTCGCGCCGTTTTTCCATATCGTTTTTGAATTATCTGTTATTAAGAATTCGGCTTAGCAAAATTTATATGTATATTAGGGTTAGCAGAGTGGCCGTTGTCTAGACGAAGCAACTATGGCGTGCAAGATGTCTCAAACGAACCTTATTACTTCGAATCTACGATCTTCTCGTTTTAAAGACATATCAAAGGTTGAAGGTGTTAATTCTGCAACTACTAAGCGGAACTTGAAAACGACAAAAAGCTCGAAATCTAATAAATCTGACAACCTTGATGGTATACATACTTTACGGCCTTCATCTGACGATTCTTTAAATATTTCCTCAAAAGTTATCTTTGTCCTTTCTACTACTGAAAACCAAGAAAGTTGTGTTAGCTGCAGTTGCTCCCATATTTCGCGTTGTGAATCAATGGAGTCTCGACTTAAAACTCTCGAATCGAAAATTTATTTCTTGATTTCTCAACGCCAAGACGATTCCGTAATGCTAAAGGACCACCAAGAAATTATCGATGACCTTTCAACTGACATTGCCTACCAAGGTCAGGAAATTTTAGATGGCAAGAAAGAATTTTTAGATCTCAAACAGAAGTTGCATGATGAATTTTCCACTATTCACGCTAATTGCTCAAACATTCAGACATCTATGAAACATACTGATGACTCTATCGCCACTCTATCTTCAAATCTAAAACGACTCGAACAATCCTAACCCCCAAAACCGTGCCAACTCCCGAAACCAATCAGCAAACCAAAGAATGTAGCCTAAAGAATACCATTACACAAACTAAAGGACTAAATAGGCCTAAAGAAAGACATTTTTTAAACACGAAAGGCAGTTAAAAATATGGTGAGAACCAAGATAATGCTTCAAATGTATCATTGAATCCGGTTTTCTCTGCAATTTTTTCAGGTAAAATGTCAAAGTTATATTCCATTATTGGATAATTTAACATTAGAAATTCTATTCATATTTTAGCTCCATCCACTAATGGAATGTTAAGCAACTCAAGCAGATGTTCCACAAGTAAAATAAACCGTTAGTATAAACTGTCTAGATCTAAATGTTTATTAGCTTTTTGTTAATATTAAATTTTAAACCCTATAGCGGAGTGGTCCAGTAATTCATTCAATGACAGACTTTGGAACTTTCCAGCACAGGACTTCTTGTCAAGCACAAATAGCTTACATGACACTGGTGACAACAGGAGCTCAGTTTTTTCACATATGTCAAACTGCCAAAAACAAGATGGGTTTAAAGGTGATATATTTATATAACCTCATAATAAAAACGTGGCGTATCTAGAGCTTATTTAGCCCTGGGCGATCCGAAATTTGTTGCCTTTTTTCGACCCCCCTGAAAGTTTTCTCTTCCCATATTAGTTACGCTACTGTAACATTATCTTTAATTTATATGACATTAATGTAATATGCTTAGGTTAATCGGCAAAAATGTCCTAATATTCTGAGAACTATAATTAAATAGTTTCATGCTTATTCAGATGCATTTATTTCTAGTTAATATTTTAGTTCCCACTTAATTTTTTACAATGTAGAAAATATTTATTTGATAATAGCAATAGCACATTTTAACTTCTTAGTTTTTGTTTTTAGAACTAAGACCTGAAGTGTTCCAAAAGACTGTACTAATGATGATTTCTGATTCAGTTACCAAATTGGATGTTTTATCTAAACAAATGGAAACCTTAGCCAATCAGAGAGCTGATGAGGATTTGGAAATTGAAGGTTTCCCTGAATTACCGCTTAATTCTATCGAAGACCTTGAAAGATTAGAGGAAATTTTGCAAACTCCTGATGAAAGAACTAAAGCAGTAAGTGAAACTTGCATACTCATTAAATATATAAGCGAGAATGTAAGATTCTTCTCAAGATTTATAAGTTTGCAACAAACGCTGGTAGAAAAATATCCCAATGTTGCAGAAACATTCTGAAGAAAGTCTTTTCGCATTCCCTAATTCTCAAGTTAGATTGGGTTGGAATTAATGGAAAATACCCCCTTTAAAAAGTTGAGAAGCAAAGACATAATCATAAGTAATATACTTTCAAACAGCTTTGAAAATTTCAAATTTCACAAATATTTTTATACGCAGGTGCAGTAATAAAACGTCGAGGGAGCTAAGGAAATGGAAGTCGGGTTAAACGGGCAAGCGATAGAGCTGAAAGAGAAAAACGTGCAAGACGACGTAAGCAGATTAACGAAGAATCTGAAGACTCTGAAGACTAACTACTATGTAGAAGAAAGAAAAAGAGGCCGCAATAGTATTTTAACTTCTTTAAAATTCATGTTAAAAATAAAAACAACTTTTCATGATAAATGCTTATGATTATTAAAACATAATATCCACATTCATATTAGGTATTTATGTTCAAAGCCCCACGTTTTATGTAAAAGCGATTTAACTTTGTTAATACAGAAGTTAATTGACTAATATCAGAAAGAAATGATTCACTATATCGCATAAAGCCATTCCTCTCTGATGGTTTAGTAGTGGCTAACCTGTGGGAGGGGGCGGCAAACAGACGGAGAGGCGGCAAATAGGCGGGTAGTTTTAAATTCCCCAACAGCAAAACGGGTGGTGGCCCGATAGGACATTTAGTCTCCTAGAAGAACGGTTACCCAACGCAGTCGGCGGACTCTTTGCCGACGGCCGTGGGACCGCCACTTTTGTGCTACTAGGGGCAGACTTAAGGAGTTTGGGGAGGTTCGCTAAGACCATAAACTCTTTCGATTGTGAAATTTTTGGGTATTGCATATTTTTTACACAACTTAATCGCAAAAAAAACATTGAAGCCGTACTAAAATCGTTGGTACTGCGATTGCGCAGAAACGACTGTTCAGAAGCTAAATTCCCATCAGACCATTCTTGTCAAGAATGTGCTAAAAATTATTTCTATAATTGACAGTATAGCTGTAAAAGTAATAACGAAGATATTGGCGAGATTTAAGCTAGTCATTTTCCCGCGAAAAAAAGGTTTCATACACCTGAATGATGAGTACTTTTGATACAACATTTATAGAGACTAAATAAAGATATATCCAAAATTTAAGCTCGGGGGCTTTTTTCCTAAGTTAAATCCTAAAGTTACTTCACTATAAAGTATATTTCAAAAAAAGCAAACACTAGATCATTCTATTCGGTACTACATCGGTAGAGGTAGAGCCGTGCGTCAAAGTTACTTCTACGCTCGTTTCGATCGCAAATAGTTACGGAGTCATATCAAGAAAAAATATTTGCGAAGTGTAACGGTATACTTTCCATTTGCTTAACTGGGTTAAGACCATTTTCGAAACACTCACTTTTTTATGGATTATTTATATTTCTCACAAGCGGATTTTAGTATTCACGTAGCATTTTTTTTAAATAATTTTTCTTTAAAGATTAAATACTATCGTTTAATTCGTTTGATTTTAACATTTCAAATTCACTGCTCAAAAAGGCGTTGATGAAACGAGGTCCCAGTAACATCGGAACCGCTCAGACCATCAATCTCCGAATCAATAGCTCTTTATATAAAATACGAGAGGTCACGTGATTATGTGAGATTCATCGTGCAGTTAAAGTTAGAGAGAGCGCGCGCATATTTTTGTTTTAAAATTTGTTGAGCTCGCGTGAAAACGTACGAGATCCTCTACACGGAAATATTAGGAAACGCGCGCTCCAAAAAATAACACTTTTTATACATGTATGCGTATACAGGGTCTTTTTTTTTGCTCGGAAAAGTGTTTTTTCTCAAAAACTATTTATAGTACCGATTTCAAATTTGGAAGGTCAATTCTCTATACCGGGGGACATCAATTTGAGAAATTTGAGCGTTTTCGGTAATGTTTTTCACCAATTTTGAAAAATTATTTTTCGACCACTAGGTGCGAGATAAAAAATTTCTATTATAAAGTTGTAGGCCGTCATCGAAAACCCTTAAAAATTGTTCACTCGACGAAAAACAACTTATTTATCAGTGAAAATTCGCGCTTGAAAAATTTACAAGTTGGTGAAGCCAAATTACGATTGTTTGAAACGATAATTGAAAAGGGAACAAGTCTAATACAAACGTAGTAGAGTTTTCACACTTGAAAAAATGTACACGTTTGGTTTTTAAATGCAGATATTTTATTCACATAAATTTTTACAAAACATTTTCAATAATATCACCATTGGCTGCAACACAGGTTTGTGCGCGGACAATTAAGTTCTCAAACGCTTTCTCTACCATTTCTGGTGTGAAGTCTCGGCAAGCACTGATTATTCGTCTAATGAGTTCCTCCCTAGTTTCAATGGGCGTGGCGTATACCTTTGCTTTAACGAATCCCCAGAGAAAATAATCCAGCGGTGTTAGGTCAGGTGACCTTGCTGGCCAATGCACTGGACCATTTCTCCCTATCCACCTTTCAGGAAACTCGTTGTTGAGGTGCTCAGTTACTTGCCGGGAAAAATGCGGAGGGGCGCCATCTTGCTGAAACCACAACTGACGTCTTTCAGCCAATGGAAGGTCGTCGATTGCGTCACTCAGTTCGTTCTGTAGAAAATGTAAATACCTTTGGCCGTTGAGGTTCGTCGGCAGGAAAAAGGGACCAATCAAACGGTTTCCAACAAGTCCAACCCAAACATTGACCCGTTCAAATTGAACCTGGTGATGATATTCAAAACCCCAATGTGGGTTGATGTCAGACCAAAGATGGCTGTTTTGATGATTAAAGGGCCCATCTCTAGAAAAGACGCTTCGTCGGAGAACAAAACATGGCGCAAAAATTGTCTATCTTCTTGGACAGCATTTAGTAACCAGTTGCTAAATTCATAACGTCTTTGATGGTCTCCGTCAATTAGTCCTTGGTGGAGCGTAGCTCAGTATGGGTGATAGCGATTCTTACGAAGAATTTTCCACACACGATTTGCAGAACAACCCAAATCAGCAGCGGCGTTAGCGCAACTGCGACGAGGATATGCCACAAAGTACGCGAGTACATTGTTCTCGAAGTCTAAATCCGGTTGACCCAATCCGCGAAACCTAGGTTGCAAGTTACCAAATTGATTGAAATCGTGAATTGCTCGTCTTACTGTATTTACAGATGGTGCTCCATTTGGATGTCTTTCTGCGAAGATTTCAGTCACTCTTCTAAGGTTTTGCGCTGCTTCTCCATAGTAAATGGCAACTATCTCGGTACGCTCAGCTACTGAATAACGAGGCATTGTTCGAAATATTATCAAACACTGATAATAATCTCCCAAAGTTTTCCTTTAAATACCCAATGCATGTTTAGGATTGACCTATAGCCTCGTGTTTTTTAAATCCGGTCGTTTTTTTAACCAAAGTTTCAACTGGATTAGGTAATTCGGTTTCAATTATCGTTTCAAACAATCGTAATTTGGCTTCACCAACTTGTAAATTTTTCAAGCTCGAATTTTCACTGATAAATAAATTGTTTTTCGTCGAGTGAACAATTTTTAAGGGTTTTCGATGACGGCCTACAACTTTATAATAGAAATTTTTTATCTCGCACCTAGTGGTCGAAAAATAATTTTTCAAAATTGGTGAAAAACATTACCGAAAACGGTCAAATTTCTCAAACTGATGTCCCCCGGTATAGAGAATTGACCTTCCAAATTTGAAATCGGTACTATAAATAGTTTTTGAAAAAAAACACTTTTCCGAGCAAAAAAAAAGACCCTGTATATTATTTTGTAGAAAGAGCTATTAAAGTGTTGGTTGCACGAAAAATCGATAGCAATAAAAACGAATGAATGCGGGCTTGTTTTGAAGCCCCGGACGTTATCTTTCCCAAAATTTCATTGTCGAAACAAATTTCCAAGCCTATAGTGTACTAATTTGGAGTCTGAAACTGACCTTTTTCGCTCCCCAAAATCCTGAAGTTTTCCGCGAATTTTTCTCCTCCGTAGCACCTAGGAGCAACAAACACGAGGATAACGCAGCTAGCCTTTAAACACGCTAACGCAGTGTTGTGTACAAATTTCATTGGACAAACCTAAACGCTGAACGTTTTACGGAAAGGGGGAAAAGACAATTTTCCCCTTCCGACGGCAGCAGGCGCTAAAGCATCTAACCAATGAAAACTGTACGCAAGAAAATCCACGACTTTTGACGGGTTGAGTTTTAAATTAATTTGGCACCATTAAAGGCAGCAGTTGTCACATCTTAGAATGATTTCAAAACACCTTTTAAAGATAAATGCCGCCAGAATAATGTTGTTGGTAGAGTAGTTATTTGAAGACCTCACTCTTACATAGAAGTCGAATCTTTCAAAAAGGTTGAAAAGAAATATATATTTAGATACAAAGCTAACTAATAACGTGAAAAATATTGTGTTGGTTTTGATGAACGAGAAAAACGTTCCTTACTGTAAATCAGAAAAATCATCTGTGAAAAAATCAAAGGCCACTAACTGTAGTAAGCGTACGAACTATAGTCGTTGCTATTTATTCATTTTCGAACAATTTGAATGCATTCGCAATAATGAGGTCCTGGTATAGGTTTTCGGCATATGGCAGTTTGTCCAATTGAGCATCGAAGATTTGAACAGTCACCGTTTGCCCTTATTTTATTTATGATATCAACAGAAACATTTGTCTCTCTCGGGTTCTTTTTATCAAAAAGGGCGTAGCTCATAACAAAACATTTACAGACGCAGTGACCTTTCCCCGCGATGTAAGACCGTGAAAAGCATTTCGCCGTTTCTTTCGCGAGTCCTCTGCACATTGAATCGTGACAGTCAGCATTTGTTTGGCACTCTTTATAAATGAAAGATAAATAATGATAAGTTAAAATAGCGTGAATAAAGAAAATATTGGTTGTTCATTATTGAGTCGATGTCGTGAAATACAATTGCGTATAACGAGGTGCATATTATTGAGAAATATTAACTCTGGCCGGTAGGACAGAGTTATTTATGGGCCGAACATGCTCTCCCATTGGAATCGACAGTACACTGGAAGGCAGGAAAAAATACAACTTTTGTTCACTTTTAGAAAAATGACAATTATTTTCCAGGTTTTTCATGCCCAAGATTCCGCATTAGGGAGGCTAGCGGAATTATTCTTACTGTCAACAATGGTTGTGTAACACTTTAAAATTGCAATACTATACAAGATTTACTCGACCGTAAATAAGACGATAGAGATAAGAGTAGCGACATGGGTTATTTTGTGTACTATGGGTTATGTACTATAGGTTAAAAGGCCCAATTAGACAAGCACCATTCTTTCCCCCTAATTTTCTCAACCCCCAATGCAGCTGCCCCTCAGCCCCAGCATGTCTTTTTAAAAATGGACTAGAAGAAGGCAGCGGGATATACTAACGGAATCTAACTCAGCATGATATTGTAAGCCTTTTCAAGGGGGTACAATATACAATTGGGTCGAATTGTTCGGCTTCTCAGAATCTAGGGCTGAAAAGAGGCTGACACTCTCAAGCACGACCGATGTTCAAGTCTCGTCCAATAAAGAAATAACATTTATTATAACCCTTCGTAATAAGGATGACTATTTAACTCTAACCGCCGATGAAACCGGGGAGCTAGCGCGACTCATGTATTACGTCAACAGTCATCTCGCATTATTACAAGCTAGTGTAGATATATTCAAGACTATGGCCGATGCTATTTTAAATTGCTTTCGAAATGTTTACGAGATTTTGTTTAGTGACTCCAGGCATGCCGGGCGTTACTTTCTCGTCGAGGAGCATCAGATATTAGACCCAGTCGTCGCCTACGCGGCAAACTACGTTACAGCGTTCAATATCATAGAAGATTTCAAAATAATGTTAAACGAAAAAAACCTATATTCTAAGTTTAATCTTTTTATTGTCTTTGCACTTGTAAACGCTAATAACGCGTATTTGAAAGAACCATTATTTATCGTTCAATAAAAGTATTTGCTCAAATATATTTTCTTTATTGTTGAAAAGGCTTACAATATTATGCTGAGTTAGATTCCGTTAGTATATCCCGCTGCCTTCTTCTAGTCCATTATTAAATAGACATGCTGGGGGGGCTGAGAGGCAGCTGCATTGGGGGTTGAGAAAATTAGGGGGAAAGAATGGTGCTTGTCTAATTAGGCCTTTTAACCTATAGTACATAACCCATAGTACACCAAATAACCTATAAGAAATAACCCATGTCGCTACCCTTATCTCTGAGGATACTAATGGCTTTCCTTCATAGACACATTTTTGACATGTCTGCTTTCATTGGCTGGGAAGTTCGTGAGCTGGCAGTCGTGTTACAAAAATCAAAAATAATATTTCTTTAAGCATCGCCTCAAACTAGTTTTAAATATTTTCAGTGTAAATAAATGTATTTTTTATAAATAAATTTGGTTGAGGCATTTATTTATGCGTAAATAATTATTGAAAAAATAAAATAACCATAATCTTGTTTAAATTAATTGTAATCAATATTTAAAAACTTAAGCCTTTGCTCCCCTATACGTATACGGTAATAACTTTCTTATATAATCATTAATCATTCTGGATCGATTAGTTTTTACTTATTTAATGTAAAAGTACAAAGTACTAACAATAGCCCTAACTATTATTACTAATTTTTTTATTAAAGTTAATGGTTCATTTGGTTGAGCTGGTTTTAATAATGTGTTCATTGTTTATTAAAATATTAAAATAACCATAATCATTTTAAATTAATTTTATTTCACTTTTAAAAACTTATGCCTACGCATGCCTGAATGTAACACGGTAAGAGCTGCAGTATCAAAAATTCCCAGTAAATTAATTATATAGTATCAATTATTATTATTAAGTATTTTAATCATTGTTAACTATTGTCAACTATTAAGGGCTTTACCGTTTAATTTTTTTTTAAATTGGCGCCTCAAAGATGAAAATGAGTATGACATCTCTGTGATGTAACTATAGCTTCTATTTTCACGATCAACATATGACATTCTCTTCCTATAGAGAGAGCTTACAAGTGCAAAGAGAGCCGTGTGTCTTGCTCTTTGGCTTAGACAAGATAAGTCATGGTTTTTTTCCCAATAACAATAAATTCTAATAGGCATTTCTAGAAAGAAACATGGCTGTTTTAATGTAACTCTTAAGTCACTTTTTTACTACCAGCCCTTACTCGACTTGTGTGGAGCTTCAGATTTTCATTAGGCATGCCAAAACTGTATAAAGTTCTGTGTTTTTATGTGTAATTCTACCAGGGAGTACAGAACGGGAGATGAAAAGAGGGGGTTTTTTGGTTCTGCTGCAATGAGCTACACTTCAGCCTCTGCAAAATACGGGACACATCGACTATTTATCGCCGTCTATTATCAGTGGCCATGTGGTTTTTGTTGAGAAATTCAAATTTTACACTCACGTGGTGAAAATAAGCATGGACCATTGTTACATAAATCGACTTACAAAAGTCAAAAGAAAACAAAATTGTAATTATTTTAACAGATCTTAGAATTATTTTACATCATTTTATACAATTTGTTTTTCTATTTTAGGAAATATGTTTAAAAAGGCCATGTTAAAGGCAAAAATGGGAAATATATTAGGCAATCATTGCAAAGGCTTAAGGTTTGAAATATGATACAAAATTATATTTACATTGATTTAGTACTATGATTTAAGTTGTATTGTATCCTAAAAATGATACGCTTTACTCAAGAAACTTGGAATATTGCCAGTCGTAAGATAATTTAAATATTTACAATTAGGATCTACGTTACCTAATGAAAGACGGCAGCATCCACTTCCTCCATAAACAACAAAGCCACACAAATTAGGTAGATGGCGCAAAAAGCCGTATCTTGTCCCGTATTTTACCAACCTTTCCACCCACCCCACCTCGATTCTCTGGCTTCTTGGTTGAGAACCTAAAAGATCTGACAAAACGACTCCCGTTCTGTACTCCCTGATTCTACCATCGATTAATGAGGTTAATTAATTCATGATTCTATTTAAACGAATAGTTTAAAAAAATGCAGACTATGATAGATAGAACTTAGTATATGACTTATATAACATCATTTTTTTTTTCTCCTTGGTCGTGAAGAGCTAGGGCTAGACATATCCTTAACAGCTCTGAAATGCATTAAATTCATCAAGATCATTAGCTTACATAGAAAGTTGCCAACTCCTTTAACCATTTAATTTCTTTTATATTCATACAACATTTTTAATTTAACATATAAAAATTCAAATTAATTAGGTTATAACTCATTACGAATACTAATTTGCAAAAATAAATCGCCACGAGTTAGTTACAACAACGTACCAGATGTCTATCGGATTGAAAATCAACGCCAGAAGAACAGAAATAATCTTTTCATTTGAAAAATATGGTGCCGTATCAGGCAATGTTGCCTACCTCGTATTTTTGTATTTTTCTTTCTAGATTTTGATCATACAGCCCTATTAATTTATCCATGGCTAAATGCGCGTGATTTTAAAAATTGGTTTAAATATTTCGATTGGAATAGAAAAAATTCAGAACTAAACACGCGTACTCCTTTACAATTTAAAATTTTCTCAGTTTACGGTTACAGTTTCAAGGCTCAAATTTAAGGGAAGGGGTTTAAAATATATAAAAGGCGAGGAAATCGATGGAAATTATTTTAGAAATATATTTGTTTTGAAAATTCCAAAAACAAAATTCTTTAAAACAAACATTTTAAAATATCTGCGCCTTCATAGATCTCAACTACTCCCCCTGAAATCAACCTTTCAACTGCTTTGATAAAAGCATTTTTTATTTAATTAAATACAGTGACCACTTATCTCTTAAAAAAAGTGCCTCGTCATTTTTTTTCATTGGCACCAATGCCCCTGAACTTTCGACATCCGTAACACTCGGTATATGAACTTACAAATTACTGAAACGTGTCTTTACCATACTAGGTTATCAACGAGACCGCTTTACTTAAAACATTAAATTAACTTTGCCATTAGACTAAAAGTCCGAATCAATTTCATCCCCTCTTGAAAAATCTTATACCGTTTCATACGCATCTCAAAAAGAATTACTTAGCTTCGCTAATTGAGCACACATTTAGATGCAAGATACGTGAAATAGCTTTTAGTCGAAAACTTTGGATGTGATTCTCGGGACATTAATAGAGAAAGATTTATTATCCATCGAATCAGGAAGGCTAGCTCTTATCGGTTCACCCTGTTCTTAAGTTCTTTTTATTGCCCAACAAAAGGTCGAAACCCATCACGTCAAGACACAGTAATACAAACAATCTACTTACTTGGATACGCGTATTTACCGGACACGATTAAATGTTCGTCCAGGCAAATCAGAGCCACGAAGAAGACTGTGGGAAAAAGACTTTGGCCTCTCATTTTCGTTGTTTCACGAGAATTATTGAAACTGGATAGAAGAATGTAAAACAATACACCAAATGTGTATAACAAAAGATAAATAACCAGAAATTACACAGATTATTTGAACAACACTTCTTCACTAGGAAATCAAATGAGAATGGAAATCGGACTGAATGTTATAACACTTTGCTTGTTTGCAGAACGAAGCGGTCTCTTTTGTTATTTGTACTTTTTTTAACAATGCTTTCATAGCTTATGAATGTTATTTAATAATGTTATAGTCAAAAGTGAAACCCAATATCTTGGTTCTAAAGGAAAAATTTCAAATACTGAAACCAGGAAGTCTTCGTCGATGGTAGATGGTCTCCTACGTTATCGTTAAACCGAAAAAAAAATCTCATTTCAGGCTTGTTTGCGTCATTTTTGAAGACTTTGAGTTTGGCAACAGCAGTATGTTGGTAATAAACTAATTCCTTATTTACTGAGAGTTTATCATTTTAAAGGTTAAGATCACCATTTACTTAAGCACGTCCACCAAGGAATTTATAATATCTTGTTCGTCTCTAAGCTTAGGTGGCATTTTGTTAGGGCCTTAATAGCTCGGTCCCGGTACTTCCTGAGCGACGTATTAGGTCGGATGGAGCAAATAAGTGAAATATCACTGAAGAGGTTCATGCCCCTCTTGATACACTTATGATCTGGAGAATTTCTCGAGTTCTCAAAAGAGCGGCTCAGTACCTTAACCCTACTGTAATCTTTTAATTTATCATCCTTCAATATAGTTGACTCAGGGTTTTCTTTAAAAGCTGCGTGTTACGCAATTTTTTTTTAATAAAACACGTGGATTAGATTTCGTTTCAAATAAACGAAAATATTCCGATTTCTTCTGTTGAATACCATCGCTGACTCGTCACTAGGGGTTAATGTTATTCTACAGCCATTGACCGCAATAAGTCATTGCATTTACGATAAAAATCCCTTACCGTAAACAGCACTTATACATCGCGAAGTAAACGAATATAATACTCTTTCAATTTGTAGCTTACCACGATCGAAGTTTCCGTTTAATCAGATTAAATATTGCAGCCAGAAGACACGTCGCAGTCTGGTGTTTGAGAGAGCGCAAATAGTTGAGTCGTGGACAGGGAGGAACTGGCATGTTATAAATTAAGTTAACTTGAAACGTCATCAATTATCTGTCGCTGTTCGACACGTGAAATATAATTTCCATTCAAATCGAATGGACATGTTTATTGAAGTCAGTCTTGCCAAACTATACAAGTGACAAAATATATAACTAAAGTCGCATTATCCAAGTCATTTGAAATAGCTTGTCCACTTCCGGACCTCTCGAGTGCAAATCCAGCAAAATATACCATATTTCTTCAAAAATTGATGAAATTCAAACGGTAATGTGACCCGTTAAATGTTCGGAGTCAAAAACATTTCAGGACACATCAAGTATTTTATTTTTTAGCCAAACTTGGCTATTGAAATCCAAGAATTTAGGCGTATCACACTATCTGCCAAATTGTAGATGTGCAACCAGGGAGGTAATTTTAAGATTTTTTAGGAGAGGCCGAACTTAAATGTCCAGGTGGCTGGGAAATATAATAATAATTATAAATATTATACAGGGTGTTACGGATAAGAGTACCGAAACTTTCTATATGTATTCTATGGGTCTCTATGAGTAAAAATGTCTAATAAACATGGGTCTTAAAGTTCTTCGTTTCAGAGATATGGGCTCCCTAAAAACTACCCCAAAAACCGGACACAGCCTTAAATCTGGCAAATAATATTCTTCCTTGAACCAAATTGTTTTCATTAAACTATCAATTGTTTAATAACAAGTGGCAAAAGTTCATTAATGTCCTTTTAGAAGGCAAATGTGTAGTTTCTATTATTCCTTGAATTGTTTCCTTTTACTAAGCATTTGGTTTTTTATCGAAAGCTCGTTATTAATTGAAAGAAGTATTCTACGTGTAGGCATTAACAATAACCAGGTGTTTCATAGTGACCACGTCATTTGAAAGTACAAATTTAACTGAATTACAAAAAACAAAAAATATGATCACCTGGGGCACACGCAAATCATTCTTGAAACCGCTCGAAGATTCGAGGCGTGTTACGAATTCGCGACCGAAAATTGTGGTTGCGATCCATAAAATTTCTGGCTCTCGCTATGAAAACGTTTTCTTTGTTTGTTAAAGAACACAGGCTTAGGCAAGACTATTTTTTACTAGTTTTAGCTTACTTAGGCGTAGGTTCAGTTTAATAAGAATTTTTTGTTTTAAAATTTAACAATCTAAGCGAATGCCTGCCACACAATATTGCTTACTTCCTGCCACAAAAAAGGACATTTTTTCAAAATATTTAAATTTAGTGCCTGCCACAAAAATGTCACCTTTTTATGGCATTGCGTTTTTCTTAGGGGTCAAAAAGGTTATTTAAGTTGTAAAAGTGCTAGGTTAGGGTAGGTTAGAATAATTTTAGTTGGGTTAATATTGGGTTGGACAATTCTTTATGCACAAGGTTTGGTTCTGTCCTCTAGGTGGCGTTATAGACGGCCAATCGTTTTTTTAGAATGGGGTTGGGGTGGCGCCGCGCCCCCCCCAGTGCTGGGGCGAAGTGAGTGCGCGGCGCCGTTAGGCGCCAATATTTAGAATACGTCAAGGATCAAACCGAGCCTCGGCCATTTGGAAAACCCTCGGCCTCGGTCCGAGGGTCGTCTAAATATAGCCGAGGAACCGAGGATTTTTTCGCTCTTATTAAAAACATAAATAACTGAAATTTTGGCCCCTTTTCTACCGTAAAATTTATATCTAAGGAGAATGAATATGTGGAGACGATCGTCCGGCTACCGGCACCTTGAACGCTTTTTCCCCTGTCTTGCGCGGAGGAGGAGTCAATACTCGAAAGTTTTAGTTTTAGTTTTGTAACTTTTGTTTTAGGTTCTTTTCGTGGGAACCGTCGAAAAGCGAAACGTGAGGGGGCGGGGCTGCTTGGAGGGACGAAACATCTACAATATTTGATATTAAAACTTATTTGGAAGCTTTATTTATCCATTTGACGGTTTTGACCATTTAACCGTTGCCTCGGCCTCGGTGCCGAGGCCGATCATTTTTGAACCCTTGGCCTCGGCCTCGGCCCGAGGCAGTTTTTCGACCCTTGTTCGATCCTTGGAATACGTCAACTTGAAATTAAAGACATAGTCAAGGCTATATTTCTGGCACTAGTCAGTTTAAAGTTACTACACTACGATCTTAACCTAGAGGCTGAGAAGCTACGGGTCGCTGTTTGACTGGCGATATATTTTCAAGCGACTAATTCAACAATTGATATTTCAACTAAGCAAAACATGAAAATTTTTGGTATTTACAGCGCGACCGGACATTAAACATAGACCACAGTGCAGCTGGATGGTAAGCAAGGTAATGTTAAAAATTATCTGCCAGAAATAACCCTTTGCCAAGGAAAAAAGTCTTAGTAATGAATATTTAAGTCGTGAAAATCCGCGCAAATGGGAAATCCGCGCAAATGATAAAGCGCGCAAACGGAAAACCGCGAAAATGAAAAATCCGCGCTAACGGGTAAAACTGCGAAAATGGGGAGGTGCGCAAATGGAAACTGCGCAATTGGACCCAAACCGCCCCAAAGATAGAAATCACATGGATTCAAATCAGGAGATCTGGCTGGCCATACAACAGTTCAATCCACTTCTGAGGAATCTCGGCATCAAGCTGAGCTCTAACACGAAGGCTAAAATGAGGGGGTGCTCCGTTTGTATAAACCACATTCGTTGTCTTACTGCTAGTGGTACGTCTTCCAGTAGCTCTGGTAAAGTGTCTTGTAGAAAGGTTAAGTACGACTCACCAGTTAGTCTCGGTGGTAGAAAATAAGGTCCAGTGAAGTGGTCGCCAACAATTCCGCACCAGACGTTGAGACTAAACTGCACTTGATGTGACCTAATGGCAGTCGCGTGCGGATGTAAATTGAATAGTCCGTGGTGGTACTGGTGTCCTCGAAGGATACGCTAGACAAGTACATGGTCAACTCGCAATTGACGTCAAACTTGTCGTAGGATCATCCTCGAAGATAGTAAGTAATTTTTCCTCCACGTCTTCTGGAACGTCTCCTTTTGCAAAAGTAGGTCCTGTTGGTTGTATTTTTCCAGTTCTTTTTAGTGCCTGTCAACCACAGTGAACGTTTGTCAATTTGGAAGCTGTCTTTGAGGAAAGTACTCCTGATCAGAGATGGGCGCCCTCTGAGCTCCAAAGAGTGCGAGAGTTATTTTGAGCATGGGTTCCACTCTCGGACAAAAAAGAGAAGAGCGTGTGCGCGAACGCGACTCTCGGGCTAAAAAGGCTAAAAACGAGAAGAGCTTTTTCACTCCTTGTTACCCAAAAAACACGCCTGTAAATTTTGTCCCAGACTCTCCTGGAACATCCTGTACAGGGGCGGATCTAGGCATGGTCTTTTGGGGCTGCAGCCCAGGGCCCCCGCTGCCGTCAAAATAATAAAACAAAACTTACCCGGCAAAATGATTGTATTACAAAAATAACACGTTAAAAAACCATAATATAAATGCATCTGTAGTAGTGTTATTCAAATACAAATTTTGTTGTAGTTAGTCCAACGGCTACTAAATTATTAAAAACCGAAATTTTGTTGTCGTGAGTCCGACGGCTACTAAAATATGAAAAACCGAAATGTAGAACGACCGATCGAGTCCGTCGAAGTTTTATCCGATCGTGTACAGCTCTTCCGGTTAAAAGTGAAAATAGATTGAAGTATATTAACGGAAACCGATTGTCGGATGATGGAAGAAAGATATCTGGCCTACTGACATGTAAGTTATTTTCTGTATTTTTTATTACGCCATTAATTTTTCATGGCATTGATAATGCTTAAGTAGTAGTTTAATAACCCTGAATTTAGGGTTTGCACTCGAAAGTCCCGTTGTTGTATGTGTAAAATTATACTGGGGAATGGTCTTAGCAGTTTAATAAAAAATGTTTTCTACTTTTACCATATTTACCGAAACCTAAATTAAAAATTCAATTTTTGATTATAGCTTATGTAAGTATAATGTAAGATAACTTATGTTAAATACGTTTAGTTGAAAAGCTTTTTGTTACCTATTTGAAAGTGAAACTAAAACTTTTCCCTCAAAACGTTGTCGTTAGAACAGTTCTTTAATTTTTTCTGACACAAAACGACATAATTAGTTTATACTACAATAATAGCCAAAATCGATTTCAGGTTTTCATTGTTTAGAGATTATAATAAACAAATACCGAAAAAATGTCCTGTAGAAAGTATAAAAGCGGGGCTGAAAAACTAAAATTACAAATAAATAGAGAGAAAGAAGCAAATGTGCCAAAATTTCAAATTTTTTGGTATTGGAAAATAAAAATGAGAACATAAACGATGAAGAAACAGCAATAAGCGAAAGAAATAATAACTTAACCGAAGATAAACAGAAAACACAACAAATATATCATAATAACGTAGAAGACGACAACTAGTACTCTGAAGTCTTTGTTGCAGTTTTGCAAGAAGGTAGTGATAAAGAGGCTGAAAAGGGTTTAGAAAATGTAGAGATGCTTGCGAAATACGTTGACGTCGGCTTGTGGCCTACACAGCTAAATGATAATTTTATTAATCACTGTCTCTCACATGAAATGACTTATTTTCTAAAAGGACCCAAAAAATATATATCCAAATTCAATATGGAATTACAAAGAACAAAACAGATTATTTTCAAACAAGCACTTTACGAAAAAACTTAAAAATGGGCGGTTACTGGAACGATCTTGGTTGTGCTATTCTACTAGTATAGGAAGTGTTTTTTGTCTCATCTGCAAACTTTTCTCTAAAATCCCTTCTCAATACAAAACCGGGTTCTCTGACGGGAAGCATATATTACCTTGCTTAGGAAGTCATGAAAATTCTAATGAACATAAGAAATCATTGTTGGTATGGTTGACGCGTAAAGGAAATAAGTCGGTTATTGACAAGCAGTTGCAGGAGCAACTAAGAAAAGATATGAAATATTACTACAATGTCCTAAAACGTGTTATTGCAGTGGTGAAATATTTAAATGTTAGGGGCTTAGCATTCAGAGGTCACGAAGAAATATTTGGCTCTCCGCACAATGGTAATTTTATGGGGGCTCTGGAATTACTAGCAGAGTTCGATGACTTCACGCGCGAACATATCCAACAACGCGAACAGCGATCAAATCCTTCTACTTCATACTAATCAAAAACAGTTTATGAACAAATAATAGAAATTATGGGAAAACAAGTTAAAAACAGAATTATATCTGAAATAAATTGTGATGATTCAAAGTACTACTCAAATGTACTGGACTCGACACCAGTTTTGTCCCATAATGACCAACTAGCTATTATAGTACGATACGGTTTTCAGGGAAAAGTGTATGAAAGATGTGTATCTTTCATCAAAATTACTAGTCACAGTGGCTTATCTTTGTTCAATTCCTTAGAAGAATATATAAAAAAAAGTACTTGCATTGGATAATTGCAGAGGACAGTCTTTCGACAACGCAGCAAATATGTCCGGCCGATACAATGGGGTGCAAGCGCATTTTAAACAAAAAATAAATTCGCTGATTATGTGCCGTGTGCTGCGCACTCACTAAATCTAGTTGGTGGGGAAGCTGTTAAAGTTGCAACTCAAATCGTGAACTTTTTTTGGAGTATTGCAACAAATATGTTTTCTTTTCCGCATTTACCCATAGGTGGGAACTTCTAAATGGTAAAATAAAATAAAAAATTTCGATAAAAACTTTAAGCCAGACTAGATTGTCACAGCGTCATAGTGACACGACCATGTGGATGAGAAACTTGATTTTCGAAGAGAAGCACAGAATTTACATAGTAGTTTGGCAAAACTTGAAACGGCGATTTTAACTGTTTTTTGGGAAGAAATATTGCAGAGATTCAATTTAGTTAACAAAAAAGTGCAGACATATGTGAAGGTGATAAATTAATTACATCATTGAAAGTCTTTGTGAGCCAAATACGAGAACAATCAGATCAGAAACTAAAAGAATACGAAGAGATTTTTCAGATAACTCTACAGAAAGGGTTTTGCTAAATGTTGCATTATATAAGTTGATTATGGATTTAAACAGAAGGGGCAATGTCTATGGGGAATATAGCAAAAGATTAAAAATTTTAATGGATTTCCAAGATACTAATATTGAAAATATTGACTTGGAAAGTGCACGCAATGTTGTTGATTATTATTCGGATGACATAGACGATTATTTAGTCAATGAATGTATTACTCAAACGTTAATTTCTTTTGTAGGACATTCCATCAACATCGGAACAAGCGTTTCCATCTCCATCGTTTCAAGAGCCAGACCGTCGTTTATTACCAAATTGTCATAGAGGAAGTACCGAAGAATTAAGCTGGTTTCACACTCGCCGGAAAGCCGATAATAAACGCCGAGCTGAAAATTGATTCCCATTCGATATACCGCTAACGTTCAACTTTACGCTGCTAATTTTCCGTTGAGTGTGAAACCAGCTTATAGGAAATACTTGTAAAGCGTATTCTGAGACGCAGATCACACCTACATCTGAATTGCTGTGATCTGGAAATCAAACAGAAGTAACTCCTGAAAGAATGGAAATTTTAATTTCTACTCTGTCTCAGGTGCCTTTAAAACGTTTAATGAAATAAAGTCGGTCAATTTAGATCATTATTGAAATATCAACGTCTCTTTTTAGGACACGTTAGCTAATATTTTTCAAGAACAAGATCTAAACATATCAGCGATTTCCCAACAAGAAAGTCCCGAGGAAATGCGAAATATGTCTTTAGACTCTTTGACCAAACCCGCTGCGATTCATAAGAAATCTAAAAGAAATGACATTCCCACCGCTTGTTTAGTAGAAAAAGAAACAGTTGTGATTTATCCCAATTTAACGTTGGAGATACTCTTGAAGAACATTTTTAACACGCAGAAAACAATGCTAATATGTCTCTTGTTAACCGTTTTAGAGAATTTTTCAAAAAAGAAGAATGGTTTAAAATACAAAATGCAACAAATTCGTTTTCAACATTAAATTACACGAGGCTACAGCTGCTCAGAGTTGACAAAGAAAAGAATAAAATCAAATATCACTAACCATAAGTAACCAATTTAAATTGATAGCGTCAGTTTTAGGTTTTAGGCCATTTGATTATTTTCCCAGAGAAGGTGTGTAGTGAAAATGAATTACGATATGTATTATTAAATTTCGATCAATTAAAAGAATGTAGAGGAAATCCAGAAAAAGACCTAATGAAATTGTTACAAGTGCTATCTAGAGGAAAGTTCTGCTTAAATTCGGGGGTTTTGCGTGACGAAAGGTGTACAAAATTATCAAACAATAAACCTGCGTATTCTGCCTAAAGTTACGAAGTTATGCCTTGAAAACTAAATCACTAAATGAGAAGCAATCTAATAAAATATATAAATCTTTAACCAAACAAGAACTCATTGAACTCATCAAAGCATCAAAAATAAAAGAAATGCTTTCCAGAAGGGAAATAAAACGCCTCCCAAAAAGAGCCGCTGCTAAGTTTATAGCTGCAGATGGGAAAAGGCAGGATGATGAGGATGCTAACTGCATTCAAGCAATTTGGGAGCGTGCTGTACCTAAAAACGAAGACAAATCCTTTGCAGCACTATTTCTTCGCACCTAATTTAATATTATCAAGAACTCAGACAAACATGGTCGTAGATGGCATCCACTGGTAATAAAGTGGTGCATGTACCAATACCATAAATCGCTTAGCGCATACAGAAGCTTGTCAGACTCGAAAATTTTGTGTTTGCCTTCATGTAACACTATTTCGACATACTCTTAGATGAATCAAAACAATAATTTTATATATATTCCTCAATATTTGTGTGTTTGTGGCTTCCGTAGAAAGATCGACGACCGTCCTCTAAGTTTTCTCCCCTCTCGATCTCTCTTGAACCCGTTCCGGTTGTCCCCTACGTTTTCGCCCTCCCGCAGCCGCTAATTAGTCCCCGGCCAATAATTATTTTTTACCATATTCTGTTTCGGTATTCTTTCGCGTATTGAAAGTTAGCGAGTTTTGCTTTTCGCCCGTACTCTTTACCGTATTATTTTTCGGTATTCTTTCGAGTTTTGCTTTTCGCCCGTATTCTTTACCGTATCATTTTTCGGTTTTTTTCCGCGTATTGAAAGTTAGCGAGTTTTGCTTTTCGTCTGTATTCTTTACCGTATTATTTTTCGGTATTCTTTCGAGTTTTGCTTTTCGCCCGTATTCTTTTCCGTATTATTTTTCGGTATTCTTTCGCGCATTGAAAGTTAGCGAGTTTTGCTTTTCGCCCGTACTCTTTACCGTATTATTTTTCGGTATTCTTTCGAGTTTTGCTTTTCGCCCGTATTCTTTTCCGTATTATTTTTCGGTATTCTTTCGCGCATTGAAAGTTAGCGAGTTTTGCTTTTCGCCCGTATTCTTTTCCGTATTATTTTTCGGTATTCTTTCGCGTATTGAAAGTTAGCGAGTTTTGCTTTTCACCCGTATTCTTTACCGTATTATTTTTCGGTATTCTTTCGCGTATTGAAAGTTAGCGAGTTTTGCTTTTCGCCCGTACTCTTTACCGTATTATTTTTCGGTATTCTTTCGAGTTTTGCTTTTCGCCCGTATTCTTTTCCGTATTATTTTTCGGTATTCTTTCGCGTATTGAAAGTTAGCGAGTTTTGCTTTTCGCCCGTACTCTTTACCGTATTATTTTTCGGTATTCTTTCGAGTTTTGCTTTTCGCCCGTATTCTTTTCCGTATCATTTTTCGGTATTTTTCCGCGTATTGAAAGTTAGCGAGTTTTGCTTTTCGTCTGTATTCTGTACCGTATTATTTTTCGGTATTCTTTCGAGTTTTGCTTTTCGCCCGTATTCTTTTCCGTATTATTTTTCGGTATTCTTTCGCGCATTGAAAGTTAGCGAGTTTTGCTTTTCGCCCGTATTCTTTTCCGTATTATTTTTCGGTATTCTTTCGCGTATTGAAAGTTAGCGAGTTTTGCTTTTCACCCGTATTCTTTACCGTATTATTTTTCGGTATTCTTTCGCGTATTGAAAGTTAGCGAGTTTTGCTTTTCGCCCGTACTCTTTACCGTATTATTTTTCGGTATTCTTTCGAGTTTTGCTTTTCGCCCGTATTCTTTTCCGTATTATTTTTCGGTATTCTTTCGCGTATTGAAAGTTAGCGAGTTTTGCTTTTCGCCCGTACTCTTTACCGTATTATTTTTCGGTATTCTTTCGAGTTTTGCTTTTCGCCCGTATTCTTTTCCGTATCATTTTTCGGTATTTTTCCGCGTATTGAAAGTTAGCGAGTTTTGCTTTTCGTCTGTATTCTTTACCGTATTATTTTTCGGTATTCTTTCGCGCATTGAAAGTTAGCGAGTTTTGCTTTTCGCCCGTAGTCTTTACCGTATTATTTTTCGGTATTCTTTCGAGTTTTGCTTTTCGCCCGTATTCTTTTCCGTATTATTTTTCGGTATTCTTTCGCGCATTGAAAGTTAGCGAGTTTTGCTTTTCGCCCGTAGTCTTTACCGTATTATTTTTCGGTATTCTTTCGAGTTTTGCTTTTCGCCCGTATTCTTTTCCGTATTATTTTTCGGTATTCTTTCGCGCATTGAAAGTTAGCGAGTTTTGCTTTTCGCCCGTATTCTTTTCCGTATTATTTTTCGGTATTCTTTCGCGTATTGAAAGTTAGCGAGTTTTGCTTTTCGCCCGTATTCTTTTCCGTATTATTTTTCGGTATTCTTTCGCGCATTGAAAGTTAGCGAGTTTTGCTTTTCGCCCGTACTCTTTACCGTATTATTTTTCGGTATTCTTTCGAGTTTTGCTTTTCGCCCGTATTCTTTTCCGTATTATTTTTCGGTATTCTTTCGCGCATTGAAAGTTAGCGAGTTTTGCTTTTCGCCCGTATTCTTTTCCGTATTATTTTTCGGTATTCTTTCGCGTATTGAAAGTTAGCGAGTTTTGCTTTTCACCCGTATTCTTTACCGTATTATTTTTCGGATTTCTTTCGCGTATTGAAAGTTAGCGAGTTTTGCTTTTCGTCTGTATTCTTTACCGTATTATTTTTCGGTATTCTTTCGAGTTTTGCTTTTCGCCCGTATTCTTTTCCGTATTATTTTTCGGTATTCTTTCGCGCACTGAAAGTTAGCGAGTTTTGCTTTTCGCCCGTACTCTTTACCGTATTATTTTTCGGTATTCTTTCGAGTTTTGCTTTTCGCCCGTACTCTTTACCGTATTATTTTTCGGTATTCTTTCGCGTATTGAAAGTTAGCGAGTTTTGCTTTTCGCCCGTACTCTTTACCGTATTATTTTTCGGTATTCTTTCGCGTATTGAAAGTTAGCGAGTTTTGCTTTTCGCCCGTACTCTTTACCGTATTATTTTTCGGTATTCTTTCGAGTTTTGCTTTTCGCCCGTATTCTTTTCCGTATTATTTTTCGGTATTCTTTCGCGCATTGAAAGTTAGCGAGTTTTGCTTTTCGCCCGTACTCTTTACCGTATTATTTTTCGGTATTCTTTCGCGTATTGAAAGTTAGCGAGTTTTGCTTTTCGCCCGTACTCTTTACCGTATTATTTTTCGGTATTCTTTCGCGTATTGAAAGTTAGCGAGTTTTGCTTTTCGCCCGTACTCTTTACCGTATTATTTTTCGGTATTCTTTCGAGTTTTGCTTTTCGCCCGTATTCTTTTCCGTATTATTTTTCGGTATTCTTTCGCGCATTGAAAGTTAGCGAGTTTTGCTTTTCGCCCGTACTCTTTACCGTATTATTTTTCGGTATTCTTTCGCGTATTGAAAGTTAGCGAGTTTTGCTTTTCGCCCGTACTCTTTACCGTATTATTTTTCGGTATTCTTTCGCGTATTGAAAGTTAGCGAGTTTTGCTTTTCGCCCGTACTCTTTACCGTATTATTTTTCGGTATTCTTTCGAGTTTTGCTTTTCGCCCGTATTCTTTTCCGTATTATTTTTGGGTATTCTTTCGCGCATTGAAAGTTAGCGAGTTTTGCTTTTCGCCCGTACTCTTTACCGTATTATTTTTCGGTATTCTTTCGCGTATTGAAAGTTAGCGAGTTTTGCTTTTCGCCCGTACTCTTTACCGTATTATTTTTCGGTATTCTTTCGCGTATTGAAAGTTAGCGAGTTTTGCTTTTCGCCCGTACTCTTTACCGTATTATTTTTCGGTATTCTTTCGAGTTTTGCTTTTCGCCCGTATTCTTTTCCGTATTATTTTTCGGTATTCTTTCGCGCATTGAAAGTTAGCGAGTTTTGCTTTTCGCCCGTACTCTTTACCGTATTATTTTTCGGTATTCTTTCGCGTATTGAAAGTTAGCGAGTTTTGCTTTTCGCCCGTACTCTTTACCGTATTATTTTTCGGTATTCTTTCGCGTATTGAAAGTTAGCGAGTTTTGCTTTTCGCCCGTACTCTTTACCGTATTATTTTTCGGTATTCTTTCGAGTTTTGCTTTTCGCCCGTATTCTTTTCCGGTATTCTTTCGTGCATTGAAAGTTAGCGAGTTTTGATTTTCGCCCGTACTCTTTACCGTATTATTTTTCGGTATTCTTTCGCGTATTGAAAGTTAGCGAGTTTTGCTTTTCGCCCGTACTCCTTACCGTATTTTTTTTTCGGTATTCTTTCGAGTTTTGCTTTTCGCCCGTATTCTTTACCGTATCATGTTTCGGTATTTTTCCGCGTATTGAAAGTTAGCGAGTTTTGCTTTTCGTCTGTATTCTTTACCGTATTATTTTTCGGTATTATTTCGAGTTTTGCTTTTCGCGTACCGTATTATTTTTCGGATTTCTTTCGCGTATTGAAAGTTAGCGAGTTTTGCTTTTCGCCCGTATTCTTTTCCGTATTATTTTTCGGTATTCTTGCGAGTTTTGCTTTTCGCGTACCCATGGAGGAAGAGAGAGGAGGCTTTATGAATAACCTTTTTACCCCGGGAGCTTGATGCCAACTCCCACAGGGTAGGAGAGTGGGGGCTGACAAAAAAGGGGATCAGCATCCGTCGGTTTTCGTGTCGTCTCACGCGTTCCCTATTTGGCGCCCTATTTCAGTGTTTAGGCGTACTCGGTGTAATTTCACAACGGGCAACAATTTCAACAAAAATAGAGGGAGCCAACTAGAGAACGCGCAGCCAGGCCGTGAGAGTTGACGGATGCTGATCCCCTTTTTTGTCAGCCCCCACACTCCTACCCTGTGGAGCTCCCGGGGTAAAAAGGTTATTCATAAAGCCTCCTCTCTCTTCCTCCATGGCGTACCGTATTACTTTTCGGTTTTCTTTCGCGTATTGATAGTTAGCGGGTTTTGCTGGGTTTTTAAATCTTAGTTAGCTCTTCAGTCGGCTAATTAAAGAACAAACTCAAAGTTAGCTCAGAAGGAAATAAAAATACGAAGTTTTCTGAAGAAGGTTTTTTATGGTGGCGTACTTTTATTACGTGCAAATCAAAAAGACCCCGGGCGAAAGTTATTAGGAAGAATCGTCAGAAGGAAATAAAAATACGATGTTTTCTGAAGAAGGTTTTGTTATGGTGGCCAAGGGCGTATTTAATTTTGATGACGGGGGGGGGGGGGTGCCTAATAAAAATCAGTGAAACCTCCGTCAAAACCCCCGCTGAAATATAATCCTGGATACGCCCTTAATGGTGGCGTACTTTTATTACGTACAAATAAACAAAATCGGGTATTAAAGCTAATTAATATATAAGGAAACAACTGGTGATATCATTGGCTACACGCACCTAAATGAGGCTCGAAATAATATTAACAACATGAATTCTTCGGATTAGTATTCTTAAAAAAAGGTCGCAACACATGTACTAATGCTTATGTTAAGAGGTGCCACAAGTCATATCAAATACCCATTTGCACATTTTGCAACTAACAGATTATCAGGGGATGATTTGAATTCAATCATTTGGGAAGCCGTGGAAAAACTAGCATCCCTGGGATTTAAAATTATTTCAAAAATTGAAGATGGAGCGCCAAAAAACCCGCAAATTTTTACCAGGGCCGTCTTTACATACTGTTCGGCCCCTGGCACTTTTAATTTTGGGGGCCCCCCTCGAGTGGCGTAAAAATGGGGGGGGGGGGGGTATTGTAGCCCCTTAATATTTAGGAATAGCACCAGCCCTCCCCGTTGAATAGTAAAAAGTAGTGAGGGCCACCAAATTCACCTTCTAAACGGCACCCCCTAAAACTAGAACTTTACTAAAATATTCACCTCTAGTTAAGTTCGGTGTATACAGTGATTTCAGTATCACGTGACACGGCGTCACCTATGCTTTTTCCCATAGAGAAAAAATTCCGCACAAAATGGCGGCCATAGCCAAAGCTACGAATAAAATATAACAACATCTTCTAAAACAACTTATCTATAATTTTTACAATGCAAATATGTTTAGTAATATTTATCTCAGTCACTTTACCTGATTTTACTTCCTTAAAGATGTAACAGAAGTTTTCAAATTAATCAGCCTAAGCTTCAGAGAAGGGGCAATGTGTTTAAGATATTCCCAATATCTCTTCTAACTCGGTGCCGAATTTTCGTTACAGAAAATTTTCTGTACACCGAATTTTCCCAACGGCTATCGGCTAATAATTTACAGCAAATTTTCCAACATCGAGCTTACCAATAGCTATCCCTAGACCCCATTATATGAAATACAGTTTACTTAAACGCATTGAGACTGAAACTATGGCATAGGCCTCACAAGCAACAAAGTCGGCCTAGCACCTAGGAATTGAAATAAATAACTGTAGTAAAGTTAAAAACCAAAATAATTCTTATAAACTTTTATATTTAAAAATTAATAACCATTCATGAAACGCATCGGAGAAAAACAATTTTCCCATAGTGCTCAAACTATGTAAAAATATTTGTGTATGATAGCAGACGTTACCGACTTAAGTTATTACATTATTTTGGAAGTTTATAAAAACAAACTCTTTAAATCCCAGGACCACACAAATCGGTTCCATAATCAGCGTGGGAAATAAGGCGGTGGCAGTGGGCAAATGACCAGTTTAAAAATTGCCCGGACCAGTTTATTAATTTAATCGGAGGGGGGTTTGTTGTCCACTGGACCACTTAATTAGTTCGAGGTAAATATTCTTGAATTGGTAGGTCCAAATGTTATATTATTAGTCTTTGGATTTGAAGGTCTGTGTAACGGCGGCTGCGGCATGTTAGTACATTCCAATTCGAATTCACTAGGGCTGTGCGAGTAGTGGTTTTAGGCAATCGAGTCGGGTATCTAGTACGAAATTTTCATCGAGTATTCGAGTCGAGTAATATTGAAGTGGGATATAAAAGACTAGCCTACTAGCCTAATTGTAGTAATTAATAGTAAAATAACAACATACATTTTTTTAAATTATTAATGTACCGTCTGTCCGTATATTGCTTAGGAAGTTAAGACTCCTAAGTTCTAACGCCAGCCGACATCAGAAATTAAAACTTAATAATATTGTTTGAAGAAAACTGCGCAGGCGCAGACTGTGGTGTAGTCCTAAAATAAAAGAACCGGGGCGCTACCTGGGTACGTCCAACTTCGATTTCGCGCGTAACCGAAGTTGGCTGTACCGGCTGCTATAAATGTATGTCCAACTTCGATTTTTAGCGTGATCAAAGTTGGCCGTACCTAGGTAACGATTTGAAATTGTTATGGTATTTTTCTGCGGGCAAAATTTATCATAAATTCACACACCCTTTATTCGAGAAAAATGATTTGCGAAATAGAAGCGAGGCGCGCCCTGGCAAGTGGAAAAAAAGAGGCAGGGCGCGCCCTAGCAAAATGGAAAAACCAAGGCGGGGCGGGGCCCTGCCTTTGAAAAAAGCACCGGGGTGACGCCCTGCCCCGACTACACCACTGGGCGCAGTACGTTTTAAAAACCGTGATCCATCCCCAAGGTCATTCAAAGAATTTTACGTTTCTACGTCTTGTAGGTACCATTTATTATTTTAACCCCAAAAAGTTGCAAAAACCATCTTTGAACTTAAAGCAGCTTAATCGAGTTATCCGACTATGCAATTTTTGGTACTCGATAATCGACTAAGTATTTTACAATTACTTATTCAAGGTTCAGTTCGAGTAATCGATAATGTTCGAGTATTCACACAGCCCTAGAATTCAAGCTATTAAAAACGGTTAAGGTTTTCTTTTTCACCAAGTCCGATATTTCGGATGTGGACAATTTCAGCTTCTCTAGGAACTCTTGTTTCAGCTCTTGAAATTTATCCGCATCATGATCCGGCTGCTGAGCGCTCGGTCCGTAGTCTATCTCTACGGTTGGGGCGGCCATGGTTCTAAGAACTTTTCGGTGCGTTCTAGCTTCAGTAAACGCCAAACGTTTTCTGGTGTCTTGACGCTTCTTCGAAAGTTTGGACACGTACCGTTTTAAAATTGTGGATGGACTTTTTTCGAAGGATTGCTTCCAGGTTTTCTGGTGGAACTCGCTTCCGTAAAGTTGGCTTAGACCAGCTCCCGCCGATCTCCTGTTCATCGCTCCTCTGCGTGATCTAAAAAACTGTTTGTGGCCGATAAACTTGGATAACAACTGCATGTAAGTCTCAGCGGCATTGCTGGTCTGGTTTTGTAGCATGGCGTCAGCTTTAGTCACGAGATATTGCAAAGACGAATATATTGCGGTTTTCAGGGAGACTGGCATCGACTGGAATAGATTAACGGTAATCGCTTTATATTTGTTAGGGTTGCAAAAGCTTGGACAACAGTTTGAATGATTTCCAAACACATGTTTTGGCCCATTCAGCAACTCTTTCTATAAATCAAAGGCGTTCTTTCCGTTTTCCGCGTTCCTCCTGATGGCTTGACGAGCGGCGGCGGTAAGAGTTTTGCATTCTGTCCTGTTTTGGCGATTTTGTGCAGTGCCGATGTATAGCACTTGACTGCGTGGTTTGCGCACTCGATTTTCCGAACGTCTCTTCCGTAGCTAACTTTTTCCAAAATGTTTTTGTAGACACTCGAATTACCGTCCCCGATTACCCTTTTGTATCTCAAACCATGCATCGCTTCGCTCTTGTTGAAGCCTTCCACTATGATATCTGGTTCCATGGCTCCAGACGATCCAGACCAATTTCTATAGCATACATGCTCGATGGGCTTTTCTTTTTTGGTGGCCGTAACTTAAATACTACAGTATTTATTTCTAACCCCTAAGAACAAAATCTTTTTTGTTCTTGCCCCGATTATTACTGCAATGCCAGATTTTGCAGTAAAACGATGTCCGTAGCTTCTTTGGCACCAGCCACCGTCTACAATTACCGTGATATGGGGTACGCCGTCAGCATCAACATCTCCGGAATCTAATGCCAGACGATATTCTTCTTCACCCGCTTCTTGGATGGCCTTGCTCAGTGAGGATGACCAATACTAAATAAATGCGATGTTCATTAGACCTTATGATTGTATCACGCTTAGACAACCGAATCAAATACCTTTCCAACTTTCATTTCACTGCTAATAAATGATTTGAAACTCAGCGAAGGCACTCCCAAGACACTAAAAATTTCGTCTTGCTGAGCGTGTCCGGCTCCAACTGAAGTGAAGGCCCAAACTACTGACTTATTTAGAGATGGTTTATCTCCCTTTATTGGGATTGGATCGGTTTTTACGCATTTTGTTTCTGAACATTTGTCGCATTTGAACCAATATTTGCTCACTAAACCATACCAAAAACAAAACCTTTTTAAATTAAATTTTTGGTTCAAATCCTCATTGTTTAGTTTTGGTATGTGTATACATTTATTCACAAAAGTACAATAAAAAGATCGATTTACCTAACTTCTTTTTCAAAAACCATAATTCCTCGATATTTGCATTCGTTAGAATGAGCAGCTATTTTCCAAATTTCACCCGTATAGTGCCGAATGTCTACAACTCGTCTGCCAGAAATATTCGTTACTTTTGCGTTATAATTTGAAAAAGCGCATCGCTCCTCCAAATAACATTCACTGGCCAGTAATTTTGCGGCCGGTACATAAAATAATCAGCTAGGCTAATACCCAAGGCACCACCTTAGGCCTAAGTCATCATGCGACTTTTGAAGCCCTTAATTCAGGTGGCCGGGTTACAATGCGTAGGAGGGTGGTGGCAAGCCCTGCATGCCACGAGATCGAGCCAACAGCTCCCTACACTAACTATTACCGTTAACCTAGGCAAGTTTTTATGGAAGGGGAAACCGAAGAACTCGGGGGAAAACCCCTTAAACCAGTGGGGAGAGAACTTGCAAACTCAACGCAGAAGGAGTCCCTAAATTAACGTTACGGTTATAAATATTTCAATAACAAGTAAAATTTTATTTCCAAATGAAACGTTTAGGAGTAAATATTACTTACTCGTGAAATCCTTGTAATATGGTATCCAAATCATTGGTTTGGAGAGCCGTAGAACTAGGAGATACACGAGACAAATCGCAATCACACCTGTCTGTTGCCGAGATTGAATTGTCGGCAGTTGAAGTCGAAGCGTTCAGTCCGATACCGCTATCATTCAATTCTAAAACCGATTTAGAATTCCGGAAATTATCCCCTCTTCTACCTTTCTTCAATTTACGACTGTCCGGTTTCCTGCTGAACTTTGCCATAGAAAAACTAAATATTCACGTTATACCTAACACGTATAAACAGTAGTGATAGAGTTGAAACGTCTCTTTCGGAGTAGCGACTAAAGACTGACACGAAATATCAGCCTACCTAGCCAAAGTATAGTGAAAACGTAAGTAACTTTCACGCCAAAAACTAAAACCCTCGAAGTATGCCTATATATTTTTACAATGTCTTATCAGGGTCTTATTGTATCCCTTGCAAGCTTCGAGCGAAATAGCCGATCTCTATGGACAATTGGATGAATTTCTTGGAATTACCAAATTACTTGGGAATACCGGGGTAGGGCAGGGGTACAGAAAGCGAAAGGTCGGAAAAACTCCCGCGGGTTATATTTTACCCCCTTACTCTTTCGTCTAGCAATATAGATATAGTTTATAACAAAAGGCTACTCTGGCTCGCGCCGGGCGCGGGACATGGATCGGTTCAATCCTTTCTCGGAGCCTTTACCCCAGTTATTCTTCTTCCCCCTTCGATGAGGTCGCCATCTACCCAAATGTCTCTGAACTTCGAATACAAAAGAATATTGAAAACATAATAGAAAAAAACTTAATTCATGAATAACTCGAGAATAGATGGTCTTAAAAATCTGAAAGATTATCAAAAAAATAGATCTCTAAAAACTGTAGTGCAGTAACAAAACAATTTAAAAAAATGTGTTCCTCGTTTAATAAAAAGTTAAAAATAAAAAACCCAAAATCAAATTAAATGCAATAACTCAAAAATTGACAATTTTTCTTAAAAAATGTTTTGATATATCACTGTAATAACATAAAATACACAATTTGTAAAAAAAAATAAATAAATTAAACGTGCCGTTGTTGAGTTACACGTGAATCCGTGACTAAATTTGAGTTTTCTTAATTTAATTATATTGGAACAACTACACCTTCAATTAAAGATTTAATTGTTATATCTAAAATAATATATTTCAGAAATAATCTGAGAAACAATTTAATGCGGACGAATAACATTTTATATTAAATAAATTCATTTGAAAGTACGGAATATCGCTATATCTACGTATATCTTAACCTTAAGAGTTAAAACACGCTATCCTAATGTAGCAGAGGACGTGCACTCGTCGTGGTCCAGTTTATTTCTTCTAGGCCATGTGGGTCACTGGTCACCTGTCCACTTTCAAAAAAATTCATAATGCTATTAAACTTACTTAGATAAAAGTTTTAGTTGAACGGCTAATTCAAATCATTTTGGCCTACTAATATATAAAAATAGACTGAGTCCGAAAAACTGGTGGTGATGGAAAACAAATTATCGAGGGTAGAAATCAGCTTAGACGCCGTCGTCATAAAACGTCTGAGTGAAATACAAAAATAGGGCGAAGACTTAAGTTATTTCATTCTTTTGGATGTTTATAAAAACAAAATCTTGAAATCCTACGACCACACAAATCGGTTCCATAGTGCTATTAAAATTACACAGAGAAACGTTTCAGTTGAACAGCTAATAGGCCCGCCAAGAAGTAATGTTTCCGAGAGCCAGGACCCGAAAGATATTGTTTATATAGGGCGAAGATATACCTTCGTTTAGTCATTATTTCAAAGATAAATTTTTAATATTTAATAGTTTTGTATTAGGCCTGAGGGGGCCCCCTCTTGAACTCGGGGCCCTGGGCTAGGGCCCAACGGGTCCAATGGGAAAGACGGCACTGGGGACTGGCTCAATTTGTAAAACGTTTGTTTTAATGTGTTAATGTGCGAAGTTCATTAATTAGTCTAAGGCTCGATATTGGCTTTTTATTTTTTGGTCGTGCTCCACGATAACGCTCTGCAGTGGCGTAGACAAGGAGGCTTCAATGTCAACCCCCTGGGCCTACCTTGACTTTACTAAATTGACACCCCCTTCTCGACACCCCTCTTAATATTAACATCCTTGGACCCCCTTTGACGAAATTCTGGCTACGCCACTGACGCTCTGAGCCTTCCAATCAGAAATATATCATTTTTTCTGCCGAAGGTTATCATCGCACGGTGCTATTTTGATATGTTATTTTCCATTAAATATAATTTAAGATATTATGTTGTGATTTTATAAACGTATTGGATGTTTAAAATGCAGTATATCAAATGCCCGATGGCGTGGATCCCATGGACCGTTCATGAAGTGGGCCTCCGTAAACATGGCAGCGTTATAGTTGTTAAAGCTGGGACTCTTAGTCTCCTAGCAACCAAAAAATATTAGACCCAGTCCGAAACTGATTATTATAATGCAATTTTACAAAACATATCGATAAATCAAGCAACATTTAAATTTAAAGATAATAAAATGTGGATAAGCCTTGGTTATATTAGTGACTCTCTCTATAGCCAAGATAGCAATGCTGGAATCTATTGACGTGAAGTGAAAATGCTATACTCTGCGTCTACCGTAATCCGAAATCCAAAATTTGACGTTCGACGTCGTGTTCAAATGAAAACCAAGCTTAATATACCAAAAAAGTCTGTAAAGAAAAAGAAAACGGCGGCGCGCCGTTCTTTATATTGCCGGCGGCGCAAGCCTCTAGGGGAAACTATAGGCGCGATTTTTACTAAACCACACTATTTACCTGTCGCAGGTTCATATATCAACCAGGTGCATTCGAGCGAGGGAAAGTACACGTAACCTTACATTTCAGACCGTGAAGAGATTGGAATCCTGTATAATAAGGGTGTAAATGGTGTGAACGACTCACTTTGGTATTGTTCAGGGAAAGACTAACATCATGAGACGACCGTACTTTAACCCAATCATAAATGATTACGAAAATTACTATTTGAATCAGGCTGGATATGGCACGATTCCGGTGTATCGTGGTGTAGGCGCTCAACGAGGTTATGTATAGGTAACATACCGGCTTCCGCGTTTAGCAGCGCTATGCCCCTACTCAAGCGTGGCGCGCAGTTTCTGGGAAGAAAAGTCCTTGACACCGGTGCAAAAGTTGTAACCGATGTGGTGAGTGGGATTCCAATCACAACAGCCCTGAAAATTAGATCAGCGAGCGCCGGTAGAGAAACCATGCTATCGGCCAGGGACACCGTCAGGGAAATGACAGGACTTGGGCTTTAATAGAAGCGCATTGCGGGTCGCAAAGTCACTCGTGTTAAATCTAAAAAGAGGTAAACAACGTTTCCTTCGCACTCTGATATATTCTCATTAGTGTTATGGACCTTTTACACCCCCACTCGAACGGCTGTGTCAATTCGGAATTGGACCTTTTTCAAGTTCCTATGACTCAAACGGGGATCGTCGGCGGTGAATGGGTCGAATACAACCCCATTTCTATTATTACAAATAATTCGTCTTTAACATTTTGCATAAGTGGATATTCCGAAGCCTACGTTGATCTGTCCCAAACACTTCTACACGTTCAGGTGGTGTACTCTATTTCTCGAGAAGCAACTCCACTTCAGAATTCTTCGATTCTTTTGGGAACGCCCCTGACATGTTTCGCTATAACGACTTTGTGGAAAGAAATAGTAAAACTGTTACTTTTAATTCATTACCACTGCAGGGAAATCGGAGTATGATGTGTGGTGGATAGTGCGTGGACTTCGCCATTAATAGGTGTAGGGGTGTAAAAATGTTAAATATTGTTTCAAGATTTTAAAAAAATAAAAATTTTAATGATAAAATGATCAAAGAATTTATGTCCTCTAAATGTACAATAAATATACGGTAACATATAAAATATCTTTTTATTGCTTTTACTCTTACAATTTGCAGAACCATTATCCGTTTTTTGTGTTTAAGAAATAAAATGGTAAACGAGAAAATGATCGAAGAATTTATACTCTCTAAATATTCAATAAAAACGGTGATATTCCAAGGAAATTGTTTTTATATTTTTCATTTAAAATATATGCCCATGTATGTTTAATCTGTAATGTTTCTTTTCAAAATATCGATCGAGTAATGACCGTATGATTATGTACGAATTCCATCACCCCCAAAATATATTTCTTGTTATCACTGGGGTTTAGGGCCATTTTATCGCGAGATAGTTGGAATCCAATTCTCGTGGGTCGGGTTGCCAATTTTGCTGAAAACGCATTTTGAACGTCTTGCCGCAAAGAGGTCGCCGCTTGACGAAAAAACAATGACGAATTTTGTGTTTCGTTTAGCTGATTGAATTTCCTTTTTAATCTAATGTGATCGTCAAGTAGCGTATCAAGCGACACATTATCTGACCGGACATATGGGATCTGTTATCCACGATGAAAAAAACAATTATTATTATTATTATTATTATTATTATTATTAAACTGTTTCAAGATTTCTACTCAAATGTTTTTTAGTTGAGTTAAGTATTTGGTTTTCTGGTACACCTTCGTTTTTCATTAGATTAACTAAGTTCGCTGTAGAGACGAGTCGGGCCCGACCCGACCCGACCCGTAAAAAATTAAAATAATTTTTGCCCGACCCGATAGAATAGAAAAACGATTTTGCCCGGCCCGGCCCGGAAACCCGACAAGATCCGAAAACCCGACCCGAAGAACCGCCGCAACCCATAACATGAAGCTTTTTTTTATTTTATAATATAGTGTAGATGTAGATATGCAATATAAAATATAACAAGAGGCATTTATTTATTTCAACAATTTTTGTGAACAAAAGTTAGTTGAGAAAGAGTTGAACCTTTTAAATTTGTTCATCGAGGTCCAAGTGTTAGTCCCGTGCTGGAAAAAACACGTTCGTCACTCGTTTGTGAATTCTTCTAGCTATATTTTTTATTCCAGGGTATTCTGTGGAAGTGGACCAAAAGTTGAGTACCGAAAATTGATTTTCTGAAAAAAATCCACTTATAAGTATACTGCTGCAGTGAATTATGTATTTTTAAAAAACTACTTGCCACTGAGGGTTGGTTTCCCCCCTTCTGCTTTGGAGTCATTTGACTTGATTCGCATTTCAACGTTTTCATAAAAACTGATTGATATTTGACAACACCGCAGTGATTTTTTGGTGACGATTTAAACTGGAGTTTCCTGTTTTGACTTGGTATGAAATAATGCTTTTACATTTTACGAATGGTTGTTCTTTATCATCAACGAGCACAATGACGAACGTTTTCCATATTGGTGAGGTCCTTCGGGACGACGTGTTGCTTTCAAATTTCACTCTGTTACTATTTTGAGATATCAGGCCTTCTATATAACTTTTGCTCAAAGTTTCTGTAAATAAAAATAAAATACTTATTATTTAGTATAAATATAATATAAATTTAATATAATTGACGACTACATGCAGTTCGATAACTATTACGACCTTCCGCCCCGCGCCTATATCGATTATTATTTACGATACGTAGCAGTGCGTTGATGGCAATAAGTAAAAGAAAGAAGATGATAGCGGACAGTGATTAGGATACTCAATGAAATTCTCGATTGAAATGTCTTTATTGATATATAAAATAACACAAAAAAAATCAACAATAAATGATAAATTAAAAATGGGATATATTTAAATTGGGGGCGATTAATAAAAAAAGGGAAAAACTTGCGTGAAGCGCTTAAATTTAAGATTAATATTTTATGGGAGAGCTCAAAATTATAATAACGCGGCGAGGTAAAAATCTGCTAAGATACTTTTGGGGTTGGGGGTTTGGCTTTTATACGGGTTGGAATAAAGGGGTATTGTTCGGGACTCTCGACACGGGGCTTTTCCCGTTCTTGGGACAGGATATTGACAAAACACTCTAACTTGGTATTGAAGGAATTATTGGGGAGTATTAATTTAACAGGGTTTTAGGGGCTCTAGACTCAATCTTTTAACCTGTCGTGGATTAGCGTATATTCTTAAACGTAGTTTTTTCGTTTCAGGGGATAGTAAGGGGGGTTTTCAAGGAAATTTTCAACGTTACGGTTTCGCTGTCATGGGATTTTTTCTTCTCTTCGCTGGCTCTGTCTCTTGGTGTCTCGAATACCTGGTTCTTCGTGGCTGCTCTTCGACTGACGGGATTCCGGGTGACGGGAGCTTCTGGGTGACGGGGTTCCGGGTTACGCAAGATACACGCACACGCTTATGATACTTCGACGACAGTGGATTTGGAGGGGTGCCTTTGGTTGACTCGATCTGCTGATAGTTTTTTCCACACCGGGGAAAACGTTCTTGGATTTAGGGATTCATTTCAAATTAAACGCGATGGGTTTCTGCCTCTTTTGGATTGTGCATTATGCATCTTTTATTGGGACATCGGGGACTACGTTCTTGGGATATCGCGGCCTAAGTCCGGACTGGTTTGGGGATCTCTTCTAGTTCCGCTTATGTTTCGGAACTCTTCCTGTTAGAATCCTTTTTTTTCCTTGGCGTTCTCTGGTTTTGTTCTTCTTCCGTTTAGGGGGGGTGGAAAAATCGGGTGTCGGAAGTGTAGGCTTGGTAGTGTATTTTTCTGGTGGTCACGTTTTCTCGGGGTTTGGAAGGCGTGGTTATTATACTGGAGGGGTCTCTGTTTCTACCCCTTTTGGATGACTGTTTATATTTCGTCCTTGGCAACTAAATTTCGGGGATTTTTCCAGAGCCGAATATGACCTTTCACACTGTAAGGCAGGGGTGAGGTCGGCCGCTATATAGTTTGCATGAGAAGGGGGGGGGATTCGGACGCTCTTTTCTGTTTGGAACTGTCGCCTCATGGTGCAATCTGGCCTTCTGGGTTTCTTATCTATTTTTCTGGGCGCCGGATTGTCTATCTTGGGGAAAGTAACATGAAGGTGGGACAATGAGTAGAATAGATTCGCTAAATTATGGTTTTAAATAGACTTTTCCGTTTTATGGGTTTTTTAATTTAATTTTAATATTTAGAATTTTAAAATTATATCTATTTTCTGGGGCTTTCTAACCATACCAAGTATCGAAGGAGTTATTTAAGTTTATTAAAGGATTTTTAATCAATTGGGGATTTTTGATTAAACCTGTGTTATATTATGGAGAATTATTCAAATATATGATTATGGGGTACATACAAAATTAAAACAGCCTCATTTCTATTAACGTTTGTCCAGGGGACACATAACGAAAAACATAGAATTCACATTTAACAAACGACATAATTTAATATTTATGATTATGATTCTATAGGTTTTATTTTAACTAGGGGTTTTAATTTATTTTATTTAAATTTGATAAACATTTAAATATATTTATAGGGGTTTAATGGTAACTAACTTTATTTTTGAATTTTCTTGTTGGCTTACTTATGGTTATTTACGTTTATTATTACTAGGAGAGATCGATTTGTTTCATTTTTCTCCCGTTAAGCGGGGTTTCAGTTTTTATTAGAGAAAAAAAAAGATTAACTGGTTAATACAAAAAAAAAACCACTTCACACTAATAATTTTTCATCCTCGATTGAGGGCATTTTAATTAAGGAAAAAAATAAAAAAAGACACAGAAAAAAAAACTTCTCGCCATATGGCGCCACAGGGGGTAACATAACCTTTTAAGATAAAACGTAAGTATAAATATAATAATAAAAATAAAATAAATTCGTAATTATCATATCATTAATATGTCAAATTAATTTAAACAAACAATAAGAAAAATCGTTTTCCGTTAGCATTCTCATTCTTCTTGTAAAATAATATCACTAATTTAAATTGATCAAAAGTGAAATTTACCTTCCTTAAGTTCCTGAACTTCCTGGCGAATTTCCAACTCCGAGCTGCCAGTAGTCTCAGTACCATCTTCTTCCGGTTCATTATCTAATTCGACACTTTCAATAATTTTGGCCATCACTAATATAATTCACTGTATTGTCACAAAAATCTAGCACGAAGCTCCACGAAAGGCACGAACGTATTCGAAGTATGCCGAGATATGCGACTTGCAAATTCGCAATTTAACGCCGGGAAATCAAAAGTAAAACCAAATCTAAAGGTAAGAGAAGTTTAGGCGAATCGGACGACTGAGACGACCTTGAAATGATAGTCAATAGACGCTAGTCGCGCTGCTCGCCGTACTCCTTACGTCACTACGTCTATTTCTCTCCCACCCCCTCTCTCTGAGTGTCTCTTCCTCTCTTCAGGTCGGGTCGGGCCGGGCCTTTTTTAAAAGCCCGATCCGACCCGAAATTTTCAAAAATTAAATTTGCCCGACCCGACCCGTAAAAATTAAAATTTATTTCTGCCTGACCCGGCCCGAAGCGGGCTCGGGCCGGGCATAGAAAGCCCGATTAAATCGGGGACCCGACTCGTCTCTAGTTCGCTGTAAGATCCATCAGTGAAGTTAAAGGATGATTTCGAAACTAATTTATCTCAAGTATTGAAAAAGGTGGGCTAAAGCTGATATTTCTGCCAGTTTATACGGCTCTATAGTAGAGTTCTTCCCTTCATCTTTCTGACTCGCAAATGACTTTTCGTGTGTGTAATCCTTGTAACAAGATTTATGGTAATGCGCTTCCGCAGCGATTAGATCTCTTGATGTAATAGCTATCATTCTTGAATAACTTCGTTCATTAGCAATTTCGCGTAACTTTTCATCTGATCTCATTTCGACAGATTTCAATAGTGGTACACGTGTATTGGTTCTAGATTTATATTTATCACATTCACAGAATATACAGATTTTTTCATATACCCTTAATTCGGACGGGACATTTCGCGTGGACCGGCGACTTATTTATTATGGAACCTTATAAAAAACAATGGACATTTATCAGCCCCACAAACAAATTTCAACACTTTATTCAGCTCTGCAAGGCAGATGATCGATGGAGATTTCGTCGTCTTAAAGCCTTGGATATGTCTCTAATGACAGAAATTTCTGAAGTGATAATGTGTTGTTGTTAATTAAATAATTTATTATTAATACACGATGGTGGTCAAGATGTTGAAGAATTTATTAACCTTAGGAATGCAACTGCTGAAATCTTTAAAGAAGCCGATGCTAGAGAAATCCTAGCAGCCGCTAAAACTAAACGTGATATAATATGTCAAGTGCTGAGACTACGTGCGCATAGACCAATTTTATTTGTTTAAAATTTGTACTTTGGGGTTTATTCAAACCGTAAAAAAAAATAATTACACTACTTTTTAGACAATAAAACTTACATTTTTAGAAATGCATCAGCCATTTTTTCTAAGGTAGCATTTTTGTTATCTAGCCTTTTAAGTATTTCTTCTTGGAATGTCTTAGATTGTTTTTGGGCATTTTCTTCTAGTTGAAGATTTTCATTAGACCATTGAAGAAACCAATCTGGCACATTACTAGTTTTCATCTCCCTTTTCCTCTTAGGTTTTTGGTATAAAGGACTTTCTACCTCATCTTGATTATCTATTGTGTTGAAAGAGGACGAAGACGATGCATTTGAAATTGGGGTTGATGATATGGTATTATCCGCAGAACTGTCCATAGCACTACTAGACGAGCAGTATTCGGATGCCGTTGCAGATTCGGTTTTAAATGTTAAATAATATTTTGAATTATTTTATTCAAATACATTATTACCAAATACATTACCTGAAAGAGATTTGGAGGAGAACAGCGAGTTAACGGGATTAATTGAATGTTCTGTACAAAGAACTTCATCCATATTCTCATAAAACTCCCAATTTTGCTTCCCTCTCCCAGTTTTATTACTTTTGTCCTTCACACGCTTGTAGCTGAAATAGCAAACATTATAACCTAAATAAGTACTAGATTAATATAGTATTCAAACCTATTTTTTAAATTTATCCACTTATTGTCACAGTGATCTGCATTAAATATATAGCCTTTATCTTTGAATTCTGCACCCAAATATATTTTTTTCTCCTTGTTGGTTTGAAACAGATCTATTAGTAACAGTACAGCGCTACGAGCCCAACGTTTTCCATAATCTAGTTGAGAAAATAAAAAAATACTTATAAATATTGAACGCAAGTTAAGATATTCTGAAACAACATTACGGCTGGCTGCTGTAGTAGAAATACTTTCCATAGACAGATAATTCGGGTTGTTTTGAAGGTTCGGGAGCTATTCCAAGTTCTTTAGCCTTATTAAGGCACATAGTAGAGAAAGACGGTTCTAATTATAAAATTGCAATTTATTACTTTCTCTATTGTGTTATCAATAGCTTTGCTTACACGTGAAGGCAAAGGCTTAACGAATTTTTTAAAACTTATAAGCCAAAAGAATATTTAAATTAACATAATTCGACTTACCATTGATTATTCTATCGTAATCCTCGCTTGACACAGAAATAGAATAAATATTGCTCCCTGAATCTCTTAAAGAAATGTTTTTAAAGTTCATAGGAAAATTAGTCGACTGACTCGATGCCCTGATAATAAACAAAGAAACCGACTGTAAGAGCAGGTTAAAATGTTTCAGCAACGCTACGTCACTCAGAAAATGGAAAATAGCGTACAGTGGAAAACCGGTTCCGAAATCCTGCAACGTTTAATTTGTTGCCAGCTTCTGAACGTAGCCTAAGTTTAAGTCAACATTATCAAAAGTATATCGAAATTAAATTAAAATTTTAAAATAAAGAAAAACCAAATAAATGAAAAGTAATTTTCTAGGCAATCTTGATTTAAATGGTGACTTAGCATGGAATCAATTTTAATCATTTGTAACTGGTCATTTTGAATAAATGTGAATAATCAAAGGGATAAAAAAGAAAGTTTCATATCAAAATAAATGAGTTTTTAATATTACAAAATTAACATGTTAGATAAATACCATAAGAACCGAAATAGGTTTCGTACTAGACTAAGTTTCATATTAAAATCCTTTGAATTTGCGACTTGAGCTTCATTTACAATTGAATGTATAATATAATAACTCTAATGAAGAGAAGGATTCTGTAGCAGTTTCCCCTAGTTACAAATCTAATAATACGATTTGGATTGGGCCTAGAAATGTACAGAGAATAAGTATCGTAGGTTAGGTAACCACTTTATTTTAAGTTATATAATTGCGTTTCCTGTTGGTGACGTTTGAATCACCGTGATACAAATATTTGCCTGGCAACGTTGCTGAACGCGTTAACAGTAGTATATAAATGAGAGAATGCTCTATGGGGCCTCATGCCCCATAGAATTAACATGGGATTTTATTTTGACAGTAACTCACCAAGCATGATGCCACATAAAATTAACATGCGGTATTATTTAGACGGTATCTAGAAAAAAGTACCGGCTCAACATCGAAGCGTTCGCCGACCGTAAATGTACGCATCGGGCATTATGCACCATAGAAATAACATGGGGAATTATTTTGAGGCAACTCAGCGGGAATGATGCCCCATAGAATTAACATGGGGTATTATTTTGACGGCAACTAGAAAAAAGTACCTACTCAATATCGATGCGTTCGCCAGCCGTAAATGTACCGCGAGCGGGCGCCATACCCCGAGAACGCTCTATGGGGCCCCGGGTACCGTGCCCCATAGAATTTACATGGGGTATTATTTTGACGGTATCTCACTGGGCACCATGCCGCATAGAATTAACATGGGGAATTATATTGACGGTGTTTGATGCGTTCACCGGTCGTAATTGTACTGCGAGAGAGCTGTGAGCACCGTATCTCATAGAAAATACATAGAGACGATGATTTGAATATTGACCATGAATTGTTTAAACACGTATTGCGCTGATATATCCTTAAATTCCAAAGCCTGCTTAATCTACTGTTTCGAACGTGGTGGCATAATCCTAATTGTATAAGGCGTGATACAAAGTGCAAAAAAATTTACCATATAAAGGGGAGTTGTTCCTCCAATATATCATTCTGAACTAGGATCCCCGAGTCTCCTACACCCTAGAATTCGAATACCAAGAAGATGTAAGAATACACTTCTCCGCATTAAATTACTTTAATTGATCTCTAACGACTTCGATACCCCTTTTAGGAACGTCGGCAAGGTTTTCCCTATTTCTACTTCGAAGGGGGTATCGGTAACCCCAGACTGTAATAATCACGTCGGTTCTTTGGATGGTAATGTTGGAATTGAGTTGACGGAGAGCCAGTTCAAGCAACTACGGAGAGCGAGCGGTCAAATAACTATGTTCTTGGAAGACGATTCGATCCCAAACTCTACGTGGTTCTTTGAAGGATCAGAAACGAGACGAGTCGAGCTATGCATTTTCCAAACGCGGAAGGTAGTGGACGTGAGAGAAAAAATCCTTGAAACTGGGACCAACTACGGAAAGCGCATCTTCACCAAACAGGGCTTTACTGTCACGCAATACCCCTGGAAGACGATGCTGGATAAATACGACGAAGTGATGACGTATCACAACGAAGTAAAACGCGTCTTCAATGATATTAAAGGAGTCGTGCTGACCGCGATTACAGACTACGAGGATAAGCAATGCCAAGGTGGCCAAATTGATCATCCCTCACAAAGGCAGCACGATTGTCTGATGACTTTCTCCATTTTATCGATTCTGATCAATTTTTAATCACATTGATCAAATATATCGGTTTTATCAAGTTATACTCTATTTTAGGCAATTAATAAAATTTTACCAAATTTGATCAATTTTAATTAAAATTCTTAATTTTGATACAATTCAAACAACTAAATTTCATTTGATTAATTTTGATAAAATTCATTTATTATCGTTGATTTGGCGATTAGTTGGCAAATACAACTTTTTTATCTTTATATTTCTCCATTTTTACCGATTGTGATCAATTTTTACATATCAAATTAACCAAAATTCATCAAAATATCGTAAAATTAATTTCATTTGTCAATTTGATCTATTTTATTGGTTTTGAAATTTTACATAAAACAATATTAAAAACACGTAAGCAAAGATGTATATTTTCTATCATATCTAAGCCCAATAATTTTTTACTATTTATGCCAATTTGGTAACTGTTATTTAGAACTGTTATTCCACTTTCACAGTGAGTTATAGAGCCAAGCCTACATTCGAATCACTTCAATTTGGGTGCCTCCGTGTAAATGTGTCACTAGCTGTTGGTGTAATGATAACCATAACCGTTAAATATTTTTTATATTTACCAAACAATTTCAAATGAAAAAAGTGTCTCACTTGTAATAGGTGTCTTTTACAAAGAAAAATATATTAGCGTGCTTCATGAGCAATGCAATTTTCCCATATATATTTCCCGACAAGGGAATGCCACTTGCAACCATGAGATTGCCTGAATATACGTTGTGAAACATGGGCTGCCTTCCCCAACAGCCCTAAAACATGTTCATTATATTTAGTTAAGTAATGTAGAATATAGTGTGTTAGAAAAATTGCTACTCACTTTGGTATGACGTCTACCATCACTACCATGACGAGAACATTTAAAAGTAACCAAAATGGCTGTCCCAATTGCTTTAGTATCATATAGCAGAGGTTCGGAACACCCTGTACATATTAGACCATATACCTTTTTAATTAAACTCAAGAGTGTCTGATAATGGACTAATGCCATTGAGTCGTTCACACTGTACTTGATTGGATCAGACGGAGGCTAAAATAATAAAAATACAATTAAAAATAAATTATATAAATGTAAAATTACCAAGCTGGCAAAAAATAATTATCATCATTACTTTTATAATCGGTTCTATTCTTAACGAACTCAAATCGGACTCAATTTGTTCGATTTCATCATGCTCGTCATCCTAATTATCTCTAATGGAAGATAATATTTTTGTTCAAAATATTAAAATTGCCTAGTACTTGCCATTTCAAAATTAGTTGACTTGGTTAGAGGTCATCGTCAATACTAAATTATATATACAAATAAAGTTAGATGGTACTACTGAAATTCGCTCTAGATAATTTATAGCTTTATAATAAAATTTCAAATTTCAAATAAAATTTTATTTCGAGCTTTTTTCCATTTAGTTAGAGGGCCAAGTCAACTTGCGACTTATAGCCCTCTTGCAATAGACAATGATTTAATATATTTCAGAAGTTAAATAATAACACAAAAAAAATTAACAAGTAAACAAGAAAAGAAAAACAAAAGCCAACAGGGTAAAGTGAAGTGCAATAAAAAAAGGGGATTAATAAAAAAAAAACGGAATAAAACCAAACTGAATAAAAGAAAAAAAAGAAATAAGAATCGAGTAATAAAACCGAGAAAATGATCATCAAATTATGTGAATAATAAACAATACTTTCAAATATAAAAAACCGTAGATTATTCGTTTTCATAAATTGCTCTTTTGAGGGTTTTCTTGATTTCGGTTTCAGTTTTTAGGTTTGTGATTTTATGGTAGTATAAATTAAATAATTGAACCCCGGCGTAAAATATAGATGTTAATTTTTTGGTTGTCTTGCAAAAAGGAGTTTCTAATAATTTATCTGATCTTGTTGGTTTTTTAATGTTATGTGTTTTAAAAAGGTTATCTGGCTTGAACTTTATACTTTTATAAATGAAACATAAACTCGCAAATTTATAGATTTGTGTTACATTAAGTAGTTTACTCTGTTGAAAGAGAGGTTTGGTATGCGCAAGCCAATCCTTGTTATATAAGTTCCTCCGAGTGCGTTTCTGTAGGATTTGTATTCGTTTGATGTTGTTATTACCAGTATTGCCCCAGAAGGCGATCCCATATAGCACTCGTGAATAAAAAAAAACTATAATATAATTGAAACAGGATTGATCGCGGAAATAATTTTTTTTTGATTAAATATACAGTACTAGATAGTTTTTTACAAACAATTTGCGTGTTCGTTCCAATTTAGGTTTTGATCAAAAATTACACCAAGGTATTTATATATAGGGACTCTCTTAATTTCGTAACCTTTAATAAATATTTTACGCAGGGAGTCATTTACCGTTTTACCGTGGTTGGTAAATATTATATATTCTGTTTTTGATTTATTTAACCTAAGACCATTGTCCTCAAGCCATTTATCAATCTGGTTTAGATACTTATTTGTGGTTCTAATGAGTGTTTCTAGACAAAAGCTTTCAAGTACCAACATGGTATCATCGGCGTACATATATATCCAGTCCGTGATTATATTAGCTAAGTCGTTGATATAAAGATTGAAAAGCATAGGGGACAATATTGAGCCCTGAGGTAAGCCGATCTTTACGGGTTTCGGCACTGATAAATTATTATTAATTTTGGTTACACTCATTCTGCCTGTTAAATAGCTACGTAGCCAATCAAAGGCTATACCCCGAACACCCATTCTTTCCATTTTTTGAAGCAGCCGTCTGTGAGGGACACTATCGAACGCCTTTTCTAAATCTAAGAAAACTCCGATGCAATATTTGGATAGGTCCAAGGCGTTAAGGATTTTACTGTAAACTGTTGAAATAGCATGCTTCGTTCCCCTACCTGTGCGGAAACCGAATTGTTTCTCTGTGATTAGGTCACATTTATCACAAAATGAGGAGATTCTAGCTAAATAACATTTATCCAGAATTTTCGAGAAAAACGACAGAACAGAAATTGGCCTGTAGTTATTAGGGTCAAGGGGGTCGATTGGCGTTATAGATGTAAATTTTAATTTGTCAGGATATACTCCCTTAATAAAGGAGAGATTTTAGGTAAACCAGGGGAGTTAAAAAATACTTAATAGCAAATTTTATTGGTCTTGGGTGCAATTCATCCAGCCGTGGAGAGCTGGACTGAGGCAGACTTCTGATTACTTCCTGTATTTCCCTTTCCGTGACTGGAAAGAGAGCGCAGGTAGTGGGATTTGAGTTGATATTTAGGTCAGCGTGGAATTCAGTGTCGGAGCTGACAATTGTAGTAAAGTGGGTATTCATAGTGTTAGCCGATAAAGATTCTGGGATCGGCTTGGTTGTTTTTATATTGCCGGTAACTGAATTAATGACTTTCCATTTATCTCTGCAAGAACGGGCGCCCTCTAATTTGTTAAAGATAAAGGAGCTTCGAGAATTTCTAATCTGGTTGTTACAATAATTTCGGATTAGATTATAATTAGATTTATTTTGAGCAGTTGGATTACGTTTATACAATTTATAAAGTTTGCGCTTGTTTTTTATGCTATTTTTTAAATTTACTGTAACCCAGGAATCTTGACTTAATTTTATGTTTTTAAATTTAAATACATTTTTGTAGATCTGCGAGACTGCGTCATTAAAAAAATTGTATGCTTCATTAACATCATCGAGAATGTAAAGGTTATCCCACTCTATACGACTAACAGATTGTGCAAATATTTCCATATTCTTAGTTGATAGGTCTCTGACCCGTATAGCGGGTGGGGAGTATAGTATTTTTGTGTATGCAAACTCGATTGGTAAGGGATCTGAAACGTCATATTTTTTTAAAACTTTGGCTGAACCATCGACATTAGTGAAGATATTATCTAGACATCTTGGAGGACACGATAGAAGTCTAGTTGGATCATTTATTGTTTTAAATAGGCCATGGCTTGAGAACAGGTCTAGGAGAGCAAGAGAACACGGGGTATTTGAGATAAAGTCGTAATTAAAATCACCGGCTATTATAATATCGGTTTTACAATTAATGATATTATTTAGGATCTGTTCACATTTTTCCAAGAAGTAGTTAAACCTAGCGGAGTGGGGTCTATAAAGCAATAAAATTATGAGATCCGAACATAATAATTTTATACTGTGACATTCTACATCAATGTCAAAAAGGCAACATTCTGTCAGTACACTATATTTTATTTCTTGTTTTAAGTAAAACCCCACTCCGCCACCAGTTCTGTTCCCGGAACCAGTAAAGACATAATTAGGGATATAAGTGGAAAAATTATTTTGAAAAAAGGTTTCAGTTAAGGCGAAAATATCAACGTTTTTATCAATAGATTGTGCAACAAGTTTTGGAAGATTACAGTTAGCACTGCGAATATTTGAGTACATTAGCTTCATAAACATGGTAAGAAAAACAAATTTGAGAAAATCATTTTTAACAATTTTAATTTTTTAATTCTACCCGGTCTTTTACTTCGTTATAATAATAGATTTGACCATCTTTGATAACTGAGTACTGGGTTTGAAATTTGGCTGACTTATTTTCTGGTGCTTTTATAAATTGACGAAGGTTATATCTTGCTTTTTCTTGCTTAATCATAAAATCGTGCGAGATAAAAATTTGTGACCCTTTTAATTTATAACAGTTTTTCATTATTTCGGATTTCAAAGCGGCATTGTCTAGTTTTAAAATTATCCTCTTATTTTCCCCTCTCCTATATATTTGATGGGGCATTATATTAACTTCGAGACCCAAAATTTCAATAAAGAGTGTTTTTACTTCTTTAGCTAGTAGTAACCGATCTTCTCCGTTTTTCGCCGGAAAACCGGATATTGTAATATTGTGGCGCCTTTTTTCGGCCTCTAATGAGTCAACCTGTGATGCTAATTTAAGAATTTGTTCGTCTTTCTCAGCTAATTTCTTATTAACTCTTGAAAATTATCGGTCTCGAATTTGAGGGTGTCAACTTCATCACTTTTCTTTTCTAAATCATTGATTCGGGATTCATGCTCGTTGATTTTTTTGCAAATTTTATCAAGCTTTGAGGTGACTATTTGGTTAGTGGAGTTTAACTTATCAAATTCAGTCTTATTATCAGCCCGCATTTTTTTTAGTTCTTGTAAGACTGTATCTATATTCGCAGCATTCATTTTGAAAAAGATGTAGTGTGTAGGCCACCCCACAGGTTTATAATTGTCAATGTTTTTAGAGAGAGCACCAGCGTACAAAATTGTATGTACAAAAGAAAGGAAAAATAGAAGTTCTAATTGCCTGTAATACAAAAACCATTAGTCCAGGCCGAAAGTTGCTGGCGCTCTGAGGGACCGGTGTACACAGTGGCTCCTTATATGCCCTCGTTTAGGGCGTGGCGATAGATAAACGGAAAACAATGTTTTTTTTTTCCCTAAAAATATTTTTAGGCACTTGTTGAAATCTCTCCTTCTATCAGGCGTTGACGACGACCAGAAGTAAATACGCGTGCTATACACGCCGAGTGGATGTTAAGCGGCCGATTTTTCACAAAGCGGCGCACTTTTTAGAGAGTCATTTTCTTGATTTACGGAGAGACAAAGTTCAAAAGTAACGAAACTGTATTTCACTCAGGCTTGCGAAGTTGGATGGTTGATTGAAGAAAGACAGCGTAGTTGTAAACGGAGGACGTACGTAGGTCGTACTGCGTTGCTATTCTACTCGTGTAGTTTCATCAGGGTCGAAGTTGTGAGTATGTTTTCTTATAGCGAGGAACAAAGCGAGAATGTAAAGCGTGGACGTTCTAGAAGAGGGAGTTCGGCGACGAAGTAATCTTGTCGATGTTGATGCGTAGCATAAACCCAAGATCATAAGTGCTCTGTAATACAAAAACCATTAGTCCAGGCCGAAAGATAAAATACTCCGTTTTTCAAAACCACCACAGACTCCATGTTCCTCCTCTGTAGCATTATGAATATCATCCTCAATATCACTGTCCTCTCTGTAATCTAAGACGTCGTCAGTCTCTTCCAATATTTCACCTTTGCCTTGTGAACTAACAGTTGAGATATTTCAAGATTAAACCCCGCACTTTCGTTACGTAAATTGGAGATACGTTGGTTTTGGAACCAAATAAATTTGGTCTTCGAAGCGAAACTCCAGTATTTTCAGTTCTTGGGGAAAATTGGAACTTTTCAAGAGTACACAACGGTGAATCGATTGCCAAACCTTATGTGAAATGCGAAACTGGTTCTACAAAAGAGAGCCAATTACTTACCAATAAATATACAAAAGTTTTTAGCATAATAACGTACTAGCTTTTGGTCGTTTTTCGTTGTCATTAGTTTGTGTTCCGGAATCTCTAAAATATCTTCTAATAGTTTCACATTCTTGATATTAAAGTAATTGTAACAATGTTCGTTCTTCAAGTGGTTAAGTCTGACACTCAACTGAACGTGTCTCAACTAAAGCCATTGCTGGGGAGGATTGAACGTCATTTCTGGTTAAAATTGTTTCGATATTAATTACCTTATACCGATTGTACCATTTAAATTTGAAATTCGCTTACAGTTTCTTGAGTAGTAGAATTATAAAATTGTCCACTGACATGCCTCTATTCTTTCTTTCCATTTGAAAAGAACGAACGATTCATCGTTCAATCTTAAGTAATGCTGCTTTCCACCTAAATTAAAAAAAAAACACTCAAATACCAAAACAAATATAAAACATTTATAATATACATGATCGTACCTGAGCTTTTTGCAATTTTCAATCTTTAATTTTTAATAAACTGTTGAAAATACCGTAACCCGTAAACACAACATTTGTAGGGCCTTGGTCGAGGCTATACAGCAGACCGAAATAAGTAAAAAGCGTAGCCTATTCAAACATGGGACTCACCTAGATAGTATTTTAAGCTTAAAATATATAAACAACTCTTAAGAGTTTGTCTTTTCTGACAGGTGATTACGAATACCCAATAACATAAAAGCATGATTTTAGACCACGCCGTATAGGTAAATTACGCTGGGTAATGTGCTTAATCAACTTGTTGAAATTTGCACGGTGGCGACATCTGTCGAGCCGAATGCAACTACACTAGAGCCGACACTTGCTTTAATCTTCTCAATATAAATCTTTCTAATTCCATTTTCATAAGGAAACTTGTGATAAGATATGTCCGTGTTTTGTGTTTTACAGACATTGTTTACACATCCAATTACTATAGAGCTGTAGCCAGGCTTTTGAACGCCTATAATTTTGAATTTCAACAGCAACTATTTAATTAAATAAGTTACTTACCAAATCTAAGCCTTGCTACTTTCATCAATAAAACAGCGAGTGCCGCAGCTGAACCATGGATGTAGTAATGAACTGCGGTCCTGTATATATCACTCATACCCTCGGTAAAGCAATCTCTCTGGTCGCAATCTTGGTTGAAAGCCGGGGGGGGGAGGTCAGACTTTTCCCCGTAATGTGCCGGAAGTGAGGCGCTTTACGAGAAGGCGCTACAATAGAATTTTCTAAATTACAATCGTCTACTGACGTGTACTTGTCGCGAGATAGTATTAATAATATATTGTGATCGCGAAAATTAAACACATAAATAGTAGACAATCAACTGTTATTCATCATGGTGAGAAAGAAGAACTGTGTATTTCCAACTTGTAATGGCGATTCCATTCGTGCTGACAAACCTCATATGTTTGGGGTTTCCTTTATTCAATTTCAATGGTTAAAATGGCTTAAAGAAGTTAGGAAAGAGTTAACTAAAATTAGATAACCCAAAGCACGTATCTGTGCACAAAACATTTTGCTGGATGAAAGGGCCCAACTTAGGAATTTCCAAACTCAATTCATTCAGGAGTAAGTAGCAATTCTTTGCTGTTATAATTTGGTTTGGTATTAACTCATTATTGAAATCTACATAATTTTTTAGACCTTAGTATCTGTTTTGAAACCTAGTTTATCAAGCACTCCTAAAACACTTCCTCGATTACCAATGTCTGTGACTAAAGAACACATCGGAACCACAAAGCTGCTTAATCTTAATACAACGGTACGTAAAATTTACTAGTAGAAAGAAAATTGTGAGTACTGATGTTTATTTATATTCATATTTGCAGATTGAACTAGAAACAAACAAATCCACTGAACTTTTTGATGGTTTCTCTAAAGATGACACAGTCAATGGATTGTGGAGATCCAAGCTCAATAAATATGGAAATGGACCATTTTTTGTTCACCTTAATTAGAGACACTAGCATTCATACAGTCTCTAGTTTGAATATTACTTGTCAAACCTATTTTAATGAAAATTCTACCAGAAAGTCGCACATGAACACTGAAACTGCCACGCAAGACAATTTCCATGTCATCGCCTTAACTGGAAATGATAACTCGCATATGATTACGCAACCTGAACTCGAAGATTATAATTTGATAAATAATGACAAAATGATTTATGAAAACCACTTTTACAAAGAATTTTTGACCTCCACTGAATGGTTCAAATTAGTTAATGATAACTGGCTGTCCAATTTATCCTTTAAAAAAAATTCCACAGTACAATTTCTGAAGGTGAAGAAAGAAACTAACCAACCTTAATTTTACGAGTTTTTCTGTTAATTTTACGAGTTTTTTTTCCCTCATTTGATAGTTATTTATTATATTTACTCAAAAAAGCGAGGGCTATAAGTCACATGCTGACTTGGCCCTCTTACTACAAAAATATGTAACAAATTTAAAATAAAATGATTTGATTTGATTTGAACCTTTAATATCAATTACTATTAATGAGGACTTCATTGTAGAGGGTAAAGTTTTTGAAAAAAAATTAGCAAACCATAACCTTGTTGACTTGCCGAAAACTATATCCACTCTAAATTGTTTGACTGGATTATTAACAACCATTTACCAATTGAAGGTTTGTCAAGGTATTAAAGAGCCACAATTAATAAACCTGTTAAGGGATAGATCTCGGGGCAATTACAGCTACAACGTTATCAGATATGATAATTGCATTTTACTTTCAAACAATAAGACATGTTTACACTGCACCAGGTTGAAAAGTTACGCTTTGAAAACCATCGCTGAAAGCAAGAAGAAAAACCAGAGGAAGTACAAAAATCGTTCCAAAAAAGAGCTTATAATATTACTGAAGTAATCAAAGGTTGGTTAAAGAAGGTAAGTGAAGCAGGGACAGAAGAAAGCAAAGACGCATATAGCTGTTACGGGTCAACCGTTAGATGAAGTAGAAGATAATGCTTCTATAGAAACGATTTTAGAGCATACAATACCCAAAGATGAATCGTTTGTCGCCTTGTTTTTGAGGTAACAGCTGAAAGCTGTGAAACAGAAAGATCCGCATGGTCGAAGGTGGCACCCAAATGTTATTCAATGGTGTCTTTATCAGTTTCATAAGGTCCCGAATGCCAACAAAAGCTTAGCCAATTCCAAAATATTGCAGTTGCCTTCTTATAGCACTCGATTTAGACATTGTAACAATATTGGGATGCTGTCGGTATTTTCGGACGCCGTTTTTAACCAGCTGAAAGAAGATATAAAACCGTGGAAATTAAAGCCTTTTCAACAATATTTCACAATTCTTTTAGATTAAATGAAAGTCAAAGAAGAATTGATTTACACGAAAACCACAGGTGACATCATTGGGTACAGCCAATTGAACAACGCAAGAGACCAGATTAATGGCCTTCAAACCGAAAACATTGATGATAAAACAGTGGCAAGCCATGTTTTGATGTTGAGAGGGACCATAAATCACGAAACATATTCGTTCGCACAATTTGCCACTAATGGACTAACCGCTGATGATCTAAATTCAATCATATGAGAGGCGGTGGAAAAACTTGAAGCAATCGGAATTAAAGAGTTAGTTGTGATTGCAGATGGGGCTGCCACCAACAGAAAGTTATTTTCGATGAATACGAAATTGGATTCCCCACACTGATGCCTTAATCCATTCAGTGAAGATGAAGAAAGAGCATTCTTCTTCGTGTTTGATCCTCCCCATCTATTAAAAAGAACAAGGAATTATTATTATTATAAAAGAATTATTTTAAAGAGAAAAATCTCAGCCTGGAGATCATATATATCTAAATTCATACAGTAAAATGAAGGTTCGATATGCAGCGCAAGTGCTCAGTAAAACTGTTTCGAATGCCATTAGGGAAGACTTTGGTGCAGAGTATTCGGAAACCGTAGTTTATATAGATATTTGACAAATGGTTTGATATCTTTAAAACCATATTTTAATGAAGCTTTCCATAAAAGAGAGCCAAATAAGAGGCCTTTCAAGACGGTCAATGACCAACGACTAGAAATAAGTATTGAATTCATAAAGTGCTACTAGCACAAAATAGTATCTGATTCCTTTTATTATTTTTAGTGGTTAGAGAAAGATATCTTGGGGTACCTGGATGATTGGGAAAAAGACACGAAAAACAGACCTGGCGAATTCAAAGCTGAACAACGAAAAAAATTCATTCCCAAGAAACATTGTCAGGCTTGAGACAAACTGGTAGCAAAAAACCTTTTATGTGTTTTATAAATGATATAACTCGGATTTGTTTACCAATATGGCAAAAGCAATGGTTGCAATTATACAGTTCCTCCTTGGGTAAGGTGCGATGTTTGTTTTGACTGGCAACTTCAATCAGGACCCACTAGAATTGCAATTTTCCAAGCATCGAGGAGGAGCCAAAATGTGGGAAATAAAAGGGAAGCCCTACTTACATACATCATAACAGTATAACTTCAATAAATAAATAAGTGCCCAATTTCTTTTAAAAAAATCACAATTTGCTGAAATGTTTATTAAGCAATAGTAAAAATTATCACTAGTTTGTGACTAGACTTTTAAAATCAATTCATTATTTTGAAATTTGGCCTGTTTCCGAAATCTCGCTTTCGAATTAGCTAATGATTTAATGGCTTTTAATCTATTTTTGGCTTTAAATATTAGAGAGAAGGGTGTCTATCTGGTGATTGAGAATTTCATTCTCATTCACCAGATAGACACAAAGCTGTATCTTGGCTCCCTCCGTTCACCCGCGCCTCTCCCGTTCCTCCCCCACCCGCGCCTCTCTCTCTCAATCACCAGAATTTCTAATCACCAGATTCTCTCTCTCTCTCGTTCACGGGTTGCTTTCCCCCATCTCAATCACCAGAATTTCTAATCACCAGATTCTCCCGTTCACGGGTTGCTTTCCCCCAACCCCCCATTCACTGGATACTTTATCTCTCGTTCACCAGCTCCTTTCCCCCATTGCTTTCACCCCTTCTAATCACCAGTTGCTTTCCCCCATCTCTAGGCAATAAAAACAACCATAATTGTTATCTCTCATACTATCGATCCCAATCGCTAGAAATTGGCTTTTTCCCCATTCGCTATAAATCGCAGCAGTTTGCCAGAATTAGTTTTATCTCTCCGAAATAATTAATGTACCCAAAATTGGACCGCCAGTTTATTATTCTTTTTAGGGGAATCTCTATGGGAGTTTAACATTACAATAAAGCTAAAAGGTCCAGTTTGGGGTACATTTGGTCCGAAATGGGGTACATAGGGCCGAAAATGGTGACTTTGGTCGTTTTTGGGGTACATTTGGTCCATTTTGGTCACATCCCTGCTTTCCCCCATCCCCATTCTCCAAAATTAGTTTTCCTCGCGCAGATATCTGGAGATTAGATTTTTACCCGTTTGCTTATCGCTTTCGAACCCCTTAATTTCTAATCTCTAGGCAATAAAAACAAGTTATTTACATTTAATTTTTTATTTTAGAACTTTGTTTTACATGTTAGTAGGTACTATCAGATATTCCATTAGATGGTTATCTTGTACATTACACAATTAAAACAAATTAAAGTAGTTAAGTTTACAGGCATTTAAATGGGGTGAAACGATCTCCTGCAACTTTTAAAAGTTCTAACTCACGTATTTGTAGTGTTTAGCAACAGTATCGTCTGACATCCGAGGGACAGTCACAAACGTCTTCTTCTGGTACAGGTGAGAAGCTTTTGTCAGAGACCGTAGTTGCTTTTGGCGTCGGGGGAATGTCCCATTCTAGCGAAAGGTACTTTTTTTCCGATGGTGAATTATCCCTAGCCGGACAGTTTGGAAAGAATCTAGCATGTTCAAGTTCTGGTACGTCTCCTGATTTCCATCCTTCTAATACACCATGGCATTTGTAACATCGTACTTCATCGCCCTGCTGAATATAGTAGAATCCAGCCTTCGCTAGTTGCTCCTTAGTGACGTGCGGATTTTTCCAGTGACGAAACGTTTCAAGTCGATACACTTCAATGTCCATAGCTGATCTAGACCAAATACGTTCTATAGTTTCAAATGATACATTCTCTAAGCCTACATTTACCCCTAAGTCTACTAAACCTAATTTTATCAATATGGTTAAATTTCTACGCTAAAATTATCAATATAAACGCTTTTTTCAATATGCAAATTGTTTTAAATATGTCTAAAAATATAGTCTATTACCAAGAAAAAATAGTTACTTACTTTACGGGTAGAAATCCTTTTGTCGAGCTGTAGAAAAGACTGAGCGATCCGTCAGCAGGTCTTTACTCGTCAATGCGCCGTAGAGAAATGACGCACGGAAGATTAATTTATTCCTATCTTGTTGAGAATAATTCATCACGTGATCTAAACTTCAAATAACCCTCAAATTCTATTGGCTGTCTCTCTCTCTGACAGTTTAAACTGCCTCTAATGATTGACGGCACATATTAACCCACTTGAGTATTTGGAAAAAACCCTTTGCTACTCGAAGGGGAGTTTTGGAAATACCACGTTGACGATATCAAAATCGAGCTCTCACTTCAAAATGTTTACGGAAAACAATCCTCTTGGAAAATTGAGTTACGTAGAAGATTGCTAAAAAATGGCTAAGTGTTATGTTTTTTTCAATAATGAGTCTTATTTTTTACATTTTAAAGTATTTATTAAGAGTGAAAAATCCTATGACTACACTGACGGCATATCTTAAGTACCGGTGGAAAAAAATCCATTGCTCAAAGTTCAGTTATCTTATTAAACGTGCGCGTGCACAGAAAAATGAACGAGTCACGTGATAGTAACTTAATTTCTACGCTAATCTTACCCCTACTAGACCTAATTTCTGTCTAATACATTTCCAATATATATATATATATAAAAGAATGCCTAAAAATTTCATTTTAAATATAATAAAATAGCCTAGCTGATTATTATTATTATAACTTACTTTTCAGCGTGACCTTCAATGACTATTCCCAATGCTAAGACTCTTTATTGAGATAACTAAGAATTGATTCCCATGACTACCCTGACGGCATATCTTAAGTACCAGTGGAAAAAAAAATCCATTGCTCAAAGTTCAGTTATCTTATTAATCGGGTGCGCGCGCACAGAAAATGAAAGTCACGTGAGAATCGGTACGTCACTGAAAATAGTGGAAGTTTCATCACTAGAGTTCTTTTATCAATATATTTAATTAAGGATTATTTCAAAGTTTAGATGGCGCCATGGTTCTCAAAGCAGTGATATTAAAAGATCTCAACGGGTTGAATTGGAGAAACGCTAAAAATATTTTCGACATATTCATTCTCCCTGAGTATAAATAAATAAATAAATAAATACATTCTTGGCATAGTAGTAGGATTTTAAGAAAAAAATTAAATACGGAAAATCAATTATTTTATTTTAAAGGTTTTGTGATTTCTCACCAAACAATTTCAACATCTTCAATGTAGGCTATCACATCAGGGGCATCTCAAAAATCTTTTTCCTCTGATCTCCTAGTTTCTGCCTCTGTCTTTAGTATTTATAAATATTTTCCTATCCATAAACCATTTCCTAACTGGTGGACATTGATAACACTAAAAGTTTACTTATAATAATATGCTGAAATACATTTTCCAATACGCAAAAAATTAAAGCTAGACCTAAAAACCTGTAAAGTGTAAATAGTTAAGACTAAATTTCTAAGCCTAGCCCATGAAAGTACATTTTCCGTAAATCATATCCTAACATGAATGCATTTGTTAAGAATAAATGTTTTTTTTTAAAAATATGCTAATTAATTTCGTAAACAAGCATAAATTTTAGTTCGCCCTTCCTCCAAAATATCTAATAGAGCTAGTACATTCTCGATAAATATACATGTTCTTGGGGAATAAGAGACGTTTTTTTATCAAAGTAAGCCAAGTTTAAAGCTTATTGTCATTGGTTCCATAACAAAAACCACATTCGGATCAAAATAATTTTTTTTATTTTTTTTTATACAGATTTTTTTTCATTTTTTTTTGCCTTAATTTCAATTTTGGGAGTCGGTACCCGTTTCACCGAAGATGAAGATGCTTCGTTTTATTCAGCGTTGGGTAAATCGCCGTGTAAACTTTTACAGATAAATCTAATTTATAAAATATTGCCAATTGAGGGCTTGCAAGTTAGTTTGATTATAGGTTTTGAGTGTTAGAATAGAAATAACGCTAAATACAGGGTTAAATTCAATTCAAAATAAAAGACCATGACAATAAAAAATAACCTTTAAAATATAAATCGCGAAGAAAATGAAGTAACGCGACTTTTAAAATTAGTATAAAATGTTTAATCCCTCTGAAAACGTGAAAATTCATATAGGACAAAACCCAAATACATGTTTACTGAGCTTAGCACTCTACTTTTTCAATCCTCTATTCTCAATGGTGGCCTCTATTTTTACCATCGTCTGCTTCGTAAACTTTATGGATGCATTGGAAGGGCTCAAATTAAGCTAAGTGGGTACACTTCTTGTTTAATTTATATACTTCTAACCATATTAAAGTATCAATTTTAATAAAAGGAATTCAACTTAAGTGTTGTTTTGCTATCTGAAATTCGAAAACAAAGAAGGTAGTACAGGGTTGATTTTAATATTTTTTTAGAAATAACTTAAGTATACAGCGAAATAATCATTTGTGGTATCTAATTTTTTAAGTGCCCACATACTTCTCATCTCGTATAAAAGAGGGTCATTTTTGTAATATAAAACCATTCCATTCCTGAAATCCGCTACAGGAAAAAAGTTGATTAAGCTAAGCAATTTACGAGCGACGTCCTAGCGTACTTGTAATTAAGAAAGTAAGTACTTAGTTTTACGATTTTGCTTAAAACTATGATTTTAAATCGATAAAGTGAAACACGTAAAGTGTCCCTGACCAAAATTGTTTCACAAACATCTGTACCGTTTAATAAAATACGAGTATGATGACGCTTTCTAGAGCCCTATGTTCGATAATGATTCATTAGGAAAATTTGAATATAGTTTAAATTTTTAATTACTTATTTTTGGGTTGACTACCAATTTGGAGGACTACTGTTTTGATTTTGATATAACTAAATTTGATTGGTTTTCGAAAAGTTTTCTCTTCTACCCCCGCCCCCAGTTTATAATTATGATGTCAGTTGTAAATTGTTTTTTTCGAGTATAAAAAGGGTAAACAGAAAAATTGAGAGATAGTATTAAGAAAACAGCCAATTCGAATTGTTTCGGAATCGGCTCGAGGAACTAAGTACGTAGATATACGTCAATTGTAAATTCTAAACTTTGTATATATATATTATATTCAATCATTCATTCTCACTAATTTTATAGTAATGGATCCTATTTCCATAACTTTGGCCTCGGGAAATGAGTACGTCGGTACGACTACCGAATCTATGATTTGCTTTCACTGCGGCGAATGTACGGAAGAATTGGCAGTAAGAGGCGGAGGACTCTTCTTTTGCTGGGGTCGAGAGTGCGCGCATTATCAAATGGGAGTAATTTTTCGACATGGTAATGTCTATACCAAACACATCCCTGGGCATCTTATAAAGGAGTTCCCACCCCATCTCCGCTGTACGTACTGTGGAAGAAGAGGGTCGAAGAGAAGCCGTCGACAGGAGGAGTGCTCAGCGTTCGATTTCATGGGATGCTGTCATTACCCTAAACCTCCCAGAGACCGAACTGTAGTTCGTTTTATAAATAGATAAATAAATAAATAAAATTGCGAATAATTTACAAATAAATGTCTATTGACTTTTCTTCATCCTATAATATAAGTTTATTCCTAAATTTTTAAGCTTATTACAATAAGATTTCTTTAAGAGAGAGAGAGAATTGCTTAAATTATTAAGTTAGGGTTATAAGTCAACATGATAACTTATATCCTGGGTATAATTTACTAAACTTTGACTTGATAAAGTAGGTAATATATGATTCCATCTAAGTATACAAAAAAAATGCTTCAATCTTTCAATAACTTTATTTAAATTACATTGATTGTGGAAAGGCATAATTTAAGTATGCGAAGGATATAATTTACTAAACTTCAATAACTTTTCGAAAACCAATCAAATTTAGTTATATCAAAATCAAAACAGTGGGCTCTAGAAATCGTTATCATACTCGTATCTTATTAAACGGTACAGATGTTTGCGAAACAATTTTGGTCAGGGACACTTTACGTGTTTCACTTTATCGATTTAAAATCATAGTTTTAAGCAAAATCGTAAAACTAAGTACTTACTTTCTTAATTACAAGTACGCTAGGACGTCGCTCGTAAATTGCTTAGCTTAATCAACTTTTTTCCTGTAGCGGATTTCAGGAATGGAATGGTTTTATAGTACAAAAATGACCCTCTTTTATACGAGATGAGAAGTATGTGGGCACTTAAAAAATTAGATACCACAAATGATTATTTCGCTGTATACTTAAGTTATTTCTAAAAAAAATATTAAAATCAACTTAAGTACCCCTGTACTACCTTCTTTGTTTTCGAATTTCAGATAGCAAAACAACACTTAAGTTGAATTCCTTTTATTAAAATTGATACTTTAATATGGTTAGAAGTATATAAATTAAACAAGAAGTGTACCCACTTAGCTTAATTTGAGCCCTTCCAATGCATCCATAAAGTTTACGAAGCAGACGATGGTAAAAATAGAGGCCACCATTGAGAATAGAGGATTGAAAAAGTAGAGTGCTAAGCTCAGTAAACATGTATTTGGGTTTTGTCCTATATGAATTTTCACGTTTTCAGAGGGATTAAACATTTTATACTAATTTTAAAAGTCGCGTTACTTCATTTTCTTCGCGATTTATATTTTAAAGGTTATTTTTTATTGTCATGGTCTTTTATTTTGAATTGAATTTAACCCTGTATTTAGCGTTATTTCTATTCTAACACTCAAAACCTATAATCAAACTAACTTGCAAACCCTCAATTGGCAATATTTTATAAATTAGATTTATCTGTAAAAGTTTTATTTTAACATTTCTAATATCAAATGGTTGACAATATTTTATTAATTAGCTTTATCGGTTCGCTGTAGTCGCGTTACCATGTTATCTGCGTCCGTGCGAAACGGAAATCAAACGAAATTACCTGGCGAGCGAAAATAATAATTAGTGCACTTCTTGTATTATTTATATACTTTTGCTATGGTACACTTGATTATAAAAATTTATAAATTACCAAACCCCTCCTCCCACCTCTCACCGTTTTTAAGTACCAAATGAAGTTATTATTTCAAGTGATTTCTGATTTGGCATAAATATAGGAGCGAGCATTCTACATTTTTACATTCTTCGTAATTACGAGCAAGTTTAAGGGCTAAATATTAGCTATGGAAAATAACGTGGATATGCGTGTAACTAAAGCAGTTCTTAGGTTTTCTTTTAAGCCTGATATGCCAAACGAAAAACAATTTTCGTTTAGAACGTTAGAAATAATGTTAAGAAAATATAAAAACTGGTATTTACGTGAATTGAACCTGCAAGAGGACGAAGGTTACATCGACGTCCATCTAGCTACCCATGTCGTCATTGAGAAGATTTTTCAAAGATTGTATATTTATCGAGAATGTACTAGCTCTATTAGATATTTTGGAGGAAGGGCGAACTAAAATTTATGCTTGTTTACGAAATTAATTAGCATATTTTAAAAAAAAAACATTTATTCTTAACAAATGCATTCATGTTAGGATATGATTTACGGAAAATGTACTTTCATGGGCTAGGCTTAGAAATTTAGTCTTAACTATTTACACTTTACAGGTTTTTAGGTCTAGCTTTAATTTTTTGCGTATTGGAAAATGTATTTCAGCATATTATTATAAGTAAACTTTTAGTGTTATCAATGTCCACCAGTTAGGAAATGGTTTATGGATAGGAAAATATTTATAAATACTAAAGACAGAGGCAGAAACTAGGAGATCAGAGGAAAAAGATTTTTGAGATGCCCCTGATGTGATAGCCTACATTGAAGATGTTGAAATTGTTTGGTGAGAAATCACAAAACCTTTAAAATAAAATAATTGATTTTCCGTATTTAATTTTTTTCTTAAAATCCTACTACTATGCCAAGAATGTATTTATTTATTTATTTATTTATACTCAGGGATAATGAATATGTCGAAAATATTTTTAGCGTTTCTCCAATTCAACCCGTTGAGATCTTTTAATATCACTGCTTTGAGAACCATGGCGCCATCTAAACTTTGAAATAATCCTTAATTAAATATATTGATAAAAGAACTCTAGTGATGAAACTTCCACTATTTTCAGTGACGTACCGATTCTCACGTGACTTTCATTTTCTGTGCGCGCGCACCCGATTAATAAGATAACTGAACTTTGAGCAATGGATTTTTTTTTCCACTGGTACTTAAGATATGCCGTCAGGGTAGTCATGGGAATCAATTCTTAGTTATCTCAATAAAGAGTCTTAGCATTGGGAATAGTCATTGAAGGTCACGCTGAAAAGTAAGTTATAATAATAATAATCAGCTAGGCTATTTTATTATATTTAAAATGAAATTTTTAGGCATTCTTTTATATATATATATATATTGGAAATGTATTACACAGAAATTAGGTCTAGTAGGGGTAAGATTAGCGTAGAAATTAAGTTACTATCACGTGACTCGTTCATTTTTCTGTGCACGCGCACGTTTAATAAGATAACTGAACTTTGAGCAATGGATTTTTTTCCACCGGTACTTAAGATATGCCGTCAGTGTAGTCATAGGATTTTTCACTCTTAATAAATACTTTAAAATGTAAAAAATAAGACTCATTATTGAAAAAAACATAACACTTAGCCATTTTTTAGCAATCTTCTACGTAACTCAATTTTCCAAGAGGATTGTTTTCCGTAAACATTTTGAAGTGAGAGCTCGATTTTGATATCGTCAACGTGGTATTTCCAAAACTCCCCTTCGAGTAGCAAAGGGTTTTTTCCAAATACTCAAGTGGGTTAATATGTGCCGTCAATCATTAGAGGCAGTTTAAACTGTCAGAGAGAGACAGCCAATAGAATTTGAGGGTTATTTGAAGTTTAGATCACGTGATGAATTATTCTCAACAAGATAGGAATAAATTAATCTTCCGTGCGTCATTTCTCTACGGCGCATTGACGAGTAAAGACCTGCTGACGGATCGCTCAGTCTTTTCTACAGCTCGACAAAAGGATTTCTACCCGTAAAGTAAGTAACTATTTTTTCTTGGTAATAGACTATATTTTTAGACATATTTAAAACAATTTGCATATTGAAAAAAGCGTTTATATTGATAATTTTAGCGTAGAAATTTAACCATATTGATAAAATTAGGTTTAGTAGACTTAGGGGTAAATGTAGGCTTAGAGAATGTATCATTTGAAACTATAGAACGTATTTGGTCTAGATCAGCTATGGACATTGAAGTGTATCGACTTGAAACGTTTCGTCACTGGAAAAATCCGCACGTCACTAAGGAGCAACTAGCGAAGGCTGGATTCTACTATATTCAGCAGGGCGATGAAGTACGATGTTACAAATGCCATGGTGTATTAGAAGGATGGAAATCAGGAGACGTACCAGAACTTGAACATGCTAGATTCTTTCCAAACTGTCCGGCTAGGGATAATTCACCATCGGAAAAAAAGTACCTTTCGCTAGAATGGGACATTCCCCCGACGCCAAAAGCAACTACGGTCTCTGACAAAAGCTTCTCACCTGTACCAGAAGAAGACGTTTGTGACTGTCCCTCGGATGTCAGACGATACTGTTGCTAAACACTACAAATACGTGAGTTAGAACTTTTAAAAGTTGCAGGAGATCGTTTCACCCCATTTAAATGCCTGTAAACTTAACTACTTTAATTTGTTTTAATTGTGTAATGTACAAGATAACCATCTAATGGAATATCTGATAGTACCTACTAACATGTAAAACAAAGTTCTAAAATAAAAAATAAATGTAAATAACTTGTTTTTATTGCCTAGAGATTAGAAATTAAGGGGTTCGAAAGCGATAAGCAAACGGGTAAAAATCTAATCTCCAGATATCTGCGCGAGGAAAACTAATTTTGGAGAATGGGGATGGGGGAAAGCAGGGATGTACCCAAAAATGGACCAAATGTTCCCCAAAAACGACCAAAGTCACCATTTTCGGCCCTATGTACCCCATTTCGGACCAAATGTACCCCAAACTGGACCTTTTAGCTTTATTGTAATGTTAAACTCCCATAGAGATTCCCCTAAAAAGAATAATAAACTGGCGGTCCAATTTTGGGTACATTAATTATTTCGGAGAGATAAAACTAATTCTGGCAAACTGCTGCGATTTATAGCGAATGGGGAAAAAGCCAATTTCTAGCGATTGGGATCGATAGTATGAGAGATAACAATTATGGTTGTTTTTATTGCCTAGAGATGGGGGAAAGCAACTGGTGATTAGAAGGGGTGAAAGCAATGGGGGAAAGGAGCTGGTGAACGAGAGATAAAGTATCCAGTGAATGGGGGGTTGGGGGAAAGCAACCCGTGAACGGGAGAATCTGGTGATTAGAAATTCTGGTGATTGAGATGGGGGAAAGCAACCCGTGAACGAGAGAGAGAGAGAATCTGGTGATTAGAAATTCTGGTGATTGAGAGAGAGAGGCGCGGGTGGGGGAGGAACGGGAGAGGCGCGGGTGAACGGAGGGAGCCAAGCTACAGCTTTGTGTCTATCTGGTGAATGAGAATGAAATTCTCAATCACCAGATAGTCACCCTTCTCTCTAATATTTCTTGGCATTTTTTAAGGTGGCCATTACCAATGGTGTTAATGTAGTAATTAAGACAGTGTTCTAAAAGTTTTGGTCTTTCTACTTCTGGAATGACATCAATGCAAAGGTTATTCCAAATTTCAATAATTTTTTCATTCTCTTTGATTGACTGTTTGGCCTTAGGAACTCTATGACATATGTCTGGTTGTAAAAAGGAACAATTACTTCATAAATTTTTACAAATCCTTCATACACCTCGTGTCTGGTAGATAATAGCCCCCATCTGTTCTGATCATCAATCCATCTTCTCAGAGGAATGGCTACATTGTCTTTGGTTGTTCGCATGTTGGTGCTCAATACTCTTCCAAACTCAGACTTTCTGGTGAGGAACTGCAGAGTTGCACCTATTAGGTACATCAAAACTGACGGGCACTCTTCAATTTTTTTACTAACGTCAATTTGCATTAAATTATCTTATTTAGATCCATTTTCAAAAATCCTCCTTAGAAGAAGGTTGACTCCCACAATTCTTCCTCTTTCGTTGAGTTCATTGTAGCCCTGAAATAAGTATGTTTCAGTGACTTTACTATTTTTTCTTTCGGTTGTTCACCATTATTAATTAAATTTACCATTGTCGAAGTAAGTTTGCTTTCGGTCGTATTAACCAAATTGGTTTTATAATGCCTTTCATCTCACTGAGATCTCTAGGGTTTAATTTGGTTGTCCACGAATATTTTTGGTGACAGTCGTTTCTATTTAAAACCGATGATTTGAATTCATTCTGAGCTTCTTGAAGTAATGCTGGGAAAGTTTCATCTTAGTTGTCATCTGAACCATTAATTTCTTTGAGTTATTTCAAAATTATTTTGTAAACTGAGTAACTTAAAACTGAAATGAAACATACGTGTAATCATGAATTTTCTTTCTGACTTAATTTTCCTTTTTTATTTATTGGCGACTTGACCTAGTGTCTTCCTCAGGGCAGTTTTAACACTACGAATCATTCTCTCAAAAATCCACCCCACCACGCCGCACGTTCTACGTTGTATCGCCACTTGACCTTGTCTTTTCTAAAGAATTCTAAAACCTCGATTCCTCTCAAATTCTTCCAGAGCAAATCCCAATCCGCCTCGGCTCTCTTAAAGGTTTTAGCATTGTCGCTAATTACTGTCCGCACCATCCCTCGATGTGACACAAATCTTCGGAAACTCAACAAGAACGTTTCAGCCGATAAATCACTAACAATTTCCATATGAACAGCACGTGTAACAGCGCAGGTATACAGAGCTATGTAACACTTGGTTCCTTGTTTCGTCAAAAGTGGTCCACCAAAATCAACTCCGCAAACTTGGAAAGGTGGCGCTTCCGTTGTTCGTATCGTACGTAGCGGTGCCACAGTTGTTTAACATGGTTTAACTCTATATCTTTTACAACGGCCACAATCGTAAATTACTTTCTTTACGAGTTGTTGACCTTTCGGAATCCAGTAAGTTTCTCTGATTTCGACCAAAGTTTCGTTTACTCCAGCGTGATACAATCTGACGTGGTGATATTGCACCAAAAGTTTCGACAGGTAACTCTTAGAATCCAATATCCACGGATGTGTTTGACGATATGAAAAGTTTTTTCCAAGCAAGCGCCCACCAACGCAAAGAAGTCCATCTTCATCGAGAAACGGAGTCAACGACAGAATGTTTGATCCGTTAGGTAGATTTTTCCGTTCCCGTAGTTTTTCAAATTCAATTGCGAAGCTTTCCTTTTGATCTTGCAACAAACATAATTTATCCGCCATTATCATCTCTTAAGTGTCAAAAGGTCCTGCCTTCTAGATTTTTCTCTTCTTGTTCTTAAAGAGTCTTAAAATCCACGCCATTACTTTCACGACTCGTAGGAAAGAGCTAAATCTAGCTAAATCGAATAGCCGCTTCGAAACTGGTTCCACATTATTGACTAATACCGCATTTCTTATTTTCGTCATCCATTCGTTTTCCGCAACTTTCAAATCAGATTTTTCCATAACGCCAATGAAGTCATCTAAATTTCGTTCGACTAAGAAAATCGGACCATTCCACCTCAAGTAACTCAACGATAATTTTTCGATAGACATTCCACGAAACGTTGTGTCCAGCTTTATTTTAAGTTGTATATATGTTTTTAATTAAAATCATATGCCTCATGAGTCCTCCGTAATAAATTAAATATTTTTATTGCAACACCATGACAAAAATTAGTGCCTATATAGAACGATGTGTAGAATTTATAATGCACCCTGGTCGATATATGGGAGAGCAATTTTATGATAAGTGTTCGCCGACTGAAAAACGAACACCTAAGCGCAACTTACTATTTAGGTATAATAAAATCACAAACTGGTATTTGATTAAGAATGAAAAGAAGTTTAATAAACTGGCGAGTTGAAAGTTACAAAGTTAAAAATTTAAGTTAGTTAAATACTCAACAACCGAATACTAAAACGCACAAGTGAGCACCGGTTGTTGTCCGCTCTATTTCAAAAATCCAACTGAGGAAACGTGTCCTACCGAAACCCTTTCTTTGGTGCCCTAAAATTTTCGGGGTTCACGAAGTTCAGGAACGGGGGCTCTACCCACATTCTATACCCATATAAGGAGCGAAGAAGATAGCGCTGACCAAATATCTTTAAGCAAACCGGTGGCCTGCGTCGCCACGTTACTAGCGTGGAATGGGATTGCACCACTTGGTAAAATCCCTGTTAGAAAGAGCCCTCCGTTCCCTGGCTCGTTTCCCGTTTTCTTAAAGATAGTACGATACATAGTAACTGGACATTTTAAAATAAATACAGAAAATTATGAATTAACTTAATGCTAACAAATACTAAATAATTACTACGTCAGTTACAAATTATGGTTAAAAAATTAAGTTTAAATTATTGATAATTAGGGCTACAATTTTCAACATCTCCCGCCCCTTGACCAAAAGGTCAAGACCAACAAAGTCATTAAACATTTTTATTCAATTATACTCTAAATGATATAATAGTTGCATTGGCCGTCTTATTTGCGAACCATTTGATAATCTAATCATGCAGGACCTTACTACGCCGTCTCTGCTTTTCATGCAATCAACAATTGTTCCCATTTTCCACATTAGTCGCGGCATTTTGTCCTCTTCAACGAGGACAACATTTCCGACCTTTAGCTCCGGAGTGGGGTTACACATTGTTTTGTAGTGAGTGGATCTAAGTTCAAGCATGTAATCATGCCGCCAACGAGTCCAAAACTGTTCTAAAATAGCCTGTCTATGTTTCCATCTGATTTTTAAATCTTTGTGCGTTACATTAGGGGTCACAGACTGTGCGAAATTTTGCGCGGGTAATACCGTAATCTTTGCCCAACCAAAAAATGGGCAGGGGCCAACGGTACAGACTCGGCACTATCGTGATATATATACATGAATGGTCGCGAGTTTATAGCAGCTTCCACTTCCGCTAACAATGTCCAAATTTCATCGATTGTGAGACGGGATTTGGCCATGACTCTTCTGAGAGATGCTTTCACACTGCGCATGGCCTTCTCCCAGAAACCACCCCACCAACTCGCGTGGTCCGCTATGTACCGCCAAACTATGCGTTTTGCACTGAAGAAATCCGCTACTTCGGGACTCTTCATATTTTCCCATAATTCCGCGAGATCAGCGTCTGTGCGTTTGAACGTTTTCGCGTTGTCACTGTACATTATTTGTACAATTCCACGACGCGAGATGGAACGACGGAATGCCATTAAAAAGAATCAGTTGTCAAGTCGGAGACCACTTCCAAGTGTATCGCCCTTGTTACCGCGCATGTAAACAGGGCAATATAGCATTTGTCGCCCTCTTTCGTGTAAAGGGGTCCCGTGAAGTCTACGGCGGAGACCTGGAAAGGTGCAGCTGACGTTGTTCTCGAAGACGGCAAGGGTGCCATCACTGCCTGCGATGGCTTCGCTCTAAATATTTTGCAAGTGGGACATAGATGAACCATTTTCTTAATTACTTGTCGCGCTCTTGGTAGCAAACATGTTCTCTAATCTCTACTAAGGTGGCGTTTATCCCCCCGTGTAGAACTCGCTCATGGTGATGTTTAACCAGTAGCTCTGATAGCCGATGATTCGGATCCAATATCCATGGGTGGCGTTCTTTGTACGTGAAATTTTCACTGTCCAAGCGACCTCCAATTCGTACAAGTCCGTCGGCATCAAGCTGGGGATTGAGACTGTGTATTTTCGAATCCTTGGGCTATTGGTACTTGGTTCTTTAGATTGAGAATTTCCAACCTGTATTTTTCCCACTGCGCGCGAGATACCCAATATTTTTCTGCGCCAGAAATTTCTTCCGCGGACAATTGACCTTGAATTTTATCTTTCGTTTTCATATTTGAAAAAGCGCGCTTTACCCATGCCGTTATTCGGTATACCCGTAGGAGAGAACTGTAATTTTCAAGCTTTAAAATTGGCTCAGTAGGAAAATCTGCCGCAGTTACTAATTGAGCAACCTTCAGTGGGCGTTTCTCTCGCTCTATGGCTTCTCTGTCTAAATCCTCTTCTTTCACCTTAAATTTCTATGGTTCGTTTGGTCCATGGAACCATAGCTCATTATCCGCCAGATCATTAAGCTTCTTTCCTCGCGTTGGCAGGTCTGCCGGGTTCACTTTTCCCGGGCAGTGGTTCCAACAATCCGAGCCCGTCAGTGTTTGAATTTCCCTGACTCGGTTACCGATGAATTGTTTGTTTTCGTTAACTGGTCGCCTTATCCAGTGTAGCGTGATAGAGGAGTCAATCCACGTTTTTACCGTAGCTGGAGTGAAAGAGAAAGTTCCTAATAGATGCTTTACGAGTTTTGCTACAAGGACCGCTCCCATGAGTTCAAGTCTTGGTATGTCAATTTCTGTCGCGGTTTCTCCCTTTGAATTGTCTCACCTTCGACTGGATCATCTTGTTTCGGCGTGACGCGAGCCTTGGGTGCACGAACGAGGATTAAAGATTGTATTCGTCGTCGGTATAACGCAAGTAGACCACTCTGCGTAACCTTGAATTGAGGCGTCTACGTAACAATGCAGCTCGGTACCGCTTCGGCTTATGCCTGACCACCCGTTGAAATAATAGCGTGGAATAGAGATGGAGAGCGTCTCGGTCCTTTCCCGCTACTCCGATTCGGTGGAAAGCCTTTTCCACGTCTGCCGTTATCGCGACGCTCTTCTCTCCAAACTGAATCAGAACGCTGAAGAGTTCTTCAAGTAGGTTTGGTCCAGGCTCTAGGCATTCGTTCAGAGATGGAACATTTTTTCCCCATGGGATCCGGCATCGTAAACTACGCGCAGCTGGGTAGTCTCACTTCCCTTTCGAATTACAGGACTGTGAGGGATATAGTATACGGGGCCAGCTGTCTGCCATTCGTTAGGCTCGTCAACTCTTTCAACTATTCCAGACTGTATCTGCTCTTCAAATTCAAATAAAAATTTTATTTCGAGCTTTTTTTCATTGTATGCCATGAAAACGGACGGGTTGCTCTTAAGCTTCTATAACAAATTCTGGGTCCTTCTAAGAGCTACCCCGTAATTGTCAACCAGCTTCTCAACATTGGTTTTCAAAGGTAATTCTACCTGATAGCGCCCATCTTGTTTCGTTACGGTTTTTTCAAAAATGTTCAGGGATTCACAGTGCTCGCTAATTAAGGCCTCTTGTCCATCAACTATTCCCAGCGCCTCTAGGTCCCAGAATTTTCGCAATTGACTAGAAATAGCTTCGTCTTCGGTTATCCCGATGTGCAATACGGCTACTGTATTGACCGCTACCGCATCTTTAGCAAATGTTTCGTCTCCACCGGTGGGACCTTGAATAGTCCAGCCAAAAAGAGTTTCTGACGCTACGGTGGCCTTTCCTAAGCGCACGTTTCCTCCAGCTCTAATAATTTGCCACATGTAATCAGCGCCGACAAGAATGTCGATCTCTCCGCTCGCTTTATTCCTGAATTCATCGTCTGACGGCGTATCCGCTAGTTTGAGACCTCGTTTTGACATTTCGATAACTACGTCGCCGCTTGGTACCGAAAATACCGCTCCGCAGATTTCGCGAGTTTCAAGCGCGAATATAGATACTCGTTTCGTAGGATATTTTTCGTTGCTCAGCTCAATTTCCACCTTTCTACGCGTGTTAGTTAGAGGTCCATCTTCGCTACTGTCGAAACGGTAGATGCCGACTTGTATTTTCCAATTTCTTTCAGATTTAGCTGGAGCGAAAGTTCCTTACGTATGAACGAAAGATGACTTGCCCCGTCGAAAAGAACGCGAGCCCGGTGACGTTGTCCGTCCGCACCCGTCACCATCGCTTGCGCGGTTTGGAGGGGGATGACTGACATATAGAAGAACACGCCGCGTTACCGACCGTCGGTTTTACCGCTGAAGCCGCCGTCTGATTCGGTTGCGCGTTTTGGTTAGGATTTGCCATTTGATTCATTACCGGTTCACACACTGCAAAATGGTGTTGTTTACGACACTTTTTACACTATCTAAATCGACAAATTCCGGCCTGATGTTGAACCCGCAAGCATACAAAACACAATCGCTTTGACAGACAAATACCTTTACGCTCGGTTTACAAATTTTGAATAAAACTCCCGTTTCCGATCGCTATTTTTATCTAAACCAGATTGATGGGACCCTAATGGGGGTCTTACCGCGTAAGCTCTTTCTAGAGAAGTTATTTCAGTTTTAAGAAAAGTCAGGATTTCCTTCACCTCGCATTCCCCCTCTCGTTCTCTGCCAGCGCAACTTCTAGTAAATGACATAAAAAGCTCAGATGGTAATAAACCTGCTAAAATGTGATTCAAAAGTGTGCCTTATTGGTCCTCCGTAACATCGAGGGCTTCTAGACTTCTAACTTCAACCTCGCATGCATTATACAATTTTTTAAGCCCTTCTAGATCCGTGGCATTAGATACGGATGGTAGTTTTAATAAATTACCTGTATGCGTGCCTATAATTAGCTGTTTTTTACCAAAACTATCTTTAAGTATTTTTATGGCTGACGCGTAGTTAGCGTCTGATTAAGCTAAGCCACTAATAGCTTGGGAAGCCTCACCTTCTAAATAACTTCGTAAATAACATAACTTATCTTTACGAAACCGCCGTTCATTTGAATGAAAAAGACCCTAGAAGTCTATCCATTTCGGATATTGCCCTGAAAACTTTGGTATTTCCAATTCCCGTAGTCGAACCGGTGGTCATCTTCTTGTCTCGGAGTGTAGGGAGAAGTGGTCGCCGTCTTCGGAGCCGCCGCTCCTGCTGCCAACTCCACGCCGCTGGCTGGATGATATAATGCCGTAATGTAATTCATTAAACATCGTCTCGCTCGATTTTCAATTCAATTTCAATACAATTTTGTTTTACATGGGTTTTGGGGCTAAGCCATGGTTGACTTGTGAGCCCTAACCGATTCGATGTACTTGATTCATTGCCGCCGTTTCGTCCTCTTCTAATTTGGATTCTTCTAGTGTTTCTTGAATCTCGGAATCTTTAGCTCGTAACGTTTTAATTTTAAATAGTTCAATCCCGATTTATAATTTATCCTCATCGGGGTTAGTCTTCTTAATTTCCGCTTCTAAACTATTTACCGACTTTGTTAGCGCTGTACAAAATGTTCCACGCACGGAACTTAAACGTCTCAAGTTTTCTTCGTCCGACATTATCCAGTTTATTCCCGCCCAATTTAATAAAAAACCGTTAACTAAACCTAAAGTTCAAAACCTTCCCGGGTTTCCTGAGCAGAGGTGGGCAAAAATTGTGAGCAGCTGTCCAACATGAACGCTCATAATTTTTTACCTTGATTTTTCAAGTGAGCGAGTCTTCACGACAGGCGATCTTATTTTTTCTATCTTCAACTGAGCAAGCTCAGGGCGAACGCGGAATAGTTTTTTTCACTGGCGGATAAATCACGGCGCGGTGAGCGAGATCGGCCGATCAACGGGCTAATCTTTTCACTTTTGAGCGATAATCCCTCTAGCGGCGCGGCAGTTTTTCGTTGAAAGCGAATAGCGGGGCGTCGAGAAATATCTCCCTGATTGACGGAATTGGATGTTCAATTTTGAAAACTAGTAGAGGGCGAATCTTGATCACGCTGAGCAATAGCTTGGTTTTTCCCTCGAATATCGTTCACCGGGAGGCGAACCTTCATTGAAAATATTTGGTTTTCTCATCGATTTGTCTATTATTTTTTTAATAAGTGGCCGTTCGAATAATTGTTTACACAACGATTTGTCTATTCTAAAATTGAAAATATCTAGGCGGTAATAGAAACATTACTGTTATACTTTAAATATTCTACACTTTATAATTATTAAGCCTAGTTCACACTGTACAATTAATTGGGCCACTTATTTGTAAGCCTGATAATTGTATAGTGTGAACGAAAAAAGTGGGAACAATTGTTACAATTGTCCTGTTCATTGTATACAATTTTCTTCCTTACAATTAGTTTGATACAATAAAGTGGGCCAATTAATTGTATAGTGCGAACTGGGCTTAGAATACAGTGGCATTATTGGTTTTTTTTTGTGATTGTTGTCGTCCCCCCCCCCCCAATTCGCCCCGGAAACGTTACAATGGTTAACTTGTTCTTTGTCATTGTTCGGAATGAATCGGAACCAAGCTTTAACAATGCAAAATATACGATAAAAAATTTGTGGAAACAAAAATGTAATGTACACAAAAAATAAAGTAGTCCATGGGCCACGGACATAATTTTTAAAGTGCGTAAAAACACATTAACTGCCTAACAAAATACAAAATGTTTGAAGAATTATAATACATTTGAGCAGGTCGCCTGCTAAGATGGAATTATACTTATCCATATAAAATGTAATAATAAAGATTAAATTATATATAACATTAACAAATATATATAAGTTTAAAACAATATATAGTTTATTATAAATAATTAATATTAAATAAATTAATTAATAATAATCAGCTTGACCAATATCCATGTCGTCACTTCAAGAATAAATCATCGTACGTTGTGGGTTGGGCAACGGCTATCGCGAGCGCGACCTAAATAAAGGGTGGGCGGATGGTGTAGAAACCAGGCCTGTAGCCAGAGGGAAGCCAATACGGGCGTGAGATGTTTTACGCCTGATATAGCCATTCTTTGGACTCAACCCCCACTTGTCCAATGTTGTGTATCTCTCAACCCCTGGTAGACTCATACCCCCTCATCAAAATGTTGCCACATGTTAAATTTAACGTAAGCCTAATTAAAATTAATGCGATTAACGTCGATTGGAAACGATTAATAATGATATCGCAATATATATAGGCAAATTAAATTCAAAATTTATTGTCATTTGGTAAATTTTGTTTTTGCGAAATTTAACGTAAACGTATATCAAACCTTTACACGGACGGACTCGCGTGGCTCTGTTTACATTTTTTTGTCGGTGTAGGCAGCCTTATTAAGCACTCCCACAATGCTCTAGAAAGCTAGTTTTATTATTTGAGGAAATATAGACGAAATTGTTTAGGACTAATGATATGGAATCGGGAACCAAGTAGCATTTTGCAACAACTAAAATAAATTAAACAACGCCAGTCTACATCTCTTAGGGAAACCACTATTTGTCCTGAAAGTTCGTGTTGTCCTAATGTGACCATGGTACCGTCACATACGGTTTTTGTTCTTGCTATATATTTAAATATATCACGTAAGCGTATTTCAACATAATAGTACCGAAGTACTTTTCTTCCGATTTTTTAGAGATGAGTGGGGCTGGCCACCCGAAATCCGTCAAAGCCCGCGGGCCGATATTTACAAAGCCCTTCGTTTCGAAACAAGACGTACGACAGTCAGAATACACACAATCCTGTCGAAAACCCGATTAAAATCAGTGTCACACTTATTTGTTACTTTTCGTCCCACGTTGAGAATGACGTGCGTACTGCTCCGATAAGTGTCACACTTATTTGTTAATTCTGGTCATACGTTGAAACCGAGGCATACGACTTAAGCTGGTTTCACACTCGACGGAGTGTCTACGATAAACGCCACGCGGAATTTTGTTTCACATTCGATATACCGTTAATGCTCAACTTTACGTTGTTAATTTTCCGTCGAGTGCAGTGGCGTACCTAGGGGAGGGCGGAGGGGGCTGTCCACCCCGGGCGGCATTTTCTGTAGGGCGACATTTTTCATTCAAGTAAAGAAAATTGCCTGTTTTTAGTAATGGTTAAAGTTTATCCTTTTCTCGTAGTGAGACTAGCTTTTTGTTCATTTGGCAAGAATTAATGCGTATTCTTAGTGTTTTTGTACTTTTGCTGTAATATTTCAAATAATTTGTAGATAATAAAGCAAGGTTACTAGCCTTTATAACACCATTATTCGTTAGGGTGTGCCTACAGTGCCTTGTATTGTAGTTTTTACTGTTTTTAACGATTAAACGATGACACCTTTGGAAATTGGGAGGGCGGCAAATTCGTGATGCGCCCAGAGCGTCAAAGGGTCTAGGTACGCAACTGGTCGAGTGTGAGAACAGCTTTGAAAAATGCGTATAAACCTATGTTAACACACGGATTGACAATGTTGGAAGTTGCGGGGGTTTGTATACTGCTCCAAAAAATTAGATTTATAATAAAACGTAATTGCAAAACTAGGTTATATGGAAACCACAACTCTTCAAAAATATAACTTTCATGAAAATCGGACATAAATTAAGGAACGTTATTTCGACTTTTAGGCGAAAATATAAAACCACGTAAATTATCCCGAAAACCATACTTAAAATTAATATTAACTGATATAACGGAGAATATAGGTTCGCTGAGTCTTAACCTATTCATTTTTTGGCCGTTATCGGGCCTAATTTAAAAAAAATATCTACCACACAAAGCGAAACCACCGAACTGCAGTAAATTTGGCAATGTCCAATTTCTTGGGCTCTGATTCCCAAAATTTATGAAGGCTATTTATGCAGTACATTCTTTGACTTTTCTAGCCCTAACAAGGGTATGTTGGCATACAGTGCTACGCCCGTGGGTTACTTTAGGTGCTGGCTAGAACCGTACAAACCTCCACGGGTGGGTAATTAGCAGGCGCGTGCCAACGTTTTTACGAAAGCCGTGCAAAAACAAGATGTCTGGGACAATATGGTAAAAAACCTATTATTTACGATAAAAACCTTCGAATCCTGAGTAAACAACAACTTTGCCCAATATATGCCGGAATAAAAGTAGCTACGGTGGTGCCCTCTCGGTGAAATTGAACAGGGGCAAGTTCTGGCTGTGGATTTAAGTAATATCGAAGGTAAAACCGTGAACAACGTTTTTCTTTGTGACGTTTTGAACCAAATTGAAATCTTGAAGGAATTGTTTGAAAAGATTTTTATTTAACAAGCATCTTACGGGGCATCGACCATTGTTATACAGGGTTTCCACTAAAAAACGATCCAGGGCAAATAATTCAAAATCGGTTTTAGCTATTATTTTGAATTTTTCATGTCACATAGCACGATGAAAATTTCAAGGTCATTCAAAATCTCACTTCAGAACCACTGGGTTTAGAGATTTTGTGCTACCACATTCTACCTCTAATAAGCTTTGACCCGATGTAAATTGACCAATAAGAAGATGAAAAAATGAAGGAAGAAAACTGGGTGGTCATCAAGCTAAAAATAACAAAGATTCCACGCTGGTTCGTTAATAAACTCAAGACTACTTTTGCTAGGGTAACAAAAGTTTCAGAACCCACTTAGCAAGAGAGTAGTGAAAGTTTTTCCACATCAAATTTTATGTCTAAATAAATTTGAACTGATTTAATTTCATCAATTGGGAGCTTAAAAATTGAACGCCGAAAACAGGTTGGTTGGAATCTTTGTTATTTTTAGCTTGATGACCACCCAGGTTTATTTCTTCGTTTACTCAGCTTCTTATTTTTCAATTTAGACGTAGAATGTGGTAGCGCACACTTTTCTAATTGGAACAAAATCTCTAAACCCAATGGTTCTCGAGAAGTACATTGTGAAAAACTAAATGAAAAGAGACTTAAAACGGTTTTAAAATTCACAAATTATTTATTTACAAAATCCTACGTTTCGGAGGAACTGTTTCTCCTTCTTCAGGGATTTTTACAAGTAATAATAATAATAATAATCAGCTAGGCTAATACCCAAGGCACCACCTTAGGCCTAAGACATCAAGCGACTTTTGAAGCCATTAATTCAGGTGGCCGGGTTACAATGCGTAGGAGGGTGGTGGCAAGCCCTGCATGCCACGAGATAGATTTTGAATGACCTTGAAATTTTCATCGTCCAATGCCCCCTACGCCTGCTATGTGACCTAAAAAATTCAAAATCCTAGCTAAAACCGATTTTGAGTTATTCGCCCTGGATCGTTTTTTAGTGGACTCCCTGTATCACTGAAACTGCTCGCGTGTACGAAGCACTTTAATTACTCTATGGTCACAATATAGAGCGATGTTACTTTTCTCATAAGAAATATATAATTCTGCATTTGCTTATAGTCCGCGCAGTAAAGGCATTTGGCCAGTTTGTACTTCCATCTTCAGACGGTCCAAACGACACTTTTTTTACGTCTCCATATACGTCACTTCGCAGTTTAGAGGTGCCTGCCACGCTTCCGTTTGAAAATCCGTTTGTTCAACGGATAATCGGATAAAAAAATTAGATTAACCGATGCAATGTTCATTTGCGAAAACCAAGTATATTACAAAAACGAATGAGATAAAGGTTATGTTGTTTTTATCTGATAGAATGTCTACTTTATTTATTGGATAATTTACCCAACGAACAATTGTTTTTTTTTCTTCAAATAGACCTACTAATTAGATAAACTTGATAATTGAATTCTGATCATACGCGACGGTTTATTTATATGGTTTGAACGTCATACAGATAAGAGGGGTCAAAGGTGAAACGTTTAAATTTAAATGTTCCGATTAAGCTTTCTTTTATCTGAATTGGTAGATAATACGAAGGTCTATTTTCATTCAAATGTATAAACCCATGGATGACTTTTTATTGGATTATTTCTACCAATAGGATATTATTAAGTGCGACAACAATCACAAAAAGAACCAATTCTAAGCTCAGTTCGCACTATACAATTAATTGGCCCACTTAATTGTATCAAACTAATTGTAAGGAAGAAAATTGTATACAATTTTTCTCACTTTTTCCGTTCACACTATACAATTATCCGGCTTACAAATAGTTGGATACAATTAAGTGGCCCAATTAATTGTACAGTGTGAACTAGGCTTAATAATTATAAAGTGTGGAATATTTAAAGTATAACAGTAATGTTTCTATTACCGCCTAGATATTTCCAATTTTAGAATAGACAAATCGTTGTGTAAACAATTATTCGAACGGCCACTTATTAAAAAAATAATAGACAAATCGATGAGAAAACCAAATATTTTCAATGAAGGTTCGCCTCCCGGTGAACGATATTCGAGGAAAAAACCACGCCATTGCTCAGCGTGATCAAGATTCGCCCTCTACTAGTTTTCAAAATTGAACATCCAATTCCGTCAATCGAGAATATATTTCTCGACGCCCCGCTATTCGCTTTCAACTGAAAAACTCCCGCGGTGCTAGAGGGATTATCGCTCAAAAGTGAAAAGATTAGCCCGTTGATTGGCCGATCTCGCTCACCGCGCCGTGATTTATCAGCCAGTGAAAAAAACTATTCTGCGTTCGCCCTGAGCTTGCTCAGTTTATATCTCTCTCTCTCTGAACAAGATCAGCCAACTTTCGAATTTTAAGTGCTCCTTCATTACTAGGTTATTTTCAAATTTGAGCGCTCGCAATTTTTGCCCATCTCTGTTCCTGAGCACCAAAAAGTGTAGAATTTATAAACCACCCTGGTCGATATATGGGAGAGCAATTTTATGATAAGTGTCCGCCGACTGATAAACGAACACCTAAGCGCAACTTTCTATTTAGATATAATAAAATCACAAACTGGTATTTGATTAAGAATGAAAAGAAGTTTATTAAACTGGCGAGTTGAAAGTTACAAAGTTACAAATTTAAGCTAGTAAAATACTCAACAACCGAATAATAAAACACACAAGTGAGCACCGGTTGTTGTCCGCTCTATTTCAGAAATTCAACTGAGGAAACTTGCCCTACCGAAATCAAATTCAAATTATTTATTAACTCGAGAGTCATATTAAGATATTTGAGGGCCAAGTCTTCTTGCGACTTATAGCCCTCAATTACAGGATATATGTACAAGCGTAAAAATAAAAAATTATCACAATAAAAAAAAATTATAAACAAGTGTAAAGATTATGAAATAATTAAAATAACATTTTTTTAGTAGAAAAATAAAATGTTAACAAAAGTCGTTATTTAAATATAACTAATATTTTGGAGTATTGCATTTTTTATGTGTTTTTTAACTGCCGTATAGGTATGAAGGTTATTTAGACTATCAGACATTATATTATAGCTTTTTACCCCGAAGTAAAACAATGAGCTTATCTTTTTAGAAGTGTGACATTTGGGTGGGCATATTTGGAAATTGGACCTAGTTACAGTTTCAGTTGTACTTATTTCAAACAATGGTCTATGTGTACTATTCAAATTTTTGTAAATAAAATTAATACAACTGAATTTATATATTTGCTCTATATTTAGGAGCTTACATTTTGCGTATAACGGTTTAGATGGACACCTCCAGTTAAGACTATGGATACTTTTAAGTACACGCTTTTGGAATTTTGATATTCTTTTAAGATTATTATTGGACGTATTGCCCCAAACTAAAATACAGTAAGTGATATGGGAATAAAAAAAAGCAATAGTACATTTCAAATAAAATTTTTCTGGGAAAAATATCTTTACATTTTGCAATTAGATATGATGAACTTGCCAGTTTTTTGCATAAATAATTGATATGGTTATCCCAGTTTAACCTCTGATCGAACCAGATACCCAAGTATTTGTAACAAGCCACCCTTTTAATTTCCGTGCCACTTATTTTAATTTGACATATTTCTTCAGGCACCGTTTTTCCGATATTCGAAAAAATAACGTATTCAGTTTTAGATTTGTTTAATTTTAGGCCATTTTCTTCTAACCATTTATTTATTAAATCAAGATGTTTATTTGCAGTTAAAATAAGATATTCCAAATTTGAATTTTCGTTTAGTAAAATCGTATCGTCTGCATAGAGAGTTAAAAGGTCTTCGGCAAGAGTATTTGTTATATCATTAATATATAAATTAAAAAGTAAGGGAGAAAGTATCGAACCCTGAGGGACCCCGATGGCAATTGACGCTGGTTTCGAAGATTTACCATTAACTTTCGTGGCACATTTTCTATTAGTTAAATAGCTTTTCAGCCAAGCAAATGCCAAGCCTCTTACTCCCAGCCGTTCCAATTTTTGGAGCAGCCTTTTATGGGGTACACTGTCGAACGCCTTCGCCAAATCCAGAAAAACGCCGATGCAATATTTTGAGGCGTCTAAAGCATTAATTATTTTTTTATAGACCCTTTCTTTGGTGCCCTAAAATTTTCGGGGTTCACGAAGTTCAGGAACCGAGGCTCTACCCGCATTCTATACCGATATAAGGAGCGAAGAAGATAGCGCTGACCAAATATCTTTAAGCAACCCATTGGCCAGCGCCGCCACGTCACTAGCGTGGAATGGGATTGTAGCACTAGGTAAAATCCCTGTTACAAAGAGCCCTCCGTTCCCTTGCTCGTTTACCGTTTTCTTAAAGATAGTACGATACATAGTAACTGGACATTTTAAACCAAATACAGAAAATTATGAATTAACTTAATGCTAACAAATACTAAATAATTACTACGTCGGTTATAAATTATGGTTTACAAATTAAGTTTAAATTAATGATAATTAGTGCTAAAATTTTCAACACGATGGTCGAATCAGTCCATAAGTGATCTGATACATCTACTACCCTCGCGCCTGTTAGAGCACTCATTAGTTCGAGTCTAGGAATGGTTTCTTTCTTGAGAGGAGCAACTCGTGTTTTAGAAGTTATCAGGCTCGTCTGATATTTTCCATCTTTAGTTGGGAACCTCCAATACGCAACCGCGGCGAAAGCACGTTCGCTCGCGTCAACAAAACAGTGGATCTCGGCGTTTTCGTATACAAAATTTGCGATTCCACTAAAGAGATATCTTGGTATATTATCATGTTCAAGTGCGTTAGTTCTTCGCACCAATCGTCAAATCGTCTCGAAATATCGAACAGGAGTTCGTCATCCCAATAGAGTTTAAATTCTTCGCTCCAGAGTTCCTGAAAAATAATTTTAGCTCGAATAGTGAAAGGGCTGAGGAATCCGATAGGGTTGAAAATTCGGGCAACTGACTTTAGTACCCAACGCTTCGTATTGGTTCGTTTCAAAACCAATTCGTTTACACGTATTTCGTCGAAGATCAGTTCGTCAGTGTTTTCTTCCCACGACAGCCTCAAAACCTTTTGAACTGAGGGTTGAGGAAGGGTGGTCAACTTGCATTGTCCTGGCATATTCATTCCAGCGTCCTTTAGCACGATTATGGCGTCCGATATCAATTTGTGGACCTTGGATACTGATTCTTCACCAGATATGAATCATCCACGAATAATTTTTCGTTTAATTCCTGGCAAACTTCAGGATATCGCTCTTAATTTTTACGAAGATGATTCTTAATCGTAGCGTTCAATAAGAAGGGGCCGGAATTCACTCCAAACGGCAACCGAACGAATCGATGCGTTACTAATTCTTGGTTTTCATCGTTGACATTACTTCGCACGAACAAAAATCTCAAGGCGTCTGTATCGACTTCACGGATACTTATTTGGTGAAAAGCCTTCTCGATATCGCCAGTGAAAGCTATCGGTTTATCTCTAAACCTAATCAAAACATCAAATAACTATGGTAGAAGAGAAGGTCCAGTTTCCAGGCATTCATTTAGAGATAGTTCATTCTTGCCGTGTGAAGAAGCGTCGTAAACTATCCTCCATTTGGTAGTTGTACTATCCTCTCTCATAACTGCTCTGTGTGGAATATAGTAAACCGGAGTATCCGCTCTAGGAAATTCCGCACATGGCGCTTCCTCAATAATTCTCAGTTTCTCGCTGCTCAAGTACCACTTGGTGTTAACGCTCAAAATCCGTCGGATTTCTTCTCAAATTGCTCATTAGTAGAGTAAATCGTCTATTCACCACTCCGTAGCTATTGGACAAATCAAACTTTCTATCGTTCCATGGGAGGGATACTTCGCATCTTCCACCCACGTTTCGAAGATTACTCTCAAATTTATCTAGTTGCTCCTTGGCTTCTAAGTTCGGCTCGTTGCCACTCGAAAGTCATATCGAATCAGATTCCCAAAAAGCTAGCACTTGGCTCGATATTTCTTCTTCGACGCTTACTCGTAAAACAGTAACCGAGTTTACTCCGACCTCCACGGTATTTCGCGCGTCGGTACCGTGAATCATCCATCCAAAAACCGTATTCAACGCCGCCAAAGAATCATCCAAGCGCACTCTTTCGTCCTTTACGACGTTCCAATCGAAGTTTGAACCAATTAGCACTTCAATCGAGGAATCCGCTATCGAAAATTGACTCTACTCAGAGACGTCTGCCAACTTATAACCTCGCTCGGACATCTCCTTCACTATATTTCCGCTGGGAATCGCGAATACCGTTCCACAGATCTTCGGAGTTTCTATAGCGACAATTTCCACAGATTTAGTAGGATCGTACAAACTTCTTAAAATCAAAACGACTTTTCTTCTGGTAACTCTTTCCGGTCTATCTTGTCCGAAAACGTGAATTTTTATGGTCTCTTCCCCTAGCACTTAAAGGTTCAGTTTACGAGATACGTCTTCGTGTACGAAAGACATATGATTTCCAGTGTCTAAAAGGCAACGTGATTCGTGACCCTTCCCATCGGTGCTCAATATTTCCATCTTAGCCGTCTGCATCAGCACTACGCCTTCAACTTCAGGATTGCCGCACGACAATACAACTTTCAGTGTAACATTTTCCTCCACAACTTTGGAGTACCGCTCTGACGTGTTCTGACTATTTTTCTTGGAATTCTTGACTTCTTTAGAGTCACAAATTGAGTAGTGGTGTTTACGGCCACAGTGTTTACACTGTCTGTTCCTTGCCCTGCAGTCTCTTATCATATGGTTTCTTCTTAAACACGAAAAACAAAGTCTATTCTTGACAGCCCAATTCTTCTTTTCCTCGGTGGTAAACTTGTCGCAAACGTTAGTATAATAATATTACTCTCACAAAAGTAACAACATTGAGTGACGAGGCGGAAGGTAGAACATTTTTCTCTGAGAAAAACTTCGACGACGTACTTGTTTTTTCTTGGGGTCCCGGCTTCGATGTTAAGGTAGGTTGTCTCAAGGTGTAAGCGTTGTTCTCTGCTTACGATTTCTCGCTCCAGAAAACCCACAATATCGTCATATTGCCATTCCGTGTCGTGGTTAAAACGAGGGCTGCTAAACTTCGCAACGATGTCTTCCGGTAGACGAGTTCCGAGCAGGTGACTTAAAAGACTTCTGGTCCTAACTTCGCACTTCAATTTCACAACTGTCGTATAACTGACGAAGAGCCACGATTTCCGAACAGACGTTCCATATGCAAACTGATTATTAAATCCTTACGGACAAATCGTTCATTGAGATGGGCAATGGCGATTTCGTAGTTAGCGGCGGACAAGCTCAATCCGGATATGACCTTGGTGGCGGTTCCTTCCAAGTAGCCCTTGAGATAAATGAATTTATCAATGGCGTTTATGTGATTGTTTTTTGTGGATAGCAGACTAGTACTGGCCCCAAAGGTTCTGCCAAAGCGAAACTTCGCCGTTAAATTTTCATGTTTCCAGCTTTGGAAGTCGAACCGGTGGACCGTGAATAGCTGCTGGAATGTCCTCGTTGTTAATATCGCGATGATCTCGAACAACAGTTGCCTTCTTTTCGAGTTATGTCATTGCTCTGTTCTTAAATAGCACCACTCTATCCATATATTGCTCCGTCTCGGTTATCTCGATCTCAAATTCATCTTCGTCAGGGATCAAGTCTTCAATCTTGTTGTCGAGTTCCACTAATGTTTTGAATTTGGACTGCAACTGCCCAACAGCGTCTTCCAGCTCTTGTACGTTAGGCTGATTCTCATTCAATTCATTCTCTATTACGTCCACAATTTTGGTGGTAGTTCTTCGGGTAGTTTCCCGCTTCTTTATAAACTTTTTCTGATCTCCAGCCATCGCAGCTTCCAAGTAGGCACGTAAACGACGTTCCCGGGTTTCGGCACCAAATTTGTTAAAGATGTGGAAGTTTTTACGTTGTAATAATGGGAGAGCAACTGTTTATAGTATTGCCTAGCCGACTGAATAAACTAGGCCTAACTAAACCTAACTTGGAACCGTTAAGGAAAAAATAACGATGACTTCGAAAATAAATATTTCACTTTTATTTATTTTAAGAAATTTCAAAACGTCCGCGCTTGGACAACTTCAAAAATACCACTGAAAAATCTTCGCGCGTGTGATAAAATTTTTCTTACACTATGTAAATTTAGCAATATTTTTATTATAGTAATTTACAACTGGAACTAGTTGGCTGTTGCAGGAGATCGGGGTGTAGTCGATATACCGATATGAGGACATAGGTCGTCCATTCGTCGTCGGTCTACGGTATATTGTCCTGCGGCATTGGTACTACTCCCAAATGACTGGGGAGCCATTGAAAGAAAGGTCGGCGATGACACTCGGAAACGATGGTATTATAACGGCGTAACCCTCCATTCGCGTCAATGCTCAAGGTTCAAGGACAATATTGCAAACGGAGAAGTCGTAAGACCTAGCATGAGGAGAGTTCGATGGTCATGTAGTACTAAAACTGAGGAGAGAGTTAGACGTATTTCATGGTATTCGATTATGAGTTGGTCGATTCTGCCTAGCACTGTTTTCCGGTACTTCAGGGCTTCTGTCGTTTAGTGCTAACAGTTGTTCTTGGGATGCGTCGGCAAACGGGTAAGTGTACCCTAAAGAAATCGCTAGTGTCGACGTTATAAGGTCCACTCCGAGGCACGAGTCAATATAAACAGGTATAACCTCGGAGATGTTATCGTCCCCGACGATGGGACAATACGCCAAAAACTCGTGAGTTTGGCAGAATCCCTGAAATAACAATTAATTCGGTAGTTGAAGCGGATCGGCCGTGTCAAGAGATCTAAGTACCGCATCGGTTCGCGATTTATCACCTGATAGTTCGTTTTTCGGTTCCTCGTCTCCCAGAGTGGCACTTATTTCGTCATTCTCCGATCCAGGCGGATCGGAAGTATCTGTTCGTTCTTCGGGATCGTCAGGATCAGGATGGTCCGGCATGGGTGTTTGGCTCTCGTCGGATGACTCTGGATCCCTCGGAGAAGGCTCATCCTGAAGATCGGTGTAAATGCGTGATGTTGAAGGGTCATCGGTAGACGTTGAGGCTTCCACTTCGTTGTTAAATCTGGGATTATTATGACACCAATACAATTTAAACTTACTAAAATGTTTTAGTCGTGGGTAATGGCGTCCTCCAATTCGTAGACGAGTGGACTTCTGATTCGGATTATACTGAATGGCCCCTCCCATCTCGGGCTGAGTTTCGCCGCGTGGTCATGCGTTTCTTTCCAAACCAGAGTGCCTACAGATAGTTCAGCACCTTCTCTGCGCTTGTCGTAATATTTCTTTTGATGTTCTTGGGAACGACGCATCATGAGTTTGTATCATTCTAATTTGTCATGAAGTGTCTGGATGGCTTGGGTGCGATCAGCGACATCAGGGACAGATGAAGGGACATCATCATCCACGTTCCAGGGCAATCGTGGCTCGCGTCCCATGTTGAGGTAAAATGGTGATTGATGGGTAGAGCCCTGGGGAGCCGAGTTGATTGCAAATTGCCAAAATTCAAGCGACTCATCCCAAAGGCGGTGCTCGTTTAAAACGATCCACGATATTGCTCTGTGGATGATAACCGCTGGTCATTTTACAATGAACCTTCAGCAGTTTACAGGTGTCCTTCCATAGTGTAGAGGTAAATTGTCGGCCTTGATCACTAAACACGTGGCAAGGAAAACCTCAGCGCAATATAAATCGCTTAAACGCGTCGCAACAGATGTTGGCAGTGATTCTTCTGACCGGTACAAACTCAACGTATTTTGTGAAATAATCAATAATTGCGATGAGAAATCGGTTAAATTGATACTAAGCGGAAGGGGCCCCATTATATCGACCCCGACCATATCAAACGGCGCAACCGGCTCAGTTAATGTCTTCAGACCAGGCGTTTTTTTGTAACGACTTTTATATTGCTGGCATACCAGACATTGCTTAACATAATATTTAACGGCCGTCACTACAGTGGGCCAGAAATAACGATATCGGATCCTCGCGATCATCTTGTCACGACCACTATGGGTGACTGTCGTGCAGTATTCTCATTCCCTCGCGACGGAATCATTCCAGAAGATAAATCTTCCTCGGAAGAGTACCCCAAGCCCTTCGATACAGGATATTGTTATGAAGAATCAAGACGATCAATAATATCACGAGTTTCAGCGTCATCCAATAGAGCTAAACGGATGTCGTCAAGCGTGAAGGCATTGAACATTGCATGCAGGGCCGGCGGAAGAACGACTCCTTCGCTGTCGGACCCCCTTTTTGTACTATACAGTCCCGGACAAAAGTTTCTGAACACTTTGTTTTTCAAATATTTTTAAGACTGCTATTAGTGGAAAGTCGAATGATACCTTTTTTTAAAAAACTGAGAATAATTTGGCTATTTTAATTTTTAAAAATATGAAGATTTCTTCACATTTTTAAAAATTAAAATAGCCAAGGCTTAAAAAACGAAAACATCGCTTTTTTTACCAATGGAAATTCGTGCACGTGACAAACACCAATCAACGCGCAAAATAGTTCCCTTTCCATAACTTGTTTCAAAATCGGACAAGTGGTTCCGGAAATATTGAAAAAAAAAAAACCAAAAATCAAGTTTTTTAAGCCTAGTCGAAATTCATTTCAAATTAAAGTCAGTTTTAGATGGCAGCGAGAAATCGCACGGTTATACGATTTTTTTGAGCTGTTGACGGTGTTTTACGATATTTCTTCGCAGTTTTTTCGGAATTTTAGGATATTGAAATCATGTTTTATAGCTTTTTCAATATCCTAATTGGAATTTCTATTGGTTGAAAAGGCGATGTTTTAGTTTTTTAAGCCTTTGGTCAAATATTTCATCATTTTAAAAATGGAAAATAGCCAAATTATTCTCCGGTTTTTAATCTTTCCAAAAAGGTATCATTCGACTTTCTACTATAAGCATTCCTAAAAATATTTGAAAAACAAAGTGTCCAGAAACTTTTGTCCGGGACTGTACCTAAAATTGAAAGATTTGTAGATACATCGCCCATCGTACAAGACGAGCGTTCGGATACCTGACGTTATAAAACCAAGTTAGAGACTTCAAATCAAATAATTTTTATTTTCAATTTCTTACAAATTTTAGCAGTAAGAGGGCCAAGTCAGCATGTGACTTATAGCTCTCGCATTTTTCAGTAACCACGGTGAAGGGAAGATTTTCTAAATACGGCCGGAATTTTTTCACAGCCCACAGGATGGCTAAGCATTCCTTCTCTGTCGTTGTATATTTTTGTACCGCTGCGCTTAGAAGGCGGCTGGCATATGCTAGAGGTACTTCCACTCCATCTTGGATTTGCGAGAGCATCGAGCCGAGGCCAAGGTCACTGGAATCCGTGGTAAGAATATAAGCAATATTCGACCTATAGGAATAGATCAGCCAATGCCTCAGAATGAGTTCATAAAGTCTTTAGTGGGAGAGAAAACGGATCCACAGCTGAAGCGGGGAGGCAACATTTCAACAAGATGGCCAAGGCTATTTTATAAAAAGAACTATTGGTGCTGAAGAAAATAAAAATTTTCTCAAATACTAAAAATTATGTATTACAAATTTCGACATTTTCTAGTAAATCTTGGAAGGGTCAAATGATTCAATATACATTTGTATAATAAAGGGTTCAATTTAAAATGTTCTAGTTTTTTTAATGAAAAGAAGACGTAAATATCCTTATAATAACTTGGTTCCAATTCATGTAAAATGAATTAGAGTTACGACTTTATTAAACCAAGCCAACGAATTAAAATTTGACTAATATATAAAAAGATATGAATTTTTGTGGTTAAAGGTCAACATCAAATATCTCCAAAACCGTTTATCGTTGGTTAAACAATTTAAAAATCGGGGTTTTGACTCAAAATTGCCCTTTAAAAAATTAAGCTTAATTTAAGAGGGTAGGGTTGATACTGGTTGTTTGTCATGAAATGACCTTTTAAAACTCAATTTCGCCAAATCCAGGGCTGCATAGTATCCATGGCATTTTTGAAGTCCATAGAATTTTTATGCACACTAGGCAATTTCATGATTAATGAACATGTATTGGACATGGGATATTTACTAGGAGTTCCAATACTCTCATTGATATCGTGTTAGAACTCTATCGATGGTTTTTGGTTGAAACCGAGGGGAGGCTCGGCTTCAGCCCCAGTAGCAAAAATGAGAATCAAAGCAAGTGTCACGTTTGATTCCCCTTCTTCAACATCTATCAGATAGTCTCGCCAGTAAACCACGGCTACATTCTCTAATGAAAATCTGTTGCCCCCCGATAAGAAAAATAAATAAACAAATAATTTATTTTGGCTATTGTTATGGCCATATTTGGATCATGCATCATAATCGGTCTGAATAAATTCGGAAAATATTTCAGTATTTTCAAAAATCCTAACGTAGACAACCCTTCTTTAAATTTCTTTAAATTATCTAAGTGGCGCCCCTGTACAAGATAGTATGTTATGTCATCTAGCTGTCTATTTTGCTCGGACAAAAACTGGTCTCTCACAACCAACTAGAAGCCGTATGTTGCTAAGTCCGTCCAAAACTTCCAACAATTCATCCACGGATTCTGCCATCGATATTTTTTGAACGAGCTACCTCTTAAGTCCCCATCAAGTATATTGCACGGTTTGATCTTTATATTTGATAGTTCAATGTATAAACTATCAAAAAACCAAGATGCAAGGCACTGTGGACCGGGACCTCCATGTACAATCGATAGGGCATTTGGCTTCCCTGCGTAATAATACATGTTTTGAGAGACACCGCCAGAATGCATAGTATAAGATTTCTCTGTGCTGGAGGACCTTCGAAAATATTTGACCCCATAATTTCTTTCAAGAGCAAGCGAAAAAATTTTGGTGATGATCTACCAACATCAGCGGCACTCTCTACTTGCCCACTTTCATCGCTAAAAACTACATTAATTTTTCCAGCGGGATCAAATGTCCTCCTTTTAAAAGCTCGTAGCGCGCCATCAAGAACATTTGATCTTATAAAATTTATGTCATTTGTTTTTAAGCCTGCAATTTTGGAATTTAATCCAGAAATCACGTTCTTAATCTCAATCGGTTAATCATTATCAAAGATTAATACGTTATCTGTTGCCATTCCCAAACCTCTTGTAGCGCTCGTTTCTGAATTTGTTACGCGAGCCATTTCTAAATCGGTTCAATGAGTATTTTCTAAATTTGTTGTACTCGAAATTTATCCATTTCATTCATATTCCGATTCTAAATTTGTTGCAATAGAAGTTTCTAAATTTGTTGTTTGTGCCGTTTCTAAATTTGATGTAGCAGTTTTAGTATTACGAATCCCTATAAAAAATAAACAATATCTGTTAAATTATGTATTATAAATTTATTGTGAAATTATTACCGGATAAGATTATCTCCGGAAGTTCATCATCGGAATTACCTTCTGAAGCTTCGACAGCATTATCTTCGCTAACGGAATACTGGTCTCTTTAGCTCGAACATAAAGTACAGATTTCCTCCAGCATCTGAACTGTATCTCCGTTTAAAGTTAATCCTGGGGGAACTTTTGGTTGAACTAAAGAAGACCGATAAGCTCGCAGTAATTGAATTCTGTAATTAAAAGATACCTTGTGTTTATGACATTTTTCATCAATTAAAGGAGTAATGTAAGAGATCGGCTACAGGCAGGCGTGAAAAGTGGACGGTGAGAAAACAATTCAACGGAAGAATATTCCAAATATGATTTTAAATTAAAAGTTGGATATCTTGAACCGTCGTATATTCTGTTGATACCTATCACGAGCAAGACGTAAGTACGAAACGTCCTGCTTTTAACAATATTTTTTAAAGCTAGTCTTTTACGCCAATGACCGAATGCTTTGGAACTTGTTAGGTAACGTTGGCTGAGAATTAAAACAGACACAAGCCACCGTTGGTCAAGAGTTAGTAGATATAATAAAAGCGTTATAGTAAAGAAAGACCAACAAATTGGGGGAACTGGATTTAATGGAGTAAAACGCGGTACTTCGGCCGATAGGCCTTCCTGGCGACGATACAAATTAAAACTAACGAACAAAACAGTTTGAAAAAATAAAGAAAGCACGCGACCCGAGACAATAAAAACGCGACAGCAAAGATGATAGACCTACAGAAAGGAGGACTGTCATAAAAGGAGAAAGTTCACAATAAGTTTGTTAAATAATGAAAGGGGAGATAAAGTGGAGAAAAAACCAGAGTGGAAAGAAAGACATCAAACGCTGGCAAACAATCAACCTACCCGACGAGCAAAAAACCGCTGCCGTTCGAAAGAGACGAAAAGAGTGGGAATGTCGAACGCTAGCGGGAATTATGGAGTCGTTGAAATTTATTAACATAAAAATTTACTTCGTTCTGAAAGTAGTTATTTTTCACCTCGTATTTGTCGTCATCAATGATCAAACTACCCTAGCAAAAAGTTTTCTATCGAAGACAATAGGAACTCTGGAGTGATGAATTCCATTTCCGTAATAACTCTAGCGTCTCTAGGACTGTTAGGGCCGTAGCTATAGGCAGGAACGTTGAACCTGGAGCCACTATCTCGTTAGCATCTTAAGACGCCAAAATATCATTTTACTATGAGCGATTCAAGCTCGTTTGGGTGAAAATTTACCCTAGCCTCGGGCGCAATGTTTTCTAGCTACGGCCCTGACGACAATTTTTTATTATTTTAATAAATGAAATGAGATTCAGTGAATTTTCAGAATATAAAATCAATAACATTCATTTAAATTTAATAATTTTTAACTTGTATTTCTTAACCGCAAAACAAAATACTCGGTGAGATCGTCGCCTGAAAGCAAAAACCACGTAACTTTATACTAATTATAGTTACGTGGTTTTTGCTTTTAGACGACGAGATTTACTTCTCATATCAAATTTATTTTCACAATGTGCTTTTCTTTTCGTGTATAAAGTATAAAATGAGTGATAGTGTTGTTTTTATAAGAATTCAAATCAACTTACTCATCATTTATTTTTAATTTTTCTGGAAATAGTTTTTTTAACTTCATTTAGAAGCTCCTCTGCGTGCCAGTCTTTGTGGAATTCCACGGCGAATAACACAAAACCGTAATTATGCAAGCTTGTTTTAAAGCCGCCCCTTGGAACCTTTTTGCAGTTTTTTTCCGGTATTAAAGTAACATTCATATTGAAAGTGGGATATGAATCCGCTGCAGATTTCGATTTGGTGCTAAAATATGAAATTTACCATTAACGTAAAAATTATCTTTTTTAACTACTACTTTACATTGTCAGGTTTAATCACTTTCATTTAGTTAATTATATATATTTAATTATTGAAACTAGATTTAACTCGATTAGCGATACACTATAATATTTTTTTCTCAATTCAGAGCCGTCTTGAGACTTTTTGGGTACTGGGTTTAACAAAATTTATTTTAACATTAAGAGAAACTGAGAAACAAAGACTTAATTAAAATGAAAATGAATCAGATACAATAGTAATTGTGCACACTAGTAGGCATAAGTAGAAATGAATAATTTAAATTAATAAGTTTCGGGATGACGAGGTAAAATAGATATGAATAATATAAATATTGTTTTATTATCACCTATAAAAACTTAAATTACCACAGTAGAATAATAGGATTGGCTTTCATGGGCATCGAAAATAATTCCAACCAATTATCATTAACCAAAACTGAACTTCAAACTCAATTAAACCCTGGGTTCTATAAAATATCCCATCATCAATTACTTGAAGACTAATTTGTACATAATTAAATATAGAACGTCTTACTTTGAACTTCTGGTTCTTCTTTTTTTCTACCGTTCCCGTAAAATTGAACTGGGTGCTACTAGCTGTTCATTGTAGGAGGATCATTTACTTCAGTTGCAGCTGTTCGTAAGGAACGTGACCTAAACATGTTGCCTATTTCTCTATCTACTAGGCCCTAAGAAGACCTTGTTTCTTTGGGAGATAAAATTGTTCTTTCGCTATTGACGTTTGAGTTTCTCGGGCTCACAGTCGAGGATATTAAATCAAGGAATTGTGGACTTGAAATTATATTTTGAACAACGTCTCTAAGTTCGGTGTAACACTCATACCGACCATATCGTAACAAATCAAAGAATAGGGTACAACGAGATGAAGGTCAGCTAACAGAATAAAACTAAGGAGTAAGGACAATCCAATTTACCCCCAAATTCTGAGTCTACCTCAGAATGGGAGAGAAAGAAAAATTATGATCCACTCATAGACTAACCCTCGGGCAGCCTTCCTCTAACGAGACAGTTTCACGGTGCTCGAAAGTGGAGGTAGGGAAGACATACAATGGGGAGATGAAATCGACCTTTTCAAGGACAAGACACGTGATTATTTTTGAACCGGTGCAGCCCAATTTTTTATTTCAAAATAAAACGGGCTGATACCAGCCATGTGGGAATTCCGAAGTAACGTGACGATTTATTTGCCCCTGAAGTCTTGAATGGTCCAATAAAGGAAAGAAGGAATTAAAGGTCGCGGACCAGTACTTTACTTCGGAATTATTTACAACTTGTCAAATTGAATAGAGGCGGCATAGCTATGAATTGAAACACAAAGGCTGAAGCTTTTAGGCCGAAAAGCGCGGACTCGATATAATACACGAATGAGATAATGGGGGGGGGGGGCATGAAGTATGTCGGACATTTTAAAGTTTGCGTCCGCTTCCACTAGGTGTTTCCGGAATAGAAAAGTCTGATGTGTATTTTGTAGTCCTTGGATCGTAATGTCGGTAGCTTTTCTAGTTTCTTTGGTCTCCGGTTAAATTTTTTAAATAACGCTATATTAAACAAAATGTAAAGGGTTGTTTTATGGCGCGTTGTAAACAAAGGTCAAGTGTTACTGAAAATGGCTAAAAAGTAAGTCGTTTAGTCCAAATAATTTAAATTTTCATTATGAAAATAATTTTTTTAACGTAAGCCTTGTATGGTTTAGATAATATTTCATAGTTTATCCAAAGAAGTGAACCTAATGGTAAATAACTATTCACCATGATTTGAAATACTGCAAAGTAAAGAAATCGACCAAAGTTTGTTCGCTACATATCGGAACGTCTGATTTTTCATCATTGGACTCCGGAAGACCACGGTTGAAAGCAAGTATTCGATTTTGATACTTCTATCAGTGTGTCATCTAATTTTGATTCTCTTAAATGTGATCAATCCTCAACTAGTCCAGCATCTAGTTTCAATTATCATAAATCTAACGTAACTTCAAGGTAATCTCATAGTTTCGAGCCTCATCAATCTGAACCAACCACAGACCGTTCTCTCATCTCAACCACAAATTACTCCAATGAAATAAGTGAAATAGTTGTTCATAATGATATTGGACGCAACAGAATTAAATGTGAAGCCTCTAATTAACTCTACCTACAGTGAGGAACTTACTCTAACTATAATTCAACCACTACCTACAAAGGGCTAACAGGAATCATTCGGGGATGGATTAGTAGCTTAAGTCTCTGCACTTGCCTATCCGATAGAGAACTCACCGCGAGAAGAGCGTTACTGTAACTACCATTCAAGCCCTCCGATGTCATAATGGCTGATAAAGAAATTATGGTTCCACTGAAAATTACCGCAGAAGACCCCTCAGATAATTTAGGCGTAGTTGATACGGAGCCTGAAAATGTCTTCAGTGACAGTAGTTTAGAGGAATGTAATTTTTTCTGAATTAAATTACGAAATATTTATTAAAATGCAATCAATATGAGTTAAACCATAAAATACAAGAAATTTTACATTATATTGTTAACTATATAAGGTATAGGTTCTATCCGGACACTTTTCCCACTTGGGCGGCACTTCTGAGACTCAGGCACGCAAGAGCAGGTGGTTAATATTTGTACTATTGTCTTTTAAAATCTTAACAAAGCTACAACATGATTTCCAGCTTTACACTCATCTCAAACAAACGGCTGTTGTTTTGATCGCAATCATTGGGGTATATGGCTCCAGCCTCTTTCGTAAGCTCTGAAAACACTTTCCATTGACATATACAACTTGAGTAACACTTAAATTAATTCATTTAAAATTGAAGGTCAGAGATAATGGTAGTGATATAGGGATTTTGTGTACTATAGGGAGTTTTCGCTGGATCCTATAGTGATTTTGTGTAGGGATTTTCCGCGTTAGAGGGATTTTCGATGCTTATATGGCACCTTTTTTTTTATCCCCTCCGACGTTTGTTATGATAAATTCAAATATATTTATTTAACGAGAAACAAATGTTCTTTCAAATACTCTGAATTGGCGTAATCTAAGGAAAATATATTGAAAGGTTGAATAGACATTTATTTCGTTTATCATGACTTTAAAATCTTCAATAATGCGAATCGCTGTAACGTAGTTTGCGGCGTAGGCTGTGATGGCGTCCAATCTCTGGTGTTCTTCGACGATAAAAAAACGTCCCGCATGCCCGGAATCGCTAAACAAAATTTCGTATACATTCCTATAACTGTTTAAAATGGATTCGGCCATGGTCTTAAATATATCGGTACTCTCTTGGAGTAATTCTACATGATTGTTAACATAAAACAGGAATCTGGCGAGTTCACCTGTTTCTTCGGCAGTTAGATTTAAAAAGTGGTCATTATTTTGGCGAGTGACAAATAAGGATAGCTCCTTTTTAGGCAACACTTTAGCATCGATGGAGTTTGAGAGAGTGAGACTTTTTTCGTTGGTAGAATTTGCGCAGCCGAATAAAGAGACCCAATTACGGTGACGGGAAAAATCGAAAAGTTGTTATTGCAGAAGGCTAATTCAATTGAGAAATCGTTTTTCAGGCTGAACGTGAGGAAAGACGGCTGTGATAGCTTATAGCGTGGATTAATTTTCTTAAGTGTAGGTGTTGTTTTGGTCTATTTATTGGTGCTCTCATGATCTATAAGTTCAAGTTCGTTTATTGTTTATCATTTGATTTCACATTGTTAAGAGTTGCAAGGGCCAAGTCAACAATGACTTATAGCCCTTTTTGTATAGTTTTTTAAAATTTTTTTTATAGAGTTTAGGATAAATAATTGGTTCCGCTGTTTAAAAAAATTCCGTACATGTACCTACCCATTTCTGAAATATTTATCTTGTACATCTCAGAGCTCAGGTCGCTTCGAAGTGCCGATGTCGAATAATACCGAATGGACCTGAACAGTCGCTTTTATAGGCCAATATAATGACGTTTTATTTTAAAATGAATACGTCCTTAACGGGGGCGGTACTTTGTTACATTATGAATTTCTAGGTCTACGTGTGTACTGTAATTTCTAAACCAAAAAGTAACATATTCTAGGACGGTGAGCAGAGGCATAATATTTTTGGGGTTATTCACTACAATACGTGTCAGCGCTATTGAGGTCTGACTTTCCATGTCCGCGGCTAGAGTAGGACTAACGACGGTTATAAGCTTATACGTTAATTAATAAATCACAATATTTGAAAGTAAATGTTTTTTAATAAGTTTGAGGGGGGAGGGGGGCGTCAACGAGCCCCCGCCAGAGGACTGTATTACCATGGAGCATAGCCGCCAGGGTTTGGGGTTGCCCTGCAAATAACACCCTGGCGGTATCGTCCAAGGATCCCACGTAAAGATGCAAACATGTTAAGATCCTAGAAATGAATTAAGTCTTATTTAAAAAAAATTCAGCAACGAAAAATTATAGAAACGGAACATACCTTAGACGATCCCACGCTTGAGGTGAGGGTCCTCCGACGGCGGCGTGGTGGGTTTGGTGGGTCTCTCCGTTGACAGCGTCGTGGTGGGGGCTATAATGGTCCAGGGCGGTCTGTGCGGAGCTGGTGGACGTGGGGTAAGTTGAGGAAATATCCTCGACCATTTGGCGGCAGGCTGGAGGCGTCACTCCCGTGGCCGGACAAGTCATGCTGAACGTTGTACCTAGGAGGTGAATATTACTTACAAGAAGGGGTCCGGCGACGGAACCTCATAGCCCTCAACCTGATGGGCAAAACTCATAGCTCGGGCTTCGATCATATAGTGCTATGCAGGATGCTTTAAACAGGGACAAAATAATTTTTGGTGAAAAATCGCCACCTTAAGGGAGGACGAAGCATTTAAGCTTTTAGGATCTGAGTGCATTTTCGAGGCCTAAGTCCCAAGCTATTTGGGGGGTATTGAGATCAACCCCTGGTAATCTTCAAATCGACCAAATTTGAATCTCAGCAGGAAGGCATAGGCAAACAAAAGAAGCCTAGCGTAGAATACCAAATCGGTAAATAATTTATGTAGCGTAATTTATACAAGTACCGATTATATAAAGTCCACAGGAGTGTATCCAGCCAGTTTCTCTACAAAATGAATATACTTTTGGTCGCAAACAAGTATCCGATGTACGCTAAAGACTAAAAGAAGCGTGCGCACAGTAGTACCAAAATACATAAATTTCTCGCTTTTTCGAGGATGGCGTTCGCTATACCACTTAAAAGAAACACGGGGAAGGAAGTCGTTCGCGCTTTAAAGATTATTTTTCGAGACGCTGTACCGATAAGGGGAAGGAGTTTTCCTTTAGAATTATAAAGAAAATTCTATCGAGTTGTTTATATTCTTAAAGAAGCATTTCCAATATAAATATTTTCTTTAGAGAGCTAAAGGAAATGTGTTTAGAAATTTGATCTTTAGAACGTTGTCTAAAGCCATTTCTATAGAGTTTTATATCTAATGTGATCTTTAGAGAGAATTGGAAATTCGACCTTTAGAAGTGACTTTAGAACTTCATACCGTATTCACCCTTTAGAGATTTATACCGACCTACACTTTAGAAAGCGTTATAGAAATTAGTATGGAATACTTCCTATAGAAATATTAAGAGCGGTTTCGATACATATCACGATTAAAGGATGTATTTGGGGAGGGGGGCGCAATTTCCTTTCGCCTATTCTAGAAGGGGAGGGGGCTGGCATAGTAATCTTTGCTAATTCAACCAAGAAAGGGGGGGGGGGGGGCGCGAGTGCTGGCGATCTTCGACTTTTTTTCAAATTCATGTTTAATGTTTAATTTTTATTATTCAATGAGTTATTACTGTGAATAATGTTCGTAGGTGCAGCCCCCCCACCCCATAGTTTTGCCCTTATGGGTACGGACGCGCTCTATCGAATATTGAGATAGGTAAACCATGTATTTAATATTCAGCACATTTTGTTTATGGTAGAGTGCGATAAAAAATATTTATTGCGGATAACTTCATTAATTTTATTTAATTAATTTCCTTCCAAATAAAACATACAAATCACAAAGATATTGTTTTTCAGATAAATTTAAGGAAATACATTTTCTTATTGAATCATCAATTTTGAAGCAAATAGTATTTTCATTTCTTTCTACTTATTTGATTTGAAATTTTTCAGACCGCACGTTATTCCTTGAGTAATTTGCAGTAGCTATTTTCAATTTTTTTCCAATTATATAAACCACTCCCGCAAGCGTGCTGTAAATGCTTTTAATTTTAATATTTAAATATTCTCCTTCAATATAAGAGGTTATGTAACAATTTTCCCGACATTTACAGCGTATAAAATGCCGTTAATTTGAAATTTAGAATGGCTACTAATATTTCCAGTTTAGTCCCGCAGTAGATTTTCGTCCTTTCTGTCCAAGTAAAGTTTCTGACATTTTCCTAAAATTACGCTTTTAGAAGGAGATCTATTTGATGGAAAATAACTGTAATAGTTTGATAAGCTTTGAAAATATTAAAGAAGGTAAAAACTGCAGAAGTAGAAATTTATTTGAAATTTGTACCTGTATTTTCTGGGTGCCATTGGATAGTTTCAAAAGCCAGCCATTATTAATCTCGAAAGGGAAAGCTGAATACAACCGGATGGGACCCCAACGCGAAACGCATCCGACAAAATATGATAATTGATGAATATTAAATGTCATATGTGGTATTCCATAAAGCGTTTGATAGCCTTTCATAAAACAATTAATATCAATCTGTATCTGGAATAACTCGTCGACTCTCACTAAAGAAAAGGTTATCGACGTTATCGGGTGGTAAAGGGGGTTTCTAAGTTGGGAGAGCTACTATTTATTCCAGATGCCGACTGAAAAACATCTGAAATTACTTAATACTAGGCGCGACTAAACTTATTTAATGACGAGGCGATGATTAAACAAAACAACTTTATTATAACTGCAAGACGCTACACTTCGCGTAAATGAAAGTAAATTTCTCGCTAACTGGAGAGGTGGTCTCTACCGCGACCGATTTTCGTTGAGAGTTCTTGCTAACTGACTTAAGACCGACTATAGTCTCTTCCTTGACCGCTAAAATTAGTCTTATGTTCGGAAAAACCCCGTACAACACGGGATTTCTCCTTTCAATATTTTGGAAACTTTCCATTTCTCGGTTTCCCCGTTCTCTCCAAATACAATGGCGACAAGAGGAAAAAGAGCTGGCGGGCTTAACCCTCTGCCCAATTTCCGCGGCCCTACCCGTTTCACAATATTTATCAACTGGTGGCTCCCATACAGTAGCCTTGATTTCGCAATTACCATAAAAGAAACCAATTTTCCCACAAATAAATTCAAAATACAAATTAAACAGCAAAATATATTGATACAATACAGATACATATTAAACATACGCCAAATGGAAACAAAATAAATGAAATGAATTGAATAACAAATTATACACCAATTATTTACAGGAAAGGGAAGTTTTACATTTTTATCAATTTTATATTTTACATCACAAATTACACTATACAATAAATTTAAACACGCACATATTATTAACTTTGAATTAAATACTAAGGGGGTAAAAGAGGGGACGCGTTCTAACTATTTTACATTCCCCCCAAAATAATGGGAAACATTATTTTTCATGAGGAACCGCGTCCTCACCAGGTACCTCTAGTAACGACAACAACTGAACTGTTCGGCGGATCACGTTTCCGTTAGCTACCCGTAATAAACACGAGCGGACGATTCCGTCGCGACCCGGCTGTAGTTCTACAACAACTCCGAGTTTCCACATATGTTTGGGAAGTTTTTCATCGTTGATAAGCACGACACTATTTTCTTTTAAAAACGTTACATTTTTTGGAACGCGCACGTGATGGGCCGTTCGGAGCTCCATCAGGTATTCCTGTTTCCACCTGCGCCACAAACGCTCGCCGACGCTTATTCGATGGCGAAGTCTTTCTTCTATATCTCTCTGATTGTTGGGAATATGAGCTTCAGCGATTCTTAGAGGTGGTAGTTCCGTTATCCTTTTGCCCACGATAAAATGCGCGGGTGTAAGCGGGTAGGGCTCGTTAGGGTCACTGTATGTGTAGCTAATCGGCCGAGAATTGATCACCGCTTCTGTCTCGGTTAAAATGGTTTCCATTTCTTCGTATTTTAACGTGGCACTACCTAGGATCTTTTTCAAAATTGTCTTAGTAGATCTAACTAGGCGTTCCCAGTGTCCGCCCCACCATGCCCCTCGATCGGCTATATATTTCCAGACTATGCCCTTTTCTCCGAAAAATTGGCGTACTTCTTTATTGTCAATGCTCTTCCATAACAGTTGCGAGTCTTTGTCCGCACGTTTAAATGTCAGAGCATTGTCGGTGTAGACGACGCTGGGGACAGAGCGTCTGGAAATTAATCTTCTGAACGCCATCATGAATTCGTAAGTGGAAAGCGAAGGCACCATTTCAAGGTGTACGGCTCGCGTTACTGAGCAGGTACATAGAAGGATGTAGGCTTTCTCTAATTCCTTGCCCATCTTAACGTGAATAGGCCCGGCGAAATCTAATCCTACGTTCTGAAACGCCGATGCGGCTTCCAATCTTTCTTTTGGGAGTGGTGCTTCTGGAACTTCGCAAGGCTTGGCTCTGAACTTTCTGCAGATGGTGCAACGATTTATAACGACGTTGGCTAATTGTCTAGCGGCTATGATCCAATATCTGCTTCTTGATTGCGTAATGGTGTTCTGCACACCGGAGTGCATAACTTGCTGGTGGCACCTCTCCAGTAACAATGTTGATAAATGGTTATTTTTATTTAGGATGACCGGATGTTTCTCTTCTTCCGTCAAATTTGACTTATCCAACCTTCCTCCCACGCATAAGAGGCCGTCTTGATTTAATTGTGGCTTTAGTGTAAGTATTTGAGAGGAATTGAATACTTTTCCGTCCTTCTTTAAGCCCTCTAATTCTCTTGGGTAATCTTGACTTTGGGCGCTCTGTAACCATAGAATTTCGGCGTTGCTCATTTCCTGAGCTGTAATCGCTTCGGTTTCCGTTTCTATCTTCCTGCATTTGTGGGTGAATCTTCGAACGAGCGCTGTTACACGGAACAGCTTGTTCACTGAGCTGTAATTCCGAGCGTTCATTAGTTTACCGACCCGTGGTGGGTCTTCGCAGATTACAGCTGAGACGGTTTTGCAATTTTCTTCCGGCTCTTCGTCTCTGTCCGGCGTTACTGACCTTTCTGGCGGCCAACTTGCTGGTTCCTCGCTTAGCCATCTCGGTCCTCCAAACCACATCGGATTATTTACTAGGTCCCGCGCTCTCACGCCTCTGGTCGGTATGTCCGCCGGATTTTCGACTCCTGGGCAATGAAACCAATTATCTGGACTAGTTAACTCCCTGATCTCTACAGACCTATTTTTGACAAATGGTCTTCGAATACTGGGCTCTTTCTTGACCCAGCTTAGAGCGATGGACGAGTCCGTCCAAAGAAATAATTCGATATTTCCGTCTTTGAAAAGATCTTTGACGTTGTTGACGAGTCGAGCGCCTAAAAGGCATCCCATCAATTCGAGACGAGGCAGAGATAGTTTTTTCTTAATAGGAGCGACTCTTACTTTGGACGATACGAATGCTACTCCTATTTTCCTTGACTCTGTTATATATCTGACGTATACGATGGTCGCAAACGCCTTTGCGCTGGCATCGCAAAAACAATGCAATTGACGGCTTTTTATTTTATCTTCTGAAAAGTAGCATCTAGGTAGCTCCACTTTTCGCAATTCCGGCATCTCCATTAGCCATTGCTCGAATTGATCCGCTAATTTCTTCGGCAGTTCTGAGTCCCAATTAAATGAGGGTTTCTTCTGCTCCCAGAGCTGCTGGAAGATAAATTTGGCTCTAACGGTGTAGGGTGAAATGATGCCAACTGGATCGTAAATACGTGAAAAAGCACTGAGTACGTAACGTTTTGTTTTCTTCGTGTCTTGAAGAACTTCTAGTAGTTTGCGTAAATCAAATGAGAAAGTATCTTTCTCGGGATCCCAAAGCAACCCGAGAATCTTTTGGCTGGTTGCGGTGGCCTGACCTTCAAACTTGACAACTTCCGCTCCTGACTGTTCGGCTTCCGATCCCCACATCTCGCGTAGTTCTGGCGAATTCGTTTGCCATTTGCGGAGGTTCATGCTCGCTCCTTCCAAAATGGTTGAGATTCTCTTGGATAGATCGTACGCCCTTTCCGGTGTATCGTCTCCCCCCAGGAAATCATCTACGTACAAGTTCTCGTCTAGAGATTCTACTGCCCCTTTGTCCGATGCGACGTATTTACGAATATGCGCCTTTATAGTCACTGCCAATAGAAATGGAGAGCTCGTGACCCCAAAGGGTACTCTGGCCATCTGTAGTACTTGAAACTTGTTTTCCAATACTCTTCCTGACGGATCTTCTTCAGCCCAAAGGAACCTGACGCTGTGTTTTTCTTCCTCCAGAAGACCAACCTGGAGAAAGGCCTTTTCTATGTCGGATACAATGGCCACTCTGTGATTACGGAATCTTAGGAGAAGCTTGAGCAAATCAGGATTCAGATTTGGACCACTTGACAAGCATTCGTTAAGAGAAAGTTCGCCTTTAGATTTGGCTGAGGCGTCGTAAACAATACGAAGTTTTGTCGTAGCGCTGGACTCTCGTCGTACGGGCTGATGCGGGAGATAATAGGTTCCCGCTGGAATTTCGGTTTCATTTTGAACTTTCTCAACTATCCCCAGCATCATCTGCTCATCGATGATTTTCTTATATTCCTCGTAGAGAATTGGATCCGAATTAAATCGTCGCGCTAAACCGCGCATTCTTGTGGTTGCCATAACCAAATTGTTGGCCAAACTCTCTTTCGGGGTGTTCCATGGAAATCTTACGTAATATCTGTGATTCTTAAATACGATGTTGTTTTTAAACTCTTCTATGACGTCATCTTCAGTTACGTCTTTCTCTTGGTCACTTCTGATTCCGATTGTATCCAGTTCCCAGAACGCTTGAAGCTTCTCGGAAATTTTCATATCTTCTACGCTTATTTTAAAGACGTTTACTATGTTACTGCTAACTCCGTTGTACGCTGGGGCGGGGCCTTGTATCGCCCAACCGAGCTTCGTTTCGATGGCTACGAACGAACTTTCAGTTGACTTTCCAAATCGCTCAGTCTTTCCGCTTACGATTTCCCAGTAGAAATCCCCTCCAATGAGGATCCCGATACTCGAGCTTCGGGTAGATCCTACGGCGGCTTCTTCGGCTAACTGGATGCCTCTCGACCGGGCGAAACTTTCTATTTCTACGCAGTTGACCGTGGTGATTGCGTTGCAGAGATACGGGACGACAATTGCTGATATTGGAACTTTGACGTTTGGATCTTTGGCGTTTGTGAGGGTTAAGCGCACGATCTGTCTACGGACTTCTTCGGGACGTTCGTTTCCAAAGTTGTGAATGGAGATGGTCTTTTCGCCGATTACTGGTAATTTCAAACGACGCGCGATATTTTCTTTGATAAAGGAGGCTTGACTGCCTGTATCCAACAAACAACGGACTCGTTCTCGTGGTTCTTCGTAGGCGGGATTTGTGACGAACGCTTGGGCCGTTTGTAATAACACGGTCTTCTCACAATCGACCTGAGTAACAACTTTACCGGCGGTTTGATCGGTCGGATTTTCCGCGACTTTAACTTCACTACTTCCCGCGCTCGCGATTTGATTATTCTCGATCTTATGGCATTTGTTTTGATAGCACATAGCTATGTTATGTTTTTTTCGACATAGTTTACACGCTTGCGACCGCAATCACGAGCTTCGTGGTTTAATCTAAGGCACGCGAAACACCTGCGGGAATCTCGCGCAATTTTTCTTTTATCATCCAAAGTGAATTTATCACAATAGGAGGTAGCATGCGCGTCTGCTTTACAAAAAACACAAAACAATTTCCGCTCCCCTACTTGGGTCGTGAGCGTGGAGGTTGTTGACGGGTACGCTTTGCGACGCGCACCACTGACATTTTCATTTCTATCAAAATAACTAGACCTTTGTCTGGAATTATCAGGTTCGCGTTCTTTCTTTACATTAGAATTATTACCCAATAAATGACAGGTTTCACGACCTTCTACTTCTATTCTTAAGAACTTAATAAATTCTTCTATATCCCAGTTTGCGGATTTGCCACGGCTCATACTATATTTAAGTCTGATATCATTTGGAAGACAACTTACTAAATTAGAACAAATAGAATCACTATTGTTTGTTACATTCACTCCTATCGCCTTTAGGCTTCTAACATTTATTTCAACACTATCATAGAATTTACGCAATGCGTGAAAGTTATTAGAGTCCTCAACGGGTTGCAATTTTTCTAGTCTTTTAAAGAGTTTATGAGTAACTAAGTCGGTACGGTTATATCTATCTTCTAAAATACCTAACGCTACATCGTAATTTTCATCTGACGCGGTCATTTCACTTAATAAATTCTTTGGGTCACCCTCTAAATACGATACTAGGTAATCAAACTTATCTACCTTCGGAATGTTCTTATTGGCGACTGCGGACTTGAATTGGCTGATAAATCCTGGCCATTTAGTTACGTCACCGTTGAAAGGTTTGATAGTTAAGGTTGGAAGTCTCGACTGGAGAAAGGACGCGTTGATCACTGAGTTGAGGTCACCTCCCGTTGTCGAGTGGTCGGACACGGTGGACGCGGCGCCTGCCGCTCTTAACCTGCGTAGAGTCCGTTCTGCCTTGGTCCTCGCTAAAGTGATATCCTCTTGTATCTTCTGAACTGCGGTGGTCTCCATCTCGATTTCCGCTGCCGTTGCGTCGTTGAATAAACCCATGATGTCCTGGTCCAATCGTTGAAGATCAGCTTCTTTTAGCGCCAATAATGCTAAGGTGTCTTCGAGATCATCTTCCGATAATCTTGCCGACCTGATTAGATCGTTCAAATCCCGCAAAATCCGTTCCGTGTTTTTGCGAGTAGTCTTTCGTACTCCCGCTAACCGATTTAATTCACCTTGTCTTTGCTTCGACAATGGTTTCGATAAAACTATTTCGTCTGCAACGGTTCCGGTTCCCGCATTTTCGTTAGTGTCATTTCCCGTCATTTTGAAGAGTTTTATTTTATTTTTTTTTTTTTTAGTTTAAAACACAATAGTTCATACCCGATCGATTAACTGCTCACTGTCCCTTCTCCCGGGTTTCGGCACCATAAAGAAAAGGTTATCGACGTTATCGGGTGGTAAAGGGGGTTTCTAAGTTGGGAGAGCTACTATTTATTCCAGATGCCGACTGAAAAACATCTGAAATTACTTAATACTAGGCGCGACTAAACTTATTTAATGACGAGGCGATGATTAAACAAAACAACTTTATTATAACTGCAAGACGCTACACTTCGCGTAAATGAAAGTAAATTTCTCGCTAACTGGAGAGGTGGTCTCTACCGCGACCGATTTTCGTTGAGAGTTCTTGCTAACTGACTTAAGACCGACTATAGTCTCTTCCTTGACCGCTAAAATTAGTCTTATGTTCGGAAAAACCCCGTACAACACGGGATTTCTCCTTTCAATATTTTGGAAACTTTCCATTTCTCGGTTTCCCCGTTCTCTCCAAATACAATGGCGACAAGAGGAAAAAGAGCTGGCGGGCTTAACCCTCTGCCCAATTTCCGCGGCCCTACCCGTTTCACAATATTTATCAACTGGTGGCTCCCATACAGTAGCCTTGATTTCGCAATTACCATAAAAGAAACCAATTTTCCCACAAATAAATTCAAAATACAAATTAAACAGCAAAATATATTGATACAATACAGATACATATTAAACATACGCCAAATGGAAACAAAATAAATGAAATGAATTGAATAACAAATTATACACCAATTATTTACAGGAAAGGGAAGTTTTACATCACAAATTACACTATACAATAAATTTAAACACGCACATATTATTAACTTTGAATTAAATACTAAGGGGGTAAAAGAAGGGACGCGTTCTAACTATTTTACACTCACTGTAGGAGCGAGCGGAGTGTGAAAAATATGTATAAAAATTAACCAATTCTGGTCAAATTTCTTTTTAAAATTCCCTTTAATACGAATGGAGATTAAAAAAGGGCCCAATTGCGCCATTCCGAAGCTTTCCAAAAAGCTCGCTTTGTAAAGGAGCGAGCTTTTCTATAAAACATTTTGGGAACTTTAATCGAAAGAAGGCGGTCATCCAGATCAGATAATTTATTACCTAAATCGAGCCACATATTTGTCGTTGTTTTCACAATACCTTGACAAAAACAATGCATATAATCAACTACTGCGTCCTGACATATTTCAAAATAATTCAGTAAAAGCAAAGCCGATCGGATTTTGGCTCTATGTTACAATATTTGCATCTTTGATACCTAGCCCCACAATCTCTGGCTTGATGCATGCCTCTCAAGGAAATAAAGTAATATTTTCTTTATAAGGACCACTTTACGGTCAGCCAACGACATCTTACAAGGAGAGTACCCGAGGTGTTTATTGCCGATTTTGTTCAAAGTCGGGCGTAATGTAGACCTATATGAAATATGAAATTTCCCAAAAGGAGACGTTGCACTACGCATTCGATTTGCTATGGCAACCGAAAATGTTTTTACATGCCCTATCGGACAATTTGTAGTACTTGTGCCCCATAGCCCATTTGGCAAGCAGTGCCATTGGTTGCAAATATTCTTTTCTTTTTCATTAAATATATTTTTAATCCGTTTCCAACTTTCCCATTGACAATTGAACGAATGCACAGTGGAGGCCCATTTGATCTATTTTCAAACTGTGATAAAAACTCCGAATCCTATACAATAGAAATTTTAAAATTTATTTGTAATTAAATTTCTAGCGTATTTTAATCAATTTATTTACTTTTACTTCTTCAATAATGTTTTGGGTTTTGGATCCTCTGGTCTGAAATGTTCCCGATTTTGACACAAACCAATTCCAAGCACGTAGAAAATCAGTTGTTTCCTCGAAACTATTATTTAAACATTATAATTTCAGTACTCTCATATTTAATGTAATTTGTATAAAATGTACTTTTTTAATCTTTTTTACTTCAGGAAATTCAGCAATAGTAGCTAAATACTATTATCTCGGTGGGCAAAATTTTTCCCAAAATCTCTAACAGCAATCTACCATAATTGTTACTTGATAAGCCTAGAGCTTGTAAGCTACGAACTTCTATTTCTACCATGTCATACAAATTTCGCAACCGTCGACATCTCTC